>NC_135716.1:136498838-137098838 GCF_964656455.1 Halichoerus grypus
CTTTGGTTAGTTGGATAAAGGTGGCCCGAGAGAGGAAGGGGGCAGAAATTCTGGAAATCACAGTTGATGAACTGCAAACGTGTGCAAGTGATGCACAGGGTGGGAGGGAGTGAAAAATGAAATTCCTCTGTGAAAATAATGCACATGTCCCAGGGAAATGAGCCACACATTTTTTATGAATCAAGAGACCAGTGGTTTCTTTATATGTGTGCCAAACAGCATTCCTGGGTAACAGTTCCATATCTCATGAGGTGTAAGCCACTTCACTCCATCTTATTAGAAACATTCAAAACAAGGCAAGTATTTTGAAACCCATAAAATTTATGGAATTCTAAGCACACCAAAGACAGAATGGACGAGTGACTCCTCTGTTTAACTGGTTTTAATTTATATTCATTTTAGCAGTTTAACCCACCTTTAAAATCCAACCAAGATTGGAAAACATTAATAACTATAAACCATTTTTAAATGGTCTCCCACTTTCTCAACAACCTTAAACTCACTTGCTTAAGGCTTCAAGGACATAAGAAAAATGAATCCCAGAGTCCCTAGAAAATTGGCTATAACCTTTGTCCCTCACTGGATTACTTACCCACCTCACAAGCCATTTGAAAGGCGAGAGAGGCCTCCAGCTGGTCACCAGTGCAGCTACCAGCCTCAATATTCCCTAGAAACTCTAGACAGCAAATAATGAGGAGAGAAGTGATCAAGCGAGTCTATTTATCCTGAAGCCCAAGTAAATTAGCCAGGGCATGGTGGCAAACAGAATACATTCTTTGGAACAACCAGGCCAAACAGCACCATAAACTTGTGAGCACACAGTGTTAAGTAGCTGAGAAGAATTTCATTTTTCCAATTACCCGACATAAGACCCAAAGGGAAAATTCAATTTAAATATTTACTCTTAATTTAGCAGTCCTTATACACATGGCATACCAGGTAGAGTTCAGAAAAAAAAAAAAGCAAAGAAGCAAATCATGGTCATCACCATCAAGGATCTTGATTAGGGCTCCAAATTTCAAATGATAACATTAGCAAATCTTTCTGGGGCACTTACAGTGTGCCAACCACCATGCATATTATCTCATTTTATCTTCCCAACCGGCCTCTAGGGAAGATACTTTCATTCTTTCTGTCCTGTATGCAGATGAGGAATCAGAAGCTTGGAAAGGTGAAGTAATTTGCCCAAAAGCACACAGAGTCACAGCGCTAGGATTTAAGCACAGCCTAATTCTAAAGCCTCCTGAGATCGTTAAGACCTGGAGGTTTTCTACGCTAAATTCAATAAAAGCTAGCACAGAGTAGATAGTTTGTTCCGGGTGCTGCTGTGGGAACTTGGCATAAATTAACTCATTTGCTCTTCGTAATAGACTTATACAGGAAGTACTATGATGATGCCCAACTTTATAGATGAGGAAACTGAGGCACAGGGAGATTAAGCAACTTGCCCAGGGTCCTACAGTTCATAACTGATGGAGTCTGGATTCAAACCCAGGCAGCTGGTTCCAGGCTGTTCTCTTTGCCACTCTGCTATCCATCTGTCTAAGCATGGTGGCCCCAAGAGGTCGGATAAATTCTGGGTTCATTAAAAGGATAATAACAGAGTCCAGAACCATAAGAGAAATGTTCCACTGTACTTTCTGCTCATCTGACTATACCTGGGGCATTTCAGTCAGCTATTTTTACAACATTTTAAGAAAAACACTAACAAATTGGAACTTGTCCAGCAGAGAGCAAGAAAGAGAGGAAATAGGGAAAAGATATCTTAAGAGTATGGAGTAATTGGGACTGTTTGGCCTGGAAAGGAAATTTCGAAAGCACACATATACCATCTGACTAAAATACCAAGAGGGCCCTAACCACCTTGAGAAGATGGAATCAGCCCTTGTAATAAGTCTGTAATAAACAGTCTGGTTTATTATTCATTGGCTCATCAATCTTACTGAGTAGCCAGTATGTGGTCAAATGGAGGGAAAGTACTCTAGCTTAACAACTCCTGCATTTCAGAAATGGAAGTTCTGCTCACTCATCAGGGAGATCCACCAGATCAGATAGCAGGGATGCTTCCCACATGGGGTGGAACACTGGACACGTGACCTCTGAGACTCTGTTATGATCCATTTAACCTGACCTGCACTACCACTATCAAAAATGCCATAAAAATCCTTGCAAAACACAACCCTCAATCATCTTTAAGAGGCCAAAAGGAGCAGCACCCCCAAAAAGAAGAAACATGTTTGCAGTGGCCTTTTGCATTGAGCATTTGACAAGTTTGAACAAGGGTAAAACATACCACACTTTGAAAATAAGCCAAAGTTCTACTTGTGTTCTAAAACGAGAGTATAATTGAGAAGGAAAAATGCAATTTCCTTCCTCCACGTCCTTCTCCTCAAATTCCTCATTAGCGTATCTCATTAACACTCATCTTGTTCCTAGGTGTGTCTCCTCTGTTTTTTATGTTTTTACACAGCACAAGAAACTGTGGCATCAGCATTCTAGGTCTCCCTGGACCACAGGACCAGCTCCTAACATGTCAGCCCTGGACCCTGTTTACAGCAGGGGCAGGCACTCGCTATTGGCCCCTCTAGAGAAATGTTTTCCAATTTCTGAGTCAGGAGAAGCATCTGAGGTCAAGATCTATAAACACATTCCAGAATATGAGTACTTCCAAGAGAAAAAACAATCAAACCACTGCGATGGTTTTAAATTTAAGTCAGACAATACTTCCCATGAACTATTGCATTCTTTGTTAAAATGAAGATGCACACATACTTTCAGTATTACTATTAGGATGATTTTTTCAAGTTTTTTCCTCATTTCTTTTTCTTTTAAACAATGTATTACTTAGTAAAAAAAAAAATATTATAAATCTTACGCTATCTCAAGGCATTCTTCTAGATAGGATAATGAATGTTCCCACCAGTAAAGAGTATTTTTTTTTTTATACCAATTCTGATAGTTTTGAGTGATACTTTTTCTTTTTTGTCTCCATGAATGAGAATGAGAGATTTGCGTGAATCAGTGTAAAACAACTGAAGTTAGCCAATCAAAAGGATGGTCACAGGATTCTACTGTATTATCAGGAAAAGGCTTTGACCTAGCCTGCTCACTTCCAGATGTTTTCTCAATGTGAGTTTTTGTTTGCTTTGTTTTGCTTTTTAAAGAATGGTTTGGAGGACTGAGTGTGGGGAAGGGACTAAGAAGAGAAACAAGATCTCCCAACAAAATATATCTTACTCTTTAGTTTACAATGCTATTGAAACAGAAACACCATTTAGCAGTAGCTGGAATCACTCAAACAGAGGCATCCAAACTCACCCCTGAATCGAGGAGCAAACATATCAGCGGAGGGCAAAAGTCTCCATGTAGTACCGATGGCCTCAGCCCTGAGTGCAAACAGAAATCATGGCAGGATTTGTTGAAAGCAGTTCAGTGTGTCTCTCCCATCACTTACCATGTCTCCAATTCCAACTGAGAGAAACTGAGAGAGAATACTTCTCTATGGGAATACTGTCTCCATAAAGATAAAATCGTCAACCTACCCTGATAATCTTGTATGTAAAGGACTTCTCAGATCATCTTCTACTCTCTCCCCAGGTTTCTTTGGGTTTGGGAAGCCAGGAGAGGACACTAAGACACAACATATTTTCACTATTGTGGGATTTGAAGAGACCAAGAGATTATGACTGACAAAGTAAGGAGATAATTATGTCTCCACGAGCACCACTAATGAAGGGAAGAAGTGAAGGATATATAATAGACAATCCAAAAACCATTTGTATTTGATCCTGCAACAAGATAGATGGGTTCTCTTGCAGTAGGCTTGCCTTCCTAATTATTTTCCTCCCTCTGAACCAATGATAAAATTGGACTGCCTTCAAGAACACACATTAACTGATAACAAGAGAGAAGGCCAAGAAAGGCTGGGTGGCCTCGGACAAATCTGGGAGGAATTCAATTGAATGATGTGTGTACTTTTCAATGGACCTTTAAGTGAGCACTAACTATATGTGAGCCGCTACATGACCTACTTGTATTATCTCTACTAAACCTTTCAACAGCATTGCCCTATAAATATCACCATCCCCATGCTGCAGATGAGAAAAATCAAGGCAAAAGGAGGTTAAGGAATTTATCTGGTCAAGCAAACAGGGAAGAAGAAATCTGGGACACAGGCCTAGATGTGTGTGGCTCCAACATTTATAGTCTTCCCACTATGTCTTGCTGCTTCTCATTTTTAAGAGACAATTCTCATAGTAGATAATCCACAGACAAGATCATCAAAAGCTAGTGTGTACAGCATTTCACACCAGACAAATAAGTATGCAAAGTTACCCGGGAAGGGTGATATTTAGCTATTTACTGATGGGACATACTATAGACCACCCTGGTATAATATAAAACATAGTCACCATGAATTTCTTCCCAGATATGATGTTGACAGTTTCTGTTGAAACCAGGCAGTTTGTTTATTTCTATTTCTCCAGCAAGTTTAACACAGAGGATTTTGCAAAGCCACATCTCAGGTTAGATCTTACACTTTGGCAAACACAGTATAAGATTGGTGTTTTATCTTGACAGCATCTCATTAGTGTAAATTAGTGACTTAATATTAAAACTAGAAAACAAGTGGTTAAGAGACCCCAGCTAAGACAAGTTTCATTAAAACAATAATGACTTAATACACGCTGTGCCCAGTTTCAGAAAGCTTCAAGCTCCCTAATCATTTTCTGGATGGTTTCCATTCCAACCAGTTTCCATGTTGGTGTAAATCCATCAATCTCCAGTGAGGATGTACATGGGAAAATGAACATAATGTTAAGTCTACAGAGACCTTGTTGCAATGTCAAAATCAAGTGATGTCAGTTTAAATTACAGCTAAAAAAAAAAAAAAAAAAAAGGCACCATAAAGACAAATGTCTCCTGGAGCCTGTCTGGTTGCCTAGAGCAAATGCTCTACCAAGTCGGGTAGAGAAACCGGTTTCCATTTGCCTAGCAGTTTTCCCACTGCTTCCAGTTTCCAAAGAAGCACTTGGCAGTGAAAGAACACGCAACAAGCCAGTTCACACGGCTGAGCACTGGGGACTCCACGGTGTATCAGCTGCTAGTGTTCTGAAGAGAACGATCACTCATACCAATCAAGTTGTTTGCACGTATCATCCTCTATTTACTCCCATCCCTACTGGAAACCCACAAACTTCCATTAAAGAACTTGCTAACTTCCTGAGTTGGAAGACCCAACTTTTTCAGCAACAAGGACCCCTTTTGGTATTCTTCCTCTGAGGGTGCCCTGTTTCAAAGACTCTACCATGTGCTCATTACAATGACCAGAACTGCATACTTCTCTTAGACTTTGCAAGAATACCAAACATGGTTTACAGATCCCATGAGTACCTTTGTCCAGGGATACCAGTTTGGAAAGCAGTAAGATTGTAATATGAAACAGGAAATAACAAAAATAGTAATAACACTTCACGTTTATTGAATGCTTACTATTTATGCCAGGCATTGTGCTAAGTGCATTATTTACATTATCCAATTTAATCTCTCCACAACCTTGTGAGGTAGGAACTGTAATTATCTTTCTCATAGAAATATCCCGAAATGTTAAGTAATTTGCCCAAGGCCACCAAACTAGCGCCAGAGCAAAAATCTGAACCATGCTATCTGACTTCAAAGCCACTGCTTTTCTCCACTCCAATGGTTCCCCTGCCTCTCCCTCCTAGCTGCATTCCTAAATCCTTCTCACTCCCTTTGGAAAACATCATGTGCATTATGCCCACTTTGGGGACTTTCAGAAAGATTCAAGTTATCATCTTATTCTCTGACACCACATCCTCAGTCTGTGGAGGTTTGCATTCTTACAGATACGAGAGGGAGGGAGAGGGGAAGGAGAGAGAGAGAGAGAGAGAGAGAAATGCCTAAAGCATCAGAAGAATTCAAACCCAAAGTGCCAAAGCATTCCAGAATAAACCAAGGTGCTGGTTCCTTCAGTCACCATTTACCTGCACCTAACTTCCTCCATTCAAAATGATAATGTAGATCTATCTCCTGGATGTCTCAGGACATCCTCAGATATTTCCTTCTAAATATCCTCAAATATTTCTTTCTAAATATTCTCAAATATCCTTTCTGAATTCTCTTCTTTGAACGTGAAAAGCAAAGAGGTTTCACTCTGATAGACAGTGCCCTCTAGGTTTCTGATGAAAGCACCAAGGACAGCCTTGAACAATGAACTCTGGACAGTTCCCTCTTGCTACCATCCTTAATTCCCCCTCTCACCATGAAGAGAAAAGAAAATACCTGGATGGCGTAGGGTGGGAGCTTCCTCTAGATGCTCAGAGTTTAAAACACAGGTTCTAAAAAATAGCTAAATATTTGCATGCAGATATAAGTAGTTCTAAAAGCATATGAATAACATAATGGTGTGTGTGGAGGGGGTAGCTGGGAAGAGCAGAATACCAAATGTTATCTGCAGTACGGTGTCAACCATACTGTCATACGTACATGGACAGGGACTCTTAATGGGCCTCAAAACACAGAAAAGGTTTGATTTGTACAAATGGTGAGCCCACACACATTTTCCCTTGTGTTTTGAGTTCAGTTTCAGTTATAATATTTGTGCAATAAATAATAATTTCAAAAGCATATTACATACAGAGTGTATAATTATGTGACACAAGTATAAACAAATTAGCTTTATAACATGTCAGCCAAGCATTAACCATTTAGAAAATTCCAAGTTAGGATGCCTCTCTGCTGTTACTTACTTACCTCTGTCTCCCTCAAAAGGAACAAGGTCCAGTTGCAAGATTCCTTTGATCCTATGCTCTAAGTGTCCAGGTCCAAATCTTATGGACAGCACACGACCTGCTCCTGGAGCTTAACAAGTATTCCAGAATGATAGAATGAGGTCTTCTACAAGTGCTGCTTTCCTACTAAGAGAAAGACCAGCAAAATTACAACTAGAGTGAATACAAGTTGGGCTCCTAAAAACCCAACACCACAAAGCTAAGTTCTGTTCTGGAAAAAAAAAATGTGAGGAAGAGCAAGATTCAGCTCAGAAAGTGCAAAGAGGAGAGCACACTGTAAGTCCAATTTATGCCAAGAGCCTCCTATTTATGCTTGTCCAGCAGCACAATGCCTCTTCTTAGCAGGCCTGACAAGAGATGTAAGGTGCACATTATCTCAAGTACTTGGCAGGCTAGCACAGAGGCCAGAGACAGACAGACAGACAGACACACACACACACCACACACATACACACACACAGGCCAGGCACAAGGGCCAAAGTTATCCCAGGCCAAATGAGCTGCAGGCCAGTGCAGAAGAACACTAGGCTGACGCCAGCCTTCTCAGACTCACCAAGGAGTGAGGGGTCTTTGACAAATAAAATTCCAAGTTATTAGAAGTTCAAAATAATCGATCATAATCACAACTATCATTAGCTTAGTCGAGGGCTTGCCATGCACAGGCCACAGACCATGATCCTGCTCTGATGTCGCCAGGCTCTCACTATTCTGAGAAGCAGCTAGAACTTAGGATCTGGGCACCTTTAAGAAAATACCTCCGATCACAGTGGATTCAGAGGGCCATCCCCACTCAATGCAGAGATTTCAACACAGCCAGGGCATGAGCCTCTGCAATCATTCAGTAGATGCTGTTTATAGAGGGTTGTGAGGCAACCAGAGTAAACAGAAGAAATACACAATTCTTGGCATTGGAATTCATGCTAAAGTTTAAGTGACATAATGATTTGATTCACATGTTGCAAATAAAAATGATGCAAAATTGTTGCCTATTTGCTAACAACAAACAAAAAAAGATATAAAAATATATAATAAGTCTTGAAGACAGTTTCTTCTCTGTTGCCCCCCCCCACATTCCCAAATCCTAGTCATCTCCCCAAGCGCAGCTCAGATGCATGTCCCCCATCAAACCCCTGGTCCCTTCACTGCTACTGTCCCTTCACCACCCTCAAGTTCACACAGGACTTGATCTGAACCTGGCCAGTTGCAATAAGATAGTAAGAGCTGCCATTTAGCAAGTGCCTACTCTGTGCCAAGGCCATTGTCCCAGCTTTTTCAAAGCCTAACGCAACTCTTCCAGGAAGGGAATGCATTATTCACAATTGAAAGACTTGGAAACCAACCTTGAACAAGATTGAGTCAACTGACTGAAGTCAAAAGACCTAAGGGGTGGTAGCCCCTGAATCTGAACCCAAGTCTATCCAATCCCAAGCTCTGTTGCTCTGCATTCTGCCATATCCCATGGACCAGCCCCTCTCTGCCTCATATTCATCTCTCTGACCAGGTGACAGGATCCTTGAGGGCCAGACCCGAGTCATCACACATTCATTTATGAACAGTCTGAAGTAAGCCCTGAAGTATGTGGTGAACAGAACAGAGGGTACATAGTTCATAAACACTTGTTGAAGGAATGATAAAATGACAGAAAACCCTTGAGAACAGGTAGGAAGGACAACTGTCATAATGGTGGCAATAAAAGACAGCTCTAACATTTTCCTGGGCTTGTAATTACAGAACATCCTCCTTTTCACTCGGTCCCCATTGATTCGCCCTGACGTGCCTCGGCTACTTTTTTATTAGTGGCCTTACCTCAACCCCGCCTGGGGCCTCCTGTGCGGTACCGAAGCACGGAGCCCCAGGCAGTGAGAGCGACGGCTTATATTTCTAAAGAGAACTAACTACATTACCATTCTCCGCAGGAACCTCCACTCCACAAGCTCCACTGTCCCCCCCAAACAGCCCGAAAGAGGAAAAGCCAGGCAAACCCAGGATGGGGGAATATTTGGCCTCTGCCCACCATTTACACGGTCCAACAGCAACCTATGAATCTTCATCTAGATTTATTTTTTCTTTTAAAGCATAAAGGACAAGTGGTCAGGAGCAGGCCCATAAATTTGCTCTGACTTTTATTAGATGGGGAATATTTTCGTCCAAGAGGTCAGCATCACTTGGAGGAAAAGACAAGAAAACTCTCTGAACGTGAGCTACCACGTGACCCCTGACATAACGCAGGACTGCTGTCTTACTGACAAGCAGGCTGCCTGTTACCGGATGCAGCTAGAAGCCTTCAAAGTCATCAGAATAGGTTAATTTTTCCCATTCAGTGTTATCGGTCACATATTTCACATCTCACACAGATTCTACGGGGAAGGGAACAGGATTGGGACTACTAAGTAATGCGGCTGAATTCCTTAATGATGAAAGAACAGGGGACTCCCTACATAAACCATCTCAGAGAAGGATCAAAGCACAGACAGGAGCTGAAGAAGAGGCTGAACACGTACGAGGAAGTCCAGTAAACCAACGCTGGTGTTTGGTTTTGTGAAACCACCTGATCTAACATTCGGGTTTGATAAAAGTGCCGTGTTCATTCCTTCATTTTTAAAAAGCACTAATTGTGTGCCTACCGTGGTGCCACGAACTGGGAATGCCGTGATGAATAAAGCTGTGTCTCTGTCTGGGTGAGCGTGCAGCCCAGCAGGAGAGAGGCTGTCTCAGAGCTTCCCCTACGGGAGGAATGCGGAGGCGGAACAGCACGGCGGCTCTAGCACGCGTCCCACCGCGCGGCTGCGCAACCGGCCCTACGGCCCGGCGTAACGGAAATTAATTAAAATAATGGTTTTCACTATGCATACCCAATGACTCCACCTATGTTATCTGATTTCTTCATCCTCAATTACTCCATCACAAGAAAATAGGCTTCTTGGGGGGAAAAAGGAAACAACAAAACCTGAACCACCAAATCTATTCCTTTCAAGTCTATATAAAAGAACACCTGGAATTTCACAGAAAATAAATTTCGGTACAGAAAGGAAACAGTTTATGACAAACTCAAGATATTTCATGAGATAAACCATCGCTTCACCATAAAGGTTTCTTTTTTTTTTTTAAAGATTTTATTTATCTGACAGAGAGATACAGCGAGAGAGGGAACACAAGCAGGGGGAGTGGGAGAGGGAGAAGCAGGCTTCCCGCGGTGCAGGGAGCCCGATGCGGGGCTCGATCCCAGGACCCTGGGATCATGACCTGAGCCGAAGGCAGACGCCTAACGACTGAGCCACCCAGGCGCCCCACCATAAAGGTTTCTTAATAAAATAGTTTCCATAAATAAAATCTTAAAAAAAAAAAAAAAAAAAAAAAAAATTTAAAATAGTTTCCAGCCACTGGCAGGCCTCTTCTCAAAGCGTAGACTCCATAGCCACAGCTAAAGAAAGATACCCTCTGATTTTGGAAAACTCAAAAAGAAATGGTAAGAAAACAAAACAAAACAAAAAACCAGAAACAGAGGTCTCTAGAGCTTCAAGGGAAGGAGCACGCCGCCCTGTCCTCACTCTGACTGACGGGAGGAAATCCAAGCAGTTCTCATCCATACTTGATACAGAAAAAGGAGAGCTCTTATTTTCAAAAGAAACCACTTATTCAAGATGATCAAGTGGAAGTAACGTTCTCAGTCATTTGGGGAGATGTCGTAGACACCTCGGTGGGTTCTGCATTGAGCAGCCACATTTTCCTTGCCCGTATTTCTTCGCGTTTGATACTTGGATTACCCCAGCAGGAAACGAGCAGTCTTTGAATGGAGGGTTTTGTTCAGAATTCTAATAGCTTCCAGCATTTGCCCCAGACCACAAGAAGTACACCAAATTTACTTAGACATCCCGGCCAGACGTGAAGAATTTCTCTGTCAGATCTAGTAAACTCTGCCAGTGTAACATTTTGGCTTTTCGTGGGCAAAGAGAAGACAGCCAAACAGTGCTGGTGCCGGGGGGCAGCCTGGTGACATGTGGCAGTTCTTGAAAGAAAATTAATGAGCACGACCAGTAACCTTTCTGCCCCTCGCGCCTCCCCTCTCCTCATTCGAGGGAGAGAAGCAAAATTTCAGCCATCAGGGTGACGAGGGAACTGCTGCTCCTTAAAACAGCTTCAGGGTTCTTGGGGTTTGTTTTTTTTTTCCCCACCAGACCGGCCACATTTCATTGTTGGATTTCAAGATCACCTTGCTACGAAGTTTGTTGACTTAAAGGTGGAGCCATCATTTGTCCATTCAGCAATTTCATCCTCGTTAATCGAATAAATTAAAAAGTACCCCTAGTCTGATTCAGTCACAAACGCTAACAATGGACCATCAAATCCAATAAAATATTTGTTTGGTGCCTATTCATGTGCCAGGCACTGTACTAGGCATATTACACATTTTAATTTGAATGGTGATGCTGATAATATTATATTACATATATATGTTATTATAATGACAACAATAATCATAAAAACAATCAATCAACAACAGTCATTTACCAAATGCTTACTGTGGGAGAAGCCTATGGTAAATGTAGAAACATGCCTGATAACACTCCTCACAACCCTTTGAGCAATATATAATTATTACTTTCCCCTTTTATAGATGAGAAAAAGAGGATTCCAAGAGATTAAATAAACTTGCCCAAAGTCACATGGCTTGTAAACGACAGAGCTGGGATCAGAACCCAAGCCTGTCTCCTTCACATCCTTAAAGATCACACTGAAATAACATTAAAAGTTTGTTGTAGTGAATAAGGATAAGAAAGATGGTAAAGTTTTACAGATGACAGCAAAACAGACCATATTACTCATCTAAACCAAAAGCATAACAAAACTACTTTGTAGTAGAATTTTGTCATCTCTAGCATAATATGTGTCATCTGTTTTCACCCCTAAGAAGATCTAGAGTAATCAACTGTAAACAGAGACTAGGAAAGAACAATTTGTATTTTTATCTGTGTGATAAAAAATAACACAGCTATCAAAATGATAACATCCTTAAAAAAATTTTTCCCTAGCAGATACACTCAATTTCTGTGAACAGAAGCTAAATTGCCTTTGTGTGTGTGTGTGTGTGTGTGTGTGTGTGTGTGTCCTGTTGGATTTTCTAGTTTTACTACTCTGTTCTTACGTTAGTATAAAGTATAACATTCTTACCTGGTTTTGAAAGGACTTAACAACAAAATCATAAAAGTTAAATGAGAAACTGAACTCATGGGTTGGATGAGTAATAAAAAGCTTAGGAGCATCTGATTTCTGAACAAAATCGATAAGGAAGAAGTAAAACAAAGTAAAATGAAAAACCCTCAAAACCTGAGGTTCCGAAATTTTGAGAGGAAAAAAAATGAAAACTCTGGAAGGCTTCAAGGAGACAAAAAGGCATCATCCGACTGTTCCAAAGCAACAAAGCTGTGAGCAGTGGAGGGACATGTGGAAAGTCTGGTTCTTCCACGTTCCCACAACCACTCGATTGTTCAGTGGGTGGTTATGCCCAAACTTCCAGCCCGGAATATCAACACAGATTTCGGGCCGACGAGGACCTGCACAGCTAGAATTACACCAGTGGCGGGACGGGAGCCTGCTCTGATAATGGGCAGGAAATCCTCAAGCAGCCTACCCCCACTCACACCAACACACATGGACACATAAATGCAATTTGCACACAACTTCCAAGGGTTCGTGAGTCACCTGAGACATAAAATCCAGACTGAGAACACTTGCACATAGTAAGAACCCTCCCGCTTAAGGATCTGGCCCAGTTTAGAGCTGCAAGTAAGATGATTAAGCAGCTTGCTTATTCTGTGGCCTCGTAACAAGCAAGTCCCTCCAGTTTCTCAGACGTGAGCTGAGAGTGAGCAGCTTGCACTAGGCAATAGTCCAACCGGGAAAAGTGCAGCTGCAGAGGCTTCCAATCCCGCCTCTATCTCTCAGAGCTGAGTAATCTTAAACAAGTTTTACTTACTGCTCTGTACCCGTTTTCCTTATCCCAGGGCAGAGGCAGGGGTACTTCAAAGTGTTGTAAAGATAAATGAGCCTTTATATGGAAAGCACTTAGAACAACACCTTCCTAGCACAGAAGCAAACACAAAATAAATGTTAGCTATTATTATTCTATGGTCCTTTTTTTTTTAATTGTTGCTTTTTAATTGCATTGCGTTTAGTAGAGACAGTGATTAGTATAACAGATCATTTGAAATACACTGAGATTTTCTTTGTGATCTTATAACTGGTCAATATTTGTGATGCTCCTTTCACGTGTGAAGTAATGTATGCTCTCTTATTTTTTTTGTGCAAGTTTCTATATCCAAGCAAAAATACTTTGAACGGTGCCCAGCACGTAAATTCTTAGTGACTCGGAGCTAATAGTATTACTATCTTCTATTTTCCCTTTTTTTTTTTCTGCATGATCTATCCATTTCTGATAGAGGCTGTTAGAATCTTCCACCAGGCCTAGGCATTTGTCATTTCTTCTTGTCATTATGGTCCTTCTTGCGTCCTTTTTAAGGAAAATGACCTAATATTACAAAGCTTCCTATCAGAAAAACACTGTAGAAGTGCAGAGAGTAGTAGTTACTGCCGGCATTAACTTTCATGGCCACTATTGAATCACCACCAGATGCCCCTTTTTGCTATCACTGCAAAGTTGTCAGGTTAACTAAAAAGTGTCACAACTGGGTTTCGATAGAATGGTGGTGTCGGTGTTAAGAGAATGCAGTTAGCCTGTGAAATTTATCACAGATAATGATTAAGAGAAACATGCCATCAGTTTGCGAAGGCCCGGCCAGCACAGAGCTTTGGAGTCTCACAGATCCACAGATGGTGACAAAGGCCTCAATGATGGGCAAGCACTGTGCACATCTAGTCCAGTGCTCTTGCTAGGCAGCTGGGACACCTAAACCTGGAGACGTGCATGACTTGCCCAACTAGACCCTGGGAGTAAGAAGCAGAGACAAGAATTTGGATTCTTGGATGTTTTTTTGCTCGTCTGCCTCCTTCCACTAGACTGGAGGCCCCTGGAGGCCAGAACCTTGTCATCTGTGTCTTCCTACCCTCAGCCCAGCCCAGCACGTGGAGACACAGAAGGCAATAGTAAGTGAGGGTTAAAATGAACCAAAGTGGCACCATGTTCTTTGCTTCCTCTAAGGTACTATTTTAACCCCCAAAAGGAGACTGTGATATCTCACTCACTGAAAACATGATGCAGATGATAAAGCAGCCATCAAACCTGAGCATCCTGCTGGTCTGTGAGTCAGGAGACCTGAGCCCTTGACCTGCTTCTACCCTGCCCTAACTCACTTTCTGACATGGGACAGCATTTAACTTTTGTAAGAGAAGATGACGAGACAAAGTGCTAGCCTCGATAGAGCCCAAAGGAGTCAAATTTTATGAGGTCACAAAATAGAATTAAATAATAGAAGCTATAGTCAATTATATGTTGCTCTACGCTTATATTACACTGGATAATTCTTAAAAGGCTTCTTTGTACACTATCACTTAATCCTCCTGGTAACCTTGACGTAGGTCAGGAAATATAGCCCCATTTTACAGATGATGACACTGAGGCACAGAGCAGCCACATGTTTATATCAGAGCTAAATGGCAAATGCCATCTCCACCAAAAGGCAGAATTCACACAAAGAAAGAAAAAGAGACGTTCAATGGCAGAGGAAGGGCACAAGAAGCAGCAGCGCATAGCTTCAAGCTGGAATAAACAAGAAGCCATGGAGCCTAGCCATCACTCCCCAATGGTCAGCTTTCTTTATTCAAAATGCTCCTTTCAAAGATATGCCTCTCGGGGCGCCTGGGTGGCTCAGTTGGTTAAGCGACTGCCTTCGGCTCAGGTCATGATCCTGGAGTCTCAGGATCGAGTCCCGCATCAGGCTCCCTGCTCAGCGGGGAGTCTGCTTCTCCCTCTGATCCTCTTCCCTCTCATGCTGTCTCTCATTCTTTCTCTCTCAAATAAATAAATAAAATCTTTAAAAAAAAAAAAAAAAAGATATGCCTCTCTCAGGGCCACAGGAAGATCAGATGGCTTATGGAAGACATAAAGTCAAGGCATTTAGCAGAGGGATCAGACACAGAGGGGGAAGAAAGCCTCTTGAAATGTATGCTGCCTATAACAAAGCAAAATGTATTTCTCAGCATTTCACTGAAACTTCACGGAAGAAAGATCCTGAAATGCAGAGAGTGATAATAAATGGAAATTATGCGACACTCATTATGTATTGCTGAAGCTGAATTAAAATGTCACGAATATTCATTTTCTTTATAGAACATGTCATTTTAAAATTTTATTTTAGTACATGTCAGCAAATACATAAAATCAACCCTAGACTTATCGGGAAGGGCTACTCCACCCCCAGTATCACAGAAAGCCCAATACCAACCTCCTGGCTGATCGGAAGGGACATTTGTTTTTCCAGATTTCCCCAAAACCTTCTGACCATCCTTCTCAACATCCTGGTGGTTTTCCACATTGTTGATAAGGGCCATCATCTCAAAGTGAATCCAAAAACGCTGTATTTCCCAGGTTCCCTACAGTGAGGCAATCACAAGCTCCTCTGCAAACACACAGGCTGAAGAAGGAGTCACGAAAAGCAGAAACTGCTCTCTGGGACACAATCTTCCAGCAAGCCCCACGGTGAGGGGGACTCTGGTGGGGCTTCTGGTCCCTTCCTCCTGAGCCCGGTCAGTTCAATGTGCTGGACGCAGTGGGAGGGGTAATTTCTCGAGAGCCGCCTCATAGCGTAACTGGGCACTGCTACAGAATGTTCTTGGCTATGCAGCATCCAAACCTGGCTTTCAGGCCCTCCTGAAGATTCAAAACTCATGCAGGCTGGGACAGAGCAAGAGCCAAAGAAGAGAGAAAGATACAAAATCCAAAAGAAGACCATCTGACTATGAGTAAAATGAAAAATGTTCCCCTGAATTTGCATACGCAGCCTTATAACTATTTCTCCCACAAACTCAAGAGAACCATAAAGAAAGAAGTTTTGGCAGCCACATCCCGATATGCAGCTTTGTTTCATCACAAAGCTTTAATACCCCCATTTTGCTGGCGAAACACTGGGGAGGTGGGAGAAAGACAGAAGTTCCTGGCCTCAGCAGTCCCAGATTCCTTCTGGAAAGCTGTGCTCTTCCCCAGAGTAAAGTCCCTTTCTGAAGAGAGAAAGGCTTTTATTTTCTGGTACAGCCATTTTCAAGACAACTTAACCCAATTCACCCAAAACATCATCAGGAAAAACAGAATCCTTTGGCCATGACCAACTTTGTGTCAGGTAAGGGAAGAGATGGCAGAAGGACAAATTATTTTTTAAACTTTAAAGACTGCACAGCCTCCTCTCTGTTTGTCATTATTATAAGGCATGGCCACATAACTAAGTAATTCATCACCTCTATTGCTTTTGCTCAAGAATACTACCCGTTGGCCAGAATATTTTCAAGTGTTGTCAACCGCCAGACTGTTTCTTCAATTCTTTTTAATTTCTTTCCAATTTTCCAATACAGAATCTCATTAACTGGTTTGTTTCTGTGGCTGCTATTTTATATTGTCGGAACTTCCCCCACTTTTAAGATTGTATTCTATTACCCATTTCCCTTCAGAGACTCAGAGTTACCCACCTTCCCACACAAAATCCATATCCAGTTAAATCCAATAAAGTTTTATTGAAGAGCTGCAATGTATATTACTCAGTGCTAGGCGGCATGGTGAAGAAAAGTGTAAATTATAGAAAGATAAAAGTAAGAATAATAATAATAGCTATTTATTCTGACCTTGTGTGCCAGGGAGCTTAACATACTTAGACACATGACATAGCATGATATTACATGATGAGGAGGAATGTGCCTTCTGCTCTCTGACAGGCCTGGGCTCAGCTCAAAGCTCTACCACTTGGGCCATTTTTTTCACCCTTCTGTGCCCCTGGTTCTTCATCGGTAAAATGAAGTTATTAACAGGATGTAGCTTATAGGGCTATTTTGAGGAGTCCATAAAATCACAAGTGTAAAGCACTTAGCCCAGGACCAAGTTCTTAATGACTTGTGGCAACTACTCTGTCATCCCCATTTTAAGAGGCGGGGGTTGAAGGTCAGAGCTAACACACGAAGCAGCTGGGATTCAAATCCACGTCCACCCAACGTGAAGCCTTTTCTCTTTCTCCTCTCTCATACTGACCAGGACATTGGAGGAGGGCACCTTAGAAGCCTAGAGTGTGGCAACTGGGAGAGCCTTGAAGACTGTCCTTCAGGGACATCCCTCTCCAGGGAACTGGCAGATGATCACCCCTGCTGCTTGTACCCAAGCTCAAAGTCCTACACATTTCTGCATCCCCAGACCTGGAGCAGCACCCACAGAGGGGACATTTGCTTGGTGAATGAATGAATGACTGAGGTGATTCAGATTAAGTAATAATAATGACTAAGTACTCTCAGTACTAAGCATGAACGATGTGCTGGACACCATTCTAAGGAATCAACGTTGTGCTCACATTTGATTAAATATTTAGCATTTAACTTAAAAAATCAAATAGGCTTTGTAGAATGATTCATGGGGTCAAGGGGGAGGGAGTCGCATTACTTCATTAAAGAGTGGCTACTTTAAAGTGGGCTTTAACAGAATTAGCTGAGGCAGTGGAAGGCATCCAGACAAAGGGAGCCACATGGGCAATAGCCAGGAGGTATGAGTGATGAGTCCACTGTGTTCGACGGCCTGAGGAGAAGAGCAAGGCCAGGTCAAGGCGTGTCTGTGGAGCAACTGAAAGAAATGTGATTAGATGTCTAGAGTAAGGCCAGTACGAGAGGGACCTCAAACACCCAGATGGGTGATTGGCCTTGACTCCATGGAAATGGGAGAAGCTAATCAAGCTGCAGGTAGCAGCAAGGCACACAGCATTCTGCCCCAAATCTTCAACAAAACAGACAAATATCACAGAGAAAATGAATTTTTGAAGTTGGTGAGGCAGACAGAAACATCACAAAAGAGGCCGAAAGATAGAATGGGAGGATCCTCATGCTCATCAAGCCTGCTCTTCACAGAAACACTGACAACTGCCCTCCTTGAGACCACGTGACACCAAAACCCACAGACGGTCCAAAAACAAAAGTCAAGAGGATCCTCATACAACTGTGCTGGATGTGCCCTGCAGAAGGGCGCCCAGCCCAGGGAGCAAGTGAGGACAAAATTCCATCTAGCAATCCTCCAGCAGCAATGAGCATCGTGGCCGGGGACAGCAGACATGCAAGGGAAGGGGCACCTTTTCTAATTTGTACAAAGGCACCAAAAGGCCTTTGGCTATCCTAACACAGTCTCATTTTGTATTCAATTATCCCATCTCATATCCGAAGACTGCATACATTTAGACCACTAACCTGGAGACTTTTAAAGCAGTAACTATATAAATACATTGATTTATTCACTTACACACTCACACATTCATAATTTCTTTATGTACAGAGTGCTATACTCATTATAGTGGGAGATAACAGAGCTTACCATCTAACAGACATAATTACAAGTATCATAAACAGTAGGGCAAAAGAGAATAAATATGTTAATTAGCATTCTTGACAACAACAAGAGACTTGCTGCCTGGTCACAGCCAGGGCAGCTGTACCAGACCAGCAAAGAAAAAGGTTCAATTCCCCCATCTAAACTAGACAAAAGGAAAAACAACACTATCATCAGATTTAAATACAAAGTACACTTGAAAGTTAAACTCAACTAGTAGTTTTGGAGGAAACAGTTTACTCTTTAAAGCAAAAGTTCAGATTTTTATAACTTGCAAGGTCTAATCTTGGTTTAGCCACAGAATCACTGTGCCATTCTAGGAAAATATGCAAAATACACCCAGTCTTCATTTATGCATCAGGGAGAGGTTTAATCAATAACCGAGAGGTAGAATGAGAAATCACTTAGCTAATGCAGGGTGTTTCTGTAAATTAAAGGCACCCCCTGCCTTGGCCATGGATTAGAAGGAGGAAAGACAAAGGTAGCTTTAGACAATCTGATCACCAGGCAGAGCAGTAAAAACAAAGAAAAGCAGAAGACTGTACTTTAAGTCAAGAAAACTCCATTTCAGGAAAATAAACATCTGGCCTAAAAGTAAAGGAATGCACATTAAACCTTAAAGGAAAAGTTGCTAAGAGATACAGAGAGAATAACTCCATGAGTCTGTATATTGGTAGCCAGTCAAGACAGTTCAACATTAGAGGCAGAGAGCTACCTTTTAGATGAGGCGGCAGGGGGGTGTGGGGGGGTGAGGGGGTGTAGAAGGGGCAGGGGGCCTGTGTGCCTGGAACCATGATAGGCAACTTACATTTATTATTTCATTTAATCATCACAGCAACCTGCCAAGTTAAATCTCACTATCCCTACTGTAGAAAAAAATACTGAGTCTAGAAGAACACAAGCCTCAATCTACTGCCCTGCCAACTGTGCAATGGGATGGCAATGGGGGAAGGGAGGACTCCAGAGGCACCTCCGCTAACCAAAAGCTGCTGAGGAAATAGAACAAGATAGTCTTAAGAGGCTTACCAAATATGGTTCATTCTACCAACTCTAAAAGACCCAAATATAGTATGGACTTGCACTTGACCATGGCCCCCGTGGCACATATCCACTGTCAATTGCCTCCAGTTGATAAGAATGCACAGACTCACAGCTATTTGCAGACCAGTTGTGGTCTACTCTGATAACAGATATCCAAGTACATCCAAGTACATCCAACATGGAAAAGCCACTTGAGATAAGAGTACCACCTCACCAAATTTCAGGCTTGGGATACACCATACCTGAGGCTCAAACATAACATGGATTACCTAAAAGTCAGTCTTCATTTTGATTGTCTATAATATGGTTATTCTATTCTTCGTTCATTTGCTTTCACATTTAATTTAAGCACTAATTTGATGGACTTTAATAACACCTTCTAACGAGAGGCTACAAAGAAACAAACAGATAAAAACCAGGTCTAAGCTATCAAAAACAATGGATTATCTAAAAATTTAAAAGAGACTTCTACTGCCCATATAAAACTACAGTCTATTTTCTATTAAAAGAGAGCTTCTGAAAGTTGTTCATAAACTGATACTTTGAAAATTGAGTCCTATTCGTTCTTTCATTCATTTAACAAATGCTTATCCAACAATTGTTAAATGCCTGGGACTACTACCTGAGGTGTGGGAAAACCAGAGATAAAAGACATTCCCTCCCCTCAAATAAATAACATCTAATGCAGAAAGAGAGAGTAAAAAACCATAATAATAATGCAGGGAGGTGAGTGCTGTGCTGGTGAGCACAGGTCTGATGGAGACACAGAGGAAGGGCTCCTCTCCCAGGGTCATGGAGTGAGGGACGGTGAGGTTTGGAAATTGAGAATGGAGGATAAGTCCAGGCAAAAAGAATAAAATGGATCACTTCCACTTCTGGCCAAGATGGAAACAGGGACAGTGGTCAAGAGCTGGATAACAGGCAGCAAAGGGCTGGAGGATCAAGCGAGGTGAGTCCTCCGAGCCCCCACTTAACTACCTGAAGGGTTTCCAGGTGGAGGTGTGTGGGGGAAGGGAGAACTCAAGTGGACATCCTGGGTTGAGTAAATGGAGCTAACAGTCCAAGGAGACGAAGGCAACTAGAATCTGTCTCGTGGACACAAATATTTTGAGAGATTGTGTAGATTTAAGAGACTTGAGTTCTTATATCTTATCAATAAATAAAAGTGTTAAATGGTAAAAAGAAAAAGGAAGAGTACCCAGAGAAGGGAGAGCTACACAGAGACCCAAAGGAAGTTCTCAATACTCAGTGGAATACTGCTCAGGGCATGCATGTAAGGCCACTACCCAAGGCTGCAGGAAAAAACATCCATAAGGATGGTTCCAACTGGAAAACTCCATGATTCCCCAAACCTTGGGTAGGGTACACAGAAGGGCCTTGTCTCTGTCGTGAGGAATGATCAGTCCTCGACTGTGTATTGTACCAGTCCTGCCTAACAAATCTTAAAAGCAAGACCCAAATAAATCAAACTGTTTCTAAACAACTTAACTGCATCCCCGAACAAAGAATATTACAGAAATACAAAAATATCTAGCATCCAACAAGGTGAAATTCACATCTGATATCCAATCAAAAATTACCAGGCATACAAAAAAGCAGGAACATATAACTTCTGATGAGGAGAAAAATCAATCAACCAAAAGCAACCCAGAACTGACAACAGATGTGGGAATTAGCAGACAAGGACATTAAAACAGTTCTTATAACTATATCTCACATGCTTGAAAATAAGTAGAGACACTGAAGATGGGAAAAAGACCCAAATCAAATTGCTAGGTGAAATCTACAATGTATGAGATGAAAAATACTCTGGATTAGATTAACATCACATTAGATGTTGCAGAAAAGAAAGATTAGTGAACCTGAAAACACAAACATCAAAACTATCCAAAATGAAACACAGAAAATAGAATTTAAAATATAAACAGGAAAATTGTCATATTTAATTATTATTAATAAACATTAATATTAATAAATTTTAATATTTAATTAAAATGTAATACTTATCTCTGTCATCTAATAATTTATAACCTTTGTGTGGAAACAAATTATAAGAAAAAAATAAAGTCATAAAATAATTGAAAACCAGAAAATATTATAAAACAGGAAAAAAATGTCATGAGGCACTACATAATTAATTACCAAATAGCACAACTGTTAAGAGGAGAGGAAAAGATTATTTCAAGTAGGGGAGATCAGGTAAAGAACGGTCAAAGAGGGAACATCTGAACTGTTTCATAAGTGAATATTTTCATAGAACTTAAAGCATTGTTCACTAGTATATATTTAGAAATGCAACCTTTTTCCTTCTTTATTCATTCATTCACCATTTATTGAGCAGCATCTACATGCCAGATACTAGCTAAGCACAGGCATGTTCTGTCTATACCCCTGATGGTTTTATAATCCAGGGAAGGCAAAAGAGAAATGGCTACTGACTACCCCTCAAAATAAACTCTAACGGATGTGTGTTCAAGTGTTGTGAGAAGGGGGCACCTAACTCTGCTGGGGAAGGAAGCAAATAGAGAGGAAATTCATGAGACAGACAACTATCACCCATTTCTACAATCTCCATCCTGTCCTGCTTTCAGGTGTAACTGCCAAAAAGTGCTTCTGGAAAGTGGAAAAGTTCACCAAGGAAAGAAGCAAGAAGCCAAGTAGTTTTGCAGTGGATTTCAATTCACTGATTCACATGAGGAAGACGTCAGGACCTCCTCCTTCCAGGCAATCAGCCACACCTAAATGGTGCTAAGATTTAGATAAACCCTGACAAGTTTGTTGGAGAAATGACTTAAAGAGATGGACAGCAGAGAGTAATATGTCCTTAGCTTCTGTGAATAAAAAATTTAAAGCAAGAGGGGAGCCTGGGTGGCTCCGTCAGTTAAGCGTCTGCCTTCAGCTCGGGTCATAATCTCCACGTCCTGGGACGAGTCCCGCATCTGGCTTCATGCTCAGCAGGGAGTCTGCTTCAATCTCTCTCTCTCTCTCTCTCTCTCTCCCCCTCTGCCCCTCCCCACCACTCGTTCTCTCTCTCTCTCAAACAAATAAATAAAATCTTTAAAAAAATTTAAAGCAAGAGATTAGCATGAGATTGGGTATCTGTTATTTTCATTAAAGAACAAAGACACTTTATTTTTCCTGAAGCTAGCAATCATTATACATTATGCATTATGCAAATCTAGAAGGAAGTTTCGTGATCAGAGTCCAACACTCACATTTTACAAAGGGGAACACTAAGACCCAGATGGAGAAAGAGGCAAGACCAACGCCACAGGGAGGGTTAGGGACGGTGCTAGCTAAAATTCATGTCATCTTATCCCTGAGAAACTGGCAAGCTTTACGCTAAATTGTGTTGCCTTTATCTCTTAGGGTGAACCACTTCATGCTGTGATTTTAATAGAGAATTATACTAATATAGAAGAGGTGTATCTGGATGTGGAAACAGATGCTTTATAATAAGCCTTAGTTTAACAGTTTTCTAAGAATGAGTGTCTCACTAAGAAAATCTCATACTGAGAAAATGTTCATGTTCCATTTACAATGAAGGACTTTTTAATGTGTCCCCAGTGCGCCGTTTAATGTTCAATTGATAGTCTATTTTGCCAAGAAAGAAACAAGGTGTAGGAGCAAAGTGTGAGCTAAGACTCTCGCTCTGCTCCACACAAGGTACATGATCTCAGGCAGGATACGTAACCTCTCGGTTTTCTCATCTGTAAAACGAAGCTAACAATAGTACCTACTTTCTGAATTTTGAGAATTCATTGAGATAACTTGATGCAAAGCACATTGCCAGGCACATCATAGGTGTTCAAAAAACACTAGAAACAGTTGTTGCTGAAGTTGATGACTGTGATGATGGGGTAGAGGGGTCATGACTATTATTAATATCTTGAGGTTCATCCACACTGGATAGCTTTTTTCATTCTGGGTCTCAAAGAGAACTCAGGTGCATATATGCCAGGCACTGACAATGTGAGGACACCTTAGTCTTAGAATTCCTCTCCCTGGGTTGCCTGGGTGGCTCAGTCCTTTAAGTGTCTGCCTTTGGCTCAGGTCATTATCTCAGGGTCCTGGGATCGAGCCCCGCATTGGCCTTCCTGCTCCAGAGGGAGTCTGCTTCTCCTTCTCCCTCTGCCCCTAACCCCCTGCTCATGTTTTCTCTCCCTCTCTCTCAAATAAGTAAATAAAATCTTTCAAAAAAAGAAGAATTCCTCTCCCTAAGAGTTTGTGTTTTTCCATAAATTTAAACCTTACTCAATATTGTCACAATTATTTATCTTATAATAATACCCTTCTAAGTCTGGGAGGGGCAAATTTCTTTGCCACGTTACGCTGTAAACACTGGGTCATAGATCTTGGTAATAAAATATAAGAGTATCACGCTTTCTCCATCTCTGCCATGTCCTCACATAAAAGCTGGGCTCTATTACAAGTGTCAGCCTGAGTTTCCCATGGTGAAGGTATGTGGTAATACTGAACTGTCATGCTACAGATTGGTCCTAAAAAGTAGGACGTGAATTCTACACTCTCCCAGTGAAAATGACCTGGTTCATTTTGAATTTTTTCCCTTCCATCAATACCCAAAGGAACTGGTTTGCATTAGTGAGTAAGTGCCTACAAAGGTTTCTTCCTCTTCTAGACAATTAATTTATATCATATAAGACAAATATTGGCACATCTGGACAAACTCAGCATGAGTCTAAAAACCATGAAATTTCCCAAGGCATCTGTGAATAAAAACACCTCTCCACGTTTTTCAGAAATGACAGACTGAGGTAGGGGGTGGTTGGAAAATGGGCACGAGCACCCTCTTCAGGAATGTGAAGGGCTGTCATGTGAAAGAGGGAGCGGACTTCTGATGCTGGGTGCCCAGGAGGGCAGAATGAGAACAAACATGTGGGAAAGTTGCAGAGGGACAGCTTTCAGCTCTATGTAAGCAGAGCTTCCCAGGGCAAGGGTGCGCACACACGCGTGCCTCAACAGAGTGAAACAGGCTGGGGCAAATCCACGTGGTGCCACTGATTGGCCCCTCGTGCGGGGCAAGTTTGTTAACCGCTCTGCACCCTCAACTATCAATCAGGATAGTTATCCCTACCTTCCATGGTTGCCCCAGCATTGAGAGAAAAATGCAGATATTTGATGCTCAATGTAATAAACATAATGATTACTCCCAGTCTTATTGTTGCTCTGACAAATAGTATGGGTTTGTCAAATGCCTTTGGAATACGATCATCTACATGACCTAACGGTTAAAATCTTCTCAGTGGTGCTTTCCACTTCTTTCTTGGTCTTAAAACCTACTGAGAGAAGGTCGAATTGTTCTACGCTCAGTTTCGCCACTGCTTTTATGTAAGATGCTGGTCTAGTTGTGTTTCATCTTTCCTGGATATTTCCAACATCAATACATAAAGAAAGACACTTATCACCCACCAACTTTAACCCAGGAAAGGATTATAGGAATTATCTAAGAAATTATTACAAATCATTTTTCATATACAGGTGTTCCCCCTTTGCCCAACACATGTTTTGTGTAAATCACATTCTTTTTTCTAACAAATGAGCTTATAATTGTTTGCATATGTTTATTATTTTATTCCAAGAATATTATTACTATGTGACCGTTAAAGAAAATTTTAAAACAGAAAAATGGGGCAGTGAGGGGAATAATCAGTCACAGTTTGTATCTGCTCTGCTGTCCCCACTGTTGTCTTAATGCATGAGTGACGATCTTTTTCTACAGAATTTTAATTTCGATTGCAATTTCAAAGGGGACTTTTTAGCATTTTTAACTGCTTTTCACTTAGTGATGGCTCCTGCATAAGTTCCTCTGTTCTCAAGACAAATTGAGCATCAGTGACTCAAAAACGTTTTACAGTACCAAGGGACATTACTATTTAGAAACATGGAATTTTGAGACCAAAAAAAATTAGCACTTGAAAGAAAGAATGAGTAATGCAACCCCTCATTTTATGGATGAGAACATGAAAGCCCAAAGACAAGCTGACAGCAGTCTCCGCTGAGCAGAGACCCAGGTCTCTTACAATGAATCCACCCTAAATCAGGCTGTAGTGACCACTGCTACCCACCAACATAGATTCCATGAGTTTGGATTTTGCATCTTCATTTTCCTTCAGAAGGTCCTCAAGACCATGTTCCATGTATAATGAATGCAGAGCAAGCTACTTAAGGCCAAAGTAGCCCTTGATGAGAATGACCTTACTCAACCAGAAACGCAAACCTGCCTTGCAATATAGCTAGAACAGGAGGAAAAGGAGAAATCCCCAGTCTTTGCTCAACATCTTCACTCAACTTTTGACATATCTTTGTACACCCAAATTATGATAGAGTATTTCATACCCACTGAATAAGCAAAAACTAAAAAAACTTCTAATACCAAGAGTTAGAAAAAGTGAGGAGCACGAGGGACTCATATTGCAGGCAGGAGTTCACACTGGCACATGGCATTTGGAATACAATTCAGCAACATCTAGTAAGCCAAAGACACTCATACTCCACCGTATTCCTAGGTATATAGGAGAAATTTCCCCCACATGTTCACAAAAAGATAAGTCAAAATTTTTCACAGCACCATTGTTTATAATACAAAAAAAATGAAAACAGGAGAATGAATGTTAATTGTGAAATGGTCATATAATAGTTACTGCACACCAACTAAAATAACTTTCTAGATTAACATGCAGTTCCTAAATTAACAAGGTTAAATATCAAACACCTAAC
This sequence comes from Halichoerus grypus, assembly GCF_964656455.1. NCBI lineage: Eukaryota > Metazoa > Chordata > Mammalia > Carnivora > Phocidae > Halichoerus > Halichoerus grypus. The sequence continues at coordinate 136,524,948 of NC_135716.1, forward strand.
GTTGAACAAAAAGAGTAAGATGTGGAAGGTCAGGTACAGTAAGTTGCCATTTATATAAAGTTTAAAAATGGGGGGGGGGCGCCTAGGTGACTCAGTCAGTTAAAAGCATCCAATCTCAAGTTCATGAGATCAAGCCCTACCTTGGGGTCGCTGGGTGTGGACCCTGCTTAAGAGTCTCTCTCTCCCTCTCCCTCTCCCCCTCCCCACCCCCATCCCCATTCTTTTGCGCCTGAGCACACACTCTCTCTCAAAAAAAAAAAAAAAAAAAGGTTAATAATCGGCAAAAGCAATACCATGTATCATTTGTGGATTTATACATACTTAGCAGCCAAAGTATAAAAACATGCATGGAAATGAAAAGACATTAAATATAGCTGAGAGATGATTTCTAGAGAAGAAAAGAAACAATATTTACGAAGGGTAATGGAGAGCTTCAGTTGTATCTATAATATTTTCTTTCTTAAAAAAAAATGAGGCCAATCTGGCAAAATGTTTGTATCTGAAAAGGAATTTGTCATTTTTTCAGTTTTTTCTGTATGCTTATGATATTTCAAAATTTTAAAAAAGGAAACAAAGCATGATGGTTTAGCCATGGATTGGTCTAGATATCCAGGAGTCTGAGAAGGTAGGAATAACAATCGTCCACCCACTCTTTCTGGCATAGTAACAAGCCTGATAGCCATCACTACTCCTTTGCATCCCTAGGCCCCAGCACAGTGCCCAGTCAAAAGTGATACAGAGGGGCGCCTGGGTGGCTCAGTAGGTTGAGCATCTGCCTTTGGCTCAGGTCATGATCCCAGGGTCCTGGGATCAAGCCCCGAATCTGGCTCCCTGCTCAGCGGAGAGCCTGCCTCTCTCTCCCCCTCTGCCACTCCCCCTGCTTGTGTGCCTGCTCTCTCTCTCAAATAAATAAATAAAATCTTTTTAAAAAAGTGATACGGACTAAATGTTGAATAAACGAACAAATGAACAAACAAGCAAATGACCAAATGAACTGAATGGGTTGTTATACATGTCTTTGATTAATAAAAATGGAAAAACCAAGTAATTATTGTTAATAATTTGATATTCAAACTATTTCTAAATATGGGATCATGGAGAGCTCTTCTTAAAGGCATCATTAGTAGAAAAATAATTGAAAACAAATATACAAAGTAATCTTTGAAGATTTTTCTATCCCTAATATTTACTGCTTTTTCCTTATTTCAGAGGCAGGCACAGCACACTCACCACATTCTATTCATCTAAAGGATCAGGAGTTCATTGCCATAACAGACCCCAGGATATGGCAAATAGCCTGAAATATAAGTAAGTCTTAGGGGTAAGTCAGTCAATTAAAGTGCTCTTCTGAGCCTATGTGAAAGGTTCCCAGAATTTCTGTGACTTGTTTACCAGGTGCACTAGGATTCTAAATCATTCTGTCTTCATGAATGTAAGTTGTTCCCAAACTCTCCTCAAAATGCTAGAATGTAACAAAAAATTGCCAGTGTGATCATCATGATTTCAAATTCTTCCCCATTATATGGGAGTATAGGGACTCAGTGAAATCAAGCAGAAATCTGCTACCATACATTTCTGCCATTGTTTTTTTTTCCACAAAACTCCAAGTGAATTTAAAAAGAACCAAAATAAGATACATGATACATTCACCCAATCCTAGTAATTAAATCCAAAAACCAGTTTAGAATAGTGTAAGCAAAGAGACTAACTTTAGAAAGTACCACAGACCTCCACTATCTGAAATGAGGTGGATGTTTTCTACTGTTTTCTTTATGTTATTAAAATATTAATTTACTTTTAAAGATAATCCTGGAGCTTCCTTCAAAATACCTTCCCCACGAAGGGGGGAGCATATAGTTATGGTGTCCCTTTAAAGTTTAACAAAAGAAGGATTCAAATGGAGTTACCTCCACTCTGCAAAAGTTTTTTTTCAAATGTGTAACAGGATCTTACTGCAGTCACTAGGTCTGCTCTGCACACAAAGAAAGGCTGGAAAACATTTGTGTTATGCTTCTGGAGTTAAAAATGAAGAAGCCTTTTCCTTTCCATCAGTTCTTTGTTATTAATAAGGTGGCCACACTAAGCCAGAAATTATAACCATCTGCTTTAGCCATTAAATGCAGATTCAAAGGCTTAATGATAAAGTGACCTCTTTATTAATAACAGAAAGCGACAAGTGGCTATATTCTCAGAGCATTCGAGGAAATAAATCAATCCATCCATTCAGGTCGATGGCCTCCCTCAGCAATATCGCCTTGTAAGTTTTCTCTTCTAGTTGGCCTTCATGTTTTTTATCACTAGGTAAACAAAATGGGAGCTCCAGAAGTACCTTTTCCAGGAGTTCGGTTTACCTCTTCTACTGATGAGATGCCCCTCAGCACCTCACGTAATTTGAAGACACTATTTTTTATTCCCCCATCACAAAAGAATCATTGCACGCATCATCCAACCAATGAGTAAACACATGGGACTTATTTCCTGCAAAGATTATATCTGAATCAAGGCCCAAAACAAAGAAGGTGTGTGGAAAAGCTACAGATCTGGAGGAGGAAACAACAGTAGAATCACGACAGCTGGACTTCAATATTTCAGTAAACTGCCCATGTTTTCATTCATATATTAGAATTTTAATTATCAAGTTGCTAAATTATAGTGGCTTTCAGCTGAAGTGGGTTTTACTGACCCAACCTTGTAGGGCAGACAGAAGTTCTCTGTTGCACTGCTAGATGCATGGGGATGCAAGCATGGCAGCATCCATGTCCTCTGCCTCAGATCCTCCCGGCAGGAAGCCTCCACCACCACCTAGAGCTCGGGAATCTCTGGGAGATGAATCTCCCTGGCACTTGTCCAAGGGGCTTCAGTACTGGGAGGGCCAGAAAGACCTCTTTACAAACTTCATCTTTCTCCTAATGCAACTCATAGACTATAACCCTGAAAAACAGCAAGAGAGTGGACAAGGATATCTGAGCTAGGTCATGAAGGATGAATAGGAGTTCTTGGGTGAAGTACTTGGGGAAGGATGTGGAAAATACTCCTTTCCTGCCACAGAGGGGATTCTTCCAGTCCTGTCTTCACTACAAAGTTGAAATCCTCTACAAACCCAGAACCCAAAGCAAGAAACCAGCACCTCTAACCTGCCGGCACCTCTTGCCTCACTCCCTTGCTGCCTCTCTCCTGGGCTCGCCTCACTGGTTCCCTCATTCCTGCCACACTGGAGAAGGCCGTCCCATCTATCAAGGAAGAAGACCTCCGTAGGGCTGAGAGGGCAGAAGCAAGAACACCAAACTGAGAATTCAAACAGAGACACTTGGGAATCCACCTGAAGGGGACATGAGGGAACTCAGCCTGTCTATACCCTTATCGAAAGAAACTTCCTTCTCCCCAACCAGAACTAAACGTGCCCCACAACGCAAGGAGGAAGGATGCTCCCCTACCGGCCAAATCCCACAGATCCACCCTGGAGACTGAGACAGGTCACCCATCCTGGGCCTGAGATCAGGAATCCAGTGGAGTCCTTGCTCTGCAGTAACGAGCTGTGTGACATTAAGCCTCACTATCCTTCCCCATAAAATGAGAGAGTAGGGTGAGGTCATGCCAAAAGTCCCTCACAGCCTTGGCATTCTAAAAGTTTCAATCACTTCCTTTATCCGGTGCCTCAGTTTCCTCAAGTATAAAATCATACAGTTGGAGTAGATGGTTTTAAGGTCCCTTCTAACACTGAGGCTCTGTGATTCAGCTGGCAAACCTGGATCACAAGGAAGGATTATTATATTAATCTCAGTGGCCCACTCTTTGCCAAATCATCATAGGAATGTGCTTCAGCTGAATGCCCCCATCCCAGCTACCAGTACATCTGGTCACAAAACATACAGCTACTTCTATCTACTCGCTTGCCAACACGGAAATCTTCAAACACAGACGGGATGATTAATAGCTCTTTAATAGGGCCCCCACCTTGACCTAAATCTTGGGCTGAGGTTATCAAAAACAACAAATACACAAAGAACTTACTCACAGCTTTGAGAGCAAGCCAGAGAGAGAGAGAGCCAGAGACTGTGCAGGTGGCTGGGAGGAAAACTGACATGAATTACAAAGAAAAGGTGCATTGAGTTAATAGAATATAACTCTGGTATTGGGGTTGGGGGTTGAAAACAGATGTGAGGGGCAGTCCACTTCAGCACCACAGGGAATGAAAAAAAGAGCCACAACTTTTCTCAACCTCTCTCTCTCTCTCTCACACACACACACATACACAAGTAAAGCATATGAAATTCACTATGTTGGCCAAAGGGTGTGGCTTGTGGTACCCCTGGAGGGATATTATAGAGCCAAACGCTGACTAGACACAGCCCCTAAAAACCAATATTCCAGAAAAAGTCTGAAGCTAAGTAGTGTGAAGGTAGGGTGGCAATTTCACATACCAGAGAGGGTGTTGGGCATAAAGACTATAAGATCAACTTCCACCTTCATGATCTTTTATATAAGTTGTTAAACCCCTTAACCAAATTTCTCATCTATAAAATGAATATTACAAATATTCAGCCTATCAGAAGACAGATTTTTAAAGTGTTTAAAACACACACATGGGGCGCCTGGGTGGTTCAGTCGTTAAGTGTCTGCCTCCGGCTCAGGTCATGATCCCAGGGTCCTGGGATCGGGCCCCACATCGGGCTCCCTGCTTGGCGGGAGGCCTGCTTCTCCCTCTCCCACTCCCTCTGCTTGTGTTCCCTCTCTCGCCGTCTCTCTCTCTGTCAAATAAATAAAATCTTTAAAAAAAATAAAACACACACAAGTATTTGGGACACAGCAGATGCTCCAAAAAATTGGAGCTTATTATCAAGATGCATGCAGGTATCGAAGATCAGAGCACAGTGGTGAGTCACTCCAGAGAGACTAACAGAAATCAAGAAAGGACAGGTAGTGACAAGCAAGGCAAAATGATGGGTCAAGGGCTGAAACAGCAGGCTACAAGGAATTCTTCAGCATCATCACTTCAAATAAACATCTATTGATGTGAATGGGGGGAAAGCAGATTGCTGGAGAAGTGGAAAAATATAACCCCACTTCATGTTGAGAGAGAGAGAGAAACAGAGAAGCAATAACCTAAAGCAAAGGAAGAGAGGCTAGAGACATAGTACAAATACTAAAAGTACTTAGCCCTAGGTTTAGATATTAGGTTATTTTAGGGTTTTATATTTGTTTATCAATATTTTCCTAAGTTTTATATATATGTATATATTTATAAACACACACACACATACACACACTTCGGTTTTTCTTATTTCAAAAGTAATGAAAGTTGTAGATTAGACATTTAATAATGTGCATTGAGAAGCTCCTGTAACAGGGACCTGAAGTCCCGGGGATCACTGGCATTCTGAGACTAGGGCTGTGTTCTAATTACTCAAAAGTTGTTATTGCATATATGGAGAATCCCAGTCGATCAATAAATATATGTGCAGAGACTTCATAATTCAAAAGTACAACATTAAACATTTCAGGAAACAAATATAAATTCCCAAAGAGTCTCGATCTCATTAGGGAACTAGACATGTTCACATAAAATCATAACTCATAATTCAGGGTGTACCAGTGGGAAAGTAAATTCAAGGAGGGTGATTTGAGTCAGACCCTGGAGACCTAGAGGACTTCAGAAGGGGGAGAGACAAAGTCACTTTCTGTTGCAGAGACAATTTAATTAAAAAGAAGTTCCATTCTACCCATTCCACCAGGTAACAGAGAATTCATTGTCTTCTGAGGAACTGAAAATCTTACAAGAAGGCAGATTGCATGACCTTCCATTTGCAATAGCTTCTTTTAGGGAAGGGAATAATTAGAATCACAGAGAAGGGACTGCTTTCTTCCATTCAATAGATAACTTTAAACAGGCTGCCTAACCACATGCACTTACCCAATGAGCAAACTCCCTATGCTGGACTCCTATAGGACCTCATTTTCACCTCAGCCCAACACTTGCTCAGATTCCCTTCACTGTTATTAAGCTACTTAACTGCCTTCCATCCCTCTTCCCCAACCTCCAAACACCCCAGTAGACTGTGAACTCCTTTTATTCTTTCATTTATTCATTCAGCATTTTCTCAACATGTGCTACGTGCCACTATGCCGAGATAAGTAAGACAGCCAGCCCATCCTCACAAAGCTCATATTCTAGAGGCAATAACTGACTTGTGAGCAGATACCTCTAGCTCAATAGCTGAGACACGCACAGTGTATCCAAGAGCAAGGAGAGAGGATGTGTCTGACCAGCCCGCACCCAGGCGACAGGGACGGGGGGCAGCAGAGGCAAAGGCACTACCTGTGGTGAAAAGCAGCACAGAATGAAGAGAAAACCCTGTGGCCAGATCTTAAAAGCGTGAGGGAGAGCGTAAAGACACAACCGTAACAGGCAACACTCACTGGGGGCTTCCTCTGTGTGAGGCTGACCCAATCCTCATAAGAACCTGCTGAGGTAGGTTCCACCAGCCTAATGCTACAGATGAGGAAACTGAGGCCACAAGGGTTAAGTAACTTGGGCAGTAATGGAGGCAAGCCCTCTGGTATGCAGTCTTCCCGGAGACTAGAAGAGGCTACTCTGAGAACACCATTAGTATCCTGCTAAGGAGCTCAGGCTTTTCCCACAGATAATGAGAAGGCCGTGATGGTTTTAAGCAGGAGGGTGGCACAGTCAAATCTGTCTCAGGAGACTATTCCAGCAGGGTGTGAGGGACTGATTTGAAGAGTCGGGGAGACCAGTTAAGAAGCGATTGTGATACCGCATTGAGAATGGGGTGGCCTGATCTGATGGTGTAAGGAAAGAGCACAGGGAACAGATGCAAGACAAATTTGTTGGGAGACAATTCTCCACAGGTCTCTTGAGCTTCTGTACATATTGTAAGCAACGCACTGGGTGCCCTTGGTTCCAGATTATCTTTTCAAAGATGTTTATATGGAAAACAGCTTTGGAAGATAATGGTCTTCCTCCAGAACAAAGGAAAGCATGCTTACTGTCCAACATAAAAGGTGTCGGTTCCCCAAGCTCAAGGTTTCTCTCCTATAACACAATGTGTAGGTGTCATCTGGCTCTCTTCATGACACCGTATGCAAACTATTACAAGAAAATGCCAACACTCTGGCTACTGCTATTGCTATCAGTAATAAATTCCTTTGTCTCTAACCCAGGAATCTCGTGTCTTCTGCCAGCACCCATGAAACTGAGCCAGGCTAACTAATTTATTTGCAAGTGGGATAAAATCCCAAATCCTTCATGGTTCTTAGGACTTATTTTAGCTGGGAAAATCAGCAGGATTGATCAGTGTTGATTGATAAGTGGCTAAATGTAGAAAGTAAGGGAGGAAAAAAAAAATCAAAGTTTATTTCTGGTGTTTTACTTCGGATAAAGGAGAGGACAGTGGTGCCACCAACTGAGATAAAATATATAACAGATACAAAGTTGGGGCCCAGGAGGTGCTGGGGATTAGATGGCAAGTTCAGTTTGGAGGTGTCTGAAACATCCATGTGGACATATCCACCAAAAAGCCAAGGAACCAAGCTAAAAGGGAAGGATCCAAGTTAAAGATATACTGGTCATTAGCATCAGGGGGTAGCTGAAACCATGAAAGTCAAAAAAATCTTCTCTCCAACAAATACAAAGACCGTTGGGACCTCAGTGAGCCAAAGGCAGAGCATTCAAAGGAACCATCATATTCGTCCTTAAGCCTTCAGTGTCCGACAGAGGACGTGACACATTGCACATGCTAAATAAATGTCTGTTAAACAAATGGCCGAAAGCAGACCTAGAATTAGTTATAGCCTTGTTTAAATTAGACTGGCTTCAATAATTACCTATGTAATGCTAATCTAGATTTTTTCAAATCAGGATCTCAAATACAGACTATCTAAAATTTGTTTCATATGAAATAGTTTCATATGCAAAAAAATTAAAAATCTTTCATGTGCAATGTTCTGTCCAGAAGCAGAACACAATTCTAAGACTCATAATTTCATGGTCATTAAAAAGAAGTACTTCTGGTTTTCTGTTGGAGAAAAGTTCCAAGTTCTCTTATCCATAGGATCATTTCTTCATTCATTCATCTTAAAAAAACAAAGAACAGAACCGCTTACTGAAGACTTACATTGTTCAGGGAACTGCACTAAAATTCTGTAAGAAATCTAAAAGTATAAAAGTCCCCTCCTTAAAGGAATTTACAAAAGCAGAGCAGTGGCAAACAAGCCAGAACAGAATTTAGTTCCTAGGTCCATATTTAGTAATTTTATGACCCTGAACATGTTACTTAACCTTTATAACCTTTAGTTTCTTCACCTGTGAAAAGGGGTAATAAAAAAATGTATACCTCATAAATGGTGATGAGAACTGTACTTTATAATATATGTAGAACACCTGGCATAAAGTACTCCCTCAAAAAGTGGTAGTTAGTATTAGTACCATTATCATAAGCCAGTTGGGAAAGAAGTGCTCAGAGCAAAGTCACTCACTGAGGGATATTGAAGAATGTTACGAATGCCACTGAGTGGTCGAAAGCCCTAGAAATGTAGAGCCCAGAGCCTGGTCAAAACAATAATATTGCAGTTAGCACTATTGAGTCCCTACTGTGTTTCAAAATATTTAAACCATTCCAACAAACCTACGAATGAGTAGTAGTATTCCCATTTTCCAGATGAGAAAACTGACACCCAAACAACTCAAATAACTTGCCCAAGGTCACCCTGCAGTGAGTCAGGAACAGGAAGTAAGCCCAGGCTGTCTGGCTCCAGAGTCCAACGCCAAATTGCCTCCTCAGGGAGAAAAAGAATGCATTTTTTATTACTTATATTTTTTAAAGGAAAAAAACAGGGAACTTTGGAAGCATTTACCTTCAACCTACAACTACAAACACTCTTCTACTCAGTATCGAAATATTTTTCATAAATATCTAAACAGACAAGCAGACTTTTCTAGGTTGACTGGGGTCCTATTTCACAGATTCTGCAAATGGAGTAAGGAAGACTTAATGTCTCATACTGAACACTGGAAAATCATGGTGTATCGTGGCCTGACTCATGAAATGGAAAAGGACTCAGAATCGAGGGGTATGGGGCTTAAATCTCTGAGGTACTTTCATAAAACAAAATGACTCCATTTATCAGCCTTCATTTCTAACTGACCTGATGGCTGTTCATAAACACTTCCTTTTTTTTTTTTTAAGATTTTATTTATTTATTTGACAGAGAGAGTACAAGCAGGGGGAGAGGCAAGGAGAGGGAGAAGCAGGCTCCCTACTGAGCAGGGAGCCCGATGCGGGGCTCGATCCCAGGACCCTGGGATCATGATCTGAGCCGAAGGCAGATGCTTAATGACCGAGCCACCCAGGTGCCCCTCATAAACACTTCCTTAATTAGAGTTTAATATATACTCCTCATAGATGTGCAGCGGTTTTTTTCCTCACATTTCCAAGTGAATAATGTAATAGACTGCTAAGCTATATAGCCATTGTTCTGGGCCATCCTGGACTTCAACCAGGTTTTTTGTTGTTGTTGTTTTGTTGTTGTTTCGTTTTCAAAAACAGTGCAGGTGAAACGCCTGAAGTAATCCAACCACCGAGTGACAGCTAACTAAACTATTTAGGCTACACCCGCTCAGTGTACTATCACACAGACATAAAAGACAGTAGTTATAAAGACCTGGAAAAAATAATATTTTCACATTAAGTGAAAAAAGCTTGATTCAAAATCTTGTATATACAAGATACACATATACATACATACATACATACATCTGTGGAATTTTATTTTTTTTTATTAATCACATCTATGGAATTTTTTTAAATGTACACATAGGGCAAAAGAGGCTGGAAGGAAATATACCAAAGTGTTAAAAGTGATTATTTGTGGGGCACCTGGGTGGCTCAGTCAGTTGGGCGTCAGACTCTTGATTTCGGCTCAGATCTTGATCTCAGGGTCGTGAGATCGAGCCTCGTGATGGGCTCCATGCCGGGCGTGGAGTCTGCTTAGGATTCTCTCTCTCTCTCTCTCTCTCCCTCTGCCCCCACCCCCTGCTTATGCGCTCTCTCTCTCTCTAAAAAGAAAAAAAAATTGGCTATTTGTGTTTGTAATATGAGCCTAAAGGAGACTGAAGTTTTTCATTTTCCAATGTTCCTCTATTTTATCTGATAGACGTATGTTATTTGTACTTTTCAATTGCAGTAAACTTATTTAAAAACAATTTAAGAAGAGGAGGTGATGGAGAGATGGAAGAGATCAAAAGAACAGCTCACTGAGACCACTTCATATTCTGTCTCTACGTGATGCTTTCAGAGCTCTCTGCTGAAAGTAGTCCTCTCTTTCAAGATCTGCGCTGCTTATGTTTCTTAAGTGTTTGGAATATTTGTTTTACAGTTAGACTAATGAACAGATGGACGATAGATCAACAGATTGATCAACAGATTCACAGGTGGATAGCTAGAGGATACAGAGACAGCTATTCTTTCTCCAGAAACATTCCAGAATGGCTCCCCTTAGAAATATACTGAAGACGAGGCTTCCCTGTCCAGCTCAGCTGCCTCTCTCTTCTCTAAACTAATCGACTGTGTGGTTTTTTTTTTTTAAAGTAAGGGAAACTTATTCATAGGCATCCTAGACATATAGATTTGGCCTCTGAAACTCTGAACGGATGTTACAGGTAGCCCGTCAACGTATGAACCACACAGACAGAACAGGAAGCGTAACTTAGCGCACACACAATTAGACACACGCTTTCTTCTGGCAGTCACAAACAAGTAACTATCAAATATAAATATCAATGTGACAAAACTGACGCTGCTTTTCAGAAAAGGTTATCCCAACCTAACTTTGTTGAAGAAAAAAACGTACTCTGCTGGCCGGAAATGACTGAGTCAAGTCTGGTAAAACGAGTAGAATAGCTACACAAGCGAGATAATGAACTTTAGCGGCTGTTTACATCTGGGAATGTACATCACGTACACATCACCCCATATGCAACCAGTAGTCCCCCGACCACTTTCAAAACACCAGTCATAACACAACTCAAAAAAGAATAATAGTATGCACATTTTTTTAAAAAAAAGTATACAATTATTGGAGGAGCTTTGGGAAACTCATGCAGCCCTACCGTGGAGGTCAAATTCATATGTCGTTCCAAAGGAAAACAAATCTGACATACTGAACATTTGTCATATGGCTCTCCCTGACAGGGCAAGCAGGATTTCAAAGCAGAATGGAAACTGGAGTTCAGTTGGAAGCACAGATGCTTGACTACCTTTCTTTAAGGGGAGCAGAAACGTTCTATTAGTTGCTTGCTGGTTTGGCCGAGTGAAGTCTAGTCTCCCCTGCCATTGACCCAGGACAGAGTGCCAGAACCTTGATGCTAGTGAACAGAAAATTCAAACACGCTCACACGCTTCATCGCTGGAAGAGGTTACCTTCTATGTGGTTGTGTCAGCGTTTAGCATTATCAACTCACCAGACCCACATGTCTTTTACAAAATAAACATGGATTAATTGGGAGACAAGGAGGAGGATAAGGGGGGCAGTGGTCTTAAAAGATGGAAAGCCAACTGCATTAGTGGTCACAAAGGAACCAGAGGGTGTTTTTGTTTAGTGGTAGAGCTACCACCTTCAGAACTGTAAGCTCTTTAATCAAGGTATCGGTGATTTTTAAGGAATTATCTTCAGGCTTGATCTGCACCAAGGGTAGAAATTCTGCAATAAGACATCACGGAGCAGAGGAAAATCTACAGTTCCTGCTCCTTTTTCTTTTTATGATCTCTGGACTTAAGTATCATCTCTTGGACTATCTGCAGAGGCCTTTTTATATCATTTGCTCAAAATTACCCCTCTGGTTATGAAATCTTAAGAAACTGGGTGGAGAGAACTTTCTTCCTACTTATATCTTGACTCACTTAGCATTCCAACACCTAGGGACTCTATTTATTGTTCATAAATTTAGCTTTCCCACTGGTTCAGATAAGCAGGTCCTAAAAACAATTTGTGACATGTGCCTTTTCAACGAACTGCCTCAAAAGCTTGCAATCATCTTTAGACACTACAGTGAGGATGAATCATGGCTGGGCTGTGATACAGAGGCCTCGGCCTCGGCCTCTGGAATCAGACAGGCCTGAATACAAATCCTGACTTTGTATGTTATGTTGTGTGACCTTCAGCAAGTTCCTTAAACCCATAATGGTCCAAGAGAGCTATTGGGGGGATGGAATGGGACAGTTTACAGAAAGCAAGTAGCAGATCTGATGACAGCAGGATCGAGAAAAAAGAGAAGGCATTTACACCATACGGGTAAAAGTTGCTGTGCGTCCAGTCTCAGCTTTACTTGTCCCTAAAATGTGTGACGTATTAACCATTCCTGGGCTCTGTTTCCTCAGCTGTAAAATGAGAGTGCTACCTCTATGAAACTCTTAAGTTTCAAAATCTGCATATTTGGGAAAATGCAACCTACATTGCTATATGCAGCCTATATTACTCAGCAAAGTAAGTGCCTTTTAACAACCAGAACATATTGTCTTTCCATCTGCCTTCCCCACCCTTAGGTTTATTTTATTACACTGTGAGCTTCTCAAAGACAAGAGCGGCCTTATGTGCTTTTTTTCTATCCATAGTGCTTATAAAAATATCTGGCACACAACAGATGACCGATAAATGTGGAATGAATTAGTGACTGAATCATCTTAGTATCCTCCCCAAGGGCACAGGGCTTTTGCACACAGTAGGTATCAAAATATGTTTGTTGAATGAATGGATTTGAGTAAAACTGGGAGTGCCTTCCTAGCAGAGTCTTTTTCTTACTCATCTCTGAAGCCTCTGGGCCTAGGACCGAGCCTGGCACAAAGAAGAAAGCAGGATCAACTAATCTTTTTGCTCTGGAGACACGTCAACTGGGATTGAAGCAATTGGCTTACTCAAAACAAAAAAGTAACCAGTAAGAATTTGTGTGGGTTCCAGGTCCGGAAGGCCTTCTGGGTGCCTGGCGCTGTAGTAGACACTTTACATGATGTTTTCTCAGCAGCCCTGGTACTGAGAGACGAATGACATCATTTTTTAAATGAGTAAGCAAAGGATCAGGGAGATTAAGTCACGTGCCCAAAATTACAAAGCCAAAAAATAACAGAGCTGGGATTAAACCCAAGCTTCTGGAGCTCATGCTCTTTCCATTATGCAAGGCTAAGGGAGGGGGAAAGCACCAAAATAGATGGGACAACCTTATTTATTTGAAGTCACATGGCTTTAGGGGAGAAAGGAGGTGGGAACTGTCGATCGGGCTTAAGGAGAGAAGCTGACCAGTTAAGGCCAGTTGCCCCAGCCAATGACTGAACCATGTGCTTGCCACTGCAACCATGCCCAGCTGGGCTAGAAATGTTGGTCAGAGTCATTTGCCAAGTCCATCCAGGCTAGTGGCTGGGGAGAATGGCACTGCCAGCCCCATTCCTTCTGGTCATTATCTATGAGTCCAGCCCAGGCAATCAGAATGCCTAAGGCTCAGATCTCAGAGCCAGGAGTTCCTTTCCCCCATGTTCCTATTGCCAATACTCCTAGCTCAAGAACTCCCATGTGGAAAGACCATCCACGTATTCCAGCGAGCTTGAAAGGGAGAATAGATCCCAAAGGAAGGAATTTATTGGTTTTGGAAAAATCAATTTAAGAGTAAGCCTAAATCTCATGTGCTCTTCTTCATAGAAACAAACAAACAAACAAAAGGATAACATGCATTTTTAAAGCATCAGAGCAACATAGTTATCATTAAAAATATGCCATTTTACGTTTTTTAATAGTTTTGTTAAAATTTAGCATGGGAGGGCACCTAGGTGGCTCAGTTGGTTAAGCGTCCGCCTTTGGCTCAGGACATGATTCCAGGGTCCCGGGATCCAGCTAGCCGGCATCAGGCTCCCTGCTCAGCGGGGAGCCTACTTCTCCCTCTGCCCCTCCCCCCTGCTTGTGCTCTCACACACTCCCTCTCTCTCTCTCAAAATAAATAAATAAAATCTTTTTTTAAAAAAGATTTAGCATGGGAACAGTGTTGCCCCATCTATGATTAGAGAGAAAACTCTGTGAATAAAATTGAATATGTTTGTAACATCTATTCTTTTTTTTTTTTTTTTTTAAAGATTTTATTTATTTATTTGAGACAGAGAGAGAGAGAGAGCACATGAGAGGGGTGAGGGTCATAGGGAGAAGCAGGCTCCCTGCCGAGCAGGGAGCCCGATGCGGGACTTGATCCAGGGACTCCAGGATCATGACCTGAGCCGAAGGCAGTCGCTTAACCAACTGAGCCACCCAGGCGCCCTGTAACATCTATTCTTAATAGCAAGATCAGATAGAAACCTAGAATCTTCTGCATCAGTATTAGACCGACTGCCCAGCATAATTAATTTTTATTCTAAAAATATAATTCCAAAAAATAATTCTTCTAGAGATCCTGCCCCTATCCCTCTAGTTTGCAGGCTCAGAGTTTCCCACTGCAAATACTTGAGACAGACTGCCAACACTCAACTCAAATTCCCCGTGCATCCTGGTGCTTCTCTCCATCTTAGCTCTGCTGGGAAAGTTTGAGACTAGGGTGACATCTTCCTATTACGAGAGCCTAACAGCCTGGCCCAAGTAGAGAGGACAAAAGCTATACAGGATGTTAAAGAGAAATTAAAGCCAGATCAGCAACTAGTTAAGCTTTCTTCCTGAGTTGGAACAAAAAAAAAAAGAGGGGGGGGGAAGAACTCTGGATGGAAAGCAGTGATGTGATTTCACTATTCCTAAGCATGCCCCAAGCCATAAATATTTGTAAAGCACAGTCTTTAGATTTCCAGTGTTCAAGGTCATAACTAAAGAAAAGTCGGTATGTAAATATGTCCACATGTGAGCTATTCTTTTAGACCATTAAAAAAAGGAAGCAAGAGCCCAAGTATTGCTGGAAAACTTCAGGGTTTTTTTGTGTAAAATTTCTTCTGGTAAACCTGCAATTATCTGTCTTTGCACATTATCTTTTTTAAAAAAGGAACTTTAGAAGGTAGAACCGCCAAAGCCAACACTGACTTCTCCCTGTCCTTGCCCATCCCAGAGTGGTCACAGCAGCCCTGTGCCAAGCAGCCCCCTGGACCCGACAGCTTCGGCTTTGTGTGAAACCCCACAAAGCAAAGCAGTCCTTCTTCCCCAAGGCAGCCCTCTGAGCTGCTTAAAGATAATTCTTATGGCTTCTCTCTTCCGGGATTGCTCTTTTCTAGACACATCTGGTTTGTCACCAATAACACCCCAACAGTGGTCTGAGCAGCACACACTTGGAAAAGACAAGCCCAGAAAACCCTCCCACTCAGCTGCTCCATTTCACTTACGTTCACAGTCAAAGTAATTAAATGCTAGTGGTCACTGCCCCAATCCAACATCACAACTTAAATGGATTAATAATAAAGCAGCTACCTTTTGGTCAGTGTCAGGAATTGTGTTGGGTTCTTTAAATACAGTCAGCTTTGCTATCACAGAAAAGGCAAGTTCCAAAATATCACCCTGCTATGCAAAATCATGCAATAAAAATGACAGGGCTTATGCGAAAATGGGATTGAGGCACGCCACTCAAAAACTTCATTAGTGACACAAAATAAAAGATAAGAAGCTAATAAAAATGGTAGCCCAGGTTTCTTTTTTACATATCCTGAATGATGAAGACATATAAGTAATAGACGTGGCCCTTTACCCTGAAAAAAACCTAAGTTTGCGTGTAGAAGTGGGTGTTGGACGGGTTATGGTCCGTGGGTTATGGAGAAGCTGTGGAAGGAGAGTGATCGGAAATGAGACTGAAAACTGTAACACCAGATGCGGCTGGGCGCGGCTCACAACACACGGAGTGAACTTCCTTCGGTAGCAGGTAGATGTTGGAGATGTGTGTTCTGCATATTCCTACACAGTTCACTCCCTTGGGTGCAGTTTTCTTGAGTTCACCTAGCTTTTCTTATGGATAACACTGATCACATTTGTGTTATCTTCAAATCATTCCCTAATACATCAACCAGGTTGGAACAAATTCATGTTTTTAAAACAAGTGCTATAGCAGAACTAACTACACTTTATCTCACTGAATCCTATCAACCCTGAAAGATAGGTAGCCTTAACCCCCTTTTCCAGAAAAGGAAACTGAGGACCAAAGAAGTTAAGGAGTTCCCAAAACCACATCATGCGTCATAAGTTGCAGAGCAAGGATAGGACCAAGGTCTGCTGGGTGACCCCTCCACTGCCTGACACCCCATCGTTGCCACTTTATTTCCATTTGGCAACTAGCAGTGGGTAGGAGATGCTGTCAATCCTTCTGAGTCTAAAAGCAGATTAGGACTTTCTCTGCCTCCTCCACTCCTGCTGTATTTGTCTGCCCCACAGTGATGTTGAGTTCAGTGGAAATATCCACATCTATAGCAACACCATGTCCCTAAACTCAAGCTATGAACTGTACACCCAAAGATAATGAAGCTTCTTAAGCTTTTGGGGGTGGGAGTGGACTCTAAACTGTGAAACTCACCGGTCAGATTCAACATTATTTCAGCAGACTTTATGGAGCTCAAAGATTCACTTTCTGGAAGCCCCTTTAACCATTCGCAAAATTTCCCTTCTGGGGGTTTGTGTTCGAGTTCTTCATCTCAGGAGAAACAAATGTCTTACTCGCTAAAATGACTGTTGTAAACGAAAGACTGATCAGGTCACTCCTGTCCGTGGAACCCTTCCATGGCTCCGCACCGCCATCAGCACCAAATCCAAGCTCCTCAACGTGGCCTGCGGGCTCTCCTTTCAGCCCCCCATATTCCACGGTTACTCACTTCCAGTCTCTGTATGCATTCTTCTTCCTTCCTGGAACCCTCTTCACATCGCCCATCACATCACCCTGACTCTGTCTGCCCAATGCCTATTCTGTCTCCAGATGTCAGCTGTGATGCCCCTCCCTCCTGGAAGGCTCTGATGGTCCTTTCTCTACCTCTGGATTAGGAGTCCTTCATGGATGCCCCCATAACTCATTGTACCTCTCCTATCACTCTTACTAGCCCACTTTACTAGAATTTCTCATATGTTTGTCCAAGTCCTGCCCCACGCATGGCACTTCCTGAAACAAATGGGGAATCAAGCAAAGGATCCAAGAAAGCAAACGTACTAGTCATTGCCACATAACCAGTACATCATAGAATATTCATCCGTTCGTTCATTCTTTCATTCATTCATTCATACATACATTCACTCATGCATTCATTCATTAAACCAAGTTGTAGCAATGATTACGTTCTAGGCAGTAGGTGCACAGCAATGACCAAATCAGACAGAAACCCTTGCCTTCATGGAGCTCATATTCTGGTGGTAGAACAAATGATAAACCAAATAAACCAACAGGATACACAGCATCTCAGTCTGTCCATTTATCCGACGGTGATGAAACAATGAAAAAACAAAGCAAGGAAAAGAGATAGGTAGGGCCTCACTGAGATGGTATCTTTGAACAAAGACCTAGAAGAGGTAAGGAAGGGGTCCAGGCTGGTATCTGGCCTCCAAGAAGGGGGAATAAAAAAATGCCAACATACAGAAGCAGGAGTGGGCCTGGCAAATTCAAGGAGAAGCACAGAGGATGGTGTAGCTGGGATTGCATCTCAACATTAGAGGGTGAGAATATTGGAGGGTGAGAATACTAACAGCTATTATTTCCTGAGTACCTACAATTCACCAGAAAGACATACCTGTCCGTACAGGCTTTACGTCTGGTCACGTAGGTTTAAACACGCTAGAACTGAATCACATCCTCTGAAATACAACATCAATACACAGGCCACTTCATTCCTCAGCCTAGCCAGAGGATGTCGATCCCTTGAAAACTGCTTTGTCAGATCTCGTACTGAATGAAGGAACAGGTGGTAAAAGTTGCCCCCATCAGTAATTTTAGTGTTGGCTTCCTAGAGATGAACAAGAAACTGCTACATGTAAACCGTACCAGCAGCAACATCACAGGGGTCTGCGGACTCTGGCTTTCCGATCAAACATATGAAATTAACACAGAAAGGTTTTAAACCATATTACGGCTAGGGAAATTATGTAATAAAGACAAAAGCTTCCCTATTACTTAAGGTAATGAAAACAAAAATAAGGATTTATAAGCTTCCCAGCTCTGACCTAAATTTGCTGTGCATTATTTTTCTACATCTCTTTCTACTTTGGAAAAACCACTACTAATTGCATTCACATTACACAGTATCAACCAAACCTGGATTTGGGTTTCTTCCAAGACCACCAACAGGCTCAAGTTACAGCAAGTTTATTAAATGGGTTTTTTTTTTTTTTTTTTTCTCTTTTAAGGAAAAACTTAGAATGCCGTTACCTTTTGGAGGGACTAAACAGATAAATGTTTGATAAGTAACATTTTAAGAAAATCCCAAGCATATGAACAAGGGTAAAAAGCACTTTTTTTTAGGCTCACAAAATAATAAGGAATTTTTAAAAGCATACAGTTTATTGGTGGCTGGGAGCCTGGAACTAATGAAAAAAACATTTACAAGTTAGGTTTCCACAGCTTTTCTTTTGTGTTTTCTGGGTACAGATGCTGCTGGCTACACTCTAGGAAAACCCGGAACTCGGCTGGAAACGGAGAACACCAGGAATCAGAGACCAGTTCTGTCCCCCTCAGTTTAAACTCTCCCTTGAAGGCAAACATGACGACCTATTGTTTTAATGGCAACATTTCTAAACTCTCGACTCTAAAAGTATTTCCAACCTCAGTATTCCTATAACGAGCTCTACATTCTTACTCGGGAGCACAAAACCTAGATAGCTTCTTGGTGATTAAGTCACCCAGTGGTGCTCCTCCCCACGGCAAGGGCCACGGCCAAGCAGAATGCTTCCAGTTTACAAAGCAGATCCCACCCAGCTTCTTGTCATCATTTCATCATTGCAGTCTCTCCTGAGTCTCCTCCAATGTCTGATCACCTGGGAACCCAGCACACAGTTCCTACCAACTTCCTACCACATAGGAGAGCAGGAGGGGACTCGGGGGACATGACAAGACAGTGGGGTAAGTCATCCGTCACTGGCCTCTAATTCTGGGGATATCAGTCCTTTCATTACCACTACTACCCTGTTTTCTCTTCCGATCCTCTATCCCCTAGGGTCCAGTATCTCCTTGTGTCCACTTCTTTTCTAGATTTTACAAATGAAGAAGCTGGGATCCACCCAGCTAGGAGGCAAAGCTGACGCCATGCGAGGTTCCTTGCCCACCGGATTAGGATTCAGTCCACTAAATCATTCTTGTTCACGCCCAATGGCTCAAATGTAACCTGCTGAATATAGATACTGGCTAAAAAGGGAATAAATACTAAACATTTCTCCCAAGTCACACCGGATAAAGAAATGAAACATTCAAACAAAGAAATATGATACTATTAAAAACTCAGTTTTCAATGAATATTTTTAACAATTTTATTGTGGAATAATTTACAGACCATAAAATTTACCCATTGTAAGTGTATAGTCCAGTAGTTAGTAATGTGTCTCATTGTGCACTCATCACCATATTCCAGTTTTAGAGCATTTCCCCTGCCCCAAAAAAGTTTGGTTGTTCCTGTTAGTAGCCACTTCCCACTCCTACCCCAGCCCTAGACAAACACTAACCTGCTTCTTGTCTCTTTTTTTGCCTTTCCTAGAAATGTCACATAACTATAATCATACAGTATATGTTCTTTTGTGTCTGGCTTCTTTCACTGAGCATAATGTTTTTGAAGTTTATCCACGTTGTAACTTGCATTGTATTTTGCTCCTTTTCATTGCCGAATGGTATTCTATTATATGACTATGCCATATTTTGTTCATGCATTCACCAGTTGATGAACATTTGAGTTGTTTCCACTTTGGGGCTATTATAAATAATGCTGCTTTGAACACCTGCACACATATCTTTGTGTAGACACATGTTTTCATTTCTCTTAGGTAAGTTTTTTTTTTTTTTTTAATATAGCCTTTCTATGTAATGGTATCTTATTGTGGTTTTAGTTTACATTAGGATATTTAGCAGCACTGAAAAATATTACCATATAGTATTAAGAGAAACAAAGCAGGATTCAAAATTGTTTATATAGAATGACCTCCCACATATCCCACATATGTGAGCCCTACACATATGTGAAGACTAAGAGGAAATACATCAAAAAGACATCTCCTATCCTTGACAAAGGGTAAGAGAGCATTTTTTTCTTTATACTTAACTATGAAATTTCTGTATGAGTCACTATATAATAAAATACATTTCAGAAATTAAAATATTGCTAAAACACTAAGAACTACATGTTGCAAGTCATTAAGACTCAGGATATACCCAAGCCTCAGCTAAACTCAAATCTATCATCCCTTTATGAATTATCAATTCTGGGGGTTGGTTATAGCGAATTTGCAAAACTAGGTTGGCTTCTCTCCGCCTGAAAGCATGCTTCTGAGACTCTCTCTTCCAGAGCTCGGCAAACTACAAACCCCAGGCCAAAATCCAGCTCACTGCCTATTTTTGTATAACCTATAAGCTAAGAAAGGTTTTTACACTTTTAAATGATTGAAAAAAAAATCAAAAGAAAAATAATATTCTGTGGCATGTGAAAGTTATATGAAATGTAAATTTCAACGTCTATAAATAAACTTTTATTGAAACATAGCCAGGCTCATTTGTCTATGGCTGCTTTTGCACTATTAGAACAAAGTGAGTGGTTGCTTCAGAGACAGCTCGGCCTGCAAAACCTAAAATATTTACTATCTGGCCCTTTACAGAAAAAGTTTGTTGACATCTTCAGGGTGTTCAGAAAAGATAAGCTCATCTTTGTCCTTTATTATCCTAAAGAAAATTCATTAGGGAAAAAAACATTTGGATTAGCCACTCTTTGTATTAAATCATATTCATATGTCTTTTCTAAAAATGTAAGATTTGTAGCTGATAGCAGTGATATCAAAAACTTTCAAAGCACTATTTTAGATTATAAGCCTGTATTTATCTGCCTGGCATCTAGTAGGTCCTCAATACTTGTTAAATAAATCAACAAATAAACAGATGGATAAATGGATAATAGATGGGTGGCTGGGTGGCTGGATGGGTGGATGGGTGAATGGATGACTGGGTAAATGGAAAGAATCAACAGTTATTAAGGGCTAACTGTGGGATAAGTGCCATAGCAAGTCCCATTGTGGACTGGAAGGGACCAAGAAAAGATCTGTCCTGGTGAATCTCTGAGGAAGACAATGTATATGAACTAGCAAAAGGAGAAATACAAATGACCAAAAACATATGAAAAGCTATTTAGCATCACCAGTAAATCAAAAGTATGTGAACAATAATAATATTCCCTTTTTTAACCCAGAACATAATCGTTTCAAAAATGATAATACATAGTGTCAGTATAGGTAAAGGGAAAAGCCTCTTTCTGTCAATAGAATATGGAGAGGGGTATGCATTTTCCCAGTCTTTAGGGTAGGCAATGTGATTATATACATCAAAAGCCTTTGACCTTTAACCTGTAATTCCACTTCTGAGAGTTATTGCCAAGAAAATAATCACGGATATGTGGAAAAGTTTATAGACAATCACAGCATTGTTTATACTAAAGAGAGAGGGAAGGAGGGAGAGAAGGAGAGAGAGAGCGGGGCGGGGTGGGGGGGAACCTGATGTCCAACAATAGGGATCAAGAAAATTGTGATATAGGGGCACCTGGGTGGCTCAGTGGGTTAAGTGTCCGACTCTTGATTTCAGCTCGGCTCATGATCTCAGGATCATGAGAATAAGCCCTGAGTAGGGCTCCTCCATGCTCAGTGGGGAGTTTGCTTGAGATTCTCTCTCTCCCTCTCCCTCCACTCCTCTTTCTGCTCTCACGAGTACATGCTGTCTCTCTAAAAATAAATGAATCTTTTAAAAAAAGAAAATTATGATATAATCACAGATAAAACTAAATTGTGCAATGTTTAAAAAGTGATTATTTGCAAGTTATGTATTTTGATATAAGAAGTTATGCACAATAACACTGAGAAGTGGAGGGAAAAAGCAAATCATAAAATCAACTTTGTCTGAAGATGAGCTTATTTTTTTTAAATGTATATTTACTGGGGCACCTGGGTGGCTCAATCGGTTAAGCAACTACCTTCGGCTCAGGTCCTGGGATCGAGCCCCCAAATCGGGCTCCCTGCTCAGTGGGGGTGGGGGGAGAGCTGCTTCTCCCTCTCCTCCCCACTTGTGCTCTCTCTCACTCTCTCTCTCAAATAAATAAATAAAATCTTTTTTAAAAATGTATATTTACTATTTACATAGAAAAAAGTTTTGAAAGATATAAGCTTAAATGAAAATAATTACTTCTTAACTATTTTTCTCCTTACTTATCTGTTTTCTCATGTTCTAAACAAACACATCACTGGTTTTATTTTTAAATATAATTAAAAGAGATTAAAGACCTAATAAAACCGAGGACTCCAGGACACTCATAAGTAGAATAAAGGAATAAAATCACTAATTAATTAATATTAATTAATCAAATGCAAACAAACTAGGTTGTAAGTTCTAATAATTAACAATTCTAATGCAAACTAGGTTGCAAGCTTTTATAGGCAGAGACCTATACTCACTCAGTCAACAAGCATCTATTTAGCATCCACTCTGTGCCAGACACTGTTCCAAATACTACAGTACATTAGTGAACAAAATAACAAATCCCTCCTCTCAAAGAGCTTCCATTCCAGTGTTTCTCATACCCCTGCTTCTGCCACATCAACAAGCAGGGCGCTGAACACCCCTGAAAGTCCTCATTTAGCAATCAGGACCAGTTAATTTCTCACCTAAAGGATTCATCAGAGCAAGCTTCCCAGTGCATTGATTAAATGCCTTTATATTCACACACAAAAAAATGTGTGATCTAAATACAGCCTTTCACAAAACTGTCTAGTGTGCAAAGTGGGGTAAATCTCTAATGCCAAAATGAGAGCACAGGTTCCTGGAGCAGCTCTGATTCAGTCCCCAGCCACCTGGGGAGGGGGGGAGCTGTCAGATAATATTTCATGAATAGCGAGGCTTAAGTTACTTGAAGCAGCTGGGGCTTTTCTTAAGCTACATTTTCCTTTGGCCAGAATATCCTCTCGGCTGAAGCTGCCTGTTCAGGATCACTCCACAGAGAAATGGGTCTCTCTGTTTTCCTCATAACCTGCAGATGCAGCTCCTTTTTCAGGCTAGGGAAACCCACGGACCTGGGATTCAGCTTGTGTAATAACTGGCTCCCTGCTGGGGGAAGCCACTAGAGACCTGCACTCAATTTCGGAAGACAGATATTTCTCCTTTTGGGCCAGACTCGTTCAGAACGTCTTGACTCAAAAATAAGTACACACGGGTGCTTTCAGTTACCCAGAAGTCCTGAATCACTAACACGTCAACTCATTACTATTTTTTTTCCAAATGTAGCAGTGAAAAGTTTTGGCAGTTTCCAATGGATACCAAATATATCAACCATGAAACAAATTTAAAGGTCTTTGAAATGAAAGCCACAAACATCCTATGACTGTCAGGTAGAGATCCTCAGAAACTGAATAGGCAAAATGGTGTACTCAAGTCCCAGCTACTTCCTAGCTACATCACCTCACACAGTTACTGAATCTCCTATTCTCTCTCTGTGTCCCCATGTGCACAACAGCAATAAAAACAATGCCTATCGAGATACAAATGATGACATAATATACATTGAAAAATTCTATCTTATAACAAAGGGTTGTTATAAAGATCATATGAGAAAATGCTTATCGAGTCCTAGTACTCTCCACTACGGAACCGCTCCAAGCAGATGACACATCCAGAACTTCATCTGACCTTTAGATTTTACTGTCAACCCCTGTTTATCCACTAATCCCAGCTAAACCAACAATTCATATCATACCTTGATCTGCACACAGCAAAAATGACTCTAAAGTAGGAAAGACTAAAGAGAAAACAAAAATCACTCTCTCAAAGTGCTAGACTAGGATTTCATTTTTTCTGGGGATGATATTCCTCCCCTTGACTTCCCAACAAAAACCTACAAGCAGAAACAAAACAAAAACCAAAAACAAGAGACAAAACCAAGAAAAGTTTTCCACAGTGCCATTATAGCCTCAATTTCCAAAGTCCGTTTTACTGAACACTGGTTCTTTGTGCCCTGGGGGTGGGGGGGGCGGGGACAGTACACGGGGATAGATTTCATCAAATAACCAAACGGGTGGGTAGAAAATACTGTAGTTTGCAGGGGCTGCAGAGGGCAGGGGGGATACATCAACCTCAGAAGGTGCCTTGTAGAGATCATTAAAACATTAAAAGAGCATCAAATGTGTCACCCAGCTGAGCAATTGCATCTCACCAACGTGGGCTTCAGCCAAAATGAGACCAGACATTTTCACATCTTACCAGTGACACTTTATTAAACAAATTGGAACTTTTAGCTCACTAAATAAACCACCTTTGCCTTATTAAGAACAAGAAGAGTTTTTGGGTTTCAACCATGCTTCTTGATGCCCACATCATATTCCACGGTGATATTTGTAAGATCCTTTCAGAAGTGAGTCATTTCACATATCCAAATCCTACTCAGAGTTCAAGAGCTACCTCAGCTTCCCCATTTCCCACGTACGGGGAAATCTCTTATCGTCAACTACTACGAACTGCCATGTTAGGAGTTTCACGTACGTGACGTAAACTCAATCCTCACAAGGGTACTATGATGCAGGTATTATTAACCCTGTTTTGTGATGAAAACTTGAGGACCGAAGAGTCCAGATCATGCAGCTACGGAGTGACCAGTACTGGGATTTGCACCTGACTTTAAGCCCCTGGTACTTTCTATTCCTCCCTTCAACTATCCCAACTGACAGTTATTTTGTCTCGTTGCTGCCTTCTATTGCAATTCCTCCCTATGCTGCATCCTCAGTCTTCAGAGACATCTTCTTCATGGGTATATGCCTTGGCTCCTTAAGAATATTAAATTTTCTGATGGAAGGAACTCTGTCTGTATCTTTTCTTTACCCTCCTGACAATTATTACTGTTGCAGGGAGGCCTAGAGCTTAAGAGACTCATGTGACTTGCTCAAGGTTACATCCGACCAGCAATGAAACAGGTTCAAGCATAAACATGCTAAAAAGCCCCAGTTATCTTTCAAGCATGGTCCCTTACAAAAGGCATATACAGACCAATGCCTGCTCCTATATGAGTCAGTGCCCATAAATACTATCTCCTTCCCCAGGAAGGAAAGATGCCCTGTAGGTCTGAGGATGCCATAGATGAGCCCATCATAACAAAATTAACCTTGCCCAAAGGTAAGGTCTGGATTTTTTTTTTTTTTTTAAGTGTGTGAAAGGAAGATGTAAGTCAGTCCTAAGAGACTCAAAAGGCTACAAAAACTTTCTGGGACACTCTGGTGAGAGCAGAACTTCTGCCCCTTCCCTGACGAAAGTCTGACAAGGATCCTCGGGAGAACTGGGTCTTGTCCCAGAGAATCTTTGGAAATTACTGAGAGACTTCAATTTCTGGGGCCTTGGGAATTTTGCCTCATTAGTAACCTTCTAGGACCTCCCATCTAGAACTTGATTTTCTAAATAATTTGACATTGAGGAAGAACAGAAATACAGGAAGAGTAATTTGAAATGCAGAGGAATCACACCCCAGTCTCCATGCACCAATTTCAAATCCCAGCAATGCAACTTACTAGCTAGAGAAACTCAGGAAGTTAAACCTTTCTAAGGCTCAGTTTGCTCATCTATACATTGACATTGTTGAAAGGATAAATGAGATCATGGTTAATAAAGCAGTTTGCATTGTGCCTGGCACCTAGAAAAGAATAATAATAGGTTAGAACTTACATATTCACTATCATCCACTTCTTAATATGTTTGACATTTTTCATGATAAAATGTGTGGAGGAAAAAAATACATCTCTGTGTTCATTCTACCAAAGAGCCAACATGGAAGGATCCTTGCTAATGAAAGACAGGGCTAATGTGGTTGAAAAAAAAAAAAAAAAATCTAGAAATAATCCTCCACACTTCATTTTCCAACTTCTCACCCTTCCCTCCAAAAACTCAAACCCTTTTTCTTCCCCCTAGAACCCCAATAGGGTTTAGATATGGCATATGGAAAGACAAGAACCTTTCAAAGAGACAGCTCAGACACTCACTGGCTGCAGATAATTTAATCTCTGTATACCTCAGTAATCTCATCCTCAATACGGGAATAATAATTCACATCTCACAAGGGTATTGTGAAGATTAGAAGGAGCATATATAAAGTGCCTCACCCATCCTGCAGCTTCAATAAATGCCTGCTTTATCACATTTCAATTATTACAGTCGCTCTCTGGAGACACTCTGTGTTTCTCCCACAGACCCTGGAGGTATGTGGCTCCCAGGAGCATTGTCGAGAGAGGGACGGAGTCAGGAAGATGCAGAAGATCTCAATGAGGACATTCCACAAACCAAGCCAGCCTCAGCCTCCAAACTCCCAGAGTCTAGAGAGAAATAACCCAAACAAATGAAATCGAGACAAGAAAACAGAGTTCTGCCCTCCTTCTAACCCTTCTCTTGAGTGAGTCCCTGTTACTACACTTTGGTTTTGATTAGAAAGCTCGATTGTGCCTCCCTGCACCCTTGCAGCCCCCCCGAGCCCCATCCTAAACAGAGATGGCCTCTTATGAAAGACAATCGTGCTTTAATCTATATACCAGAGCTTGCTAATGATACTGTACTGGGTTTTGGTCATTTGCCAAAGAGCGAACAGTGCCAACATTTGTAGACTTCCAACAGGAAATTAAATAACTGCCCTGCTGGAAATATGAACCAATTTACGGTGGTCAAACTTGAATCTTCCAAAACATTGGCATGGTTTATGTGTATCAAGCACTACGGACATTTGAGGAAGAGGGGGAGAAATTCAAGTTAAAACTCAACAAGTCTTCAAGAGAAACTCTGAAAATGGTCCTTTTCCCCCTCTGCCCTGGCCATACCCAGAATTCTAGTGTATACAGACCACGGGGCGTTTACATCATGCTGCCCTGGGAAATATTAACTGCTGAAACCTCAGGCAGGGCAGCCTTACGGCCACAAATTCAAAAGCACAAGCAAGCCGGAAATGCAAAACTCCAGTTTCCTCCCAGAAGACTCGGTCCACGCTCTACTCACTACATTATGAAACACACATTTAGAAGCCATCCTATTACATTAAAGCTTTCCTCTCACACACAGAGAAGGGTAATACGTTGAAAATGTTCTCTTTCTCTAGGGCTTTTTTTAAGATTTTATTTATTTGACAGAGAGAGACACAGCGAGAGAGGGAACACAGCAGGGGAAGGGGGAGAGGGAGAAGCAGGCTTCCCGCCGAGCAGAGAGCCTGATGCAGGGCTCGATCCCAGGACCCTGGGATCATGACCTGAGCTGAAGGCAGATGCCTAACCGACTGAGCCACCCAGGCGCCCCAGGGCTTTCTCATTATTAAGCTCCATGAGTCATGAACCACGTCCATCTTTTTCTCCGCACTCTATCTCCAGTGCCTAGCACAGTGCCTGACACACCATAAAAAGGGGCTCCTTCGACTCTCCTTATAACGCTCATTTGCTTCACAACTAGCAGGAGTGTGGGGCATCGGGCAGCCCCTTCCAGGATGACAGCTGAACAAAACACATGCCTGCAAGCAAGGAAGCAGCAAGGAAGGTGCCTGCCATGGATTGAGCATCTGCAACGTACCAAGCAGAAGGCAGTGTGTTTTTCTTACCGTACCACATGCAGTCCTCACAATAAACCCGTAAGGTAGGTAAGTGTGTCCTCATCTTGCAAATGAGGACATGGATCCTCAGGGAGGCTGACGGGTTTGATGAACAGAGGCAGCACCCCAGGCCTGTGAGGTGTGCGTCATTAGCCCCGCACCACAGGCAAAGACAGTCAGGTGAAAGAAATTCATGTTGGTGAAAATCCATTAAATCACTCTCCTTGGATCAGATGGCCTAAATCCAACTGAAGGCTCATTTTTTTAAAGATTTTATTTATTCATTTGCCAGAGAGAGAGAGAGAGAGAGAGAGAGAGAGCACAAGCAGGGGAAGAGCCAGGCAGAGGGAAAAGCAGGCTCCCGGTTGAGCAAGGAGCCTGAAGACGGACTCGAACCCAGGACCCTGGGATCATGACCTGAGCTGAAGGCAGACGCTTAACCGACTGAGCCACACAGGCGTCCCGAAGGCTCATTTTCTTTCATAGGGCTGGTCACACATGTCTCTGATGATGGAACCGGTTTAAATAGTTACATGAGATAATATGTGTAGGGACTCTCTAGGGACAGTCATTGGGCACAAGTGCAAATGTTCAGTTGTTAAAACAGTTCATAAAGCTCTGCTTGTGGAGGCAAGTGTGAATGCCCCCAGGGGTTCTACACAATCCCAGATCAGTAATCATTCTGCTTGGGTTCCAGTTGCAGAGGGGATGGCATCCCAGCCTAGCCAGATGACCACAACCTCTGGAGGGGTCCAGTAGAGGGAGTGGACTGGTGGGGTGGCTCTTAATCAGACGGATGCAAAAGAATCACCCAGGAAGCTTCTTCCAAATGGGCAAGATTCCCCTCCCTCTGGACTGCCTGTGTCAGTTAAGTCCAGAGCAGAATCCGAGCATGTGTAATTCACAGAGGCTTTCCAGGTGATTCTGCAGTCACCGCTGATTGAGACCCACTGGGCTGCAGTCTCTCAAACTCACCTACATACTCAGACAAGCTCCCACAGATCCATCATCACTGCAGGGGAAAGTAACTGAAATCACCTTTCTGGCTGATAAAATAAGTTCATAAAAGGAACTATGCTTTGAAAGTTAAAAGCATTTCACCACTGAACAGGCTATTATTATTATTAATTTCATCTTCATACACAAAGTAGTATATTATTAGACCGACACATTCTCCTGGTTTCCTTTTATGAACACTCAAGAAAACAACAACAAAAAGCCAACCTTATTTCCACAGCAAGTCAACATAGAAGGATTAGGCATTTTTCCTTCATACAAAATCACAGGCCACCACCCAAGAAACAAAAAGACAACCAAACTTCATAAACAACAGAATTACTTATCCAAAAATGTATAATATTTGAAGATTTAATGCTCTCAGATTAGCATAATTACTGGTATTCCCCTGGCTCTGCTTTCCTTCATTTCCAAAAAGTCCTCATCACTCAAAGACTCTGAACCAGTGTCAATGACAGAAATGGGCAAGGCTGGTATTCTCCTGGAGAGTGACTAGAGGGACTGAGGCTGCTGAGGGTCAGGTGGTCTCAGGCTGACCAAAAGAGCAACCACGAATTACAGTGTGTTTGCAAAAATCAACAGAGGCCAGTGATAATATTCCAGGGCCCGGCTGCTTTTTTTCCAAACAGATCAAAGCCATGGGCAGAAATGAATTAAGTGAGAAGAAGAAAGCGGTTGGAAAGGGGAATCAGGCAGAGTAGATCCAAACTCCTAGCTGAGGGGAACACAGACATGCCAATAACATACAGAAATACTAAGAGGCCGTGAAAAGGCCCCAGCCACTGCCCTCACCCTTTAAGCAGCCTGAATAGCTGCACTGGCATTTTAAAGGAGTTGTCCCAAATCATATACAAATACAAAAAAATCAAGAAAAAGAATAGGTGAAAAAGCTGGGGAACTGGTTTGTAAGGGGTCAGCCCAGGCTGAGATTTTGGTGTGTGACTTTGCCTGCTTTTCCTGTTTGCCAAAGGGCTCGGAAGGTACCAGGGTCTGTCCAGAGCTCAGGGCCAACTTATTCCACAGAAATCAAAGCAGGTGAGCCTTTCGGACCATGGGCTGACTCAAGCTGCCCCTGAGCAGCTGCTGGACTCCCAAAAGCGAAAACACTCAAGGGAACACTCAGCAATCCAAAACAGCATGCAAATGAATAGTTCATACGCAAAACCCGAAAGAGAGAAACAAGTAATTGGCAACAGAAGAGACTGATGAGGAAAAAATCCTGAATCGGGGCCACATATGCCATGAGTTTCACTTAAAAAGTTAAGTATATGCATTAAACAAGCCCACAAACTGGCAACTTAGGGGAAAAAGCAAGCTCAATGACCATCCGTGAATATATTTTCCAGAATAAAAGAAACAAATATGCTTTCTATCTAAAGCAACAAATATATTTTTTCTTTGCTTTCATTGGACTTTTCGCCCCCAATAGAATTGTGTGTTTAAATCATTCCCCTGATACAGAGAGAAATCCATCTGATCTTCACATTAGTTTCTTTCTTTCTTTTTTTTTTTGAGATTTTATTTATTTATTTGACAGAGAGAGAGATAGCGAGAGCAGGAACACAAGCAGGGGGAGTGGGAGAGGGAGAAGCAGGCTTCCTTACCAAGCAGGGAGCCCGATGCGGGGCTCGATCCCAGGATCCTGGGATCATGACCTGAGCCGAAGGCAGACGTTTAACGACTGAGCCACCCAGGCGCCCCGTCTTTCTTTTTTTTAAAGATGTTATTTTTTTATTTATTTGAGAGAGAGAGAGAGTGTGTGTGTGTGTGTGCGTGTATGTGTACAAGCAGGGGAGGGGCAGACGTAAAGAGGGAGAGGATCTCCAGCAGACTCCCCGCTGAGTGCAGAGCCCAAGGCAGGGCTCAATCCCATGACCCCAAGATCATGACCTGAGCCAAAACCAAGAGCCGGACACAACCAACTGAGCCACCCAGGCGCCCCTTCGCACTAGTTTCTGACATTTCATTCACTCAGTCCACAAAAGCTATGGGGGTCACAGACCATCCCTCACTTTAATGCCACAAACATTTATTAAGCATCTACTTAGTGCCAAGCACTATGGTAGATAGACTTGATAAGGGGTACGAAGATGTGGCAAGGGCACAGGTGCTTCCTCTGCAATAGGTAAGTACACACAAACACACACCCAAGTACACTGGAAGGCAGTTGTATGAAGTATTAGAAGGCATTTATTCATTCATCCCATCCACCCATCATCCACTCAGTCACTCAACCAACATTTATTCAATGTCCGCTATGTGCTGGGCACATGGCTCTGAGTAAGGTCCTTTCAACTGGAGCAGAAGATTTCTGGAACAAGGCAACATTTAATGCATGTTACCATTACACACAACATTGCTAAACAAGTGAAAATTTTCCAACTCCCTGAAACTTACCAAGATTTGTCTTTCTAAGGCAAAAACATGGTCTCTAATTTAGCTTTTTCCACAAAACATAACCGAGCTGAATTTTAGAGAGTTGTCTGAAATGTCCTTTTTAAGATATTTAAATGGTTAAAAAATTTGAAAACGAGTCTTTTCATTTTACTATTCCATATCTTGAGACAACCCCCCAAGATCAATACTTGCCTCTCTTAGTTAAAAAGAAGGTGGAAAGCACTTAACAGCACTTGGTGGCAGCAGAGCATGGCGGAAAGGCTCTGGAAACAGACACACTGGACTTGGGACTCCCAGCTCAATCCCTTACCAACTGTGTGACCGTGGCAGGTGACTCAGCCTCCCTGGGCTCCATTCCTTCATTTATAAACTGGGGTCAATAATTCCTCTCTCACAGTGGTCATGAGAATTAAATGAGGCAATAAAAATAAAGTCCTTAATAGAGTGCTTAACACATATAAAGCTTAATAGATGGTAGTTATATTTTTAATAGCATTTAAACACTTGAAGTTGTATTATGGGAAATAATCCTCATAAGTACTGCTTACTTCATAAGTACTACTGTTCTTATTTTATTTAAAGGGAAACTGGGACCTCAAGTGTGTCACAAAAAGTTGGTTGTCAACATACGTACTTATCCAACAAATTCAGGGTTTTTGTCCATCCATTCATTTAACCAGAGTTTTTTGAGCACTTGCCATGTCCCCAGCCCTTCTCGAGCTTATGATCCAGAATAGGAACCAGGAAATGCATCTATAAAGGGCCAGATAATAAAGATTTTAACCTTTGCAGGCCCTACAGCTTTTCTCGCAGCTACTTAAGCCTGGCCTGGTAGAACAGAAGCCCCCACAGACCACCTGTAAATGAATGTATTTGGGTATATTACAATAAAACTTCATTTATAAAAACAAGCCACAGGCCAGATTTGGCCTGGAGACCTTAGTTTGCCAGGTCCTAATCTAAGAGTATAGTTTTATTTCCCAAAGGCCTTCTTTATTTATTGGAAATGATTCCAACCTGGACCTGAGTAGGCAGAGCCAAAGATAAGACAGCTCTTCTCATACCAACAACCTGAGCCGCCCAGACCCTTCTAGATCATATGTCACTCCATGAGTACAGAGGGAGAAGCTAAAATGGGACATGAAGCCAGGTAGAACCTTAGCTTGTAAAGTCCTAAAAAAAAAACCTTGAGTCTCCACTATCCTTACCTCACAAATGAAGAGACTGGGGCCCAGAGAAAAGTAGTGCCATTTTGTGTCCCTAGTCACCAGGTATTTAGCAGAACAAGAGTTAGAAAAGCCTCCAGTCTCAAAGACCAGGGTCCTTCCTGTTGTACTCCACTGTCCCTTTCCAGAAAGAAGAAAGATGGAAGGAGGGGTTCCCCTGGAAAGTCTACCAAAAGCAGCTTGCCCACAGAAGCCTACAGGATTTTGGCAAAAAGATAGGCCACAAGGCTCCCCTTGGCAAAATGGCATTTTGTGACAACTGACTCTGAGGAGACAAGAAATCTTGATTTAAAGAGTAACCTAGGGGCGCCTGGGTGGCTCAGTAGGTTAAGCGTCTGCGTTGGGCTCAGGTTGTGACCTGGGATCAAGTTCCATATCGGGCTCCCTACTCAGCGGGAAGTCTGCTTCTCCCTCTCCCTCAGCCCCTCCCCCTCCGCCCCCAGTTGTGCTCATGCTCTCTCTCAAATAAATAAATAAAATATTAAAAAAAAAAAAAAAAAGAGTAACCTAAACACCTGGACCAATTTCTCACAATTATTGCCTATCTGACAGTTTTAGGAGCACTGATCATTCACTTCCGTCCATTCAGGGATTCTCCAGCCACAAGCAACTCAGCTCCTGGCCACTCCTAATCTGACCTTTTCAGGCATTGCCCTACATGAAGGGATGCTCATTTCTTTCCGTGCCCAGGCCTCTTTAAAGGAAAAGGTGCTCAGAGCACATGATTAATAGATGAGCATGAACTTACCTTCTTGCCACTCTCCCTACTCTATATTCACCCAAGTTACAGCAAATTATACATTAACCTCGATCCCACAATTTTGTGAAGTTGGTCGGTTCTGTAACCTCTCAGCACTTCCTGTGTCCTTTAGCGTCAGTTTTCAGACACAATTCAGGTTTCTAGCACCCCACTGGAACCAAGAAGAGACCAGACAATACATACGAGTCCCTGGGGTCCACACTCGGGAGGTTTGGCTTTTTTGACAAACATAATATATTTCTCTATCACTTAGTCATTTGCCTACAGAAAGACTATTTAATTCCCAAAAGATTATGATTAGATTCCCTAGGCTAAAATATCAAGCCATTTGTAGTCCAGCCTTATTTCCCAAAATACCCTCCATGGGCCTCCCAAAACCCTTGCTCCAGCTAACAGACCTCCCAGCCGTGCTCCGAAGGACAGCATCTGTTTCACACGTCTGTGCCTTGGCACATGCAGATCCCTCCACCTGGTCTGCCTTTTTCTCCTCTTTTTCCAGGCAATCACCTTCAAGACCCTTCAACATCCAGCACAAACTCCATCTTTCTTGTGAAGCCTTCTCTGATGTCCTCCAGACAATTGATCGATCCTTCTTCTCCAAAACTGCAACACTTTATACCACTTATCACACTACATTACATGACTTAGATTATATGTGTGTGTCCCCACCCACCTCTGAGTTCTTTAAAGGCTGGAACTGTGTCTTTTCATCTCAGCACTGCATCTGGACACACGGTTAAATAAAGAAGTAAAGTGTGCCTTCTACTTCTATGTGATTTCCTAATACATATAAAAGTTTCAGGGCCAGAAAACTGGGAAGCCATCAACAAAAAGGAGAAAAGGGAATGTTTTAGAATGTTCCCAAAATATCTCTTGACTCCTCTGGCCACTTTCCAAAAAGGACATTCTTCCCTCAAATCAACCAAAAAGGCTTTATGACCAAATCCATTGACCTGCTGATAATTTCCCAACATACCTATAAAATGAACATATGCACTAAATTCTCCAAATGGGTTTCTCTTTTCTTAATTGAATACATTTTTCCTGAATACATTTTGTATGCTTCTCCTCCCCCTACACAAACACCTGGCCTTTAAACTCCACTGAACCTGGGCAAGCTGCCTGCATCCAGTCTGTTCGTAGCATTGGAATCCAAGGGTTGGTGAGTTAAACCACTGATGAGTTTTCTTTGTTTTATGTAATTTGTCCTGGTATGATGAGTTAACCAGAACTGAACTCTGTGTACCTCCTTTGTCAGCATCTCAGAGCACCTTCTTTGAACTTCTCATATGCCTTGCTTTAAGAAAACTCAAAATCTAAAAAGTTAAATGTCCAACGTATTCTTGGCTTTGGAAAAGTATAACAGATGATTCGTTTATCAAGAGTTTCTTACACAGGTATTTTCAGGCTTCCATATCCACCTAAAATGAAGTATACTCAGAAGCAACTTTCTTTAGTCAAAAGGAGAAAAATTCATTTGATGGAACTTGGCTCTTCCCTGGCTCCCCTGCTCAGGGGTCATACTGTAAGTGGACTCAGATTTTCTGAAGGGCCTGCCCTAGACAGGGAGGAGGATGGTGCCTCAAATCTAGACTTCTTTGAAACTCTCATTCCCCACAATGCGTATAGGACAGAAAAGATGTTCGTACAAACAAAATTTGAAAGCAGACCGGGTATTTGAGAGTGTTGAGAGAGATTTCAGCTCCAGGCACCTCCTGCTATTCTTTCTGGAAGACTTTGTCTTTTTCCCTTCGTTCCCAATACTTATTTTAGACACTCTATATGACGTTCATCCACTGTAGAGTACTCACGAGTTTGCCTCTCCATCTCCCTCTTAATGGCAGAGAGACAGCTTATTTCTTACCCAGCTTGGCTGGTATGCAGAAGAGCTTATTAAGTGTCTGCTGAATGTTTCTGACTCTCCTTGATACTATCTTTTCCAGCTCACCTGCAGATTCTGGGATGGCCATACCTTACCTGGGACTGGCTATGGCCCCAAGAAGTATTTCAGACACTGAACGTAGCAGGTGGCCTCAGCATCACTATCCCTTTGTAGTCAGTTCCAGGTGGCCATGAATCAAGTTGTATGACAAGATGACTACATCTAGCCCCAGGGTCCCTACTGATAACTATCTATATTCTTTTGAAGACATCTTATCTTTCCAGAATCTGGTTCATCTGGGATAAGAACTGTATCTCTTCTTGGCAATACTCAGATTAGGTGGCTTACAGTCTTTTTTTAATTAAAAAAAAAATGTAAAGCCCTGTAATTCTAAACAATGTAAGTCAAAGCTAATCTTGTAACTGATAGGTACTATAGA
The DNA here is from genome assembly GCF_964656455.1 of Halichoerus grypus. NCBI lineage: Eukaryota > Metazoa > Chordata > Mammalia > Carnivora > Phocidae > Halichoerus > Halichoerus grypus. The sequence continues at coordinate 136,560,427 of NC_135716.1, forward strand.
TTGGTTCACTCGTTCCTCCCGTTAACTGCCCCCTTTTCTGCCTTCTTCAACTATGGAGACTAGAAAATGAAATTCAAATTCACAGCCTCATCTGCAGCTAGAGAAACACATCTGACACAGTCCTGGCCAGTGAAATGTAGATGAAAGTCACTTGAGAGACTATTTTTCCCCAGTATAAATGTGTGCATTGTCTACTGCTAAAATTATAAGACAATAAGGTACGGCAGATATTCATTCATTCATTCAACAGACATTTACTAAACAGGGAATTACCAGATTAATCAGAATACAAACTATTAATTACTGAATTAATCAGAATACAAACTAGGCTGCTGTAACAAGAAACCCAAAGTTACAAAATAAGCTAAAACAAGACAGAAGTTTATTTCTCTTTCACGTATACATTCTCTTCCAGATAAAAAGTACAGATATTCAGTCCAGGGCTACAATGACAGCTCAGCTCAGGACCCTTCCATCTCATCGCTCTGCCATTTTGAAAGCATTACCTTTATTCATAGATTTGAAGTTGGCCCACATGCACTCCAGCCCAAGACAGAAAAAAGAGAAAGAGATGGCCCACTCCTTTCCTTCTAAGAGCAGAACTCAGAAGTTAACTATATTTCCTCTGTTCACATCCCTTTAGCCAGAACCTGGTCACATGACCATATTCAGCTGCAAGAAAGGCTGGGAAATGTGCCCAGTGAAAGCTCCTATTACTATGGAAGGAGGAGGAGGAGGAAGTGGAGGAGGAGGAGGAGGAGAAGGATAGCAAACATTGGGAAGAAAAAGTAGCCACACTTCTACATGCTAGGCACTATGCTGGGTATTAAGGATAGAGGTGAATAAATCCTAGTCCTTCCTCTCATGGAACTCAGAGTTATTAGTACAAACTGAAAAGTGTGCAAGCACCTTTGTATCACCAGAGACCAGTTCAGAGCCCTGCACTCTATTGATGTTGAGCAAATGTTTGTTGATGCCAATCAGTAGGAACAGTAAATACTCCCCCTGGGACCAATATGTGCCCCCTACTGAACTGGGACTTGAGAAACAACCATGGATATAGCATTGTTCCTGCTCTCGGGAATGCCCAGTCTAGTCAAGGAGACAAGAGGGGACGCATGCATGGAAAGATGACACAGTGAGGAACTGTTGAAGCCCAGTGCCAAGTGAGGGAAAACTCTCGAAGCCTGCGACAGCCACAGATGGCTCTGGATGGGGAAGAACGACATCAGTTGACTCATGCCTGCAGGTCGGATCTTAGACGAAATGTTGGGATAGGTAAAGGCAGAGTCGCTAGAGGACCAACCCTGGCACCAGCTCAGCATGTGAGAGAGCCCTGCTAGGTAAGCCCAGCTGGGTGAGGAAGATATGCCCTCTTCTTTCATCAGGCAGAAATTGTCCTCGATTATCCCAGCACACAGCTGTGGTTCCCCCACCCCCCCACCCCCGAGAGACAGGCATTGAATCCTTACATTCCAAACAGAAGCCCCCCAAGCCCCCAGCTTGCCCATCATTAATGATTTCATGGTCCTAGTTAAAACAGTATTTCCCTAAAGCAATTTTCCCAGAAGTGGCCGAAGGGGAGAGATTAGCTGCAGTTGCCACGGAGAGTTTCAGAAGACCGTCTGCCCTGGATGGTTTAGACTTTCACCTCCCTCAAGGTCATTTCTTAACGTCAGATGCTCTCAAAAAGTCACTCCCAGGTGTAAAATTCTGAGAATCTAAATTGGAACCCTGAGATCTGAAACTTCCTAGGATAAAAGTGAGGAACACCTTGATCAAATGAAGAATAAATAAATAATTCATGCAAAGGACCCGGTACAGTGCCTGACAAATAACAGTCCCTTAGTAAAGACTTGTTATTGTCATATTTAGATTATTTATGTTATTATTAGTTTGTTGTTTCTTTATCTATATCCATACCCCACCTCAACCCAGAGAGAATTCCAAGTGGCTTATGACACAGTGAACAACGTAATAATAAGTAGTTTTAAGTCAGAGCCAGTGAGTCTATCAACAAGACAGGGAAAAACATAGTTCAAAGATAGGAAAGTCACAACGTCCTAAAATGGAAGCTAACCTGAGTTATGAATTTCCCCTGAGCTTCCTGGAAGCCAAAGCAAAAAAAGAAAAACTAAATTATTTATAAAATGTATACCATCTGAAAAACACAAACAAGTTAATAACAAAATCTGCAAGAACTCAGTTCAACACGTTGCTGAGCCACATAATAGTTCCAGGGAATTTAATCCAGGTATGTAAAAATTAAGAGAAAGTCAGGGGCGGGGAGGGGGGACAGGAAGCAGGGAGGTCCATGGAGAATAAACTGAGGAATTACTGGACTCAACAAAGTCAAACAGCTCTCTTGGTTGCAGGGCTTTGCAGAACCATTAGTACATTCATTCTAAATCTCCAAAGGGCAGTATGATGTGCCCTATTTAGATAGCCAACGAGCACGTGTTTTAATGGAGTGTCTCACGCTTTGGGAAATGCCCCTACGGATAAACGATCACTACTCTAATTTTATTATTATGATAAGACAAGTCAGACTACTTATTAAGTGAGCACCTTTTTTGTTTTTCTTTAAAGAACAAGAAAAAGGTTCTGCATTTTCCCATCCTTCCTCTCTTAATTGGCTTGGTAGTTTCATTCTAGATAATGCGTTACTAGCAATTGTCAAAAATTGCACTGGAGGGGGGCACCTGGGTGGCCCAGTCATTAAGCGTCTGCCTTCGGTTCAGGTCACGATCCCAGGGTCCTGGGATCGAGCCCCACATCGGGCTCCCTGCTCTGCAGGAAGCCTGCTTCTCCCTCTCCCACTCCCCCTGCTTGTGTTCCCTCTCTGTCTCTCTCTGTCAAATAAATAAATAAAATCTTAAAAAAAAAGAATTGCACTGGAGGGCGTCTTAGCCTTTGCAGTGGACTTGCCCCCTTCCTCATTCTGTTATCTACCCATATCAGGAGGTAGGAAGAATCTATATTCTCATCTCCATCTTAAAAGGATGAAAAGAAAGAATCCCACAGAAACTGAGCTTCAAGGTCACACTTAGTCAGTGATTGAGCTGGTCCTGGAACACAGGCTTCCCAAGTCTGGGCTTCAATGGTGGCAAAGCCTGTCCTCTCCCTCCTCGGTCCTTCCCCTCCCAGGTCAGATGCTACTTTTATCTTACTGTGTGTCTGCAGGTGGGTGGCAATGCTGCTGACTCCTTTCTGGCTCAGTTTGGGCCCTTCTCTTTCATCCATTAATTAAATCATGCACTTATAGGGGAGCAGAATCTTCAAAAGAGGAAAAAGAACCCTCCCTTTCAGAACATTCAGGGATTAAAGTTCATCTGGCTATGGAATGCTCACCAGGGACTAACTGCATTACTGAGAGGCAAGTGCTGAAAGCCAGTGACACATTAATATGGAAACGTGCAGAGCGAGTTCAGGCTGCCAAAACGCTGTGTCTCTGGCATTGCCAAGGTGGGGTCACACAGCAGAATGGCACCTCAGGGGACATTCAGGTGTACAGACTGGTCAGGGCGCCTTAGGATGAGCACTCTCCTGCAGTGACCTCGAGACAACCGGAAGAGTGCCCTTGGGAGTGATCAGTACAGGGGTGCGTCCTTACGTGGGGAGAGTGTGCAGCCAGGCCACGACCATTCCCCCCACTGCACTGACATGAGTCCAGCACCAAGTGCACAGAAAAGACAGTCCTGAACAAAGGACTATGTAGTTCATCTTTATTTATTCAGCTTCACTAGGAATTCTGGGCAAGAGGCTTTCCAAATAATAGAACAACTGTTCAAACACCAAACTTTTTTTTTAAATTTGAAATAATCATAGATTCAGAGGAAGTTGCAAAAATAGTACAGAGAGGTCTCTCTCCCCAGTTTCCCCAGCGATGACTTCTTACCTCACTATAATACAACAGAAAAATCAGGAAACTGACTTCGGTACATCCAGGGACCTGAGATTTTACCGGTTTTACTCATTTGCACTCATTCGTGAGGTGCATGTATGGTCTGTGCAGTTTTATCACATGTAGATTCACGTAACCACCATCATCATCACGATACAAAATGGTTCCATCACCACAGGGTCCCTTGTGCTACCATTTTGTAGTCACAGCCATCCCCCGCCCCGCTAGGGCCCCCCCGAGCCCCCCGCCCAGTCCCTAACACCAGGTAACCACCAATCTGTTCTCCATTCCTATAATTTTATTTTGAAAATGTTATATAAATGTCTTTTTTGAGATTTGTTTTTGTTCATTCTGCGTAATTCCCTTGAGATCCTTCCAAGTTGATGCATGTAGCAATCATTCATTTCTTCTACTATTGAGTAATATTCCACGGTATGGACATACTGCAGCTCGTTTAACCATTCGCCCATTAAGGGACACTTGGATCACTTCCAATTTTGCGTGGACATAAGTTTTTATATCCCTGGGACAAAGGTACAGGAGTACAACTGCTGGGTCATAGGTCAACCCTTTTATTCAAAAAACAATTTGATGGAGTTTTCTGAAAATATACATTTCACATAGAACTCTGTCCTGTAAATTACAGTACAATGTAAATCATTTAATCTCATTTTTAATTACTTAGGGCATTATGAGCCACTGAAATCTACAAAACTGTCTCTACATTAAATTGCCCTAAGGTATTAGAGGTTTTGATCTCAACGTGCTCCCATTCCTGCATTTGTTACAATTATTTTCCTCAAAGTTTCCAGGCGTGCTGCTCATGTATATGGCTACTGAGCACCTGAAATGTGGCAAGTCCCAAACTGAGCTGCTCTATAAATGTAAAACACACACCTGACTTTGAAGACTTAGTTTAAAAAGAAGAATGCAAAATATCTCATTAATAATTTTTATATTGATTATATGTTGAAATGATATTTTGGACATATTGGATTAAAGAAAATATACTATAAAACAATTTCATTTGTTCCCTTTTGCTTTTTTAATGTGGCTACCAGAAAATTTAAAATTATGTGTATGGCTCCCATTGTAATTTTGGGAGGCCACACTGGTCCAGAGGGGTTTTGTTTATTTGCTTTTATCTAAGTTGCTAGAGATGATTATTATCTAACACTGCGATACACGGTATGTTACTATTACTGATACACTCTATAGCATTAACATAATGCTGTAAGAAAACGGTAATTATCTATAGCCAGAGCCCCATCTCTGCTTTCAAAACTGCACGAAAAGAGGCAATACAGAAGAATCAAGATCTGGCTTATGACTCTGAAAAATCAGAATTGTATTCCCAACTCATCCTCAAGTAAATTATTTACTCATGGTCACACCTTTCAACTTCCATGAACCTCCATTTTCTCATCTCTAAGTTCTTGCCTTGCCTATTTCATAAAAGTGTTGTAAAACATTAAACAGGATAATCCACTTGAAAGTGCCTCAATAACTGTAAAGTAGCATGCTCCAAATAGAAAGAAGTAGAAGTTTTTAAGCAATCTCCACACAACTGGAACCCTGGGCTAGTCAAGCCCCCCAGGGCTCTCTCTGTAAAGCATCAGCCTGCTGTCTGTGGACGCTCCTGGACCAGCCTTGCTCTTCGTTCACGTCTCATCCTCACACACTCTGGAGTTTTATTCTAATGGGAATCGAGAATCGGTAGAGTTTGGTCCCAATGCTCATTACACAGGTTTGTTTGGAGGTTTTTGTAATTATGACTTCAACTGTACAAAGAATTCTCCATTTGGATTGTTTCACATGTATCTTTAAGTTTCTCATCCACTTTAGAAAAACCCAAACTGGACATCACAGAAGATGTATTAGAAGTAAGGTGTGAACGTGAAGGATAAGGATCACCAAATATCAGACCCGGGCTCAAAGGAAAAGCCCTGGCCCTAAACCATGAGATTAAATGAATGGACATCTAGGCATTTAAAGTTAAATAAGAGGTCTGACTTTCTTTCTTCACTATCTCTTCACTCCCTGCTTTAACTGACCTCTTTCATTAACTGCCTAACCATTGCTAGATAATAAAGCTTTTGCTTAATCATTATCATCAGAACGAAGGGAGAGAAAGAACCTCAAAAAGAAAATATAGGGGCGCCTGGGTGGCTCAGTCAGTTAAGCAGCTGCCTTCGGCTCAGGTCATGATCTCAGGGTCCTGGGATCGGGTCCTTGCTCAGCGAGGAGTCTGCTTGTCCTTCTTCCTCTGCCCCTCCCCCACAACTTGTGTGCTCACAACCTCTTTCTCAAATAAATAAATAAAAATAAAATCTTAAAAAAAAAAGAAAATGTAAGTGACTCAGTCATATTTTAAAAATAGATGAGGGCCATAAATAGGGCCCCATAACACCTATGTCCATATTAAGATCAGAAAATACAAAAACAGGTAGAAAGGGGAACACTTCAGGAGCCAGTGATTCTTTAAGGCCACTTATTAATTCACACAAAAGACATAAAGTTAATGCAAAATTACATCTTAGTAATAATAGCACAGCAATTCTCCCATCATAATAAATAGTTGAACTGTCTGTGCTAGGGCTCAGATAAAATAATAATAATGTCAGCAACAAGTAAAAAGTATTTATTAAGTTCCTTCTATATGCTAAGAGCATTACATTATTTCATTTAATGCACACACACAAAACCAGCAAAACACTCAATGCATACATTCCATAGATGGAAAACTCTAAGACTAAAAAGGGCCACGTAATAATTCCATGGTGGCAGTTCTGGGATTCAAGGCTGTTCTGGAATCAAGGATCATGCTACATCCTAGAATTACAAAAATCCAGACTATCAAGCCTCAAGGATGACAAAGACTTTCTCATCAGAGCAGAGCTTCTCAAACATTACTGTGCAGATGAGTCACCTGGGAATCTTGGCAAAAAATTGACAGAGTTTGGTTCAATAGGTCTGGAAGGCATCTAAGATTCTGCATCTCTAACCAGTTTCCACGTGACGCTGATGTGTTTGGTCCTCAGATCACAGTTTGAGTAGCAATGTCCTGACCTAGAGCACAGGCACTCATTGTCCTTCTCAGAGGGCCCAGTTTCCTCCAGGTGGCAGAGGTCATTCAGAACATCATTACCCTCTTCGCCTCCCCAGCTCCTGGTCCTCACCAGCTTCTGACACCCAGGACAGGTATATATGGGTAAGAGCTCCAGGTATCTCATGGCTGGACAGGCACCGGAGCACCAAGAAGAACAAGAAAAAGACCCACACCTCTTGGGGCTTTTCTTTTTTTTAAAGACTTTATTATTTATTTGTCAGAGAGAGAGAGCATGAGCAGGGAGAGGGGCAGAGGGAGAAGCAGGTTCCCCGCTGAGCAGGGAGCCTGATGCGGGACTTGATCCCAGGACCCTGAATCATGACCTGAGCTGAAGGCAGACACTTAACCGACTGAGCCACCCAGGTGTCCCACTTCTTGGGGCTTTTAACCTCAAATCCAGAACCTACTCCCAAAAATATGCCATTATAGTAAGTTCACAAACAAATGGTAATTTCATAGGTAACGAGCATAACATCATAAAGGAGCTGACAAAGGTTTGGAATACCTTAAAGGAGTTAACACTGCATTTTCAACATCCATGTGGAGAAATGTTGGAGCAAACATGAACCCAGGGTAATCCCCAGACCCATTCCTCCTAATGTCAAACCTTCTTATCTGTCTGCACAGCATCCCTGTCTTTTGAGTCTGGCTGCCTTCCCATCTCCTGGGCTGAGAAAAGGAAAATACTCATGATCCTGCCTTCATTACAAGGGGAAATGTTAGCTTCTGCTTTTAATTAAGCATTTTATACTGATTTTCTTCTTTGACTATAAAAAATATCCAACTGCATATTTTCTAAATGATCCATACAGATCTAATAAACAATGTTTTTCCAGTAAAAAGGCGGCTCCCACTTCTGCCATAAAAATTTGGGCTTTCCAATATTCATTGATTTGACCAATATTTAATGAATACCTCTTATTTGTACCACGCTCAGTGGCTGGACACTGAAGCTAGGAAGGAGAATTAAACACCATTCCTCCCCACCCAGAGCTCACAGTCCAGAGGGGAGACAAACATGTAAACAATCCCAATAGAGAGCAACAGTGGCTGTTTAGGAAACACACACACACACAGAGGAAAGGAAGGATGGCTGTTTTTTTCCTCTTGATTCAAATGCAAAACCATAATCCTTTTCCATTCTGAAGGGGCTAAGAGGTATAAACACATGGAAAACAAGCAAAGTTGCACTATATTCCCGAAATACACTGTGGTCAGCAATAGACAACCACACACACACTGCAAGCCAGGCGCTCTCCTGGGCAGTCAAGGGGTGACAGAGAATTCCACCGCCAAGGAGTTCCCAATGCCCTTGGGAAACAAGATACAGAAAGAGTAAAAACCCCAACCACACTAGCATTCTGCAAGTTTTGAAAACACTACTGGGAAAAAGTTAAGCAATGTAGACTGTGGCTAGAACATGAGAGCCTTGACCCTCCACAGCCATGGGCAATGGGGAGCCATTGAAGATTTTTTTTGAGGAAGGGAAATGACACGATGAAAGCTGCTCGTATATCATTCATACATCACACATACAATCTTGTAATTTAGTAAGTAGAAAAAATACTCTTTATTGACCACCTATTATGCATCAGTCACTATTATTTCCAGGGCTTTACAAATATTATCTCTAATTTTCCTAACAACGCTTCAAGATAGACATGATCATCCCCTTTCTAGAGATGAGGCAACTGAGACTCAGAAACATTAAGGAAGTGTGTGTAGGTCACATGGCTGGTAAGTGATGGATCCGGGACAGTGAATCCAACTAGTTGGGTTAATATGAGGAAGAGATTCCTGGCAAGGAAATTAGTGTAAGACACCTGAAGAGTCCAGAGGAGAGGTATGGTGATGGCGCTGAAGACAGACAAAGTTCTAATGAGTTCACCACAAAGAGGTTCATCCACTTTTTCAAAGCTAACTAGTGACGATGCACCACCACAGGACAGCAATAAAGTCAACAGCCACACCATGTTAAGGACCTACTATGTGCTGGGTACTATGTGTGAGTGGGGCTAGGGATGCAGAGAAGAATGCAGAGAGTGAGTTGTCTATAATCACAAGGCAAAGAAACAGGACAGAGAGAGATCCCCCCCTTCTCTCCTTCCTATGACAAGTGACCTCAGGCTGCCGGTCTCAGTCCACACACAATACTGGAAACCACCACAAGGGGTCAGGCCTGTGGTGGCTGCCTCCTCCTCTTTCTCCTCCTCCTCCTCTTCCTTCTACTCCTCCTCTTCCTTCTCCTCCTCCTTCCCCAAAAGGCTGCAGTCCCCACTGACTTGTTCCTCAGCGGCCCTTGGTCCTGATTCTGAATTATTCTAACAAAGACTGGCTACACAAATGGCAGGACCCAGTACAAAATAAAAATGCAGGTCCTGTTGTTCAAAATAATATTAAGAATTTCAGGACAGCAACAGCAGAGCATTAAACCCACAGCTGAGCCTGGAGGCAGGGGCCCTGTTCAGCTTCACAGGCTGCACACCTATGAAGCTGACACGGATTCTAACCCAGGTCCTACTTCCCTGGATTGGTAACCATTGTATGTGGCCCAGAAAGGTGCCGACTGCTTCCTGGAAAATGATTCTTCTATTCTTATTTCCTGAGGATCAGGAGATCTACAGCCTAGGACACAGCTTCTCAGGTCGATGAGAGTCAGCGGTAAGTTGTGAGCTCTTCACACAGATGAAGCTGCCCCAACGGCCAGTGCTAACTTTCTCCCTTTCATTATACAGTTTCCAATGATTATGTGGTACTGTATTCAGTGACAAGGAATTTGGAAGTCCGTCCTCTCAAAGGTTATCTTTAAGATAGAGAACATGGTGGGCGGATGAGGCGGCAGTCAAGGCTACAATCCTTCCAACTTTGTTTTTTAAGATTTCTTTCTTTATTAGAGAGAGAGAGACTGCAGGGGGAAGGAGAGAGAGAATCCCAAGCAGACTCCCCACTGAGCGGGGAGCCTGATGTGGGGCTCGATCCCACGATCCTGAGATCATGACCTGAGTGGAAACCAAGAGTCAGACGCTTAACTGACTGTGCCACCCAGGCGGCCTGATTCCAACCTTTAAAAACACAAAACTCTTCCTAAATTGAACATGCACAGCTTGGTAAAAACAAAATGATAATAACAGTAAGAAACAACAAATTACAATAAGAATTTGAATGCTTATAATTACAAGTGATTATACTAAATCCTTTCTAAAGATATAGAAATCTTTACAAATCTTGAGATTATTAGAAACCATGTTCATTTGCTTTCACAGAAGGGCTTGCTTCACTCACGCACTCCTCTTGGGAAAAAATATACCTATCAAGAGCTGAACTTCAGGTACAGAAAGACCAAAACACGCAAACAAACCCAACTAACTGACCTTCGACGAGTTCCTTTCCCTTGCTGGGCCAGGTGTGCTCACCTGTAAATATAGTGATTGGCCCAGAGACCAGATGCCCATGAGGTCCTCACAATTCTGGCATTCTGGCACTCCCATGGCAGGAACAGAGGAAAACTTCCTCCTCTCCGTTCACTGATCCCACCTCTGCTCCCCTGGAGCACAGAGAGACAAACCACAAAGTCTGGCTCAGCAGATATAAAACCAGCTGACAGCCAGGACACCTGGGTGCTAGTCCTGGCTCCCAATCACTCCCTCAAGGTGTGACTCAGAGCAAGTCACTTCACTGTTCTGAGCCTCGGTTTCCGTATCTATAAACTGATTGGTAGATACCTAAAGTCCTTCCTTGTAAGGCACAGTGTCTGGTGTCTAGAAAGTTCTCAATATTTGTTAGTTATGATCATCAGTATCATTATTAATTCCAATGGTTCCCAGCGGTTTCAAGTAAAAAGATGCCTTTTATAGCAAAAAATGGTATCGACCCCCCTCCCATCTAAAAGGTTTAACACTTAACCTCAATCAAGTGGGAAAATACAGAATATCAAAAAGTCTCTTTGAATTTTTATTCAGTCCATCAAAGCAACATTCATAGATACATGAAAAATATAAAACATGGCTTTACAATCACTGATACTGTTTGATCCTCAAAACCCTCATGATGATTCCAAGGACCTGAGCTGGGGACCCACTGCTCTGTGCTACCTGCCGGCTCAGTAGGTCCTAATCCACTGCCATGTCCCCCTTCAGTCACCTAGACTTCCCACCTCCTCCTCTTCGCTCTTACAGCTGCCCTTAGCACACTGCCAAGACCTCAAACGCAAGGCAAAAGGAAAAATAAGTATATATGGCATTTGGAGCTGAGTGTATATAACTATGTGTGCATGTCTCTGCCTTTAAATCTTTTTTCTCACAGAGTACAAACATTTGAAGGGTAAGAAAGCCCAGCCCAGTCTTAGATAAATTTTATAATATATAGGAAAAAAGCACAAAACATTAGAGTACTAGAACAGGAATCTTCTTTAAAACAATGCTTATTCAACTTGAATTTGCATACAGATCACCTGAGGATCTTGTTAAAATGCAGATTCTAATCCAATAGGTCTGGAGAGGAGCCTTAGACTCTGCGTTTGGAACAATCTCTCAGGAGATATTTATGCTGCTGGTCCACAGAGTGGGATCCAGCCCCATCGCTTTGTGTAAGAGAACTTGAAGATCAGAGAAGGCAAATGTCTTGTCCGGTGCCACACAGCTGGTTAGAGGCAGGGCTAGAAGATGAATTCAAGTTTGTTGACTTTTAGTCCAGAGTTCTTTCTGCTATACCCTGATGTTGTCCTTTCTCTCCAAAAGAAAAAAGTTTCTGAAAAAAAAATCTCATTTTCCTTTCCCATCAAAGACAATACACACACACACACACATAAATACACACACATACATCTCCCCCAGAGGACAGGGGCTAAATCATAGTCTCTTCCTCAGTGTCCAGCTAGGGTCTTGAAAACAAGATACTCAAAATAATATGTGTTGATGTATTATGCAATCGGGGGAAAGAGGACTCTTCTGATTACAAAAATGCCTTCACCTTTTTCCTCCCTTTTTCATTCCTTTAAAGACACCCTCCTAATCAGCTACCCCATGTCTCCAAAACTTTCTGTTAACTCCATACTGTCTAAGTTTTCCCTAGAGGTATTTTTCTAAATTAAAAATCAATTTATTGAGAGAAAGTTCAAAACAAGCTATTACTCTAAATCAATATTTAGGGAGGAGATAAGGGTTTTTATCCCGGTATCAGCTGGAGATTTTATGTTCCCAAATACACTTTGCACTAGACCGTTTCAGGCACGTAAAGTGCTTAAAGAGCTGCACTCAGCAGCCTAAGTGTTCATATGGAGCAGCTTCAAAGCCTCCCTCAGCCTCCCATCTTTCAGAAATCACTCCCAAAGGCTTCTGTGGCTTTGAACTATATCTCAACAATCTCGAGAGTTTGAGAAAGCTTGTTCCATGACATTACTTAGCTAGGGCCCACGTACATAGTAGGTCCATGCTATGTCCCTGACTGTCACATCCGCCACCTAGAGCCAGGTTTTCAACAGAACGTTCTTAAGAAGGTCAGAAAACACAACCTCACAGGGAAGAAAAACGGGCAGTATTTCGGCTGTTTCAAATTCTTACTCTCTTCTACCACTTTGTTAAAATTAACAAGTTTAGTGCAAATAATTTGGGTTTGGTTCTTGCCACACTTAGGAAAGCAAGAGGACAGAAAGGTAACACTTCAATCAGAAACTAATTTTCCCCCTGGCAAGAGGAAACGTCAGCAAAGCTCCAAAGCCACAGAAGCCGGCTCAGTGGGGCTTCTGATGGTTTCTAACCCGAGGAATGTAATCCATCAGCCCCCTGGAGCTCGGGCCCGGCTGCCTGGCGGCAAACCCTCCCACTCTAGGCTTCCTGAACCTGCCCTTTCAACCACAGACTCCCGTTCCCCAGCACACGGGGCTCTGGTTCCCTTCCACAGTACACCGTTCAGATTCACTCCCTGTGTGTTGATGGCTCTGCACACTCGGGCGGCCGCACACCACCGAAGGGCGGCCGGGTCGGGGAGCCACAGCCCACCGTTGGCATTTCCCTTACAGCAAATGTCAGAACAAATTCTAATTCTTCTGGCTATCTGTCTCTCCCTCGCCCCGCTGCCCTGCCAGTTCCACTAGTCGGGGAGCCCCTAGAAAACAGGGAGAATGTTCTGGTCCCAGGGTATCCTGGTACCCAATATAGTTCCTGGCACATAGTCAGGATTGTTTTTATTAGTATGTACTGTGAATGTGTTCCCTCCACTTCTCCCATCTGGCTCTCTGCTTCCTCCAGTAGGTGTCTTTAAAAAAATTTAGGGCTTGCGGCGCCTGGGTGGTTCAGGTCATGGTCCCCGAGTCCCGGGATTGAGCCCCGCATCGGGCTCCCTGCTCAGCGGGGAGTCTGCTTCTCCCTCTCCCTCTGTCCCTCCCCCTGCTCCTCTCTCTCTCTCTCTCATATAAATAAAATCTAAAAAAATAAAAACCTAAAAAAATTTAGGGCCTGAAGGGCAGTGAAGCCACCTCATTTTACAGATGAGGAAATTAAATATAAACTTCAAGGGATGTGGTGGTCCAGTTAGTGGTCTAGCTGGAAGAGATGCTCAACCTCTGGCATCTGCTGCTGAACTATCTCAGTCCCTCCTTTTCTCTGTTTCCAGGCCAGGCAGCAGGGCACAGAGGGTCACCACTGGTGAGAAAAGGAAGTTGGCTCATTGGTGGCCTAGGCTGGAGCCCGGGAGAGCGGAGTTCTACTCCAGACTCCAGCCCTCCGGAATTCTGGGTGGTTAATTCCGATCAACACCAGTGTGGGCCTCAGGCTGCCCACCTGTAAAATGGTCATCTTAGCTCATAGTTATTGATGCTTACTATGTACACTCAGTGTGTGCCAGTGGCCCAGGAGAGTATTATCACAGTTCATCCTCACCAAAAGGTAATGGGGTAGGCATGATTTGCACCCCAAGTTTTACAGATGGGGAAACTGGGCTTTTGAGGTTTGCCCAAGGTCACAGATAATTGAATGGATTTAGCTGACTCCAGAGCCAGTATTTTTATTTTGATCTAATTTCACTTTATCGGGAGGGGGGGCCCTCAAGCCGCAAGAAAAGGTAACAGTGAGGAAGGTCTTCACTGGGGGCAGAAAGGAGGTTCACCCCCACGCTTCCTGTTCCCAGCAGTCACCCCTCGTCCTTACCTAATTAAGCGCATTAGCGGCAGCTCTGCCTAATCCTAGGTGCACACAAGGAGAGACAGGATTCTTCCCCTGGGGGCTGTGCTTCTCCTGAGATTCGCCACAGTCCCCAGGAGGCTGTTATCCCAACCCCAGGGGAGGGCGGCATCACAGCCAAGATGGAGCTTATCGCAGGAAGCCATTGGCACACTGGGGAAACAAAATGCAGACTGCATGACTCAGGTCACGGGCACCAGATGGTGTGCCAGCTAGATGGGTGCACGCCTGCCAGTCATCAGCCAGTGACGGCGAAGCAACTACCACCTCTGCATTTTCTGGAGGTCCCGGGAAGGGCAGCAGCAAGCATTCAAATTAAATAATACATCCTGAGCATCTCCGAAGGGCGTTCCCAAGAACAAGCATCACTGCGTTCCCAGCACTTAGCACTGGGCCTGGCACAGAGTAGGTGCTCGATCAGGTAATGGAACAAGTGACTACTGACCCACCCCCATGGTGGTGGAAGCAAAGTATTCCTCAGCAGAAATGAAACCCAGTTTGGGATAGGTCCTATCACCTCAGTTTTCCCATTCTATAGTCCCAGATAATAACACCCATCTCTCCAAATCCCCACGATTTAGCCATTCATCCCATGGGACTCTGGGACAAATGCAGAGAATGAAAGATTTAATAGAATAATTTGAAAGGCTACAATTATTTAGGGCCACTTATGTAAAAGTTATTGAGCAACTACTACCTATCCAATGCAAAGTTAGAGAAACCTACCATAAAATTCTAGGTTTGGGGATTGCAAGGAGCCTGGTCTTAGGAGAGAGGGTGGACTAGGGGTTTCAGGACCTCAAGCAATTTCTTCAGAAACGTGAGAAGCCTCATCACCAACTATACCTCACGGTTCTTTGATCTGGCAGAGAAATGCTTTCTAACTCAACTGGATACTGTAGTTAACTCACCCTCAGAGACTCGAACATAAAATAAAATGTCAGGAGGGGCACCTGGGTGGCTCAGTCAGCTGGGCTTCTGTCTTCAGCTCAGGTCATGATCCCAGGGTCCTGGGATCGAGCCCCGCATCGGGCTCCCTGCTCAGCGGGGAGCCTGCTTTTCCCTGTCCCTCTGCCCCTCCCCCTGCTTGCATTCTCTCTCACGCTCTCAAATAAATAAATAAAATCTTTAAAAATACAATAAAATGTCAGGAAAGAACAAAGGAGATTATATAAGTTACAAACTTTCATTTCTCTCTCATTCATTGTCTCTCCAAGAGGCTACGAAGGAGAACTGGTGTAACAGTAGTAAAGTAACATTTTCGTGGTGCTATGTGGTTTGCAGCATCCTTTCACCTAATTTCTCACTTAATAATATCCGTAACAATTCTCTGAGATTTTATTAGCCCATTTTACAAATTAGGAAGCTGAGGCCCAGAGAGGTTAAGCAGCTTGCCCAAGATTACACAGCAGGTGAATGGCCCAAACCCAGATTTTTTTCTCTCCAAACCACGCCTTCCCTTTGTGCAGGGCCGCCTCCTATGCACACTGCTGCCTCTCCCCCAGTCGTCTGAACGCTTAGCTTGTTGCTACTGATGCCTCAGTCTCATTATCTGTGGAACAGGTAGGATGATAATACAGGCCGCCCGATGGGGTTGTGAGGGGAGGCTTGCCTACCACCTGACATACAAGTAAGCACTCTGCAAACATTCCTAGTGGTAACACATGCAGTCGCTGTGGTATTGTTAACTGAGAACACACTCCCACTTCCAGGCTTTCATACTCGCTGGCCCCTCCTGGAGGACTCCCCTTGCCACCCACAGCCACAGTGCTCACTCCTTTACCTCCTGCAGGTCTCTGCTCAAGAGTCACTTCATCCCAGGGTCTTCCCTGCCACTCCACACAATGGCGCCCGCCCCACCCCACCACTCCCTTCCTCACAAGTTCTTCCACCGGGCTTCCTTTTCCTCAGCGCTTACTGTGACCTGATAGAACATATATTTCTTCATTTTTAGACTTCTCCATGAGCAGGGTCTTTGTTTTGTTTCCTGCTTCACCCCCGGCATCTAGAACAGTGCCAACCCATGAATATTTGTGGAGTGAATAAAGGAAGCCCCATGGGTCCATTCACCAAGAAATGGAGACAAACTCTTGCTTGCTATCTGACCCTTGGATCTCAGATAAGACTTGAAAGTTTACCAGGAGTTTTTACATCCTTCATCTCCTTTAATCTTCCATAATCTTCAGGGAAGAAGTTATAATCCCCACCACAGAGACAAGAAATGAGACACCAGAACTCAGAGCAGGGCAACTTCCTGGAGAGGCAGAGGCCTGGCTTGGGTTCTAAACCCTACCCCAGGCTCCAGCACTCAGATGGAAGGGTCTCGGCCTCCTTCTGAGTTGTTTGGGCTAGGGAGGAGCAGCTGAAGTTCCCTGAGAAGGGCTGGTTTACAGAGAGGGGCCTGGGAAATAAATGCTTTTTATCACTCAGTTGAGCACCAAACATTACAGACAGTAGATTCTCACTAACTCATTTGTCAAAATAAACCCATCCATTAGGATCAATGGTATAAAAAATGCATTATGGGTTATTGTTTGAGGGCCTCCCAGCTCCTGCTCTCAGTGAAGCCTCCCTGAGATACCTTTCCTGATTCCCTCTCAGTCAGTCCAACCCCCACGTGTTCAGACCGGTGCCCATGTCCTCATTGTTCAGCGGTTGTGCTCCCCACAAGGCCAGCCGTGGAGCTCCCACCAGAAGTGTGGGTAGCCCCAGCCCAGCACCTGGCACCCGGGAAGCCTTACTCAGTGCACATGCTGACCAACTACCCACCTAACACTGGGAGGGCAAGAACTGACACAGGCCCGGCCCTTCTTCTCCCCCACCACGGCCTCAGCAGCCAAGAAACCTAACCAAAGCTTTGTTAAGCTCCCTTTCCTCTCTCCTGCGTGAAGGAAAGGTGGCCAGCCTGAAGTAGATGGTTCGAGGGATTTAAAAAGAGGTGTTGTATGAAATGCAAAGACTTGCAGGCCTTTCTGGCCAGATTTGCCTCCAGATTGCTTGCAAGTTCAAAACTTAAGAGAATTTTTTTCCCCTCTGCTTATTAAGCTAAAGAAGAGAGAGTAAGAGCTCCCCAGGGGATATTTCCCTAGTAATGAGACCTTTCAAAATTCCTGAAGAAAGAAAGAAAGGGGAGGGAAGAGCAGAAGGACCAAAGGAGGGAGGAGAAGGGTTGTCAGGGCAGGGAAGAATCACTCACCACCCCCTCTCCTCAGCAGCCCTCACAGCCCAAACCTGCCTGTAGGCTCAGCCGTGGTGCCCTCTCCCCTGTGGCAAGGGGCCAATATCTTCCACACCTTCTCTCAAACATACTGTACATGAAAGAAGAGAAAGAGGAGGACTGTAAGGGAGAATTTTAATTTGTTGCCAATTAAGGGCAGAGTGACCTTAATTTATAGCAGCAGAACTCAGAGTTATCACAGATTTTTCATCTCGGGAAAACAGCCCAGCTCTCGAGCTGCTCACCGCTCCCCTGCAAACAGAGCCCACAGCAGGTTTAATTGAGTCCAGATTGACTTTTTACGGGGTTGAATTCCTCATCTTTTGGAAGAGATAGCCTTGAGATTTTCAGTTGTTCAAAGATGCAGTTTTAAATTGCCAGATAGTAAGAGCAGAGCAAGCTGGAAGTATCCCAGGCTCCAGGAAGTGAGCCCAAAGCTTAGTAAAAGTAAGTACAGTCGATTCAGTGGGCCACCACGCACTGTACTGGCTGTGATCCAGACTCAGACCCTACTCGAAGGAGCATCCAATCCAGTGATAGAAAAAGATCATAGTTGCCCAAATAGATATATAATTACAAACTACAATGAAGAGTATTTAAAAATATAGGGTCCTATCAAAATAAGTGGGAAGCCAATCGAGTCTGGCCAGTCAGGGAAAGGGACAGTGAAGCCAGAGCATTAGAACTGGTAGCTGATAGGTTGAGGAAGGACGTTTCTGTGGGAGGGGACAGCCCATGGAAAAGCCACCACATTCAAAGGTTCCAGATGAGACCAAAGAGAGGCGGAAGACAGACTGACAAGCCGGAAAGTCCTGTCAGCTTATCCTTGGTACTATTTTTGGTTGTGCCCCCATCCTCTCACTCCCTCCTTGATCTCTTTAGGACTTGATTCCCCACTGCCCCAACAGCAGTGCATTTCCTTCTGGATACCATGCATCTCTCCCTCCAGCCCTCTCTGCAACATCCACACGGACACCTTTTCACTTAGATCCCTTTTGCATTTTCAGAACAGCTCCCATGCAGTCATTACGTCTTGGGCAGTGCCCAGCTCTGACAGCAGGAGGCGCTCAGGTGTCCCTTCTGTCCAGCTTGGACCACTCCGGACACTGCATATTGGAGAGAAACAAATTAGTATTGGTTCACCATCTCCAGCTCCTTCAGAAAACCCTCCCAGTAGTTCTGAACAATGCACAGTTCTCTCCTTGATCTACAAAACTTCCTGCTTGCACCTTCCTTGCGGCACTCAAGCACACTGAATTCAGCATTCACTCAACACATACTTGGTGATTTCCTATTGAGTGGAATGTGCTGGACCAGACAGTCGTTAACTGGCATAAGATCGGGTCCCTGCTCACAAAGAAGTGAAGGGAAAGGAAAACGGCTGGTTAGAGGACATCTGAGAAGTTATTTAACATCTCTGAGCCTCAGTTTCCTCTTGGGAATATAAGTATGACTTCCTTTTATGAATATAAATATAAACCTGTATAGAAAAGACCAAAGAGGATCTCTGAATGGTAGGATTGTGGGTGATTTTTGTTTTCATACTACATTTATGCTTTTGTCCTTATTGGACATCTATTTTCTCATGAGAAAAAGCACTAAAAATGCTTCCTTCGGGTTAAAAATAATAATGACACCATTTCATTTTGTTGTGATCATCAGTGAGGTAAGTTGTGTGTATGGTCGCTTCACCCAAAGCAGAGTCTCCAGGCTCTGAGCAGAAAATCTCAGAGACGTGGAGAGGACACTGGGCACTGCCAGACCTCTCCGCAACGCCTGCCCTGGATATCAGTGTCATTCCCTCCCTCACACTAGCTTCTTTCCAGGGCAGAGACGTGGCCAAGGGTGTCTCCTAGCTTCCCTGCCCCGGAGGGCCACCCCTAAGTCCCAGGGATGGACTCTGGTTAGCCCGGAGGCTAGGAGTCAGAGGTTACGATTGGCACTCTCCCCATAACAAGGTGGGAGTACAGGCAAAAGCAGTTTCTTTTCCCAACTGATAAAGGAGCAGAAGGAGGAAGTGAGGGGAGGGGGCAAAAATTCTGGAGAGACAAAATAATAGGATTCTGCTGCAAAACACAAAATGTCTTGCCAGACGTAGGCCCCATCGTACATGCTCAATAAATGATGGTGACTATGATTACAAAGATTAAAGTCTAGGTGTTGGGCTAAGTCAAAATAAGTGAGTGTGGTTTAGGCGGCCTCTCTGGAAATACTGGGTGAATGTGGGGGCACAGGGCAAGGAAGGGCAGAAGGTGAATTCTTGACTGTGAAAGACTGGGGGTTGAAGAATGAGATTTTGGCAAGGAGAGATGGGGAGAAAAACCAGCGTGACCCTGCTGTGCCAGGGAGCTGGGGCGGGTGCTAGAGTACCCGGTTTCTAAAAGCTGCAAGACAGAAAAAGAGCCCTAAACAAAGATCAGAACAGAGAGCTTTGATTCAATGTTATTCTCGTACCATCTGGGGGCTCAACCTTGCCTCCCTAACAAAAACAATGAACATCCTATGGGAGAGGATATTGACATATATTTCTTCTGTATCCACTTTAGTTGCTAAGTAAGTATTTAACCAAATGGAATTGCCAGTGACTTCTTGGTAGTTTACCCAGGACACATCACTCGACATGAAGGATCTTTGCCTCCCAGGTCCCTTCTTTCCTTCGCTCCTCTACACCCACAATGAGCAGACACCAACTGTCGTGTTGATTTGACTCTATGAGTCTGGGGGAAGCCACTTTCACCAACGTCCTGGGTTAGTTGAGAAACTTTCTAAACCTGAGGCAAAGATGTGGGAGGGTTATTTATAACACATTTTGACCATCTTATCTGTGTATATAGTTTTAACCCCAACACAACCATGAAACCTGGCAATTACTCCTTAAAAAAAAATCAAGTTGTAAGCCAGTGTAAGGGGGGGAATGCTTTCCTCCCCACACTCAGTGCTACTTCTTGGGGAGGGAAACAAATTAGTGCTAAGTGCTGGACTCTCTCTGCCCCTTTACTAGCTACTTCTTGCAGGAGCTTGCACCGTATGATACAGTGACTCATTGATGAGTTGGGTAGAACAAACTGGGCATGCTCAGCTCCGTTCCTCCCTTGCTCAATGGGAAAGAGAAATGCCCTTTATCAGGTGTCCCCAGGGAGGTCCCCCCCCACCAGCAGGTTGTGACTCTGAAGATTTTCTGGCCACAGGCAAAGCACTTGATTCTTTAGTTTAAGAACACCAGATGTGAGTGAGCAGAGGGCTGTGAGCAGCATAGAGAGAAAGAAGGTAACTCACCAGTACATTAAGAACATCATCAAAAACTGTTGCTTCTTGTTGTCAGCAGTCTACACAGCTCCTCAAAAACAGGCAACATTTGGGGACTGGAAGTTCTTTAAAGGGAGGAGGTAAACAGCCACCACTAAGTTAAGCACTACTTTCCTAAGGCATGCCTTCCAGAGGAATCCATAACTTTCATCACACCAAAAGTTCAGGTGGGGAAAAGAAAAACAACCAATTCTCTGCAGGGAGTATGAAAATCATGTAAAAACTATTAAATACCCAAGTTGGAGTAAAATCCAAGAAGTGAGGATATAATCTCTCTTACGGAGAGAAAGCAGAATAAATTGCTTTGGTGTACGCTTAAACCCATCAGGAAATGGGGCCAGTTTCCCACGAAGAACAGAAAGGAGCCTTTCAAGGAAATCTAGGATTTCGGGCTGCAGGATCTGACTTTACCTTAGGGTGTTTAACCCTCACAGAGCCTAAGAAAGTCAGGTCCTTGACAAATATTAATATAATTATAACCTAAAAGTTCCAAGTGCTAGGAAGGTCTGCCCCAGCGATGATTATGTTATAAAATTGATTATATTATAAAATAAAGGTCAACAAGGTTCAGCAATTTTGCCCCATCACATCCTAGGTAAAGCTCAAAGGAGGAAGTACCCTCTTGCTGGTCTCCATTTAAGTCGCAGGAATAGGTGAGAGGACACAGGGAACATGCCCCAGGTACGTACAAGCTTCCCACCGTCCCCCCTCCCCCAACCCTGTCAAGCACCATAAACACCATTGTGCCTCCCATTTTACAGGTGAGGAAAGTGAGTCTCAGAAAGGTCAAGTAATTTGCTGGCAGGGAAGCAGGGAACCCAGTTTCACACCAAGACCTTCTGAGGCCAAAGCCCTTTCCCCAGTGGCTCTTCCCCCTGCTGCAATCATCAACCCACTCAGGATACTCCTGGTCTGTAAGTAACTTCTCTCAGTCCATTAGCAAGTGAATTTTCTTAGTTTACAGGAATCCTAGCTCCAGGTCCCATCTACAAATGCCTTACAACCATTTCTGAAAAAAATAGCTAATTTAAGGAGAATCAGGTAATTTGTTTGCTAGTAAAAGTACAGTGAAAGTAGACATGTATTAGTCCCTTAGAATTACGAATCCCAAACACAGGTAGTCTTTTAAAGCAAAAAGCACTATGGGCCTGAAGTCAAAGAGGCTGGGTTTCCCGCAGATCCCAGCAGCTACAGTGACCTTAGGTGAGCTGCCAACCTCACGTGCCTAATTTTATTTTATTTTATTTTTTTTTTTTTTAAAGATTTTATTTATTTATTTGAGACACAGAGATACAGAGAGAGAGAGAGCATGAGCAGTGGGAGAGACAGAGGGAGAGGGAGAAGCAGACTCCCGGCTGAGCCAGGAGCCCGATATGGGGCTCGATCCCAGGACCCTGGGATCATGACCTGAGCTGAAGGCAGACGCTTAACCATCTGAGCCACCCAGGCGCCCCTCACGTGCCTAATTTTAAAAGGAAGAGAGAAAGAGAAAGAAAGAAATCCCGTTTTATTGGATTATTTGGAAAATTAATAACATTATATATGAAATAATTTTGTAAGCTGCAAAACTCTATACAAATGGAGGATTTCATTATAATTATTTTGTCTCAGCTATTTGGCTGGGATCTTACAGAGAATGTGAATCATCAGACAGATTTAAAAAAATACTGAGCTGCATGTGGTTGGCGTAATGCTCAAGGAAGGACAAAGCCCGGGACTCAGAATAACTGGGTTCAAATTCTGGTTCTCTCACTTAACTTGCTCTGTGATCTAGAGCAGGTTACTTACCTTCTCTGTACCTCAGTTTTCTTATCTGGAAAATGGGGATAATAATTCATGCCTACCTCATAGGGTTCCCTGAAGACTGTGGGAGTTAAAATACTTAAACTACATAAAATGGTTCTTGGCAGACAGGATGCTTGATGTGTTCATCATTATGATACTATTATGATTTTCATCAAGGAGGCAAAATGTGGACAGGGATTTAGTAGCCTGCGCTACAAAACAAAACTGCTACAGCAGACGTCCTAGACTTTGACAAGCAGCCTGAAATGGACTGCATTTTTAACTCTCTGGGACACTCTTTTGGAGAGAAAGGTAAGTCCTCATGCTCCCAGTAAAACCCTCCTCCCCCACCCACCCTCCTTCATATGCAAAAAACATAACTGGCACCACTCAGGGTCCTCTTTTTTCTCCATTACTCTCCAATCCCATGAAAACTAGCCTCATTCCAGGGTGAAGGGCCAGTTAAGAACCCAGGACAGCTCGGGCAGGTTCATGGAGACTGGAGCAGCTACAGAATGTCTAGCTCCTCTCCGCCTGTCCCCTTCTTAATCCTCCCCATCCTTCAAGGCTTGCATCATATCCCACTTCTTCCTGAAAGACCTCTCCCTCCTCAGCATTTTGCATCTATAATTGCCAACTCTGTACTCACTGGGTGTATAATTATTTCACAAGTGCCTATTTTATCGCCCCTAAAAGGTAAACTCCCCAAGGGCTAGTCATAGTGCTCCTAGATTCCCCACAGTGCTTAGCACAGCACTAGAGACATCGTATATGTGCCATGAATAATTTGGGAAGGGGTTTAATTCACTGGAAGGAGCCCAGACTCCATGTGAGCTGGTCAGAGCTGGGTCTGAGCCTCTCCTCCGCCTCCCCAAGCCCATGGCAAATGCTCTACCAGGTCACAGCATTCCCTCCCAGATCCTGCAAGAAACCTCAGAATCCTTCTCAACATTGCTCCACAGGCAGCCAATACCAATCGACTGGAAAAATGAACCCATTTTGCCATCTCTGCTTCCTAGACACTTCCTTCACGGAGTCTCCATAGCACGGGGACTTAACCACTATTGTCATAACTACTGCACTCTGTTGTACAAAGCTGTTGACTTGTCTGCCTCTACCAGGCCAGTGGCTTTCAAGCTTTTGAGCATGAGCCCAATAATAACCCAAATCAGCATAGCAGAACTGAAACTAAAATTTCCTAAAACAATACTCATTTTTTAATGTAATGCACTCTGAAATTTCCTATTATATTCTGCTTAAAAATGCTGGTCCTGACTGCTGCACTATGGGATGGAGAGATACATTGATAAGAATATATATATATATATATATATATATATATATATACACACACACATATATATAATGTCAGTTATATAATGTTAGTTAAGGTAACATTAGCAGCTGTAACTGATAAAACTCTGAAATCTCAGCCTTTACTACCATAGAAGTTTATTTCTTGCTCACATAAAAAGTAAACAAGTGTGGACTGGCAGGTGGCTTCTATAGTTCTGTGATGAAGGGAGGGTTCCAGGCTGTTTCTATCTTGTATTATCTTCAACACATGACTTCTAGGTTACCATGTTCAGGATCATAGCAATCCTGCCTGGGACGTTTTTTAAGGGCCAAGCCATTAAGTGTTACTTATGTTACTCATTGCTTCCAATCTCATTCCATTGGCTAATATTTAGTCACATGGCCTCACTTAACTACAAGGGAACTGGGAAGTGTAGTCTGACCAAGTTACTGAGAAGAGCTGGAAACAGATTTTCTGATCAGCTAGCAATCTCTGCCAGAGATCTGCCGTTTGAAAAACCCTCCAAGGCAAGGACCTAGGCTTATTCACCCTATATCTCTAGTGACTAGCAAAATATTCGGCTCACAGTAAGTGCATAGAAAATATACGATCAGGGGCACTTGGGTGGCTCAGTTGGTTAAGCATCGGCCTTTGGCTCAGGTCAGGATCCTGGGGTCCTGGGATCTAACTCTGCAACCCTGCGTGGTCAGGCTCCCTGCTCAGCGGGGAGTCTGCTTCTCCCTCTCCCTCTGCGCAGACCCCCCCCAACCCCGCTCTCTCTCTCTGGAGCGCACACACTCTCTCTCAAATAAATAAATAAAATCTTAAAAAAGAAAAAAATGTATGATCAGTGAATGAATGGGGAACATGACAGATCCTAGCCAGACTCCAGGAGGGTTACACTTCACGATTAGGCATCATGATTCTCTCCAAATTCACATCCCCTTCCCCACCCAAAGCAGAGCTGAGTCCAAAAATCTGGATTAGGACAGGTGGGAAAGATACCAGAGAAACTGTCTTAGTGTTGTCTTTTCCATTTAGGGACTACACAGCCACTTACTCTTCTAACCCCATGCCTATTGAAAAGGAACACGGGAAAAATTAAGAGCACAGGCTTTTGAGGCAGATAAATCACGGCGGGGCCTTTCTCTGGCTACATAACTACAGCAGAACTATCACTGAGCACTCACTATGTGTGCGGCAAGGTGCTAAGCATTTTCCACGCGTTATCCCCGTTGCACCCTCACAATAAGCCTATGAAGGACACTAATATTCTCTCTCCAATTCCCTGAGTGAGAACTGATGTCTTCTAACCCTGTGTTCCCAGAGCACTTTTTCCACAGGCCTTTCCTGTAATTCACTCGTGGGAGAGCTGGTTGGCATATGGAGGTATATGTCTGTTCATCCAGCGTCCCCAATTATACTTCAAAGACAGTGGAAATAACATACACTTGAGAGTCAAAATACCTATTTCAAACGTCTAGGTTCAAATGCCACATCCCAGCTTAACAGTTTGTGTGTTCACCAAGACATTGCCTGAGACTCAATTTCCTTATCTGTAAAATGGGATCAGAGGTCCAACCATAAAGGGCTGCTGGGACATAGAAACCTAATATCTCTAAAAAAACTAGGCCTGGCACGTAATAAGTTCTTCAAAAAGTGAGAATTTCCCTTCTCCATCTCTCCTGGAGGGCGAGGGTAATGTCTTATTCCTGGGCACCAACACCGTATTTGCAGAAAATAAATATATAATAAATGTTAGTGGCAATGCATTGAATGACAAGATTTACCGTTAAAAAATAAAAATTAAAAACACAAACCGTGGCTTGGTCTTTAGAAGTTCTTTTTATCTCCCCTCCCCCTTCCCACACTTCATTACTCTTCTCCCTTTGGGTAACGTGAACTTTTTTTTTTTGGTACTCAGAAATTTTAAATGGCTAACAGAGCACCTCAGGATTCTTTCCTCCGGCCATTATCCTTCTCTTTTAAGTTGTGCTCAGCAAGATTATTTGGATATTGGAGCTAAAAACGGTCAGATTACAAGTGGAGGTCCCTGAAATGTAACATTCCCCATTGCAGGATTCTGGAATTACACCAAGCACCAGGGAGGGGTTGCTCTTCCCCAAAGAGCTCGCTGTTCTGAAAAAAGCCTTTGTTTTAAGGCTTGCAAAACGGCACTGTGGAATCTCCCATCCGGGTCCCCAGCACTGGCCTGGGTACTGCTCAGTTCTAGAGTGCCTACAAGCTCCCTGTAAAACAAAATACTCACTTGTCTTAAAATATGGGAAAAACTGTGCTCTCTGAGTCTTGGTTCATATCTTACAGCATAATGATCATTGTTGTGAAGCCAAGTTTTGTGATTTCTCCAGCAAGGCCCTGACAATGACAGTAGCGAGCACACTGTGTGTTTACTAGGTCCATGGCACTGGGTTAGGGGTCTTATGTTCAT
Organism: Halichoerus grypus; assembly: GCF_964656455.1. Classification (NCBI taxonomy): domain Eukaryota; kingdom Metazoa; phylum Chordata; class Mammalia; order Carnivora; family Phocidae; genus Halichoerus; species Halichoerus grypus. The sequence continues at coordinate 136,586,669 of NC_135716.1, forward strand.
TTTTCCCTTTAATTCCCACAAAACCCCAGTAAGCCAGACAGTACTGTTATCCCCATTTTGCACAGAAGGAAGCTGAAGCTCAGAAGGTCAAAGAACTTTGCCCAAGTTCACACAGCCAGCGTGCAGCAACGCCCCAGTTCAAACCCTAGTCTGTCCGGGTCCAAATCCCACTCCATTTCTGTTACTCCGCATTACCTCTTTAAACGGCTATAAACCAAGGTCCTTGCTGTATAGCAATACTAGAGAAAATAAACAACTTGAACTGGCTGATCTTTTAAAGCCCCTTCCCCCTCTTAAAAAAAAGAAAAAATCTATGGTTCTGTGGAGGGAAGGGAAAAAAAAGGAAATGTAAGGAGGCCAAACATTATGAGTCTTGGCTTATCAGTATTTAATAACAGCTTTTGGATCAAAACTCTACAGAACCTTATTTATGGACAGACAGTTACTGTTAAGCAGAGCCTTTTTATACAACCTTTTCATCTGAGGATGTTGTAGCCTTCTACTGCCTTTCTATTAGTGAGAGATGGGGTGTGAAATCTGCTGGCCCTGCCAAGATTATCCCATTAAATTATCTGCCCTCTTCCAGTGTAATTCACTCAGGGGCAACAGTTTGAGACTCGGGCCGGTGGATGTCCCTGCCTGGGTGCTCGGAGGGGGAGGTGTGAAGGAAAAAGTTCAGGTGGTGGGAGCATCCCAATGACATAACATCAATCCACGTTTCACTGCCTTACCAAAATAAAGTGGATGCCACAATTATCCTATTCCTAAACAAACTGAAAACCCCAACCGAGCTTACTGCAACAAAGAGAGAGCCTTTTTACTGCTGTTTATTTTTATTTTGTATTCGTTAGCTTTTTAGATATTCCTGGCATGCAAGTCAGGCTCCGTGTAACAAGCAGCTGCATTTAGTTAAGGATTTCGAAGAGTTTGCCCCACCCCACCCCACCGCCGTCCCCTCCCCCTCAACTCCAGAGAACTTTCTCAGACTCCTAGAAGACTATTCCTTTCTCTTCGTGGGTCTACAGAACAGTTTCTCCTGTCACACCTCAGGGGAATTGGGAAGGCCAGGTTGCGGCCCTTCTGTTTGAGAAGAAAGCCTCAGAGACTTGAGTGTTCCCTAGCTGGGGCTGGATTTGCCAGGGTCTAGTCTACATGGGGACCTTGGGGCTGGCAAGCCAGCTCTCCCACTGAAGAGTACTCTAATAAATCACTCCGCTCAGCCTACAACCCCAGTTGTACACCAAGATGCAAATGCAAAGGCACTTCATCAAAATACAGCTCATCACTCACTGGTTGGAAGAAACTGCCAGACACACTCCTCAAACCGCATCAAAGTTGTAGTTCAGGACAACAGCATACTTCCTCCTGATCAGAGGTGCAGACCACCAAAGAACCTTCCAGTATATCCCTGAGTCGCAGCAAGACTGGCTCAGGGAACTCCAGCACAGAAAGAAAAACTGAAGTTGGCTGTCTCAATCATTTCTTGTAACCCCTAGATAGAGCTAAGAAAACATCCCATTGCTCTTGCAAAACATGGGGAAATGGCTCCTTTGGCCCACACAGAGCGTAAATTCTAAGACTTAAACCAGGAGAGACTGTCTAGGGCAGCAGTGAAGAGCATGAACTCAGGGTTTGGAAGCCCAGCAATGCCATTTCCTAGCCATGTGACCTTGAAAAAAGTCACTTAACCTCTCTGTGTCTACCTTAAAATGAGCTAATTATGCCAGCCCCCTCATAGATTGGTGGTGAGGATTCGGTGAGCTAATATTTCCAAATTGCTCAGAACGGTCACTGGCCCATTGTAAGGATTACCCAAGTGTTTGTTAAATAAATTGTATAAACAGAGGCATTTCAGAATGCTTGGATTCAGGGAAATACATACTTAGTTGAGGTCAAAGGACTTGGCACCATTCTTTAGCTTCTCCTAAGCCCAATAACAACTGGCCTGGTGGGAGGGAAACTGCAAAAGTGAGGAGAAGTAGAGACTCCACGAATTGTGCAGATCTAGGCTCAGGCCCAGGACCCACCACCAACCCTCAAGCCCTTGCAACCTACCCAGGAAGGCAACTTATTGCCCCAGGCATCGAACACTCCAAAACAATGGTTCCTATCTTGTTGGGATTGCCATTTTCTCAGAATATCAGCTTATAGCTAGAAACATACAACCACAAAAATGCACATCGAGTTTTGTATATTATTTCTGGGGGGCTGCATATCCTCAGTTTCAGGTACCCCAACTTAAGACCCTCTCAGCTGGGAGCTCTTCTCTAGCACTTGACACACACGGTTTCACTTTAAAATCTCGTAACACTCTGGTAAGGTTCAGAAAAACTGGTCGACAACCCCAGAACACAGCAGAGAAAAGATTCAAACCCATCTGTTAAACTCCAATGCCTGTGCGCATAACCATTAAGCTCTACTGTTAACTTCAACTATACACCCTTCATACTAAACGATGGGGCAAGAAAAGCAAAGTCCTTGAAAGTATGTCATGTTACACTTTTACTAAGAAAAGCAAATATGACACCACAATTTTACATGCAACCAAAAAAGTTATTCTCCATTCAACAAAAATCTATGGACCAGTTACTATATAGATGCACACACATAATGTCATTTATATGTAGATATACATTTACATCAATATACACATAGGCTACAAAGGATTCCATTCTACATATGATGCTGTGCAAACTTCTCAAAAATATTCAAAATGGGGTATGTGGTCTCCATCAAACCACAGCCAACGTGGATACTAACGGATGCGAGTGACACACCATTTGGAAACTTTAAAATCTAATTTGAGGGCTGGGCTCACCAGGCAGGAGATGGAGAAAGGAAAATACAGACCAAGGCTGAGTTTTTCAAGACTCCTAAATTAAATATCAGAAAGATAATCCCAGCATCAGAGTAGCAAAACAGCCTACCAGGTATGCTGAATCAATACTGAGGATTAAATATTTCCAACACATTGCCAGAGGCAGCTTGACCACACCCTTTGTCTATCAAGCCTCTGTGTGGCTCCCCTAGGGAGGATTTTCAGGCATCTCCAATAAAGTTGGGGCTGGCTGACTTGGCTTTCAGTGTTTTCACCAGGAAAGCTGACAGTCTTATTGCCCTCAAGAGACTCCTATTCTAAAAGTAGACAGGACAGACACCTATTAAAATGGCATTGGAAGGTTTATGAAATGACAGCAAACACAGTAGCAGGCCACCTCCCTCTGACTCTAAGAGGCAAACCACACAATCTACAGGATTCTGAGAAAGGCCCAAGTGGGTTCCTAAGGCCCTGAGCTCTGGGTACACAGTATTAATGGCTTCAGCTTCCCAGAAAGGTTTAGTTCTAGGTAGGTAGGAGGTAGAGGAGGAGATGAACAATGAATAGGCCAGAAAAAGAAAATGTAAAGGTTCGCTCCTCCTAGCTAATAAAATAAAAAAAAAAAATAATGGGAGAAATACTGAGCATTTTTTTTAATAAGTAACTGAAACCCGTCTCCCCTTAAGCTGATTTCTTGAGCCACTGGTTGGGTTACCTTAAGAATCCTGAATCAGACAAGAAAGTAAATCTGAGTTCCACTGGAAGACTTGTCCCCAGAGAAAAGATCAAGCATTCACAAAAATGGAAAGGGATTTATAAGATGACAAATAAGACAAAAATAACAGATTTGAGCTCACTATTTAAGAGTTTGGAATAGGCGATACTCTTTTTTTTTCCTTTTAGTTTTAAAAGTCTGTAGACAGTTAAACAAGACAGAATTTGGCTGATTGTTGATAATAAAATTATCTTACACTCAGCAAAATCATTGCATGGACATTTATTTAAAAGCAGGTGACCAAAGAAAGGTCCACTCCTCCCCCCTCCCACCCCCAAGATCCAAAAGCAACCGCTGTTGAAAGGTTATATATAAGTAAATGAAGTTGAGAGAGGATATTACCGAATTAATCAAGGACCCAAGCTAAGAGCCCTTCCCTGATTATCTCCACCTCAATTTGCTGGGCAACTAGGCAGCATGGCCCAGTTTTTACTTTTCACCCAGGTGTTGTGGCATGGGGCCAGATGTTTGGCATCCCTGAAGGAAGCAAACATCCATGAGACCAAGCTGTTTACATTTCATTAGTATTTTTCATCAGGAAGGTGCACTCCCTGCTGATGTACATCTTAATTACAATTAGGAGCTCTATTTACCCGGAGGAGCCTCTAGATTACCACAACCACACTACGGGATCAATCTCAGAATATTTCTCAGAAAATGTGGTTCTCACTTCCCCAAACTCAACTCTAAGAAATCAAAATTCACACACAACTTCTTTCCAGAGTGTGTTCCTACCACGAAAATTATGAGCTTGATTTTAGTAAAAACTAATTCTGTAGCCATGGTCTAAGTAAGCAGTGAACAGATCTTTTTCCCTCAACTGCTAAATAGCCCAAAGTCTTTTCTTTTCCAAAGCACAGCGCTAACTTAAAAATTAAAGATGCATGATAAAAGAGCAGGAACCTATTTATCTGCACCGGTTTGGGCTGGGAGTGGGGGAGGGCAGAATCCAGGGACTCCAGCACCCCCTCAAGGGATGCATGTTAAAAGTGAGGCCCCAAGACCCCGGAGACTTTAATCAACTTTCCCCCTCCAACCTCCAAAGAATGAATCGGTTGTCTCCACAGGCGCAGCCGGGCTCTTCCCTCTCATTGTGTACCGGCTCAGACGCAGCAAGGATCCAAGCTTCCCGCAGCGAACTGAGACGCTCGGGCTTTCGGTGGAGTCTTTCTCTAACTGTTGCAATTGTCTCTGGAGATTACCAAAATCAAGTATGCATTAGATGGCTTTTCCCCCCTTGCGTGTAACACACACGCACACGCACGTGCACGCTCAGAGCACTGGAGCCGCAGGCCGCCTCTGACAGCACATTTTGCACAAAGTGGCGGCGACGGCGGCAGCGCACACGTTGTGGCCTCCATCGTGAGCCTCCGGAGGCAGGAGAGCCGGGGGCGGCGGATCTGTGAGGCCGCCCGAGCCTCGGGAGGCCAGGGCTTTTGTCTGGGTCGGTCTGCGGACAGCCTGGGCTCTCGCAGGCACCGCTGAAAATACAAACTCCCTCCTGGACCGCGCCTTCCGGGACGGCTGCTACTTGGGGGCTCCGCAGACTTGCCTGAACACCGGTTACGGCGCTTTAGGGGACAGGGGGACCAACGGTTCGGAGGTGCCCTCCGCGCTTCCTGTCAGCGCTGACAACTGCTGCTGGGCGCCGAGGAGGAAGCCCCCGGACGCACCCCGGGACCGCAGCGGGGCTCCCGGGGCAAATCCTCGCCCGCCTCCCCGGCGCCCGGAGTCGCGGTTGCGAGACCCCTGACGGGTCTCCGGCCGCCCCGCCCCCGGCGGGCTTGGTGCTCCCCGGCTGCCCAGCGCCGGGCGGCCGACCGGAGGGTCGCCGGGGGCCGGGCGGGCCCCGGAGTCGGCGGATGCGCCTCTTACCTTGGGCAGCGGCCCGGCGCGCAGCCAGCAGCAGCGCGGCCAGCAGCGCCAGGAGCGGCGGGCGCGCCCCGCGGCGGCGCGGCCGGTGCATTCCTCCTCTCGCGGCGGCGGCGGCGGCGGCGACGGCGGCTCCCAGGCCGCGCGCAGAACATCCACTGCTCTGCCCGGGGTCCCGGCCACCTCGTTCCGGCCGCTCTCCGCGCAGGATGCCGGGGGCGTCTGCAAAGTTCTTTGTCCCTCTAAACCTGCTCCCTCGCTCCGCCCGGCCGCCTCTAGACCCCGTACGCGCGCGGGTCCCTCCTCAGCCCTCCGGCTGCAGCCTCGCCTCCGCCGGCCGGTCAGTCCCGGGCTGTCGGTGTCGCGCTCGCGGAAGGCGAGTGCCCCCGGCTCGGACTCTGAGCAGAGCGCGCCCTACGCCCGGGGGCTGCCGTCCCGGGGCTCCCTCGGTGGCGGCTGCGGCGGCTCCTCCCGCTCCGCGCGCTCGCTCTCTGGCTCTCAGCCTCCCTCAACTTGTCACTTTCCACCAACTCTCCAGCCCGGCGCCCGAGCCCGACCAATGGCAGCCGCGGGCCCAGGCCGGCGACCCAGCGCCCTCTGCTGCCGTCTCTCAACACCCGCACCCTCCCTGACTTCCAGAACCTTGTCGCTCCCGCGCCTCCCGCAAACCCACCCCCCCTCCCCCACCGCGCCTCAAACCCGTGGCCAGACCCGGGGGGCCCTCGAGTCCGTTTGACAGAGGGGGACGCCGAGGCTCAGGGAGACTTGTCCCGACTCGCAAACCAGTCCGTGGCTGAATGGCTCCGTTAGGAGACCCAGATTCTAGCAGTCTCCCCTCTGCCACTGTTAGCTGGGTGCTTCTGGGTAATAGAACATTTACTGATATCAGTTTCCCTTTTGATTTCCTCTTTGACACTAGTGATTTATGTTTTCCCATTTTGTCTTTAATTTCTAGTTTCGTTATATTGAAATCAATTTCATCTGCACCGCTTCCTTTTGGAGATGTGTTGAGGATTTCTCTGTGGTCAGTTTTTGTCAATGTCCCGTGGCCTCTTGAAGGAAGGTGTTTTTCTATCTTCAGAATGTGGAGATAGCTACCTCATTTGATCTTCTTTACATTTATGTTACTTAGGTCTTCTGTATTTTTGCATATTTTTTTGTCCAGCTGCTCTACCATGGGCCAAGGGGGTCATTAAAGTTTCCTACTAACAGTATGTTTTGTCTGGGTCTCTGCTTAAGTGTTACAAATTTAGGGATACATAAAAACGCATGACAGTTTGACTTTCCCTGCGGAGAGGCGCCTTGATCATATAAAGTGGTGAGTACTTGCCGTGCTTTAGTCTCTGAGGATGCTAGAGCCATAGGGACAGCCATCAGTTTTGCCTTAGAGGAATACCAAAAACCCAGTCTAGGACACTTATTGAATACTTCCTGTTTGCCTAGGGCTTTGTGTGCATTTGTTCATAAATCTTCCACTGACCTTTTTTTAAAAGTCATTTCACATTTGTATGCCTCTGTGTACTTTTACATAGATTGTCCCCGTATTACAGTTTTAGAAATTGAATTGCAAAAAGAGAGTACCTGACTTGTCAGCAGTCTCACAGCCAATGGGCGGCCAAGCTAGGACACAGGGTCTTTACCATGACGGGGCTAAAAGTTCTTGACCGGCACCGGGCATAGAGCAAGCACTGGGTCAGTGGCGGTGGTCATCATTGCTGCAGCAATCACCTCGAAGAACCCAGCTTTGGGGTTTTATAATGAGCAGCCACCATATGGAGGGCAAGGACCTTATGGCCCAAAGTACGTCCAGCAGGTCACAGACTCTACACACGCAGCCCTCTGCCTTCACGCAGGTGAATGATGAACCCATGTGGGACAAACAGTCACTTATTCATCTCCCAAGACTGCAGGGCAAGAGTGTCCCCTGCTGCCTCGGTTGCTTTCCTCCTTTCTATCACCCTGACCTGAGGTCAAGGAATGATAGACAGAGAGGCCCCGGGTCAACCAGTTCATTGCCCAAATAGGTTCGTCCTCCAAGTTTCTCTGCCTGAGACCCATTCAATCCTGTCTCAAATATCTGGTCACTTGCCTGAGGAACTTACTGCACAAGGTTCTCTTGTTAGGAAACTGTCTTTGATGGTCAGTCTCAATATACTATGGCCCGGAATCAGAGGAAATTTGGTGACACTGCGCTTTGGTGAACAGTCTCCCGTGGTCTACAGTACAACACACAGTTGCCAGACAAGGGGCTTTTCCTGTCCACCCACCCTGCCCCCACCCCCACCCCCACCCCCACCCCACAACTGCTTGTCCCAGGTATCTTAGGTAACAGACGGCTGCCAGTGCTGAGTATACAGAACTTAATGGCACTTTTATCAGTACTTAAACCTCCCAGGAACTTAATCACAGAATCATAGACGTGAGGAATGTGACAGCTGGAACAGGCCTTGGAAATTAACTAGTATACCCCCCTCAACATTTTATAAAAGAGAAACGTGGGACTCGGGGAGGTGGAATGTCCTTGGCCAAGGTCACACAGCTGGTCAGAGCCAAAACTGGAACCTACATCAACCAGTCCAGACCTGGGTAAGCACTCCCTTGGGCATCCCAGATCGCTTCAAGTTTGGCTATAACACACTGGTTTCCAAACAACAGGTTAGAAAAGGCTCTTCCTGTTTTGTTTTGTTTTTTAAAGGACAAAGGAAATACTTATGCAAGTTCAGTAAATGCCAGTGCTTAGGACCAGGCTGCTGAGGCTCATGCTGCAGTTTTTCTGATCTCTGCTGAGTGACTGTGGACAAATATCTTAGTCCCTCTGTGCTTTGGTCTTTCATCTGTAAAACAGTGATGATAATAATAGTACCTGTTCCATACTGTTGTGAACTTTAAATGAGTTAACTTACAAAAAGCGCTCTTATGAGTATCTCACACAGACTGGGCACTTAATAAATGCTAGACGTTATTACATTATTATCATATTATTTACATACAACGGCTTACTTAGACCATCAAAATTCCTATGAAGTCAGTCTTGTCTCTGTCTTTTACAAACAAAGAAACTAAAGTGAAATGAGGTTAAGAAACTTGCCCAAAGTCACAAGAATTAAGGCAAACGGGGAGGACTCAAGCCTAAGTCATCTCTCTCTCTGCACAATACTCAAGTGGTGGGATGTTTGAAAAACTACAGGCAATCCATAGGTTCCTCTTGTGGGTCTTTAGTGGCCCTGCCCTCTCCCTTAACCAAGCCAGTGGTGGATACAAATGGATTAAAGAGTCCAAGAGGAGCCACTCTTTTTAGAGAGCTCTACCTCAGGCTCTAAGTTTCTTCTGGAGGCTCTTGCTGCTTAGGGAGGCAGCCATCTCCCCTGGCCTCTCCCACTAGCACATATGTGGATGGCTCTGTTTATTATCACCATGGACACCACAGCCAGGGTAAATCATGCCGGGAAGGTGGAGAAGGAACAGGAGAGTGACAAGTCACTGAGGGCAAGTGCCAAGGGGGTGTAAAAGAAACCTTACATTTGAAAAAGTTCCTGGAGAGGAAGATTCATTTGGGGCATTTGCTTGATTTACCCAACAAATATGGCCATCAGTTATTCTTCTTGAAGAAACGGAGTAGCATGATGGTTACAAGTAAAGACTCAAGAGCCAGATCACAGGGATTCAAATCCTGACTTTGGTCTTAGCAGCTGTGAGAACTGGAGTCTAGTATGTCAGTGTCCTCATCTGTAAAAAAGGCATAATAGTCATACCTACTATCTAGCTTTGTTCTAAAGATTAAATTAGTTAATACTTTAAAAAAATTTAAAAATTAGTTAATACTTGTAAAGGGTTTAGCACAGAGTCTATCACACAGTAAGGAGCCAATATTTATTAGCTATTATTATTGGTGACTAAGAACATTGGGCTCTAGCATTAGACAGACCTGGCCAGATGACCTGAATAAGTTATTTTACTTCTTTATGATATAATCTTCTCATGTGAAAAGAAAGGAGAGACAATAATAGAACCAACATATAAAGCCATTTTAAGTATAAAATAGGGGCTCCTGGGTGGGTCAGTCGTTAAGCGTCTGTCTTCAACTCAGGTCATGATCCCAGGGTCCTGGGATCGAGCCCTGCATCGGGCTCCCTGCTCAGCGGGAAGCCTGCTTCTCCCTCTCCCACTCCCCCTGTTTGTATTCCCTCTCTCGCTGTCTCTCTCTCTGTCAAATAAATAAATAAAATCTTTAAAAAATAATAATATAATATACATTATACCTTGAATATAAAGTTCTCAACACAGTGTTTGGCATGGCACCTAGTCAATAAATGTTTGCTTATTATTCTTTTTTTCTTCAAGCCTCTACATTATGGGATGCAGAGAGGCATAAATTTGGTGATCATACAGCCTGGATTTCTAGTACAATCTTGATTTCATATATTTTGTTCCATTAGCTTCACAGGCCCATCTGTATAGTGGGTAAAAAAGATAATAAAAAGACAAATTGGCTTCCTTGCTATAGTCCATGTGCCCTTCTGCTATATCTCTCTGCTGCCGTGTATGTGTGTGTGTGTGTGTGTGTGTGTGATCTCAATCTAGTATCATCATCGGAAGTTCATAAACAAGAAATTCAAGAACAGTAGGGGTTTTTTAGTAAAACCATACCAAGATGGTATAGTCTATTAAACTTCTGAAAGAATACAGGAGAAAATTTTAGTGATCTTGGGTTTGGCGAAGATTTCTTAAAGAAGAGACAAAAGCCATTAACTACAAAAGGAAAAAAATTGATAAATTTGACTTATTCAAAGTTAAAACATTTTGCTTTTCAAAAGACACTGTTATGAAAATAAAAAGTAAGCCATTGAAATAAAATATTTGCAAAATATATGTCCAATTAGAGACTTGCATCTAGCATATACAAAGAACTCTTACTACTCAATGATAAGAAGACAAAAATCTAACTTCTTAAATGAGCAAAATATTTGAACAAACACCACTGAAGTAAAAATACAGATGGCAAATACATGAAAAGATTATCAACATCATTAATAATCAAGGAAATGTCAACTAAAATCATAATGAGATATTACTACATACTTACTAACGTAGCTAAAGTTAAAAAGATGAATTATATCAAGTGTTGGCAAGGATGTGGAGCAAGTAGAACTTTCATACATTGCTGATGGAAATGTAAAATAATACAGTCACCTTGGAAAACAGTTTTATAGTTAAAACCTAAACCTATATCTACCACATGATCCAGCCAATCCACTTCTAGGTATTTACCCAAGATAAATAAAAACATATGTGGGCGCCTGGGTGGCTCAGTTGGTTAAGCGACTGCCTTCGGCTCAGGTCATGATCCTGGAGTCCTGGGATCGAGTCCCGCATCAGGCTCCCGGCTCAGCGGGAAGCCTGCTTCTCCCTCTGACCCTATCCCCTCTCATGCTGTTTCTCTCTCTCTCGCTCTCAAATAAATAAATAAAATCTTAAAAAATAAATAAATAAATAAATAAATAAATAAAAAAAACATATGTCCATACAAAGACTTTCACATGGAGCAAATCAAGCAAAAGGAGTTGTAATGAACAAAGAACATGAATAAAGGGCATTGGATAGTCTTAGAGGCTTTTTTTTTTTTTAAAGTAATTAGATATACTTTTCTTCTCTTTGCCTGTTTCTATTGGACAACAGGTACAATTGCACCAAAATCAGGTCACTCTGGCTTCCAGACCTGATTAGATGAGCATTGACAAATTCTTTCCTTCTCCTTTTGGAAGACCTTATTCAGAGAACTCTCAATTAACACATCAGTTATAGCACAAATGTCACCCAAACCCTCTGGGCTCTGGACTGTGTCTGCTGGATTGGACACCCGCCCATTACCTGATACCAGACCCAGTCCCAGTGGGAACGTTTGATTCTAGGTCTCCCCATCTCCAGTCCACTCAAGCCTACAGCAGCAAACATGCCTGTTCTCAGCCCCATCATGAACTAGACTCAGACAACTGATCTTACATCCTTTAATGTACTCTACTAGCACACATTTATGATGGTTATATTTTCCAGACTTAACTCCCATTTCAGGGCCTTATACAATCCTGTGCTCTGAATATAATGATCATATTTTAAACTTAAAATATGTTTTTTATCAAAATATTTAGAATGGAACATATTGCAAGAATCAAGGAAAGAGGTCATCAAGAACAGTCTTTGTTCCAGGCAATTAACAGAGCCTCCTCAGGTAGAGGTAATAAAATTCCTTCCTAAAATGTTGCTTTGAATATCATCTCAGTCAGAGTCATAAAAAAATACCAGACTTATTTTCACATAGCATAGGTCTGAGAAAATACTACAGAAAACATTTATTTCATTTTTTTTAAGTAAGCTCTATGCCCAACGTTGGGCTGGAACTCATGACCCTAAGATCAAAAATCACATGTTCTACCAACTGAGCCAGGCAGATGGCCCAAGAAAAGCATTTTAAAATTAGTAAAACTGAACCAATATACTAGTGAAGCACCCTAACTATTCCTAGTCTCTGTAACTAATTAAAGCTTATTTTTAAATTTTTTTAAAAGAATTTATTTATTTGAGAGAGAGAAGGAGAGAGTGAGAGAGTACAATCAGGGGGAGTGGCAGAGGGAGAGGGAGAAGCAGGCTCCCTGCCAAGCAGTTAGCCCAAAGTGACACAGGGCTCCCAGGACCCTGGGATCATGACCTGAGCAGAAGGCAGACGCTTAACCAACCAAGACACCCAGGTGTCCCAAAAGTTTAAATTAATAGATGCTAAGTAAATAGTTCCTGAATTAATTAATCCAAGTCATGTCAATATGAATGATATAGTCAAGTGAGTAAAAACAATTTATTGATGATTGAGAGAATTGCATTGATATCCAAGCTTTGTCATGGACCTTATATGCCATTGAGCAAGTCATTTGACCTCTTTGAACCTCAGTTTTCTCATCTATAAAATAAAACAACTGGATCAAATAGTTTCCCACCCCCAAAAAATTTTCACATGAAAATTTATAGCAGTTTTATTTGTAATGGCCAAAAATTGGAAACAACCCAAATGTCCACCAACAGGTAAATAGATAAACTCTGATGTGCTCATACAATGAAACACTACACATCAATAAAAAGGAATGTTATTAATACATATAATAACACGGATGAATATAAAAATAACTATACTGAGTAAAAGTAGATTTTTTGTAAAGAGTATATACTACATGATTTCATTTATATAAAATTCTAGAAAGTGAAAACTACTCTATAGTGACAAAAAGCAGATCACTGTTTATCTAGGAACAGAGAAATGAAAGGACAGAAGACGAACAGGCATAAGGGCATGGCATGGAAGTGATGGTTATATTTATTATCTTGAATGTGGTAATGGTTTCATAGGTGTATACATATGTTAAAACTCATTGTAGAAGGGCACCTGGGTGGCTCAGTTGGTTCAGCATCCAACTTTTGATTTCCCTCAAGTCATGATCTTAGGGTCCTGAGATCGAGCCCCATATTGGGCTCCAACACTGGGTATGGAGCCTGCTTAAGATTCTCTCTCTCCCTCTCTGCCCCTCCCCCAACTCACACACTCAGAACCCTTAATAACTGACATGCTCATCAAATTGCACACTTCAAATATAGTTAGTTTAATGTATGTGAGTTCTACATCAATAAACTTTTAAAGCAACATGCTGACAGCCGGGCGCCTGGGTGGCTCAGTCGTTAAGCAACATGCTGACAGCCAAAGAACACCATTTGAGGAAAGGTTCTAAACATAAAAGAGGTAAAAATAAACAAGAAAAAAAAACAACTTGGAAGCAATAGACTATATAGGTAGAAGAAAACTTATACACACACACATTCTATCATTCATACATTCAGAGAGATAAGTGAAGATACTCCTCTTTTTTTAAGATTTTATTTATTTATTTGAAAGAGAGACACAGTGAGAGAGGGAACACAAGCAGGGGGAGTGGGAGAGGGAGAAGCAGGCTCCCCACTGAGCAGGGAGCCCAATGCAGGGCTTGATCCCAGGACCCTGGGATCATGACCTGAGCTGAAGGCAGATGCTTAATGACTGAGCCACCCAGGTGCCCCAAGATATTACTTTTTTGAAATAAGAAGAGCATCAGGGAGTTGGGAGGGGGAGGAAGAGGCAGTGGACAACAATAGTCCTGGAAATTAAAAATAATTATTATGGCTGAAATGAAAAGAAATGGCCTTGGAGAAATCCTTTAAAAATTCTGAAGGAAAATTATTTTCTACTTAGAATTCTATACTCAGCTAAACTATCATTTAGAGTGAGAGAAGAACATCCATGACATGTGAAGCCTCAAAAATATCTGCCATGTACTCTATGTTAGTTTCCCATGGCCTCTGAAACAAATTACCACAAACTTGGTAGTTTAAAACAATACACAATTATTCTCTTAGTTTGGTAGGCCAGAAGTCCAAAATCGGTTTTACTGGGCTGAAGTCAAGGTATCGGCGGGGCTGATTCTTTTGGGAGACTCTAGGAGAGAATATGTTTTTCAGCTTCTAGAGCTCCATTCCTTGATTCATGGCCCCTTCCTCCATCTTCAAAGCCAGCGGTATAGCATTTTTCAAATCTCACTATGCTTCCACATTTACATCTCCTCTCTTATAAGGACCCTTGTGATTACATAGGACATGTTTGGACAATCCAGAATAATCTCATCACAAAATCCTTAACTTACTCACATCTGTGAAGTCCCTTTTGCTATATGTTCTGGGGATTAGAACACAAAGATCTTCGGGGAGCCATTACTCAGCCTGCCACACACCCTCTCTAAGGACACTATCAGAGGATATATTCCAGTTACTCAGGAAGTAAGCAAAGGAAAAAGAACACATGGAATCTAGGAAAAAGAGAGAAAAAAGGAATTTCCAGGATGACAATGTAGGCATGTTCCAGTAGGAAAATTGAGTAAGTGATTAGAGGAAAATAGCCAAGACTGGAAGAGGTCTTAAGATGCTAAGAGAAAAAGCACAATCTGATAGACTCTTAGGGGGATTTAGGCCTGAGAGAAACTTCTGCTTTTTAGGAAATTTGGGATGAATTGGTGATAGACATATATAAAACTAAATAAAACAGGGGCACCTGGGTGGCTCAGTCATTAAGCATCTGCCTTCAGCTCAGGTCATGATCCCAGGGTCCTGGGATCGAGCCCCACATTGGGCTCCCTGCTCCGCGGGAAGCCTGCTTCCCCCTCTCCCACTCCCCTTGCTTGTGTTCCCTCTCTCGCTGTCTCTCTCTCTCTAATAAATCAATAAAATCTTAAAAAAAAACTAAATAAACAAAAATATAAACAATTATTACTCCATGGAATACAAAAATGTATACAAAAAGGGAAAAATAAACATAGCACACTGCATGGTTTAACTGTAGCTAGCAACTACATAGGCATAATATTGCAAACAATGAATCTAGCCAAAATTATAATCAATTATGATGGAAGAGTGAGAGGATGGGAAGTGTATGGTAATGGTGCTGGTGGTGGTGATCGTGAGAGAGAGCTCATATTTCATAGTTGACAGTTAATAGATAATGACTAAAACTGAAATATCAAGTTATAGCTATATGTTATTTAAGATCATGAAGATAAATACTGAAAAAAAGAATTGAAATCAAGGGGTAGGTATGACAAAGGGGATGGATGATGGTAGGAGACCAGCCTCACTGAGATGCTCAGTGATGGCACTCCTCTGCAGGCCAGAGCAAGAGATGCTGTTATAAGACTGGGACCTGGAAGTGCTTAACTAAAGACACAACATTGACACAATTATTGTGATGAGCAGTGGAGTTGCAGGGGCAATCAGGGAAGCCTGGCTCACAGAATGATGGAGATGTTTAATACAACACAGCATCCCTAGAAGCAAGATATGTGGGCAGCCAACCAAGGGCACTGTTAAACCATACAGCCAAAAGAAATCAAGGATGGATGATTAGGAGGCAGAGGGCAGCTCCCCCAGTAAAAATTCATGGTACTTTACCCAGGTTCTAGGACAGGATCAGTTTTCTGACCAGAACTCAATTGACTAAGTGAGAGGCCAGATCCTTAGGAAGAAGGTTCCTACAACAGTGCAGCAATTATATAAAAGAAAGAGCTCTTCTGCCGAACCACATGGGAGTGCATGTGGCCCTGCTGCTTGCGCCCATATGACCCAGTAGACCATATGTTATTGGAGGATGTTTATGTCAGGAAAAGATGTTTTACAGAGTTAATGTCAACCTTCAGTAGGAGAATCACGGTATAGATTGCTAGGGTTCTGCATGGCCATGCCATGTGCAGTAAAAAATTATACGCTTTCAAAAAACAGCATCCTCTTTCTGATGATGAGGGCCTATTGCTCCTCCCAGGATGATAACTTCTTTACTTTCCTAATGGTCTCTGGCATGATGAATCCAAAGTAACTAGACAGCAGCTTAAAACTTAATAGGACTCTTTTTTTTTTTTAAAGATTTTTATTTACTTATTTGAGAGAGAGACATCACGAGCAGTGGGGAGGGGCAGAGGGAGAAAGAGAAGCAGACTCCCCACTGAGCAGGGAGCTCGACATGGGCTTGATCCCAGGACCCCAGGATCATGACCTGAGCCAAAGGCAGATGCTTAACTGACTGAGCCACCCAGGCACCCATAATAGGACACTTATCGTGAGCCTAGTGGAAGAGTTTCTTCTCTGGAGGCAAAATACAAGGGTTATGAGGAGGGGAAGCACAAATTTCCTATTTGCTGAAATATAAAATGTGAAATATAAAAGCAGAGATTGAAAGCAAAAACATAAAAAAAGATACACCACACAAACAGTAACGTTAAAAAACTGGTGTGGCTTTCCTATTGTCAGACAAAACAGTCTTCAAAACAAAGAGTATCACTAGTGATAAAGAGGGGTATTTCATAATGACAAAAGAGCCAATTCATCAAAAACACATAAAAATCCTAAATTTTTGTGTGTTTATGTGTATATGTTCCTAAATGTGTATGCCCTAATGGCAGAGTTTAAAAGCATATGGGAAGCAACAATTAACAAAAGTAGAGGGAGAATAGAAAAAGAACAATGCTAGTTGGAGACTTGAACACCTCTCTCTTAGTAACTGATAAAAAAATACATAATCAGTAAGAGTATAAAAATTTGAACGCTATCAACTAGTTTGATTTAGTAGATGTTTATGGAACCTCTATAACCAACAACTAAAGAATACACATTCTTTTTAAGCACTTACAGAACATTCATAAGGAAAGATCATATGCTGAGCAATAAAATAAGTGAACAAATCAAAATATTGAAACCATAGAGCATATTCTCTGACTACAAGTCAAGTAAGTTAGAAATGAATAATAAAATATATGTAGAAAATCCATAGAAATTTGAGAATTAACATTTTTAATAACCTTGGGATCAAAGAACAATTCACAAAGAAATGTAGAAAATACATTGAACTAAATGACAAGGAAAGCACAACACATTAAAATTTGGGGAATTCAGCTAAAAGAGGAAATTCATATATAAAAAGGAAATTCATAACTTTAAATATTTATATTAGAAAACAAGAAGATCTAAAATCATGATCTAAGCTTCCACATTAGGAAGCTAGAAAAGAAAGAGTAAAATAAGCCCAAAGTAAGCAGAAGAAAGTAGTAAGGATTAAAAAAATATATATCAGTGAAATAGAGGACAAATAATAGAGAAAATCAATAAAGTCAAAAGTTAGTTCTTTGAAAATATTAGTATAATTGATAAACTGCTAGTGATACTGATCAATAAAAATAAAAGGAAAGATGAGATGCCTGGCTGTCTCAGTCCATAAAGTGTGCAACTCTTGATCTCAGGGTTGTAAGTTCAAGCCCCAAGTTGGATGTAGAGATTGCTTGAAAATAAAATCTTTAAAAATAAATAAATAAGAGAAAAGAATCCACAAATTACCAACATCAAGATCAGATCCTACATACATTAAAGGATGGGGCTATTATAAGGGGGTATTATGAACAACTTCAGGCCAACACATTAAACAATGTTGATGAAATGAATGAATGTTTTTTTAGATTTAGATAGCTGTGTACCTATGAAAGAAAACAGAATTCTTAATTTAAAACCTCTCCACAAAGAAAACCCCTAGCCTAGATAGCTTTATAGGTGAATTATATTAAACATTTAAGGAAGAAATAATACCAATACTACATAAACTCTTACAAAATGGAGGAAGAGAGAACAGAGACCACTGTTTAACTAATTTTATAAGCTACACGACCTTAATAATAAAACCTGTTAAAAGATATGTCCAGTGGGGCGCCTGGGTGGCTCAGTCGTTAAGCGTCTGTCTTCAGCTCAGGTCATGATCCCAGGGTCCTGGGATCAAGCCCCACATCAGGCTCCCTGCTCCGCGGGAAGCCTGCTTCTCCCTCTCCCACTCCCCCTGCTTGTGTTCCCTCTCTCGCTGTATCTCTCTCTGTCAAATAAATAAATAAAATCTTAAAATATATATATATGTCAAGAAAAGAAATATTCAAACCAATATTTCTCATGAACTAGATACAAAACTCTTTAACAAAATATTAGCAAATTAAATTCAATAATATAAGAAGGATATATATTGTGACAAAGTTGGGTTTATCCCGGTAATGTAAGGCTGCTCTGACATTCTGAAATAATGTAATTCACAAATCTAATCAGTGTAACTAACAGATTTAAAGATAAAATCATTTAATGAGCTCAATATTTAAGGAAAAAGAGCACTTGAAAAAATCCAACACACATTTATGCTTTTAAAAGAAATATCTTATAAAACGAGAAATAAAACAGAACCTCCTCAGTCTGATAAGAGGTGTCTAAGGGAAACCTACAGCTAACATCATGATTAATGGTGAAATATTAAACATGTTCCCATTAATGTGGGAAGCAAGGCAAGGATGTACATTCTTACCTTTCTATTCAATATCACATTAATGTATTTGCCAGTGTCATGAGGCAAGAAAGATCAAGAAAAGGCACAAATATTGGGGAAAAAATAAAATTGTGTTTATCTGGAGGTAACATGAGGTGGACATAGACACCCAAAAGAAGCAAAAACAACAATTTTTAGAATTCTACTACTAAATTTGGTAACTGAATTTAGCAAGGTCTCAGTATACATGACCCCTGTACAAAAATCCATTTATGTCTACATATTAGCAACAAACAATTGGAAATTAAATTTTAAAATAAATGCCATTTAGAATAGCACCAAAGTACATAAAGAATCTATGAATAAATTTAACAAAAGAAACAAAAAGACCTATGCACTGAAAAACTACAGCATATTATTGAGAGAAATTAAAGATGACCTAAATAGATGGAATGCTATATCATGCTCGTGGGTTGGAAAAAATACTGTAAATATGTCATAAAGGCAGAAAAGTATATCAATGGATAAGAACAGAAGTCAATAAAAAGAAGAAGAAAAGAATAGAGAATCCAGAAATAAATTCACACAGACACTGACAATTGATTTCTTCTTTTTACAAAGGCACCAATGTAATTCAATGACCAAAAGAAAATCTAACAAATTGTGCTGGGGGAAAAAATGAACCTTATCTGTACTTTGTAGTATAAAGAAAAATTAATTTGAGATGAATTAGTGCTTAAATGTAAAAGCAAAACCTATAAAGCTCTTAGAATAATATAAAATAAAATATGAACAACTTTGTAAATTGGGACTAGGCAAAGATTTCTCTGGACAGAGAAATTCTAAAAGAGAAAATTGATGAACTGGAATTCAACAAAATTAAAAACATTTGCTCATCAAAAAACACCTTTCAGTGAATGATCAACAAACTCACAGAAAAACACTCATCATTAGTCATCAGGAAAACACAAATTCAAATCACAACAAGCTATTCACATATCCACTAGCATGGCTAAAATTAGAGAGACTAAAACACCAAATGTTAAGAACATGGAAAGCCATTGGGTTTCTCATACAGTGCTGGTGAGAGTGAAAAATGTTACCAATGTGGTAAACTTTTTAAGATTTTCTTATAAAGCTAAATATATACCTACTTCTGATGATTTCATTCAGAGATATTTACCCAAAGGAAAATAAAAACATATGTACAAAGATTTATACACCAATGTTCATTGCAGCTTTATTCATAATAGTAAAACATTAGAAACAACCAAATGTCCATCAACAGAAAAATAAATAAAATGTGGCAAAATCATAGAATGCTACTCATTAATAAAAAGGAAGATGGTACAACGGATGCAACAACATGGATGAATCTCAAAAATATTATGCTCAGAGGAAGAAGCCAGATACAAAAGAGTAGTTACTCTATGGGTCATTTTTTATGAATTTCAAGAACACATAAAATTCAGCAATGGTTAGGTATTTTATAAGTGGTTGACTCTAGAGGGAGAGCTAGGATACCCCTCTTCTCCCTCAGAGATAAACTGGAGAGGGACAGGAGGGAAATTTCTCTGTGACGGGAATGTTATATATCATAATTAGGGTGGTAGTTATAGTTTTGAAAACATAACAAACTGTACATATTAAGATATGTACATTTTTATGGTATATACTTATACTCCAAATTTTTTTTTTTAATTTATAGCAGAAAACAAATGAGAAAGACTTGGGGAGTAGTCAGGTGTCAAGAGCTAAGTCAAATCATCACTTTCAGATTTAAACTATTTCAAAAATTTCTCCAGATTGTTAAGCTCCACCTCTGTGGCAGAAGTGAAGTTACTAACTCCAGCAATCCTTCTAGAATCTCCAGGTTCTGTAGAAAATACAGGAGAAAATTTTGTGACCTTGGAGTAGGCAAATATTTTTAAATTAATGACCAAAAGCACAATCCATAAAAAGATAAATTTATAAGTTTGACTTTATCTAAATTAAAAATTCCCGCTTTTCAAAAGACACTGTTAAAAGAATGAAAAAATAGGCCACTGAGAGACAATATTTGTAAGTCATATATCTGATAAAGGACTTGTATCCAGAATTTATAAAGGATATTCAAAACTCAAGAAAAAAGAGGGACTTCTGGGGAAGATGGTGGAACAGGAGGACCCTGAGCTCACCTCATCCCACAGATAAAATTAAATAATACCCACATCAGTGTAAATAAGCCAGAAAGCAACCTGAAGATATGCAGATCAGCCTCTACAGCTCAATGTACAGAAGAGGCCACATTGAGAGGATAGGGAGGGTGGAGATGCAGTCAGGAGCTAAATGGACCTGTGGGACTGTTCCTGAGAGGGAGGAACACTGCAGGCATGGAGAGGGAAGAGAAATATACTAGCACACTGGGTAGCCGGCAGAGAAGATGAATCTCCATCACATATGGCTTTGAAAACTGGAGGAACATAATTCCGTGAGTTCTTACACTCAGCAGGGCTTAACACCTCGAACTTTAAAAATCAGCAGACTCAGCTCTGGGAGAGCCTGGAGGGTGAGAGGAAACTGAGTCCCTGCCCTTAAAGAGGCAGCACAACAAACAGAACCACAACAATATAGAATAGAAGCAGCAGTTTGAAAAATGTCTGGGGTACCTAACTTGTTAATAGTGCACCCAGCTCCTTAAGTTCTCCTGCAGACATGCCCCCTCCTGCCTGGCCTGGCTCCAGTTCCCCTCCCGTTGCAGACCCACCTAAACATTGCTAACACTGCACTCCCCACCTCCATGTTCTGCTGCCAACCTGCCTCCTCAAATACACCCTTGGCCAGAGGCCATCCAAAGTGGTGTCACAAGCCTGGCAGTGTGCAAGCAACCCTGACAGGGGCCAGCACCACCCCAAAGTGACTCCTGAACTGGGGGGAGAGGAAGAAAACCACACATACCAGTCCAGCTGTGGCCCTAGCAACAGGCTGGGGGCAGATATTGGGTTTGACTTCAGGCCCCATCCACCAAAGCAAGCATCTCAGAGGATGACACAGGAAAAGTGCCCTGCAGTTTGGTGCTACTGCATCTTTGACAAATCCCTGTTCTGACTCAACTTAAGCCCAAGGTGGCCCCCGACTGGCCCACTAACAACACAGGGACCAAACCCTGCCCACAACAGGCAGAGAGAGCCATTGCAGTTGACTGAACTGTAGGCAAATGTGGTTCAGTCACAACAGTAGGGCTCATGCAACACACATAGGAGACAACCTGAACCACCAGGTTCTGGTGAACAGAGGACATTGCACTGCAGGGCACTATGGGACCTTTTCTTCATAAAGTCACTATTTTCAAGAGCAGGATACATAGCTAACTTTCCTAACACATAGACACAGACACAGAGAGTTATACAAAATGAGGAGACAGAGGAATATGTCTCAAATGAAAGAACAGGACAAAATCACAGCAAGAGAGCTAAAAGAAATAGAGAGAAGTAATATGCCTAATAGAGAATTTAAAGTAATGATCATAAAATACTCACTGGACTTGAGAAAAGAGCAGAGGACCTCAGTGAGACTCTCAACAAAGAGATAGAAAACATAAAAAAGAACCAATCAGAAATGAAGAACTCAGTAACTGAAAGTAAAAATACCCTAGATGGAGTAAATAGTAGGCCAGAGGAAGCAGAAGGACAGATCAACAACCTGGAGGACAGAGTAATAGAAAGGAATCAAGCTGAATAGGAGAGAGAAAATAATAATAAAAAATGAAAATAGACTAAGGGAACTCAGTGACACCATCAAGCATAATAACATTCTCATTATAGGGGTCCCAGAAGGAGAAGAGAGAGAAGGGAGAAAATTTATTTGAAGGGATAATAGATGGAAAGTTCCCACATCTGGGGAGGGAAACAGAAATCCAGATCCAGGAAGCACAAAGATCCCAACAAAATCAACCCAAGGAGGTCCACACTAAGGCACATAGCAATTAAAATGGCAAAAAATAATGATGAAGAGAGACTTTTAAAAGCAGCAAGAGAAAAGAAAACTTACATACAAGAGCAAACCCGTAAGGCTACCAGCTGATTTTTCAGCAGAAACTGCAGGCCAGAAAAAAGTGGCATGATATATGCAAAGTGCTGAAAGGAAAAAAAAACCCGCAACCAGGAATACTCTATCCAGCAAGGCTATCATTCAGAATAGAAGGAGAGATAAAGAGTTTCCCAGACAAATAAAAGTTAAAGAAATTCATGACCACTAAACCAGCCCTACAAGTAATGTTAAAGCAACAATGAGTGGAAAGGAAAGATCACAAGCAGGAGTAAGAAAAGTAAGAGGCACAAAAGCAGTAAAATTAAGTATATCTATAAAAAAAGCAGTCAAGAAATTCACAAAATAAAAGGATGTACAGTATGACACCATATACCAAAAACATGGGTGAGAAAGAAATAAAGAATAGGTTCAAACTTAAGTGATCATCAGCTTAATATAGACAGCCACATGCATAAGATGTTATATACAAATCTAATGGTAAACACAAATCAAAAACTAATAATATGTATGCAAAAAAATAAAGAGTAAGGAATCCAAGTATATCATAAAGAAAGCCAGAAAATCATGAGAGAAGAGAGCAAGAGAAGAAAGGAACAGAAAAGAACTACAAAAACAACCATAAAACAAGTAACAAAATGGCAATAAGTACATACCTATCAATAATTACTTTGAATGTAAATGGACTAAATGCCCCAGTCAGAAGACATAGGGTGATGGAATGGATAAAAAAGCAAGACCCATCTGTATGCTGCTTACAAGAGACTCATTTCAGACCTAGAGACACATGCAGATTGAAAGTGAAGGGATGGAGGGGCGCCTGGGTGGCTCAGTCGTTAAGCGTCTGCCTTCGGCTCAGGTCATGGTCCCAGGGTCCTGGGATCGAGCCCCGCATCAGGCTCCCTGCTCAGCGGGAAGCCTGCTTCTCCCTCTCCCACTCCCCCTGCTTGTGTTCCCTCTCTGTCAAATAAATAAAACCTTTAAAAAAAAAAAAAAAAGAAAGTGAAGGGATAGGAAAACATTTATCATGCAAATGGAAGTGAAAAGAAAACTGAGGTAGCAATATTTATAATGGATAAAGTAAAATTTAAAACAAAGACTGTAACAAGAAACAAAGAAAGACACTTATAATAACAAAGGGGAAAATCCACCAAGAAGATATAACAATTGTAAATATTTATGCACCTAACATGGGAGCACCCAAATATATAAAGCTGCTAATAACAAACATAGAGGAAGTAATCGATAGTAATAACAGTAAGGTTTTCTATTTCTTCCTGTTTCAGTATTGGTAGTTTATATGTCTCTAGGAATGCATCCATTTCTTCTAGATTGCCTAATTTGTTGGCATACAGTTGCTCATATATTCTTATAATTGTATTTCTTCGGTGTTGGTTGTGATCTCTCCTCTTTCATTCATGATTTTATTTATTTGGGTCCTTTCTCTTTTCTTTTTGATAAGTCTGGCTAGGGGTTTATCAATCTTACTAATTCTTTCAAAGAACCAGCTCCTTGTTTTGTTGATCTGTTCTGTTCTTTTGGTTTCTGTGTCATTGATTTTTGCTCTAATTTTTATTAATTCTCTTCTCCTGCTGGATTTAGGCTTTATTTGCTGTTCTTTCTCCAGCTCCTTTAGGTGTAAGGTTAAATTGTGTATTTGAGACTTTTCTTGTTTCTTGAGAAAGGCTTCTATTGCTATATACTTCCCTCTTAGGACTGCCTTTGCTGCTCCCAAAGGTTTTGAACAATTGTGTTTTCATTTTCATTTGTTTCCATGAATTTTAAAAAATTCTTCTTTAATTTCCTAGTTGACTCATTCATTCTTTAGTATGATGCTCTTTAACTTCTATGTATTTGTGTTCCTTCTAAATTTTTTCTTGTGATTGAGTTCAAGTTTTAAAGCACTGTGGTCTGAAAATATGCAGGGAATGATCCCAATCTTTTGGTACCGGTTAAGACCTGATTTGTGATCCAGTATGTGATCTATTCTGGAGAATGTTCCATGTGCACTCGAGAAGAATGTGTATCTGTTGCTTTAGGATGGAATGTTCTGAATATATCTGTGAAGTCCATCTGGTCTAGAGTGTCATTCAAAGCCCTTGTTTCCTTGTTGATCTTCTGCTTAGACAATCTAGCAGGTATATTTATAACAGCCCCAATCTGGAACAGCCCAGAATGTCCATCAACAGATAAGTGAATAAACAAACTATTGTACTTTCATATAATGGAACATTACTCAGCTATCATAAAGAATGAACTAATGATACATATTACAACATGGATAGATACCAAAATATTTTAAGCTGAGTGAGAGAAACCAGACCCAAAAAAAGTATAACCTATATGGTTCCATTTATATAAAATTCTAGGGAATACAAACAAATGTATAGTAAAAGAAAGCAGATCAGTTGTTACCTGGAACAAAGAGTGGAAAGTCAGGAATGGATTACAAAGGGGCATAAGGAAACTTCTGGGGGTGATGGATATACTCATTATCTTGATTGTGGTAACGGTTTTCATGTGTCAAAATTTATCAAATTGTACACTTATAATATGTGCTCTTTATTTTATGTCAGCTATACTACCTCAATAACTTGTTTTTTTAAAAAACAGAAAAAAATTATTTAGGCCCAACTAAAAATATCTCTGAGCAAAACATAGCCGTCGAAATACCAATCACCACTTAAAGAGTCAAAAAACTGAGACCTAGAGAGATAAAATGATTTGCCCAGGTAAGATTCTACTTGTAAACTCTGTATCTAGGGGCTAGACAAGAACAAGCCAAAATAATGTTGTTGATGAAGATGATGATTTAAATAAATTATAGCTCCTTATCTATTTTAAGAATTGTTTTCACAATGGAAAGCAGAGCTTAAAATCAAAAGCTCTGGTCTGAATCTCTACTCCATAACTAATTAGCTCTATGATCTTGAGCAGTTTCCTTAAAATTTGCAGAATCTCAGTTTCTTCATCTGTACATCCATGTTAAGAATATCTATCTTATTTTTTCTAAGATTTTATTTCTTTATTTGAAAGAGAGAGAGAGCGTGCGTACAAGGGGGGGAGGGGCAGAGGGAAAGGGAGAAGCAGACTCCCCACAGAGCGGAGAGCCCCATGCGGGGCTCAAACCCAGGATGCCGAGACCATGACCCAAGCCAAAGGCAGATGCCCAACCGACTGAGCCACACAGGAGCCCTGGTCAAGTTAAATTTTTAATAAATATTAATTGAGTGGATTTTATCTGTGAGATAGATGGGGGCAATAAATATTATGAATTGATATATTATAAAGCTGAGGATAAGAAAAGTTAAGTGTTTTCCCTTGATCATGCAATCAGGAAAGATAGAGTTGAATTTACCCAATCTCCTAAATCCCAGTCCAGTGTGCTTTTGTTTAAAAAAAAAAAAAATGGGGGTGCCTGGGTGGCTCAGTCGTTAAGCGTCTGCCTTCGGCTCAGGTCATGATCCCAGGGTCCTGGGATAGAGCCCCACATCGGAATCCCTGCTCTGCGGGAAGCCTGCTTCTCCCTCTCCCCTCCCCCTGCTTGTGTTCCCTCTCTTGCTGTCTCTCTGTCAAATAAATAAATAAAATCTTAAAAAAAAAAAAAAATGACACTAACCAAAGTTACTGGAAAAACCCATCTCTAAATGTAGAGTAGGGAAGGTCTTCTCTTCTCAGAGAGTCACTTAAATCAGACATCCCAAAATGTTAGCCTGGTGGCCATATTTAGCCTTCTGAAGTATTTAGATTCTGAGTACAAAGTGTTTTAAGGGCGCCTGGGTGGCTCAGATGGTTAAGCGTCTGCCTTCGGCTCAGGTCATGATCTCAGGGTCCTGGGATCGAGTCCCGCATCGGGCTCCCTGCTCCTTGGGAGCCTGCTTCTCCCTCTGCCTCTCTCTCTCTCTCTCTCTCATGAATAAATAAATAAAATCTTAAAAAAACAAAAAACAACAACAAAAAAACAAAGTGTTTTAAGAAATTTAAGTCAAGATTTAAAGTTTGAGAGATTTCACATAAAAATCTGAATTTCCTGCTTGTTTTGGAAAAAATGACCATATTTGGCAACACTGAGCATCTACTGAGGAAGGGCAGTGGAGAGCTGGAGGTGAGGAGCAGATGCCCCTTCAGATGGATGGGTCCCCTCAGGTCTTTGCAGTCCCTATCATCTCTCACACCCTGACACTAGACCTGCCTCACTTATAATATAAACCTGGCACCTGTGGACATTTTTTGTGGAACCCACGTTTTCCACCATTCTGCCTCACACAGTTAACCATCATTTCCAGAGGGCGAGCCATGTTTATGATTTGTCACCTAGAAATGGCAATGAGCTGTGATGACATTCGGACAGCCACGCAACAGATTGACTCCCTCTAAGGCTGCATGTGTAAGCAGTTTCCACACACACCAATTGAAGCAGAAATCTGGCAAAACTTCCAGCATATCTGAGCAATGGAGATATTCAATCTGGATTTTCTTGGGCACCAAAGTGGATATATTCTGGGAGTCCTGACTCTTGAATGATCCAACTTGACATTCTACCTTGATCAAATTTACCAGACAACTGCCCTGTTTCCACAGACCTGTGCTCCCATAGCCACAACTTGAAGTAGTTCATAATCACATTAAACTTTCTAAGGAAGCTGATGGGTATGAAAACTAGTGCTGCCCAGGACACTGAGATAGTTCCCCATTAAACCTTAAGTGAGCCCATGAAGTAAACACACAAAACATATTCAGGATGAGAGAGAGGAAAACCAGCAGATAACACATTAAAATGTTATTTTTTACATACAAAAACTACCAATCTGCCTACAATTAGTGAATACAAATCACTTTTTGGCTCTGATATAGTTCCTCACAGCACACAAAAGTAAGTTAAAACGTATGCTTGAGACCTTGGTGTACATCTGCTCTTGATCTTCTGTCAATACAAAATATTTTTCCTCTTTCATCCTAAACAGTGGATCAGGAAGCCTGTAATGAACTATATAGCGCTAGCCAATCTAAAAACGTTTTTGAAACCCAAGGTCTAGAAAAAGATATATCTTCTCATTCATCTCTCACCATAACTATAAAATACAAAGAAGAATTCAACTTTTTTTAAAAGATTTTATTTATTTATTTGAAAGAGAGAGCATGAGCGAGAGAGAGAGAGAGAGAGAGAGCACGAGCTGGGGGTGGGGGTTGGGGGGGGAAGCATGAGCAGGGGAGGGGGAGGGGCAGAAGGAGAGGGAGAAGCAGACTCCCTATTTAGTAGGGAGCCCCACAAGGGGCTCGATCCCAGGACCCCGAGATCATGACCTGAGCCAGAAGCAGATGCTTAACTGACTGAGCCACCCAGGCACCCCAAGAATAACCAACTTTTAAGTATGCTGACTATCCTGGATTTTGCCACTAGGAAACAGAGGTCACTGCAAGGATAATTGCCCTAGACAGTTAAATACAGCTATGGAAGAGCCACCCATGGGAGGAGAATCAGTTGACTCTCTGTACGTGTATGGTTTGTTTTGTTTTGCTTTTTCAAACAGTGAAATGCTTGTGGTTATTTTTGTGATTTCATTCCCTAGAGAAAATGCACTACACACAATCCACTTTCTATTATTATTTTGTAATAAGAGAGTTAAAGATCTATTGGCTGGTGTGATTTGTAAACACTAGCAAGCCAAGAAGAGAGCACTCCAAAAACTAACAATCATTCTGAGGGACTACGTTAAAAATTCTAAATAATAAACCCAGTTACCACCTGACCCAAGACAAAAGTTGGTAACAAAGTATAGAAATGTTCCTGTTTTCCTGTCTTACTCAGAGTATACCATTTACTCCAGGCCTCTTTATCTCTCTAATAAATGCCAGGTTTTATTGACACATTTTATCTGCTTCTTGCCATAGACACCAAAAGCTCTGGAATGTGAGGTCACTTTTTGAGTCACCATTTATCCCCACACATTTGCAGGGAGAACACCGTTACAATTCTCTCAGGCTCTTGACTTTGTTTTTTAAACACAGCCCCAATACACACACGGTGCATCTGTTTTCCTCTGAGAAGAGAAGCATTCTTGATTACTCTGTTTTCCCCTCAGAGAAATGTACTACCCACAGATGACACAGATCTTTTGATCAACAAGCTTCCAAAGAGATACAAGATTTGTTCTCCACAATCAGCAAGGAAGCTCTACTCAATTTTTTCTTTACGACAGTTAAAAAAAAAAAAAAAGTGGGTGGGAATCCTATAAAACTGTAATGGAGAAGGCTTCTTTTAGGGAAAAGAGTAGGGAAACATTTGCAAGTTCACCCCAGGAAGTTGCACGGAAATTGATCCCCAAAAGCTATGCACAAAATACCTTAGTTTGATCATAGAGCACTTTGGGTTTTTCCTCTTGGATGCTGGATCTTTTTATTTTTCTTTCTTTCTTTCTTTCTGTTTTTAATCTCATTGAACTCTGAGCTCTAGACTCATAACAGTGTTAGGCATGCATTGTCACTATTGGGTTTTTCATCTCTGTGTTATTTTGCAGGCGAGCTCAGAGAATCCCTGAGCTAAAGGGAATTATTTGGATTCCTGTTTTACAGCTGAAGAAACTGAAGAAGAGAAGCAAAGAGTTTCCCACTGAGACACAGAAAGAGCCTGTTTCAGGGGCTCAGTCTGCAGGGTTTCAGAGTTCAAACGCCCACTCAGAACACGACAACAGGGGAACAGGACAGCCTTCTAAAACTAGCATGAAATGCTGGATTTTGTTATTTTCTCTATATAATGTAATGTAGCATGGTTGCATGGGGAGGGACAGCAACAGACAAATGTGAAGAAATTGTAGCTATACCCAAAACAGTCTTATTTTACATAATTGGATGAGATTTAAGAAATACACTCATTCTCCCCTGCCATGACATTAGTGAGAGGCTTGGTGCCACATACATCTAAATCCTTCCATTTGATTGTGTATTTGATAGTAGCTGTTCTCACAATCTAAAAAAGAGATCATTTGGGTATAGTGGAACTATATGCCAAAACTCCTCTCGGAACATGTGACTTTTAGTACAGAAAACAAAAGCTTTTTGGTCACTAAAAAGAGGGAAGCTTCCTGGGCATACAAGTTTACCAAAATTTCCAGTTATAATATGAAGACTTTATTTCATGTGCAGAAAAAACCATAATGGTGATTTGTGAATCCTGCTGGAGGCAAAAAGGAGTAACAGAGAGGAAGGTCGAAGGTCAGGATAACCTAGCTCTAGTGTTGGTAAGTAATAACAATAGTATGGTATCTACCATTTAGCGAGCATTTTCCATGCATTTTCTGATTTAATCCGCACAATTCTTTTTTTTAAGATTGTATTTTTTTATTTATTTGAGAGAAAGAGAGTGTGCACATGAGTGGGGGGAAGGGTAGAGGGAGAGGGAGAAGCAGACTCCCCACTGAGCAGGGAGCCTGACTTGGGGCTCCAGCCCAGGACCCCAAGATCATGACCTGAGCTGAAGGCAGATGCTTAAACAACTGAGCCACACTCAGGCGCCCCACACAACTCTACATTTGATATTTTTGTTTCCATTTTACAGATGAGAATATGAAATTGGAGGGGCAGAGTAACTCCCTCACAATCATATTCAGTGTCAGTGTAGTTAAACAAGTGGTCTTCTGGAACCAGACAGACTGGGAAGTGTCAGATACATTTATCCGTCACAGAGTGGCCAACCATCCTACTTTGCTCCAGACTCAGGTTTCCTGGAAGGCAGGACTTTCAGGGCAAACCAGGATGATGGCTCACCCTACAAGTTGTGTAACCTTAAAGAAAGTACCTCCCTGCTCTGGATCACAGAGGAATTTGGACCAGGATGATCTCTAAGGCTCATTGGAGTGCCATCATCTGATTTCCCTCTCTGCATAGTGACATGGGATCATCTCTCTACTCATAACCTCAAAGAATCTGTAGCATCACTGTCTTTACTCTTCCCCTCTTTATGATTGAGCTCTTCCAGTGTATTCTGGAAAGCCCCCTCTGTTTGAATCTACACATCTACAAGAGAAATCATAACCACAGCTTTCCAGGGAACAGGCCTGGGCATGATAAACCTCCACTGGCACACGCCTTAACATTTCAAGGGAGACTTACTTCACATTTATCGCATCTACTCAACCTCTCCCTAGCCTCTGTGTTCCCATCAAAATGATAATAATAAAAATTGTATTTCACAGGGTTAATGAGAATCAAGTGAGATTAAAGCTGTAAAAGTGCTTTTATAAACTGTAGAAAATACAAAAATGTATCCCATGCTCCCTCGAGTGTGGGTTTGTGATTCACTAATCCACTTGCATGTAGCCCGGGTCTATGTCTACTCCCACAGTCTCATCCCACACAGCACCTAACCCATATGGGCTATTTAAGATGGAATTTTATATTCCAAAGGCTCTGGATCCCTTCTTATTTTAGCCATGAGTCTAGCCATTTGCTGGCCATAACCTCTTGATTCAATAATCAAGAAACAGGAAACTTGTTCTTTGCATCAGATTGGAGATAGAGATTAGGAAAACAGGATGGGAATTGCTCAAACTCCAGGACATCAGTTAAAGGTTTAGAAGAGATAATAGGAAACCCATTCAATTGTCTAATCTCTTAAATAGGCAAAATTGTCTCTACTCAGTCTAATTCGCAGAGGTATTTTGAGGATCAATGGGATATGGATGTGAAGGTTCTTTCAAACCATGTAAAGGAGGCTACAAAATTAAATACTAGGCATGTTTGTGGGTAGGAATACAGATATATATTTCAAATATATATACACATATATTTCATCTGGTCTGATGCTCTTATTTTACAAGTGATAATACGAGGAACTAGGAAGGTTAGTGACTTGCACAGAGCCAAGAGCCATGATGAAAACTCAAATCCCTTGACATTCAGCCAGTGTTCAAGAATCATAAGGACTGCCTTACTTTGGGATCCCCCAGAAGCAGGCTTTGAGGCAAGAATTCAAGTGCACGTGGTTTATTTGGGAAGTAGCTCCAGGAACAATGAGTCGGGCAATGGGAAACGAGCTAGGGACAAGAAAGAACCAATCAAGCAAGGGTACACTGTGGACAACTGGAGCGCCATCCTGCTGAGGGACTCAGGGAGGCACCATGGATCCTGTGTCTCAGAGTTATCCCAACTGAGAGACAAGAAGATCACAGTTTTTATCCCATCAGTCACTGGGGAACAGCTGCTGGGGGAATGTCAATTCCTTCATCACTTCTAGAATAAAGGTGGGATGGGCTCTAGTGACCACAGAGTGCCCTTAGCAAAGATTCACAGGATTTGGGAATTAGAGGTTGAGCCAGCATGCCCAGCAGTGGTACTAGTTGAGGGGATACTGGCACAGTGTCCGTCTATGACTGGTATCTTGGGGGGGCCACTAGTTGGATATACCAGAAAATGTTGCAATGACCTCTACCATTATATTCCATTGCAATGTAAACCCTATTAAGGCAAGAATACATGTATTTTTGTTCTGTTTTTTCATTGCCGAATCGTCAAGTTCTAAAACAGTGATAACACATCATAGCTACTTATTAAATATTGGTTGAGTGAACGAAAAACGCCCCTGACAACTGGCCAGTCTGCTTCTCCTTGAATGCTCCTCCAGTGAGGGATGAGTTAAGGAAGATCAATTACTGAAGCATCCTCTGATAGAAAGTTCTTCCTGACATTAACTTCCTATGTGCTTCCCTGTAACACTTATCTTTTGGCTCTAATTTTCTCTGGAACCAAAGAAGAATAAATCTAGCTCCCTGTTCCACTTGACAATATTTCAAATGTATTTGGATAGCTGTGTGTGCCTGGTTTCTTCAGCTGTCCACTTATGATATGGTTTTTAAGAGCTTTCAATTCCCTGGTAGTGGGAAGAACATGGTGTTAGGAACCAGCCCCATCACTCTCAAGGGGAGTGATCTTGGGTAAGCTTCTTCCTCTAGAAATATGCAGATGAGATTAATAAGACCTATATTTCAGAGTTGGTGTGAAGATGTACTGAGACCATGTAGATAAAGCCCTAGCCCAGTGCCCAGTACTTAGAAGCCCCCCACAAAGGTGGGTTCCTTTCCAGTGCCCACTGCCCTAGTCAGCAGCCTCTGGTCATACTCCAGCTTGTCAGTACATTGTTTATTTTTTTAAGATTTTATCCATTTATTTGAGAGAGAGCACAAGCAGGGAGGAGGGTCCGATGGAGAGGGAGAAGCAGGCTCCCCACTGAACAGGGAGCCTGATGTGGGACTCGATCCCAGGACCCTGAGTTCACGACACGAGTTGAAGGCAGACTCAGGCCTACACAGTTCAGATACGACATCCACAAATAGGCCTTCTTGTACATCTGTACTTAAATACAGAATACAGGGGATTAAAACATTCCTCACTCTTCAACGTTTAAAAAACTTGAGTCTCTCAGTTTGTGACAGGCTCAGGACTAGTAAGCAGCCCTATTAATGCACTCTAAGAGTGCAGTAGCTTTTTAGACAACCCCATAGCAATATTGTTTCTTATTGAGCTTATACAACTAAAACCCCAAGGCCCTTTTTGTGTGGAATATTCTACCATACCCTGCATCTGGTACAGTTGGTTTTTTTTGAACCGAAGTGTAGGACTTTCCTTTGATCCCTACTGGACTTCTTTTTAGTTATTCCTCTTCTCACTACACCTCACCTGCCCTGACAACAGATGAGACTACCTGAAAAATCCCTACTATGCTTTCTTTGTCTTCCAGTTCACATGATCATTTGGTGGTATGTCCTCCAAAGATGAGAAGACAGATGATATTAAAAAATCTCTCTTGCCAATTTTGCTACTTTTCAGCTGCTCTTTTAAAACTTCTACATGAGAATGGTTCAGGAGAATGGTTCTCTTGTTGAAATACAAAATTTCCTGGGTGAAAAATACATCCGCAGAGTTCAGATGAGGCGAGGTGTTGCTTGTTCAGTATCTCAAGCCCAGAAAGATGAGTTAGTTCTTGAAGGAAATGACATTGAACTTGCATCAAACTCAGCTGCTTTGATTCAGCATGCCCCCAACAGTTGGAAACAAGGGTAGGAGAAAATTTTGGATGCTTAGATATCTATGTTTCTGAAAAAGGATCAGTTCAGCAGGCTGATGAATAAGATCTAATTTGTCCAGCTACAGAAACAGCAAGATGCCAGATGATTTTTCAAACTTACTTGTGATATTTTAAAAATGCAATAAAAGCTCTATTGATTTGGGAAAAAAATAAATAAATACATAAACTATAAGAAAGAGGGATCCAGACAATGGAACATTATTCAGCACTGAAAAGAAATGAACTATCAAGCAGTGAAATAACATAGAAGAAACTTAATTGTATATTCTTAAGTGAAAGAAGCCAATCTGAAAAGGCTACATACTGTATGATTCCTTCTACATGACACTCTGGAAAAGGTAAAACTATGGAGACAGTAAAAAATATCAGTGATTGCTAGGGGGTGGGAGGGGTGAGGGAGGGATAAATAGATGGAGCACAGAGGATTTTTAGAGCACTAAAACTACTCTTTAGGATACTAGAATGGTAGATACATGTCATTATATACTTGTCAGAATCCTTAGAATGTACAACACCAAGAGTGATCTGTAATACAGAAACAAAAACAAAAACAAACAAACCAAAAAAAACTACCTTACACATATTAAATAATAATAGCACCACATAGGTCTTACCATGTAATCCCCACAGCTAGGTTTCGCCATCACCGCCACCTTACAAATGAGGAAACTGAGGCTGAAATGTGAGCACCAAAGATAGGATGTGAACCTAGATCTTCTGGCCATGAGCTTGGGGTCCTCTGCTTTTCATCATATTGCTTGCCTCCCAGATCTCAAATCCCATACCATTTCCTTAGAAATGAATTTGTACCTATTTAGTGTCCAGAATACAAAGGAGAATCTTTGCAAAACTGTTTCATTTGTTTTGTGCTATTTACAGTGTATGCAGTTTACACGGAAGCAGTAAAATAAAACGATTAACAGTAGTAAATGGGCTTTCGTGTCATTTACTAGCTATGTCATGTCTGGCCAGTTAACATCTCCAAGCCTCAGATTCCTCATTTAGAAAATGGAAGTAATGACAGGACTTTCTCTCCAGGAATGTTTTAAGGATTGTGGGAGATAGAGCGTGTCAAGCACTGAGCACAGTGCTTGGCATAAATAGGGCTAAAGAAGGTTCTGTGACTATCATCCTTGGGTCCATTGTGCCGGCAGCGAGAGGCAGTGTAGTATGATTACAAGTGTGGAGTCCCTGGGTTGAAATCCCAGCTCTGCTACATACTAACCATTTACTTTGGGCCAGTTGCTTATCTTCTCTGTGCTTTAGTGTCCTTACTAGTGAAAAGGGGATGATCATAATAGCACTTACCTTGTAGGACCACGGTGAGAAGACAATGAGCTAATGCATTTAAGATGCTTAGATTAGCGCTTGGCACAGAA
Organism: Halichoerus grypus; assembly: GCF_964656455.1. Classification (NCBI taxonomy): domain Eukaryota; kingdom Metazoa; phylum Chordata; class Mammalia; order Carnivora; family Phocidae; genus Halichoerus; species Halichoerus grypus. The sequence continues at coordinate 136,621,520 of NC_135716.1, forward strand.
GAAGCTTGTGTCCATGCTAGCTATTGAGATCATCCCGCTTTCTTTCCTTCAGCAAATCTCAAGTCCATGGTTGCAACCAATTAATTGCAAGAGCACTTTGAAATATACTCCCATTTGCTTAACCCACACCAAAGGAATCAGCTCTCACGATAGTCTCCCCACGTCTGACTCAGGGCTATGTCTCATCTGTTCTGATGAGCGTGCTGCAATTGTCCCTACCACCTGCACAGATCGCTGGCACCAGGAGGCCTCTCTGAAGCAAACAGCCCACAAGCAAGGTTGGTAAGTCTAGCGGGAGCCAGCAGAGCCCTTTGGAGTCCGAGTTACGATTTAGAGATCCTCGGTCACTTGCAGGGAGCAGAGAGGACAGTGTTCCCTGGGTGACGGTGGGATCCCTCTTCAAGGCTCTGCCTAGAGAGAGTTACTCCAAGGGTGATGTAAGGTACTATATGGAGCTTCTGACAACTCCAAGGACCTAAATCTCATGTTCAGCCCCTTCAACGGGACGCCGCACAGCCAGCCGTTTGGCTGGGCTTGCTCCCCGGTTTTGGTTCCTGCCGAGAGCACGTGTATTCTGTTCTGCACATGTACTCAGTGCATCTGGCAATGCCAGAAAGCTCATTCCTTCAGCCTCACAGATGCTAAACATACCTTACAAACATGTGTCTTTCCATTGTCAGCACAGGATGGAATGCTTGCGGCAGATGGTTTAAAGGAAGGCCCAGCCAAAAAGGCCAATTAAAAAATAACATCCTTACAGGGGTCAGGGCTAAAATAAAGCATTTCTTCAGGTGGTTGCTGTGGTTATAGGAGTGTGTGTTGCATACTCATCTTACCCACTGGTTGAAAGCATCGAGAACCTGAGGCCACAAACCCCTGAAGTTACCAGGGGTTAAACAAAGCCATGTTCCTGGAATATTTTGTCTGAAAGAAGCTACAATAAAACCTTACTTGTATATTAAGACTATAAAACTATATTTAATATGAATATGACATAATTATTGAATTAGAATTCATAGTTTGAATGAATTTTTTTTTTTTTTAGATAAAACACAGAATCTGGTAGTAATTTTGCATTTCCAGGATGTTCATTCCCCTCTGGCATCAGGGATGTTTCTATGGGAAAGTTTTACAAATGTTGGGCTGAAGTCATGGGGTGAAATGCAAGAGAGAAGACAGCATAAAACAGAGGATGGAGTGCTGGGTGTGGGGTCCAGAGACCTGCGTGTGGGCTGGGACTCTGTCACCCAACTTGTCGTGTGACCTCATGGTTAAACAGGGCTGTTAATCCTTGTCCCGCCTGCCTCCCAGGGCCGCTGTGAGAATGAAGGAGACACCGCGTGTGAAAAGCGCTTTCCAAGCTACAGTGCGCCCCAAATGTAAGTTATGATTCAGCCTTGTTGTTTTTGGAAAGCTTGTTTCATTTTATATATCGCATGTATCCACCGCCCCGCCCCTCCCCCCGCAGTCAGATCAAAAGTGTTTGCCTTTCTCCTCAGAGCGAGGAACCTCTGATCTGACAAAAAGAAATGAAGTCACCAGGCTCGCTCTGGCCCCGGTCTACGTCTAGGCCATTGGAGGAGCACGCTCCCTGCAAGGCCCAGCAGCCCAGCCCTCGTCACCCATACTGAGGGGAAGTTAGACAGAGCCCAGCAGTCACCGCTGTCTGAATTTCATTATGCAGGTCTCCAGACAAGCAGAGGGGAAAAGTGCAAAGGAGCGGGTCAGTGTCTGAAATGTGAGAGGGGCAGCAGTCTCTGAAGTGTATGGGAATGGAAGGAAACTTAATACTGCTCCAAAGGGGAGAGGGAACATTGCATCATGTGAAAATAATAGCAAGCGGTCAGCAGAGCTTGGGGGTTTGGGGGAGGCGGGCTTGCCCACTGACCCACTTGCAACAGGGCTTTGACTCCATTCTGTGCCATTCCAGAGTGAATCTGTACCAGGGCACACTAGTACACCAGCCCGGGGGCTCACAGGGACTGGAGATTGGGCTCAGGTCCTAAGCGACCAGGTTCCGTGGGAGTACTGTTGGGGCGGGCGGGGGGCAGGAGAGCGAGCAGTCTGAATCTGAACCAGAGTTCTGAAAGGGAGCCCCAGAGTCAGGAACTGGAGAGAATGGGTTGCATAATCAACCAGTTAGTCAAAACTACTATTTATTGAGCACTTAATATGTCCTAAATACAGATTTCACTTAATCCTCACAATACCATAGAGATAGAGAGTATCATCCCCACTTTTAGTACAAAGAAACTGAGGCTCAATGAGTTAAGGGACATTTCCAAGGACACACAGCTAGTAAGCAGCAGAGCCAGAGTTTAAATCCAGATCTGTGCAACTCCAGGTTTCTTGATTCTAAACTCTCTGCTATAGCCCTCTCTAAACTGGAAGTGGAGCCAGGGTCGGGAATTGAGCGGAAATTGATTAAAATATAAGCACAGGAATAAGGGAGAAAGGTCTGGATTTCTTCCATGTCGGTGACTTGTTTTTCTGGGCTAGGAGAGCACGAGTGTGGTTTCCTCTATACATTTGTAATGCAAGAATTGGCCACCTTTTCCAAGTAGGTAACTCATGGCCTGATTTCTGGGGGTCTGGGTGAGGGTGGGGCTGCAGCTGCTATTGGACGCAAATGCAAAAGAAGTAAGCAGGCACACAGGAAAGAGGGCATGTTGGAGGGGAACAGACTTCCTGTATCACTGTGAGATTTGCCCTTGGTACTTTTATCATTTATCTGTTCCCACTAAGAATGCTGCATAACAAACCACCCCAACAATTAGTGGCTTAAAAAATCACAACCACTTATTGTTTCTCATGCATTTCAGGGCTGGCTGAACAACTATGCTGATCTGAAATGGGCTCGCATAATGTCCACTGGGCTTGCTCATGTGCCTGCCGCCAGATGGCAAGTCTGCTGGACGTGGCTGATCTAGGATGGCCTCAGCTGGGATGATGACTCAGCTCTGGCCCACATAGTGTCCCATCTCCCAGAACCCTAGGTCAGTACTGTTCTCATGCTGAAGGCAGAAGAGCAAGAGAAGAGCAAAAGTGTGCAGGACCTTAGGTTTCAAACTGACATACAATCTCTTCTGTCCCATTCTACCAGCCAAACCAATTCAGAAGACAACCAGATTCAAAATGGGTAGGGAAAAAGACTCCATCTCTTAATGGCTGACAAAGTCACATTGCAAAATACTTGAAGAACTGCAGGCATTTTTTTTTTTTTTTTTTTTTTTGTAGTCAGTCTACCACTGGATTCAATCTCAATCCCAAAAGTAGAAGAAAGGCAGTGTCATTTTCCAGTATTCTGGGTCATGCCCACTTCCCTGCCAAAAACCCTTTGTCCATTAAATGCCATTTCTTTGTCCAATCTTTGTGTGTCTCATTGGCACTAGATTGGGAAGGGAGTGATATAATGACCCTATAGTTGGGCAAATAAAAGAATGCCTTGTTTTTAGGGGTACTAAAATGCAGACTGCTGGGGCGCCTGGGTGGCTCAGTCGTTAAGCGTCTGCCTTCGGCTCAGGTCATGATCCCAGGGTCCTGGGATCGAGCCCCGCATCGGGCTCCCTGCTCAGCGGGAAGCCTGCTTCTCCCTCTCCCGCTCCCCCTGCTTGTGTTCCCTCTCTCGCTGTGTCTCTCTCTGTCAAATAAATAAATAAAATCTTTAAAAAAAAAAATAAAAATAAATAAAAAATAAAATAAAATGCAGACTGCTTACCCACTGACTTCATCTCTATAGTTTTTATAACTAAAAAAGTTGCATTAGGAAGTATACTTACAGTTTCCCCATGAACCATCCCAGCCTATCTGTATGTGTATGGGAATGCCGTCAAATTCCAGGAAACAGAAGTTCATTTAATAAGATGAATACTACTAATACTTCCACCCCACTGCTAATACTGTGCTTGTGATCTGAATTTAAGACGCTAAACTCCAGCAATTTATTTCCTACAATGTGGCTGAAATGAGCTCCCCAGAGGTATGCCTTTGAAATCCCTTGTATACGAAATTATTGGCATCCCATTTGGCATCTGTATGCCAAGAACTGACTGTTAATATATTGAAAAGACCAGACTTTGCTGGTGCTGAACTCAAAGGAGCAACATGGTTAACCGCTCTGACGTCAGACTGCCTGGATTTGAATTTCGGCTCCATACATATGATATGTAACCCTGAGCAGGTTACTTAAGCTCTCTGTATCCTGGTTTCCCCATCTGTAAAATGGGGATAAAGCAAGTGCCAATGTCACATGGATGACATGATTCAAATAGATGCTGAAAACCAGGGCACAAAATCACCATTTCAAAAATATCTGCATCCTCATGGTCAGTGCAACCTTATTTACAAGAGCCAAGCCATGGAAACAACTTAAGTGTCCATTGACAGATGAATGGCTAAAGAAAATGTGAACATTATTCAACCACAAATAATAAAGAAATCCTGTCATTTGTGACAACATGGGTGGACCTTGAGGGCATTATGCTAAGTGAAATAAGTCAGACAGAGAAAGATAAATACAGTATGATCTCACTTGTTTGTGGAATCTAAGAAACCAAACTCACTGATACAGAGAACAGATTGGTGGTTCCAGAAGCAGGGGTGGTGGATTGATGAAATGGGTGAAGGTGGTCAAAAGATATAAACTTCTGGGGCACCTGGCTGACTCAGTTGGTTAAGCATCCGACTCTTGATCTCAGCTCAGGTCTTGATCTCAAGGTTGTGAGTTCGAGCCCTACACGGGGCTCCACACTAGGTGTGGAGCTTACTTAAAAAAAGGTATAAACTTCCTGTTATAAGATAAATAAGTCCCGGGGATGTAACATACAGCATGGTGACTATAATTAATAATACCGTATTGTATATTTGAGAGTTGCTAAGAGAGTATATCTTAAAAGTTCTCATCACAAGGAAAAAGAAATTGTTACTAACTATGTGAGGTGATGGATGTTAACTGAACTTATTGTGGCAATCATTTCATAATATATTGAGATATCAAATAATTATTTTGTATACCTTGGATTACTGCAATGTTATATATCAATCATATCTCAATCAAACTGGAAAGAAAAAAACACGATGCTGAGAACAATGCCTGCCCATAGTACCCACCCCCAGAGATGGACCTGTCATTATTGGCTTTAGGCCTTGCTGCCTGGAGGACCTTGAACAAGTTACTTAGTCTCCCTGGGCCTGAATATCATCATCGGTACAATGGGAGAAATATTACCTGTCAAAACTACAGCACTCACCTTAGAGGATCCTGTAACTTCAGACCTCAGATGGCCTTTCCTGCTCCTGAGAGCTCCTTGGAACAAAGCCTTGGCTCAGGCTGACCCACAAAGATAGGGCACTAGAAAGGGGAGAGAGGGATTCAGTCACTGTTCTACTATCTGGACATTCTTCAACTGACTCAGTGCTAGTGGCATTCTTCCATGTTCATGCCAAGTGCTGGCTCAGCTCACTTGCTCTGCTCTCGGGAATTTGGTGGAGGTACATAGAAGGACTCCTTCTCACTCTCTGCCTACTCTCTGCTCCATCAGCCACCTTCTGGAAAGCCCTTTCCCGATTGACCTGATGCTACTCTGCCCTGAATGTATAAGAAAAAGCCAAGTTGTGCATAGCTTCCCTGCCCTTGGATGCTCCCCTTTCTTTGATCCTGGGTCCAGGATACAAAGAAACAACTTCTCTGTTGTCCTCAGCACAAGGCATGGAGGGGGGTGAGACCCTCAACACACAGCAGTGAGCACTCTGGTTTGGGGACTGGAAAGCAATAATGTGCCCAGTTGTCCAAACTAGAAAATTCCATCCAGCTGTGACCAATAGGACTCCCACCAAGTCCTGGCAACCCTTTGCTTAAAGGAGTACATTTTTCTTCATCCCTACTGCTATTACCTTAGTTCTGGTCTCATCCTGAACCACCCGGAACATGGCAAACATTCCCACCCTGCTCCATCCTCTTCCTCCATGCCAGAGAAAAACTTGCTAATTACTTAGCCATTTTCCAGTGGTTCCTATGATCCTACAGGAGCAGAAAGTGCAAAACCTTGCACTTATGACCCTTAATAGTTCAGCTGGGGCTTTCCTCCATTCCCATGCCATGCCACTTCCCCATACACAAGCCTTGCTGCAACCAAACTGAATTTCTCCCCAGGGCCCTAACACACCATCTTTTCAGCAAGCTCAGCCTTTGAATAGCATCTTAAATGTCACCTCTGCTAGGAAGCCTCCCAGCTTTCCCAAGCAGGATTAGTTGTTGGACACCACAGCACTTTGTACCTACTTCCATCAACACACATACCACGTTATGGTTAGTTGTGTGTCTATACCGGCAATCCAGATCTTAGTCCCGTAGAGCTGGATAAGGTTCATTGAATTCCAGTTTTGTGCCCTGTGGAAATCTGAAACCTTTCCTATGGTTTCTGTGAATTCCCAGGGATCTGTATTTTCCCCGTCCCCCAGCTGCACCTCCTGCTTTTAGGCATGTTTCCTCTGGTCTGCACAACGTTGACCCCAATATGACGAGAGCCACCATATAAGGCTATATAGATTGTGCCCTGCTCAAGGGCACCACCAAGCTAAGGGGGCAAAGAGGTCGAAAAAACCAGCCTGTGCCCTGCTCACCTTCTGCACCCACCCAGAAGGGGCTCCTTTTACCAATTTGTACAAATGTGCAACATGGGCCGGCAGTGGTCCCATGCCCTTCCTAAGTTTCCAATACAAACCCTTCCTTAGAGTAAGCATTTGTGGTACAGAAGACTACTTGACTACTTGGGGGGGGGGGGCAGGGGGAAATGCAGGCAGTGGCATTTCTATTCTTAAAATATTGTTTTAAGTTTCTTAGTGCCATTTCTTCCTACATAATCCCCAACCTCACACCAGCTCATTGGATCCTCTCATCTCTGCTCTACTCCCCTTCTTTTCCCTTCCCTTCCCTCCTCTTCTCCCCAGCTTTTCCTACTCCTCTATCTCCCCCTCCCTCCTTCCCTCCTCCTCCCCCTCCCCTTCTTCCTCTTCTTCTCCTCCTCTCTCTCCTTCTCCCTCTCCTCCTTCTTCTATCTCTCATTTTCCCATGAGCAACTCAACCACTTTGTTCTTTATTTCTTGGCCAACACAGACTTTCTCCTTCAGCTCAGGAATTTACCAAGATGTTTTTGCAAACAAAGAATGTTCATTCCCTTAGGGACACCAATTGATACCTACTGTTAAGATAATGCACAGTTCATATTATTACACATACGTCTGTTTCCCTCCATGTTTATTAATTTTTGAAGGGTAGAAATTGTGTTTCCGTGGTGCCCATCTTAGACTTCCAGCCAATATTTGGTAAACGAAGAACTGAAATCACTTGGGGCTAACCAAGAACAGGCTCAGGTTTTCACTCTGCCACTTACAGGTGAGGACTTCAGACAATTAGCCTCTTAGAGCCTCAGTTCCTTCACCTATAAAAGCATCAGGACTAACTTGAGGTAAGTGAGGCACTCAGGGCTCAACATTTAAGGAAGCACTCACTTGTAGGCTTGACAAAATTTAAGGAGCCTGAAAGTGGGTGCCTCCTTAAATTTTGTACTCTAGGAAACTCACTTGCCTCACCCTAGTCCTGGCCCAGCTCTATAAAATAGGGATAATAATGGTATCCATGTCATGAACCACTAGCATTTCTTACTAAGTTTTAGTAAAGTGTTCAAGTGCAGTCCTTATTATCATTTCAAGCTGCTTTATATGAATCATTAAATGTAATAGAAGCTACTTGAAAATTAATGTTTAGAGTTGTAATGATTCAAACAGACCTCTAGTAATTTTCAGCTTGGTAGAAAACGTTTTTATACACACATTTGTTGTCCTGTGAGTTGGGATATATATGAATACATCTTCATGTCTTATTCTGAATCATTATTACATAGAGTTGTCATGTGAGAAGCAGATTCATTTTATCTTGGAGCGTCCGTCCACAGGAATTTTGGGCTAAGCCTATTGGACATCACTATTTGTTCTGTATGTCCATTGCAAATTAATCCAATGCCTGTCTCTCCCATTTGGCATCACAGATGCCTCTATTTGTACCTCAGTTTCATTGCTCTGAAGGCTGAACGCCTATCAAGTTGGGTGTTTCAACATTCCTAGGCTGGACACCTGCCCAGGTGCCCTCGGAAAACTGCCTCTTGGCCAACTGCCATGAAGTCTCATTGCATATCTCCTCTTTGGATTTCAAACAAGATCCCATTTTGACATGTTAGACTCTTCTAAAGTTCTCTTTTTAAAAAATTCTTCCTGACATTGAATCAATGCCTTCTGAGGGCATTAGGTCAGGTATAATTTCTTAACATGTACCCCATGGGGGAAAAAATTATGATTATTTTGAAATATACTGAACCCATCCATAAAATTATAGCAAACTTTTAAAACTGTAAATGTCTGAACTCAGCTTAGTAAAATTTTCAGAAAGAAGAGTCACAGTACTCCCTCTGGGTAGAAATAAAAATCTGAGCCACACCCCTCACCCCCCCCACACACACACCTGAGGCTTCCCATGGTGAAAATTCCATGTTCTATAGCTCATTTGAAGTAAGATCATCCTCAAATGCCCTTCAAACTGGGTAAAACCATCCAGCTGTTCTCACACGAGGTGATGCCAAAGAAACAGGAACTTAACCACATTTATGTGGCTGGGGCTGATGATGGACAGGTGAGGATGTCAGGCGGGTTGAGGGATACTGAGTAGTGGTGGACAGTACCTGGCACATAGCAAGGCTTCCATAAGTGCTATCACCTGTTATGTGAGAGATGCAGAGTGCAGAAGCGCCCACCCCCCGTCATTACATCTATGAGAAACAAATGAGGAAACATATATAAAGCAAAAAGATTGCTAGAAAGTACACGAAAATGTCAACAATAGTTGTGTTTGGATGACCAGGAATTCTTTCCCTTTCTTCTTTTTTTTTTTTTTTTAAGATTTTACTTATTTATCTGAGAGAGAGCAGAGCAGCAGAGAGATTGGGAGAGGGAGAAGCAGACTCCTCGCTGAGCAGGGAGCCTGATGTGGGGCTCGATTCCAGGACCCCCTGAGATCATGACCTGAGCCAAAGTCAGACACTTAACTGAGAAACCCAGGCGTCCCTTCCTTTCTCCTTTTCGATATGTTCTCATTTTTCTTTCATGAACATGTATTGGGTTTATCATAGATAGCATACAATGTTAGTTATTAAATTTTGAGAGATATTTTTGAGCTGCTCTATTTTGTCTGCTCTCAGCCTTTACAAATCAAATACACTCGGGACCTCTGAAGTATCCTGAGGCAAAGGATGTGAGGAAGACTTCATGGGAAATGAAGGGACGCGTCCTCTGGCAATGAAGCTAATATTTTTTTTTTTCTTTTTCTCTTTGTCTTTCTTTTTTGTTTTCTCTTTTCTTTTTCTTCTCCCTCCCTCCCCACGTGGAGCTGAATCAATGATTTGCAGCTGTGAGAGCTGCCGCATTTATTTCTCTAATTTTTTTCTACCAAAAATTCCCATTGCCAAAGCTGCCTGTGCAAAACAAAAACACATAAACATTTACGAGTGTGTTATTGTTTTTTAAGCGAAACAAAAATGAATTTATCCTAAAAACAGCCAGACCATGTGGGTCAACCTTTTTTTTTTTTTTTTTTTTAAGTTCCTTTTTTCACACCAGCAGATTTAGCAGCCAGAAACTGCTGGAGTCTCTTCGCAGAATCCAAGCAACATAAAGGCATTGACCTCTGGTAAACTCCTGACCAGCCCAGCCAGTGAATAAAGTAAACAAAAATCCCACAACTAAAGCTTGATTTTCTGACCCAGCTGTGGGACAGGATGTGGATGTTTTAAAACAAACAAACCAACAACAAAATGCAACCACCACCACCAACTCCCAAGCGCCAGGGTGTGGCCCCACTCACCCCGAGCAGCGAGCAGCGAGCAGCGCGCGTCCTGCCCAAAATGCTCCTGCAAGAAATCCTGCATGAAACATGACTCCGAGCTCCTGGGCTGTTAGAGCCGAACTGGAGGTCACCTGGCACTCATTAAAAGCCCTGACTCAGGTGCTACGTGCGGAGGGCCTTAGTTAATAAGTCGGTGCAGCAGTTGACAACCTTGAGTGCACTGGGCATGTCCTGCATCTTTGTGGTGAAAGAGGGGGTTAAAATGATCAATGATCGAGCATCCCCCTAGGTCACGTCCCCTCACCTGCCTTATCTCGGTGCATCTCTACAACAACCCTTATGAAGTGAGGATCATTGTTCTCATTTTGCAGGAACAAAATGAGGAAACTGAGGCCCAAAGAAGCAAAGGAACTTGAGGAGAGTCACCCAGTAATTTCTCAGCAGAGCCTGGAATAAAACCCAGACCCCCTAGCAGTTGCCCTTATAAGGATGGACCGGGAATTCCCTGGTGTGGAGGACACATCCCTGGAATCTCCTACATTAGGAATTGTCAAACCCCAAAGTTCAACTACTCAACCTGACCCTGTGTCTAAGTGGGTTTCTGAGTGGTTTAAAGGAAGGGTGAGGTTCTTTTTAAATTAACACCTTTGGTCCTGGTGTGCCTGTGTCACCATAGCAACCGTTAACTCCCTGGGGAGTCTGCGAGCAGCTCTCAGGAGATGAAGAGGGTGACGGCCGTCCCATCTAGTCTCTGAATCTTGTCTTCTGATAGTACAGGAGCCAGGCTCTTCCGGCCTGATCCGCAAGCGGCCACTGCTTCCTCGGCACGCTTTATCTGAGCCTGGAGGGTGATGGGGTTAGAAGATAATGGGCAAATATTTTAGGACCAACTCCTCATAAAAGAACAGGGAGGCCTGGGAGAGGATTTCCCTAAATCTAATCTACCCCTGGTGGGACAACAGTCAATCTTTAGGACCATGCCAGAAGATAGTAAGAGGGCTTGTTGACCACAAACTTTATCTAAAGTTCTCAACCCAATGTTAAAATCAGGAGAAAATGCTTTTTGGGGGAAACTATATATATATATATGTCATGAGGAGCTCCCTTCAAAATTAACAGTATATTTTAAGGCATAATCTGTCTATTCTAAAGCCTCCTGTCTTAACTGTTACAAAATCTTCCTTCTTGAGAATCTTGGCAGGATGTTAGATTGGGCACTGATTAGTTCGGGGCAGAAGGGGATTGGCATGCACTCACTCGGGGTAGGGAGAGATTTAGGTCTTTTTGAAGAGAAGGAACAGAGGTGAAAGAGATATAAAAATGTAACCCTCCCCCACAGGGCTTGGTTCCCACAGCTGAGCTGCTGATTCTATAAGGAGGCTTCTGCTTCATAAGAAAATGACCCCCTTAATTTTGGCTCTAATTTCCTTTTGGTCATAATTACCTGTTATTATAATAATCTTATTACCACAATACAAAGCTCTAGAGGATAAGGAAAATATAAAAATCACCACTAATCCTATCACCAGCCCATAACAACATTTTAGGGTTTTGTTGTGTTTTTTTTCCCTGCAAATCTTTTTCCCTCTGTATGAACTTCATTCATCCATCCAACAAATATTTATTGAACAACTGCTACGTGTCAGATCCTGAGGTCTCCGTTGTTGTAGACATTGTGCCAAACACAATCTTGTCCCTCATTCTCACTGAATATTATAAACAGCTTATATTTCTACCATTACAAAAGAAAAAGACAACATAAAAACCCTCAAAATTAAACTCTATCCTCAAAGCCCAAGGTGATGTCCCAGGAGCACCCTGGGAGATCCTGAGGGTGGGAAGCGACTGGGGGCCTAAAGTCTGGTTGTTTCTTATTCATTTGTGCCCAGGAGAGGGAGTCGCCTCAACTGGTTGGAGAGCCTGGCTGGTCACTCATCTCTAGGCAGGTCCATCAGCCCCAATGTCGTGGGTCCTCAAAAGGAGGAGAGATGTCTCCCTGAAAGGAGCAGGTCTTTCTACTCCATACCACCTGCACCTTCTCACCTCCACTGACCTGGAGCTTGGACAACCTGGAAGCCTTGGACACTTCGTCCCAGGGAAAGAGCACAAAACCTCTAGACAATCTGTTTCGCCCCTCAAGCCCTTGGAACAAACAAGATAGCAGCCCCCTGCTTGCCCGTCTTGCCCTCCGTGACAGTCAGCCTGCAGTCCCTGGCCCCCTGTGCCACCCACACTGGAATGTAAATGCAGAAACCACCAATCTTCCTGGGATCCAACAGCCAGCACAGGGTGCGTGTGTCTCCATCCCACCCGACAGGAACCCAGCACTCTCCTCGCACCCTTCCCCCCACAACCCCTCTCCCACTTCAGGGCCCTAAGCTGCTCTCCTCCTGTGTTCATCAGGCCCCCTACCCAAAGCTCAGGAGGGAAACTGAGCTGATAGAAAATGGGGAGATAGTGGGTCCAGCAGACTTCTTGGAGGCCTCCTCCTAATGCAGGGGGGCTTACTCAATGTGAGGGGCCCTGAGGAAATGGGGGCATTCACCTCCTTCTCCATGCGTCACTCACCCCGACTCCCATCATGGTCTTTGTACCGGGAGCGAAAGCAGCACACATAAGGACAGAAAAAAATATTCATATGATAATAACAACAGTCAAAATCTCTTGTTGATGATAACTAGCCAAGTCCTTTATGTTGTCCTTTACGTAGATCACCTCATTTAATTCTTGGAATAGATTAGTTATTATCCCCATTTTATTTTTTTTTTTAAGATTTTATTTATTTGAGATAGAGAGAGAGAGAGAGATCACAAGCAGGGAGGAAGGATACAGGGAGAAGCAGACTCCCCACTGTGCAGGGAGCCTGATGCGGGGCTCAATCCCAGGACCCCGGGATCATGACCTGAGCCAAAGACAGACTTTTACCCAAATGAGCCACCCAGGTGCCCCTATTATCCCCATTTTAAACATGAGGAAATTTAAGCTCAGAGAGGTTCCGTGACTTGCCCAAGGTCACACAGCTAGTAAGTGGTGAAGGGGGGTTTGGACCCAGGCAGTCTCACTCCAGAGCATACCTCATTTACATGGGAAACATGATATGATGGATTTGCTCCTTGTCAACTTGCTAGTTGGAGCACGTTGAGTCATATTGCCCATTCATAAAATAAGAATAATGTACTTATTCAACTCATCTGAACCATATGCTTCCCCACACTTCTCCATTCTCACTCGTCCTCATTTCCACAAAACAAAAATTATTTTCTCTGTGGAGAAACTCTCAGGAGGAAAGCAAGCTAATTGGCTCAACCACAAATCCTAGGGATATTTGCATTTTTAAAAAAGTGTAAGCTTTTGGGCTTAGGCATGGTGGGAACATTTTTTTTAGGATTTTTTTTCAAGTAATCTCTATACCCAATGTGGGCTCGAACTCACAGCCCTGAGATTAAGAGTCGTGCGCACCACCGACTGAGCCAGCCAGGCATCCGGTGAACATTTTCAATTGTGGATGGTGGCAATGAAGAAAGCAAAATTTTTCATTCCATCCAACCCTACTTACAATTCAGTTTGGCCTTACAAATAGCTCCTTACAAGAATGCTGAACGTGGCATCAGGAAACCTGCTTTTTAGATTTAGTCTTGTCAACCACTAGCTCTTTGATTCTAAGTGAGTCAACTGATTCCTGAGAGCCTTGGTTTTCCTACCTGTAAAATTGGAAAAACGCCTAGCTGCTAGTGTTGTTGTGGAGCTTAAATAAAATAATGGACACAAAAGGGCTTTGAAAATCCTAAATAGCCACAAGACAGGAGATGTTATTGTGGATTATAATAATTAAATTCTAAGTTGTCGTTGATAACCATAATACTAACAGTAAGTTCAAGTGGCATTTAATTTCTGGTAAAAAGCACTTTCCAGAATGACATCCAGCTTTGGTCTGTGTCATATAGTTTACTGGTAAATACTTGTGTATGGGTGGCAAGTGACATCCCCAGATGTGTCTAAGCCAATAGGAACACAAGACAGCCATCGTCCCTATGTCTGATTCCTCCTCTCTGAAAAACGTCGTCCTGTTGTAAGTAATGGCATACACTTGGCATATCTGAAGAGTAGCCAAGAAGCCAGTGTGGCCAGAGCACAGAGAGCCAGGGAGACAGTGGGAGGGAATGAGCTCAGAGAAGCAGTAAGCGACAAGGGCCTGTGGCACCATGGAGGGGGAAAGCCACTGGAGGGCTGTGAGCAGAGCATGACGGGACCCAGCTCAGGTCTGACTGGACCCATCCTTGTGGAAGCAGGGAGGCCAGTGAGGAGAACAGAATCTCTACAAGAGGCATGGTGGCTGGGAGCAGGGAGTTAGCGGTAGAGGTGGTGAGAAGTGACAGGAGTCTGAACAGAAGAAAGGATGTGTAGGAGAGAATGATGTCAAGGATGAGCCCCATTTTTGGCCTGAGCAATTGGAAAGAGGACAGTGGAGCAGGTCCTGGGGAGATGAGGAGTTTAGCTTTTAAAAAATAATTGAAAGAATTATACTCTTCAGTTTTACTAAAATTTTTCCATATGTGATTCTTTAAGAAAAGGCCCACGTATGCATAATACACATTATGCTTTTCAAAGCAACTTCTCATCCATGACCTCATTTGATCCTTAAAGCCACCTCGTGAAGTGGCTGCCATTGTCCCCCACTGGATCAGTGAGAATTGGAGCAGAGAAATGGAGTCACCGTGGCTGATAGAGAATAAGGGATCTGTTATGGAAATAAGACTTTCTGCAGTGCGTGAATGCCAGAGAAGTGTGCGTCGGCTGTCGTGCCTCAAGTTGATACAGGTCAGTGGACTGGAGGTTGGGAAGGAAAGCTGGACGTGAGATGACTCGAGCGAGGACAGACCGGAACCCACGTGGACGATCTAGACCCCATGGAGATCAGCTGGAACCCGCATCTGTCTTCCACCGCCTCCAACCTCAGTGTCACGGATGACCTCCAGGAGAAGCTGCGCCCTTTGCATGTAACTGCACACCCTGCGGCCAAGACTTGACAAAGTGACAGGAGGACCGTAGGAGCTGAAGGCACCGTGGGCCCAGCTCCACCGACTGGCTGAGCTAGCAGGTCAGCAGCAACGTGTGAGTGCCGCCATGGCGCCCACTACAGCTTGAAAATGGTTCCTGCTTCGCTTCCACCTTCCAAAGCTAGCACACTCGTGCCCTGGGGCCAAGTCTAAATGGGATCCACCAGGAAGGGAGTTCTGGGAACCAGGATTCCAGCTTAGCTGAGTTGACATGGTAGCAAGCCACCACACCCACTTTACAAATGAAGAAAATTACCACCCAGAGGAATTAACCGACTTGCCCATGGCCTTGCAGAACAACGGTAGCAGCCATTTTATCAGGACCCAGGTTTGCTGACCCCTTGCCAACTGGCTTTAGCTCTTATTTTTTGAACCCTTGCTGTGGTGCAGACACTGACCCATCACATCCAATGCTCACTGCAACTCTATGGAATCGGTATTATCAGGCCCATTTATGGATGAACATGCTGAGGCTCAAACAGAAGTCCATGAACCAATGTAACACAGCTACGAAAAGGGATAGCTGAGACTCAGACACAGGCTGGTCAGACCTCAAGCCCCACACTCAGCTTCCGTGTGTGTGGTCTTCCTCGCCACTAACTCCATGCCCACGCTGTTTCCCAGGGTGGAGTATCAGAACGTGGCCCACAGCAAGAGAGGTGCTGGCACCCCAGTTTCTCCTCTGTAGCCTGTGGTGCTGGTCTGGGGCCAGTTCTCTCCCACTCCCAGGGACAGTGTAAACACGTGGTGCGAAGTGCTTTGGTTAGCACAATGAGGACTTGCACTGACGGGAACGTGGACTCTAAACACGATAGACCAAAACAGCGGGGAACACAAGTTTGGACCTGGAAGAAGACCCCCAGCTCTCAGCCACAGGAGCCAGAAGCATACAAGTCAAGCGAGTGCTCCCTCCACGCTGAGAAATTTCCCAGGATTCCAGAGAGGCCAGAAAATAGAGCTGGGTGGGCATGGGGAAGGCCTATTACTTTAGCCATGAAACCTGAGATTTGTGGCTCTGGAATTAGCAAACAACTCTACATTCATTTAATTCTCTTGATGATGATGATCATCATCAAAACAGCTATTATTACTTGCTGTAGTTGACTGCTTATTTTATGCCAGGCACTCTTCTAAGCATTTCACATTAATTAACCCAGTTATTCCTCATAATAAGCATATACAGTAGGATGTATCATTGTCCCCATTTTACAGATGGGGAAACAGAGGCACAGAAAGTTTAAATAACTAGCTCATAGTCATAGGAGTCCACGAAGTCTGCCTCCAGAGCCTAACCTCTCAACCTTTACCCTAGTCGACTCCCCAACAACCCTGTGAGGGAAGGAGACAGGAAGAGAGAGTGGGAGGACTATGGTTCCCATTTTGCAGATGAGGAAACTGAGGCTTGGGATGGTTGACTAAGGTATCTAAAACCTTCCTGGCAAGCCCAGGTTTGAAGCCAGAGCTGTTGGACTACAAAGCCCATGCTCTTTCTACTCTGTCACTCAGCCCTGCTGACTGGCACATTCAGGACTTGAAACTAAGTCTTTAAATGTCTAACTCAAGCCCAACCACAGTTCCTTATGATTTGCTAGAAAGACTTGTTGCTTTGAATACCCAAGTGGAAAATTTGCTAGCCAAAGTCAGTCTGGAGGCCAAAAGCCATCTACCTGGTGAGCAGAAGGGTCCTCTCACACTTTTGGTCAGCAAAGTACCAACACTGACTTCCACTCCTTGGAAATGGTGCCTCACACCCTGGAACCAGAAGAACAAAAATAGTCTGATACTTGGAGGTTAAAAACCCCAACTCTGGTCTATGGTCATCACCGTGGTCACCTCAGTGTTCGGCCCGTTGGGGGCAATGGTATGATCACTTATCCATAGTTCAACAAAACTCACTCACCCGGCAGGGGCTTACTAGGTATCGCCTCCGTGCAGGCACACTAGGAGGGAGACGTACATACGGGAGCTCACACACAGTTCCTGCCTTCAGTGACTTTACTGAAGCAGTTTCCCCCCCCACAGCCCCACCACATACCTAATGTCAAGAACCATCACAGGAAGGGCGCCTGGGTGGCTCAGTTGATAAGCGTCTGCCTTCGGCTCAGGTCATGATCCCAGAGTCCTGGGATCGGGCCCTGTGTCGGGCTCCCTGCTCCGCGGGAAGCCTGCTTCTCCCTCTCGCACTCCCCCTGCTTGTGTTCCCTCTCTTGCTGTCTCTCTCTGTGAAATAAATAAATAAAATCTTTAAAAAAAAAAGAGAGAGAGAACCATCACAGGAACCAGTGGAAGTTAGTAGGAAAACAGCTGATAAAAATTTCTTTCATCATTCATCAATGATGAATTTCATCAATAATAAGTAAATACACATTGAGTTTCTCTTATTTGTCAGGCACTCTGCTAGGTGCTTTGGATGTGAATCACATTTAATCTTCATAACACCCCCGTACGGGAGGTATAATTATCTTTATTTTACAGACAAGGAAACTGAGGCACATGCAGAGAAAATGTCTTGCTCAAGATTATCCTATGAGATAGTGTTAATAATTCTAGAACCCAGATCTGACTTCCAGCTCAGAATTCTTTTACTTTGTTTATTTTTTTAAAGTAAGCTCTATGCCCAATATGGAGCTTGAACTCATGATCCTGAGATCAAGAGTTGTATGCTGTACCAACTAAGCCAGCCAGGTGACCTCAGCTCAGAGTTCTTCTAATCCCATCATACTAGAAAGGGAATTATAAGATCCTGGAGATCCAACAGCAAAGCCAACACACAAAAAGGAGCGAGAGAGGCAAATCAGTGAGAAAGTAAAGGGTTTTTTTTTTACCTACCAGTGAAAAGCAGAAGTGGCTAGGACAGCTGGTTGCCCAACAATGTGACGTGTGTCCCTTCCATAGTGGAGAGGGGTCACAGAGAAATTACTGCCAAGCTGGGGTCTCCCTTTCCCCTTGGGTCT
The DNA here is from genome assembly GCF_964656455.1 of Halichoerus grypus. Lineage (NCBI taxonomy): Eukaryota > Metazoa > Chordata > Mammalia > Carnivora > Phocidae > Halichoerus > Halichoerus grypus. The sequence goes on from NC_135716.1 coordinate 136,639,423, forward strand.
TGATATGGCCATGTGACTTGCTTTCACCAATAGAAGGTGGACAGAAGCCAGTTATATCACTTTTGGGTTGGAGTGTTGAAGAAGTGAGTATGCCTTCTCTACTCCCATTTCTCCCATTGACTGCAGAAAGCAGATGATCCTGTGGACACTGGGTTTCCTGCAACCCTGCTGGGAGAAGAGCAGCTTGGTAAACAGAAACACACATTTGGGCTTGATGTGACCAAGAAATGAACTTCCATTCTGTTGGCTCATTATACGTGTGTGTGTGTGTGTGTGTGTGTGTGTTGGGGGGGTGGTGTTACTTGTTACAGCTTCTAGCATGACCTTAACTAAATATGGTAGATGAGGCCGAAGTGCCAGGCTCTGAGTTATAATGGAATAGAATTCATTCCATCTTATGGGTAGTCAATAAATCAACCTATATGTACCTGTTTTGAATCACAGGTACATATAGGTTAACTGGACTTTCTAAGGACAGGAAAGACCTTTGATCAGAGGGTCAACCTTCACTAGGCAGGGAGTTGCTCAGGGACGGGAGCTCTCACTGCTCTCTGCATCTGGGTCTTGTACAGTGCCTGGTTCTCAGTACACATCCAACATGTGCTCAATGAACAGATAACTTCCTAGGTCCTCCTTGCCATCAGAACATAGTAAATGGATGCAAGACTGAAACTTAGTGGCAAATATCTTGGAACCAGAAACAAAAGGAGTATTTCTAGAACGTCCAGGAAAGAATCTTAACTAAGCCTCGAGCCTCTCTCCACCAGACAGACCCGACGAACATGACAGCAGATAGCAATACAGAAATATTTGGGACTTAAGTGACATTACACTTACAGTAAAACAAAAGAAGAAATCCTTCAATAAAATACACTTGTGATGGCCCCACCAGGGAAGGTTTCCTATGGCATGAATGGAAGTGTTACAATCCTTGTCCTAATCCATGACCAGCCCTTGTATCCCCAAAGGATTTTTCTGCTTAGGAAGTTGTATGGGGAGGGCCTTGACATAACCTGGGGGAGAGCTTATGATAAATGTTTTAACAGGGTACAGTAGCCAAAATATGATACTTGATGTGGAAGGAAACCCAGATGGTGCTTGAGATGTCAGGAAATACAATTTTCTGTTTTATCTGGGGAAAAATTTTTCCCTGAATTCCAGAACCTTCGGTGACCTGGCCTCATAGAGAGTCAACTTGAAGTCTCAACACAAAAGGATCTCTTTGTATTTGTTCAGGATGGGGTCCTGGCCCCCTACATCTGGGACCACTCAGCAGCTGGACTAGGTCCCTCTAACTAAAGCTGCAGCAGAATTCAAGTGATTCGACTAAGAAAGAGATTCATTCATTTGAAGGCCTGCGGGCTGATAAACACGGAGGAGAGGAGGAGAGCCCATGCTAGATGGCAAGTGCTCCGCAGATATCGCTCCTTTACTATGGGCACTTTGAAGATACCTTCACAACAACTCTGAAAAGCAGGTTTCCTACTACCACCTTATGAACTCATCCAACTGAGGCACGCCAGCCATCCAGCCAGGAAATAGCAGGGTCTGGCTTCAAGTCCAAATCTAGAGGATGCCAAAACCCACCATGCACCGCAGATGCCCCTTAGGCGGTAACCTCCTGACTCCAGATGCAACATGCTTCCCACCATATCGCCGCTGCCTGGGGCAAAGGGAAAGACATTCCTGCCCTAAATTACACACAGTGCCTCCACATCAGGATTTGGCTTTGCTGAAAGGACGGGGCTAAAATATCTATAATTTAAAGGATCAGGAGATACCATAAATACATGATCTCTCAGGAAACCCCTTGGCCCCTCGCTTTGGTGCCTAGTTAATTCAACTGCCATCACTACCAAAGGCAAGAGCATGCATTTCTCCTCTCTTGCCTCTTGCCTTATGAGCGCAGCATTAACTGTTGTTCTGTAACCTTCTTTTATGATGAGGTGCCTGAAATATAACACTCTCAGCAGTTTAGACCACAAAACTGACTTTAACACATTACGGTACATTTGGGGATTCAAACCTCTTGGAAGCAGGTCAAATGCAGGTACCGAGTTTGCTGTAGAATTCAGCTCACTAAGTCGGACACATAAAGCTGCATTTGCATTCCAATCTGTTATACCTCTAAGCCCAGCTAGACGATTTCCCCAAGCCCCAACACTGGGGAGTGCCAAGCTCATTCTGGCTGGAAACTAAGTACAGTCTCCAGAGCTTAGGCCAAAATTGTTTTTTCCAGGACCCCTTGACATGCCTAGGTCACCTGCCTTCTTTTCTGAGCCCCCCTGAATTCCCCTCTCTCTAGCCAGCCATTCTTGCTCTTTACCCAAACCTCCCCTCACGAGTTTTCTTTTCATTTTTCTATCCTCGTCCCATAGAATCATTTTTAAAATTTTTATATCTCTTAGGCATTTAAAACTGCCTACATATCACAAAAATAGGACACAAAAGTATCATCTACATCCTGCCACTTGTCCGGTCCCTAGTTCATTCACAGACACACTAGCTATAGAGTTAGCATAATTACATCACAGATACAATTTTGGCAGCTGCTATATTCCTTTATGGCTGGGATGGTAAATGGGCCTCATCTCTCACCCTGACTTTGGCCGGTCTACCTAGGGAGCTGACTTGAAAAACTCCTAGACTCAGCAGGTAAGCGTGCTGGGACAATTAGGGATTTTCGCCACTGACTCATGTTATGGAGAAAGGATGGGGTCGGGGGGGGGGAGCACACGAACATATCCACTTTTCTATACTGTCAATGTCTGCTGTAGATTGTCTGATAACATCACCTCTACCAATTCCTCCAGTCCCTGGGCGCATGGAGGTTGAGTGTCTGTCCCCTTGAATCTGGGCTGGCTTTTTGACCAGTTTTGGCCAATAGAATGCAGTGAAAATGACACTGTTGACATCCAGCCCTTTGAGGTCTTGAAGCCTCTGTGTACCCTCTTGGGATCCAGCCACCATGTAAAGAAATTCAAGTTGGACTAGATGAGAGATCCTATGGAGAGAGAGAGAAGCCCAGTCAGTCCCAGATGCTCCAGCCACCTCAGTGCAGCTCCAGGCACAGAAATGAAGCCATCTTGGATGCAGGCCACACGAGGCTCCTAGCTGAATGCATCCATATGAGTGACCTGGGGAGTACCACATGCTCCGGAAGAATTTTCCAGCAATACCCAGAAAATCCACAGAATCATGAGAAATAATACAATATTGTGGGTTTGGGCCACAATTTGGGGGGATTCTGTTACACAACAGTAGATAACACATGCAACGTTATTTTTTTAATAGCTGATTTTCCTAATTTCCACTTTAGACCATCACATCACCTCCTGCCTAACATCTTCCTTGACTCTTCTCCACCCAAATGGAAATTGCAATTCTCTTTTGTATCCCTTCTGACTCCGTATCTGTCTCCCCTACTGGACTGTGGACTGATGGAGGCCCCTGTCTGGGTTTCATTCATATTTCTATCACCAGCTGTATAAGAGAGGGCATAGTGGTAAGAGCTCAATAAATGTTTAATGAATGAATGAACCAAATTAATAAATTGTCCATGGCACTGTGTCTTCTCTCTGCCTGCAATACTGTCTCCTCTCCCCTCCATGCACTGGCATGTCTCCCTCACTTCACCAGATCTCTTACCAGCAAGGATTCCCTCTACCACCAGATCCAAAATAGCAACTTCCTCTATCCCTCTACAGCCTTTTATTCGCCTTTACTTTCCTTCATAGCCCTTATAACCCTCTGAGAGTTTATATACTATTTACTGCTTGTCTCTCCCCATTAGAAAGTAAGCTCAGGATGTCAGAGACTTGCTTTATTCACTGTTGTGCCCTAGTACCAAGAACAATGCTTGACCTCTAGTAGATGTTCAATAAATATTTGTTGGGTGAATAAATAAATGTATCATAACAAGAACAACAAATTTGGGCAGTTTTCTCACTTTTGATTTGGGCTGTCCTACCTTTCACCTTGAGCCTTCTTGTGGTAGGCATGGTTAGTACACACCAACATCCAGCTCTCTCTTCCTGCCTGGGCATATAGAAAACTAGTCATCCCAACAATCTTGACACTAGGTGTGGCCACGTGTGTGGATGTGGCCAAGGGGCTCTGAGGGGGAGTGACAGCTAGCACTCCTGGGCTAAAGCACAGTGGAGAGGATGTGTTTTCTCCACAAGCTCTCGCCCTGCCTGATGTTGAGATGATGGGGACACCAAATCAAAGGAGTGTGGGATTGCTGAGACACTGTATGGAGAACAGCTGCCCTGGAGAGTCGCCCATAACCACAGGGGACTTTTCATGAGTCAGAAATAAGCTTGCGTGAAGTCACTGAGATTTTAGAGTGGGCTGTTAGTACAACAGCCTAGCCCAACCTGATTAAAAAAAAAAAAACCTATTTAGTTCAAATTCCTTTACATCTGAGAAATAGATGAGGCACATGCGTGGGAAAGAGGGAAAGAATGAGGTGTTTCCAACACCCAAATACTAATCTACAATTTCCAAGTACAAATGTGTCCACTCTGAGCCAGGCATGGTGCCAGGTCCTGGGCTAGGCGCTGAGGAAATAGGGATGAATCTGACTTTATCCCTCTTCTCACATAGATCACAGACCAGCAAGAAAGACAGGCATGTTGGGGCACCTGGGTGGCTCAGTTGGGTAAGCATTGGACACTTGATTTCAGCTCACGTCATGATCTCAGAGTCTGAGCCCATGCTCAGAGTTGAGTCTGCTAAAGATTCTCTTCCTCTGCCTCCCCTTTCACCCCTCCCCTCGCTTGCACATGCTCTCTCTCTAAAGTGAATAAAATAAATCTTTTCTTAAAAAAAGAAAGACAGGCATGTTACTAAAATATGAAGGGATATTGCATGGTTATAGTTCTACCATGTACAAAATGCTCAGGGCATTTTGGGTGGGACAATTCATTCTGCCTGTTTCCATATTAAGGTCACTCTGGGCTCAGCCAAACAAGCACCGTTCCTAGAATACTCACAGGAGCCAGACCAGGTCAGACTATCTGTGGCAGTTAAAGTGGGCAAACAAAGAAAGGGGGCAAAGTTTTCCTTCCTTGCTTATCATGCCGGCTTTGGCTCCTGCAGCTGGCTCTCCTTTCTCAATGTGGAAGGCTTTCCCTGGTTCTGCAGGTCTTCCCCCAAGGCCTGTCCTCTAAAATCAGAGCCCTAAGCTGCTGTATTAGTCAGGATTCTTCAGAGAGAAACAGGACTACTGATTGATAGATTGATTGACTATAAGGAATTGGCTCAAGCAATTATGGAAGCTGAGAAGTCCTAAGATCTGTAATCGAGAAGTTAGAAACCCAGGAGAGCCAATGTTGTAGTTCTAGTCCAAGTCCACAGGCTTGAGAATCAAGAGAGCCAACAGTGTAACTTCCAGTCTGAAAGCCCGAAGGCTCAAGACCCAAGAAAAGCCGATGTTTCAGTTCAAGTCCAAGGGCAGGAAAAGACTGACGTCCCATTCTGAAGCAGTCAAGCAGAAGGAGTTCCCTCTTACTCAGCCTTTTTTGTTCTATTCAGACCTTCAATTGATTGAATAAGGCCCACCCACATTAGAGGGTGCAATCTGCTTTACTTAGTCTACAGATTCAAATGTTAATCTCATCCAGAAGCAGCCTCACAGACAAATCCAGAATAATGTTTGACCAAATATCTGGGCACCCCATGGCCAGTCAAGTTGACACATAAAGTTAACCATCACAGCTGGTGACACCTGTCCTGCCTGCTTTCCCATGGATTCACAGCCAGTTCACTTTGGGAAGCAAAAAGGAGAGAAAGAGAATCCAAGAAATCAATGCACAATTACAATGAAAGTAAATCTCATTCCTTTCGTGGCTACTGGTAGCCAGGCATGTGAGACACATGCTCTCTAATCTTCATAACAACCCTGCAACATGGGAAGAATGAGTTCCATTCTCCAGATAAGGAACTTCAAGGTCAGAGAGGTTAAGTACTGGCCCAAAGTCACACTACCAATAAGTCATTGTATCTGCTAGTGGCTCTTCAAGGTCTGTACAACACAGGCTTCTTTGAATTCCCGCCCTGTAGCCAAGATCCTGACTTTAGTATCTGTTCTGCCTGCTCTGGAGCCCTATGGTTAGTTTCCCTCCTATGTGTTTGCAATAGCAAAGTTAAAAAAATCCCAACTACCTGCCACTTAATAAAAAGAAAAGTATTACTTTTAACTAAAGTAATGGTCATGGCAGCAGGAGGACAGCAGAGCAGGTAGATGAGCTGATTGCAAGAGTTTCAGGAACCTATGTTCCCTGACTACTCCCAGGAACCTCATCTTGCTACTTCTGCAAAGTCATTAAGGGCAGCTCTGACTCTGAAGGGCACCCTAGGAAGACAATTCAGAAGCTGGTCCTCTGATGACAAGCTGTCTTCTGGGTCTGTTGCTCTTGAGCTTGGAGACCTCTATCATTTCCCTGCCTACGTTGGTTTTATAGATACTTCAGGACCAGGAGGCTGCCACTTCAAAACAGTTCCTTGCCCTTTATTCACTGGTCACTTCAAGCATGTGATCATGCTTCTCCAATCACAAGCAATTAAGGAGGAGGTGGTGAAGTCAGCCAGCTGGAGGGCAGGTGCAGGGGGCCTCAGGAAAAGTCAGAAGGACTGCTGCCATTGTACCTCTGGGTGCATGAGGGGGAGGACAAGGAGTCAAAACACAAGCATAAGCCAATGACTTCATCTGTTCGGGTTGCTGTAACAGAAAATGTTTACTGGTGGCTCATAACAACAAAAGTGTATTTCTCAGGGTTCCAGAGACTGGAGAGTCCAAGATCAAGGCACACATCCTGGTTCATAGACGGCTGTCTTCTTGCTGTGAGCTGACGTGGTTAAAGGGGGGACAGACCTCTCTGGCACCTCTCTTTTAAGGATACTATTCCCAATTCATGAGGGCTTTGCCAAAGGCCCAACTTCCCAAAGCCCCCACTTCCAAATACCACCACAATGGGGATTAGGGTTGAACATACGATTTTAGGGGGCACAAATATTCCATCTATAGCAGCCAAGGAGCACAAGATCTTTAGGAACAAAATATTTCTAATCCTTATGTTTTGCGGAGAAACTGTTAGCCCAAGAACAAGGACATTTCCTTGGTTACAAAATTGAACTTTATTAGGGTAAAGGGCACGATAAACAGGCCGAAACATGCCATTCTAAGAGTTTCTAAGGACAAGCCCAGTGTGTGTGTGTGTGTGTGTGTGTGTGTGTTTATGTTTAAAATAGTTCTTACCCACAACTACAGTTGGGCCAAGACTGTAAAGAACCTAAATAACCATTACTCCAAAAGCCACACAAACACCAGGTATCTTCCATGTCATCCAATGTCACCTGCACGGGTGACATGTTTAGTGTAAGAAATGCTTATTCTTCCCATCTGAAATACAAGCTCTTCGGATTGCATAGGGACCTTTTGAGGAAAATCCATAATCAGTGATTTTCAGTCTTGGCTTTTGGCTCCAAACAAACAAAAAATAAATATTCATGTTCCCACCAGCAGCAGTAACTCACTATGGCATAGACATAGAGTTTTACTGCCCAGTGGGAGGGTGGGGTGAAGACAGCACATGTGTGAACTGAACAAGCCCCTCAAGTGATCTGGATGCACAATGGAGAGATAATTAATGTGGGCTTCTCCATGACACAGATCCTAATAGGGGACTGCCTGGTTAAGCTTCGGAGACCAGAGAGATCTCATTTTATTTCTCTTTTTTCTAACTTAAATTTAAACAAATTTTCATTAATAAGATAATTAAAAATAAACTCGACTCTCTTTGGCTAACTCTATGTTTTCTTTAGATCTTTGCTGGAAAATCAGACCAGCCAGGAGCTGCATTTGCAAGAAGATGTGAACTTTGGAATCCAAGAGATCCAGGCTTGAATTCCAGTTCTTCTTGAGGGGGCCGCTAGACCCCTTGAACCTCAGTTCCCTCATCCTTACACCCAGACCATCTTATCACCTTTCAGGATTTGAAGTGTCTTACATGTGATAGACACTCCATAAATGTTTTCTGGTCCGCTGCCCCTCACTGAATGTTACCTCACAAGTACATTTCCAAGAATTGGCCTGCTGTGTATATTTGTCATTTTTAATAGCTATAGAGTATTCCATTGTGATAATGTCATAATTTGTCCTGCCATTTCTCCAGTGGTGGCAATTTGGATTGTTTCCAGTTTTCCTTCCTTATGAACTGGACCGCTATGAACATCTTTAGACAGATGACTTTTTTTCTCCTTATTTCCTTGGAGTAAATTCCCAGAAGTAGAATTACTGGATCGAAGAGTAGGAACAGCTTTGTAGTCCTTGTTGTTTATTGCCAGATGAATTTTCATTTTCGGAGAAGACTGTCAGCTGGGAGAGCCCAGCATATGTGGTAGATATTATGGATGGTTTCCATCTGTCACTGCTGTTCCTGTCACAAGACCTACTGGAGAAACCATTCTCAGACTCTCAAATCCTGCAATGGGCACTAGGTGGTAGAAAATGGGGACTAAATAGAGAAGAAAGATAAAGACCTGGAGTGCATAAGGATGCAGGGCTGGGAGAGTGAAGGTTGATCAGGCTCTCTTGGATAGGATATGACATGACTAAGCATTTTGTCTGGAAGGGAAGGATGCTGGGAGACAACTCTTCAAATAAGTTCATGTTTACTGTTTTTATTCTACATACATTTATGAGCACTTACCCAATATGTTTCACCACTAACATTTATGTGGTGTCAGAACCTGTCTTCCCACTCACTTTGAAAAGTGAGGACTGTGAGGGGTTAAAGTCTGGCCTTGCCTACTGGGGGCTTCTCTCCACTAAGATACTGGAAGAGAAAAATCTTGATTAAGAAGCTGAGGAAGCCACATTGAGGGTATGAGTAGAGCCTCAACAGAGGCAAAAAGCAAAACTGAGGCACAGAACACATGCAAGAGCTTCCCTGGGATGAGCAAATGAAAGTGTTAGAAGCAAGAGTGATGGGAGCATACTTGGAGTAAAGGAGGAAACTGGATGGGGGCAGGGTAATGGGGTATGACAATGGTAAACAAGGCAATTTCCCAAAGCTTTTTTTTTTTTTTTTAAGATTTATTTATTTATTTATTTATTTATTTGAGAGAGGGAATGAGAGAGAGAGAGAGAGAGTATGAGACGGGGGAGGGTCAGAGGGAGAAGCAGACTCCCTGCTGAGCAGGGAGCCCGATGCGGGACTCGATCCTGGGACTCCAGGATCATGACCTGAGCCGAAGGCAGTCGTTTAACCGACTGAGCCACCCAGGCGCCTACCCAAAGCTTTTTGATTGTGCTATTCAAATCTCATATCCTTGGTTATCTATCGATAACCAAGAAAGCTGTATTTTTTTAAAGATTTTTTATTCATTTATTTGAGAGAGAGAGAGCACAAGCAGGGGAAGTGGCAGGCAGAGGGAGAGGGAGAAGCAGGCTTCCCAACAAGCAGGGAGCCCGATGTGGGACTCGATCCCAGGACCCTGGGACCATGACCTGAGCCGCAGGCAGACGCTTAACCGATTGAGCCACCCAAGCGCCCCAAAGAAAGCTGTATTAAAATAGTGAAGGATTTGTTGATAAAACCCTTTGTAGCTCTAACAAAGAGTTTATGTATTTTGAAGCTATGCTATTCGGTGAATATGTTTTCAACTGTTATCCTCCTGATAAATTGAAGCTCATAGCATGATGCTATCTTTCTTAAAGCTTTTTCCCTCAAAGTCTATTTTGATTTGCATTGATATGACTAAATCAGCTTTCTTTTGGTTAATATTTTCCTGGTATATTTTTTCTAGTCTCCGACTTAAAACTTTTCTGTGTTCATACTTATAACTGAGTCTCTTATAGAAAGTATGTAGCTGAATTTTGTTTTTATATAGTCTGAGAGTCTTTATGTTTTAACAGGAGAGTTTAATCCATTTACATTTATTTGGATTACTGATTGATTTGGATTTATTTCTACTCTCTTATTTCTATTTGTCTTTTCTTTTTGTACCACTTTTACAGTTTCACACCCAGCCTTCTGACCTTCTTTGACTTGACTGCATCCATTCCACTTCTCCTTCCACTTGTTTGGACATTAAATGCCCCATTCTATCTTTTTCAACAAGATAAATGATGTCATTGCCTTTATCTCAAAAAATACCACGAGCTTTGAAGTAGGGAGGGCCAGACCTTAAATCTAATTACTCAATCCTCCAATCTTACATACTATTTTTGTCCATATTATAATTCTAGTGTCTTTGCCCCAGATGTTAGACATTATCATTATTTTGGAAACTAAATGTTTTCTTAGTTTTGTCTACACATCTACAAAATCTTGACTCACCATACCTTTCTTCAAAAATATCAACTGCTCCCAACCATACCCATCCAGTTCCATTCTCTTTATAGCTTTTTTCCTCTTTATTACCCAAACACTTGTCCCACCATTGTATGGAAATACATTTGTATACATTCCCAGTTCACCATGGTGAAAATTTTAACAATTGCACTCCTACCTCATGCCAGGAATATATGTGTTTTATCTTTCACCAGTGATGGCATTCTTATTGCCAGCAGTCAGCTCAAAAATTTCATTTTAACATCTGCTTTCTTGGACACTCCAGGAACCGACTGCTGCAGGTCAGATTTCCTGAAAAGCAGACTCTGGGATGGACATTAGCATATAATAAACTTACTGGGGGAATATTCTCAGAATAAACACACTGAAGGGCATGAAAAAGCAGAACTGAATGGAAGGAGAAGTTAGGGTTTTGAAGCACTCAGAGCAAAGTTCTCAGCTAATCCCAGGTGGAGCTCTGGAGCTTAGATGGACCTTCAGAGTCTCTCAGGACCCGTCAGGAAGGGGGTGTGACCTTGGATGAGAGCAACTGTTCACATAAGTTTCAAGTCAAAGAGAAGGAGAGCAATGGAGCCACAGCTTGAGGATGTGGTATGGTCAGGGAAAGATTTCTTTAAATGAAAGAGATGTTAGGCTAAAGGGAAGGAACTAGAGGAAAGGGAGTTTTCCAGCCATCAGGAGGGCTATGGTCTGGCAGTGGGTGGATGCCTTTGTTGAGAACTATGGCACCATGAGAGAAGCGGCCTTGAAAACTCTGGACCATTTGGGAAAACAGCTCTGTGTATGAGTGCAGATGTGCATGTTTAAGAGTTACTCATTAAACAATCATGAGAATGGAGAGGCATGCCTGAAACTCACACAGATGGGGAGATCTTGAAGGGAACCAGACCTAGAAGAGAATCTATGTTTTCAGGAAATCTACAATTTAAAAAACCTGTTGAATTTACTGAATCACTATTTCCCAAACTTATTTGACCACAGAACTTTTAATTTTTCTGGAATATATGTTCATGTGTCTCATAACATTCCTTAAAACACAGTTTGGGAAGTAACGAGCCAAGTAACAGCCTCAAGATTTTACTCAGTCTTCCAATGACCAATTCATAAATCAGGACATAAATCAAATGAAATAGAAGGATGATTTAAAAAAAAAAAAAAAACTTCTAGGGCGCCTGGGTGGCTCAGTCTGTTAAGCGTCTGACTCTTTATTTTGGCTCAGGTCATGATCTCAGGGTCATGGGATCAAGCCCCGTGTTGGGCTCCATGCTCAGCACAGAGTCTAATTAAGATTCTCTCTCTCCCTCTCCCTCTGCCCCTCCCCCTGCTCCTTCTCTCTAAAATAAATAAATAAATCTTTAAAAATATTTAAACAAAGATTTCTTTTTTTTTTATTTATTTTTTATTTTTTTAAAGATTTTATTTATTTATTTGAGAGAGAGAATGAGAGAGAGAGCATGAGAGGGGGGAGGGTCAGAGGGAGAAGCAGACACCCTGCCGAGCAGGGAGCCCGATGCGGGACTCGATCCAGGGACTCCAGGATCATGACCTGAGCCGAAGGCAGTCGCTTAACCAACTGAGCCACCCAGGCGCCCTAAACAAAGATTTCTTATTCAACAGTGTTTCGATTGGGAAAACATTTACAGGGTGCCTACTGTGTACCAGACCCTGCTCTGGGCCCAAAGGACACAGAGATGATAAAGGCAAAAAGGCCCTGCCTTCCAGGAGTTGGCCACCTGTGAGGGGACTCAGATGGTCTCTAAGTAAATGTTATACCGAGTAGTAGGCCCCTTGACGGGAAGAGAGACCCCAGGTCCAGTCCAGAGCCTTGCTTGTCCAGACATAGTCTGGACACCTCCCCTTCATGAGAACGGCTCTGAGGAGGGAGGAAGATGCAAGCTGGGCCTGGGTGAGGGGACTTCTGGAGAGACTGAGGAGTGCAGGGCGAGGCCTAGATTTGGGGCAAGGGTCTACCTGGACTGATGCTGCCATTACCCGGTCACATAATCCTGGCCCAGGCCGGATTTTTCATCTCCTGGAGCTCCTGTCTCATTTGCAAAATAGAGGATAGTAATAATCCACACCTCACAGGGTCTCCGTGAGAATCAAACAGGAAGAAAGGGATGTGAAAAAATTATTTAAACTGTAAAGGACTCCACCAAGAGGGATCTTATGACTTACTTATTCCTTCACAAAGTGCATTTCAAAGAAAGCTAAACAAACTCCCCCAAACTTTCCACTCTCAGGGCTATTTTTATTTTGTGATTTTCCAAGCCTCAAAATGAAATTGGGAAAAAAAAAAAAAACCTACAGCGGCTGCTTTTTATATGGTAGTTTATAAGAGTCAGGATGAAATAGAAATCATAATAGCACAAGGCCCCAAGTTTACATTCTCAGAGGGAGGCCGAGGGCTGGGAACGCTGATGACTTTGGAGAGGGCAGCTGAAATCACTAAGGCCAGCCTGGCTCTAACTAGCCTGTGTAGTTTTAAGTGGTCTAATCAGCCCTGCTTTTCACAAACACAAATAAATAAAAATTGACATTACATCGGGCAACAATATGGCATGCCCTGTGCAATTAGAACCAGCTGAGTTTATGCACCCCACAGTTTACAGAGAAGGCAGCCATGCACTGCACTCTGGGGACAGATGTCTATGTGGCTTCTTAACGCACATGTTCCAGAGCGGTGGTGCCCAATCCTCGGGTTGGGGGGGGGGGCAATGCAGACTTCTTTCAGATGGCTCTGGGGATCCATATGTTGCAACAGCCATGTCAAGAGACTAGCTAAATACTGGCTCCCACATATACACAGGCATAATTTTCAAGCGTGCATGCATACCTACTGAGGGCTTTGTTCCTCAGGTATTTTCTCAATTAACAGATAGGAAACCCACAAGACTGTGACGTGGGGGACGGGGGCAGTCTTACATTAACCAAGGGTTGTCATGCTCAAAAGGGTTGGATCCCATTGCTTCAATGTGACAAAAGCCCCAGAATTTATTGAAATCAAATTTGAGAATGCTGTGGCCCATGGAAAAAAGGAACAACAGCGGTCTGAGAAAGGACAGGAGCTAAAATTTGTTCTGGAAGCTCCAAAGACTGGACCTGCTCTTGGAGTCAAAAGGTTCTTCTGCACTATTCTTCCTCTTAGGCCATATTTGGTCCTCCAGCCTTGCCTCCTTCTGGAGGGAGCTCCACACACTGCAGCAAGAGCTGTCTTCCTAAAATGCAAATGTGAACCACACCCCAGCCCCAGAAACTCCTCACTACCCTGGGCCCCAAATCCAAACTCTTTCAAGTGGTTCGTAAGGCTCTGGGCAAGACCTACGCCACTCCTCTCCCTCTCAGACCTCATCGCCTGTCCCTCCACAGCTCACACTCTCTATTCAGCCACTCAGCCCCCCTAGACACATACCCCCCCTTGGCTCCTTCAGTGACAGACACCCTCGGTGTAACTTCAGTTACACACATACCCTCAGCCTCGAACACTTGCACCCTCCTCACCTTTGCCTGAATAACTTCTCCTCTCCCAATTTCACATCTTGGTTTAGATGTCATTTCCTTTGGGAAGGTTTGCCAGAAGCTTCCCTCTCAAAACAGGTCTACGGAGAGGAAACTCGTCTAGAGTGGAGTCAGGAGGCCAGCAGGGGGAGCCCTCGCGCCCTACCACTCGTTCTTAATTGCACACCCAATAGGAAGAGAGGATACCAACTGCTATGTGGTTACCACTTCCTATCCCAGCAGGAGGAAGAAAGTTTTTCCTCCTCCCCCTGCAACAGCCCAGCCAATGAGAGCCTGTCACTGCTCAGCCAATGAGAAACCACTATACTTCAAACTCCCAGTTTACTCCAATGGATTTTTTGTTTATAGCAGCCTTTGTTCCCCTCTTCCTCTCTAACAGGGGCATCCTCGTCTTTGTTCTGTAGATTTGCCTAGGGTTTTGTTGTAGCTTGTGTGTCCCGAATTGTAATCTTCTACTCCGGAATAAAACCTTTTTTGCTCATAGATAATTGGCAGTTTTATTTTTTAAGATTAGCAGGTCCAAGTTAGTTAGCCCTCCTATAGATACAGCTCCCTATATAGTTGTGTCATGGGAGCCTGAAATGTGTCTGAACTATTTCTCCACCACCAGACCTTAAGCTTCACGAGGGTGACATGAGTTTTGTTCCCTACTGTGTCCCTGTGGCAAAAGGCCAATAAATAGTTGCAGAATCAATGTGTTTCAGCACTTAGCCCCCTCACATCACCCCACATAGCCAACCACTTGCTGCACAAGCCCAGATGGTCCTGGGCACGGGTACCAGCTGTTGAAGAACTGAGCAAAAGCCCTCAGAAGGTTTTGGCGTTGGTTATAAGCTCTTTGAAAAAGAGATGCTTGATTTGGGGAGAAAAGAGAGAAAAGAGTTGACGCCGTGGAACACAAAAAGAGAGCTAAATTTCTCTCTCTCTCTCTTCTGAGTCACTCACTGATCAAAAAATTATTGATATTCTCTCTTGAAGTCATAGATGCTACTAAAAACAAAAGGTTCAAGAGAGGGCAATAAGTTGCCCCACTTTACCCAACAAGAGAGGGGGCAGAGCTCAAATGAGAGACCAGGCCTCCCAATGCCAAGTTGCCTCCTCCTTGCAGAATGCCATGGTGCTTAGGCCTGTGTGCACACTTCCCTGGAGAAATTGTGCCAACTCCCAAAAGTAGCACATGTGCCCTTCAGCCGGAGACTGCCTCAGTAAATACGTATTGCTCCTTGACTTGCAAAGCAAATATTTACTCAAAACCCACATAGCATGGAGCATAAATTCCTGACAGCCCTGGGCAGTTTCTAACTCACTTATCGTTTATTTTTAATTTGTTTTTTAGTGTGTATATTTTCTGCATTAGACCTGGAATAAACAGAGTTCAGAGTAGAGGCTGAGAGAACTGAAAAGTGGTTTTTACTAAAAAACCCTAGGCCCTGCCTATTACCTTTAAATTCCAGTTTCTGACAAGTCCATGAGCAAAACCAATCATGTTTAAATGGTGTCAGTGCTCCACTTAAGGGTGGTCTTGAAGGCAATGCAACATGCTGAAGAATTAAGGAGACACGAGTGGCTCTCAGCACACGCATCAGACTGAGACTCAGGATATCCGGGTTTCTGGTTCTGACCCTGTCTCTAAGTAGCTGATGACACAGAGCAAGTCACTTAACCTCTCTGAACTTTAGTTTCTTCATCTGTATAATGTGACTTTGATGTTCTACCTAATTCACTATATTGACAAAAGACCAGGGGCACCTGGGTGGCTTAGTTGATTAAGTGTCCGACTCTCAGTTTTGGCTCAGGTCATGATCTCAGGGTTGTGAGATCGAGCCCTACGTCAGGCTCCGTGCTCCAAGGGGAGTCTACTTGAGATTCTCTCCCTCTGCCCCTCTCTCCACTCTCTCTAAAATAAAGAAATCTTAGGGGAAAAAAAAGACCAAATTGAAGGTGAAGTTCAATATCCATCCACCAAGTATTTATCAACAGCCTACTAGGGGTCTGGCAGTTCTAGGAACTGAGAAGACAGCAGCAAACAAAATGAAATTCTCTCTTCATGGAGCTTGCACTCAGTGTGGGGCAGACAGATGATAAACACAAGTAATAGGTCTGACGCTAAGCTCTAAGAGGAAAAGTCATCATGATAAGGAAATAGAGGATGATGGGGTGGGTTGCCGTTTTATAAAGGGTGGCAGTAAGAGGCTCTGATAAGATGAGTCCTGAAGGAGGTGAGGGAAGAGAATCCCAGGCAGGAGGAAGAGCAGAAACAAGTCTCTGGTGGCAATGCTTGGAGTATTCACGTAGGAAGACAAAGGTTGCTGGAGCAGAGTGAGAGTGAAGAGGAATAGCAGATGGGGTCAAGGGGGAAGGATGGGGTTCCCAAAATTTAATGTACATAAGCATCCCTGGGGGTGCTGGGAAAGGTTATCCAGATATCCACCCCCAACCTTGTAATAAACAGTAGCCCAGAATCTTGCATGTGCAAAGGATTCTCTAGACCACAATCAACGCCATCCCAACCTGACTCAAGAATGCAAAACACTTCCTAGTAACCTATGAACGTATTCCCATTCACACCAGCTCAGCTCATGTAAATTACACAGTATAAATTTTAGCCCAGGGCGCCTGGGTGGCTCAGATGGTTAAGCGTCTGCCTTCGGCTCAGGTCATGATCCCAGCGTCCTGGGATCGAGTCCCACATCGGGCTCCCTGCTCCTTGGGAGCCTGCTTCTCCCTCTGCCTCTCTCTCTCTCTCTGTCTCTCATGAATAAATAAATAAAATCCTTAAAAAAAATAAATAAATAAATTTTAGCCCATCTTTAGGTAATGACACTGTGTTTTAGAATCTGTAGTTCATCTGCAGAACTGGACATTAATTTGGACATTGTTAGATATAGGCATGAAGAACCGAGCCACTCCTGCCTTTATTCATGAGATGGGCTCTGGTTCTTTATGCGAAATCTGGCAGACGTTCCCAGTCTTGATCGCCTGCCTGCCAATACCTTGCCTGCCTGTACTTCCCAAGAATCAGAGAAGTAGCCTGGGCCTGAGTCTTGATCCTAGCCGGGGAGCCATCAGCAGGTACGCATGGCCGGGGCAGGCCAGGCAGGGTGGGCACCGTAGGCGTGAGGCAACGGGCCAGCCCAGGGCTCCGCTGTGATGAGGGAAAGACTGGGCCTGGCCCAAGGACCACAAAGTGGGGCTTAAAGGAAAGGGAAAGGAACATTTACATTAAGCACCTACTGCTGCTAGGCAGTGGGTTAGGCTGTTTCCATGCACAATCTCATTTAATCCTCACTACACTGCAAAATAGAATTCCATTACTATTTTAGGGAAGAGAAAAGTGAGACCCAGAGATTCTGAATGAATTGCCCAAGGCCACAGAGTTAGTACAAGGTAATCAGGAGGGAGTTAGAACCCACCGACTCGAGAGCTTGGCCTCTCTCTAAGCAGAACACCACAACTGTTGCTTTGAAATGAGTTACTTTATCATGAGGAGTTCAGCGAAGTCCTGTCTGGAGGTGGGTAGTTGAGGCAAGTCATCGTTCTTGCCATCCCAGGGATCTGGAGAGATGGCCATATTCTCTAGACAGATCTGGGGTTCAGGTAGGGGAGAAGGATCCGTGTTCCCTAAGGCCTCTGTTGATCTGGCCCTTTGAAGGGGATGCCCATCTCCTTGCCATCAGAACCCTCATCCTTGGTGTCCCTTCAATCCGGGCAGGGCTTCTGGCCCCGGGCACCTATCCCCTTTCACATGGACCCAGCACTCAGCTACCCAGCCAGCCAGACTGGCTGACTCAGAAATGTCAGCCCAACTTCTGTGTCTCCCCAAGTCTGAAACACTGACTTGTTTTATAAACATCTGCCTCTGCTTCCTTCTTCCTTCTTGGGCTTGTTAGCACTCACTCTCATTTGAGGGCACCCTTGTTAATGGAATATCATCTGCAAATATGGGAATCTCTGCACCAGCCCCACATTGTTGATATCTCTGGAGTCATTTATAAAAATATCCCTGGCATTCCCTGCCCGACATGGTTCCATGTCATGCTCTCCTTACAGGCAAGCTTTGCCAGCCTGATAAGGAGCCCTTTATTTGCCCTTTAGGGAAGTTATGACTCATATCACCAGCTTTCCTTCCCTTTCTAGAGCTCATGTTATCCATAAAAGGGGTCATTATAAAGGTCATGGGGAAGATTAATCCCAGTCCTGGGTTTTAAACATTTTCTGTAGGATATAGTTGATTCAGTGGTAACTTCAGGACAAATAGTTTGATTTTGAACTAGTTAGCTTAACAGGAGGATGGTTATCTCAGTGACCTGTCTATTCATCTTGGGACTGGCTAGTGTAGCAAGGCACCAGATAGCTCAGCTAAAATCTGGTTAGCAAAACCTTGAGCTGGTTGGCTCATATTTGGGTTGGAAATTATAGCTCAGGGGTTAGTTGATGTATTTTTCTGGCTGATTAACTCAACTTGCTATAACACTGGGCTTTGGAAGAAAGACCCGGATCTTTATCTCTCTGACAACAAGTCAGCATCCCTCTACCAGATTCGTTAACCACATACCTCAGGCCTAAGCAGGGAGAAAACATCCTGGTACTAATTATGAATGGATCCGTGCAGCATATCAGCATCACAGGAGGAATAACTCTAAGTATAAGCCCAACCTTTAGCTCATATTTAGGAAATTGGGTCTATATTGTCTTTGAACCTGAAGCAAGGTGCAGGTGGAATAGTGATGATGCGCAGATGAGATAATGTTCATCTCTGCATTTATTCAGTGGTGCTTACTGAGCATCCGCTCTATTCTAGGCAATGTGCTAGGCACTGAAAGTATAGGCAAGACCATATTGTGCACACCAGTTACTATTTCCCAGTCTCCTTTGCAGTTAGGAGTGGCCATGTGATTGAGGTTTGGCCAATGGAATGTGGGCAAAGTGGTGTGTACAACACTTCCCAGAGTGGCCTACAAAGTCTCCTACACAATCCTCCACGGTCTTTCTCTCTTCTTGTGTTTGCCAGCAGATGCAGAAGGCCCAGAACAGGACTCTGAGATCCTACAGGAGCCACAAAATGGGAAAAGCCATAAAATGTGTAGAGCCTGAGTCAAAAACAAAGGCCTCTCCTAAGCCACTAAAACTCAGGGACTGCCTGTTCTAGCATTTAATCTATCCTGACGGATGCACTGCCCTTCACCTTATACTTGTCACTTTCTCAGGGGACTTTGCCTCTTTTTGTTCCAGAAATATAGGCCATTCTGAGAGTTCCTCAACTTCCTTCTGCTACATCCTTGACTTGTCTATGTGACTTTACCCTTGCTTTCCCCATTCGCACCACCCCAGAGGATGGATCCATCCATGTGGCTGATCCATCCCACCCTGTCATCTGTTTTGCACCTTCATCTTGTTGACTGTCCTCTGCCCCAAAAAATGCATTTAACACTCCTCTCTCCATAAAGAAAAGAGAGTCCCATCTAGAAGCTGGGTAGTCATCCTCCTTGTCATCCCAGCAGTCTGGACAGATTGCCAGATGCTCCAAACAGATTTAGGGTTCAGGGGGAGGGGGTGGCCCATGCTCTTTGAGAGCTCTGTTGATGTGGCCCTTTGAAGGGGATGCTTCTCTCCCTAAATAAAGTATGTAAGAGAGGGCTGTTTATCCATCCTGTATCTCACTAAGACAACCGACCTATGTCTCTGATCCTTCAAGACCCGATTTCTGGTGAATAGGCCAGAGTTACTATTTCTACCTTATCATCACTGATTCATTAACCCACAGCAATCTGCCTTCCTCTCCTGCCGCTGTCCTGATACTTTCACACAAAGGTCACCAATGACCTCTAACTGTCAAGTCCGGGGGCTTTTTCTCAGCTCTCCCCGCTTAATCTCTCTGAAGCATTTGACACCTGACCAGCCTCTCTTCTAACTCACTCTTGCTCAACATTTTCAACCTTTCTCCTTCCTGTCCTTCTGATGCCCCTAAATGGAGGAATGCCCTTATGTTCTTCTCTCTGCCAAGTCTTTTCTCTTGAAATTCTCTTGTTTGGAAAATAGGGCTATTACCACTAATAATAACAACAATTACTAACATTTACTGAATACAAATGTCAGACAGTTGCCAGCATATCACGTGTGTTATCCCACTTCACCCGAACAAGGACCTTCTGAGGCTGGGGTGCTATACCCCCATTCTACAGATAAGGAATCAAGGCAAAAACTGAGTTAAGGAATGTGTGTAAGGCCACCACTGGCAAGAGGTGGAGCCAGGTGAGGCCAGTGCTTACCCATGGGTGTGTGTTCTTCACATTTGGAAAAGGAGCCCTTTTCCTCTGGGCAGAGGCAGCCCGATCCAGAGAGCTTGGTTTGGCAAACAGAGAGGGCCTTTAGCCCCTCTTGCCTCCTTAGCCAAGCCCCCGCACGCTGGGCACAAAGTGCAGGGTGTGCCAGGCTCTCATGGAGGTGAAACTCATACCCCAGTCTCTCTGACTCCAGAGACGCTGTGCCCCTCACTAACCCTGTCCCCCGACCTCACAGGACATTGTGGGGACTAAAACCAAACAGATCATGGATCTAAAGCTCTTGGCTCAGAGTTGGCATGCGAGAAATACATGATATAAGAGAGTTACTATTATTGTTACTACTATTCACATCCCCCTTCTCAACCACTTCCAAAGTCTCAATAAGCAAATTCATCAAAGACTTCATTATGTCCCCTGTGCCAAGCAAGAAGCTAGGTGCTGAGGTTATAAAGGAATGAAACCCTGTTCCTGCCTCCTGGAATTAAAAATCCAGCAGGAGAGAAAGCCACACAAACAATGAGTTAAAGTAAAAGGCGACAAGTACAGTAACAGGGGTGATACAAAGTGCTGTGTGAGCACAGAGGAGAGAGCACGATGCCGGCCTTGGGTAGGGATGGCAACTGAGGCAGCCTTGCTGACAACTTCAGAGAGGAGGGGACAGACATCTCAAAAGCATCTGGATCATGAGGAGGAGCAATCCAGAGAGGGGAAACTGCATAAAGAAAAGCATGCAGGTGGGCGACTACCTGGTGCGTGTGACCTGAAATTTGCACTTGGCAATGGGAAGTCATTGAAAGTATCTAAGCAGGGCTGTGACATGGTCAGATCCTGGTTTTAGAAAGAAAGCCTAGCATCTAGAAGAGTGTTTTGCACACAGCAGGTGCTCAGTAAGCATTTGATGGATGACTAGATGGATGGAGGGAGGAAAGAATGAATGAGAGACTCTAAGGAAACTTGGCCTCCTGGTGTAAGCATGGACATTCCACGTGAATTTCAACGTCCTCTGGGATTGTGTAAACATGTATGCTCACATATTTATTTTAATCCACAGTGGAACAAACTTGGACTCAGATGGAGAATGTTAGCACTGGAGGAGTCCCTGATGAGGAATTGTTCCTGTCCAATCTTTCCAGCCCAGAAGCTGAGTCCCAGAGAGGGAAGTGGCTTTATCAAAGAGATTTGTCTCATGAGCCAGCCACAATTTTGGTTGCCGCAGTGTGGCCATCGCTGAGTCTAATGGTCTTTCTAGGTTTCTGATTTGATCAGGTGCTCCATTCAGGGACCTTACCCTCTAATGAGCACACCTTTTATATTCCCACCTCCATACCTTACTTAGATGTCTGTGTCCTGCCTAGAATGCGTCCTTCTCTATTCTAGACTATCGTTCAAGGCTCTTTTCCTCCAGGAAGCCTTCCTTGACTCTCTCAGCTTGAAGTGATCTTTCTCTTCCACTAGCAGTAGTTCTTAAATACATATTATGTGCCAAGAACCATGCTTAGCAATTTACATCCTTTACTACACTTAATCTTTACAATGGTCTTGTGAGATATGGAACATTGTCATCAGCAGTTTACAGAAAAGGAAACCGAGGTACCATCAAAATAATAAAAGTAATCATGTACCAGAAGCTGGACTAAAACATCTTTCACGGATTGCCTGAATTATCCACACAATAACCCCATGAAGTCAGCACTGTTATTATAATTCCCACTTAACTGATAAAGAAACTGAGGTTCCGAGAGACGAACTTGTCCAAGTTCCCACAGAGATGAGGAGCTGGTTCCAGGATCAGACCCAGTATTCTGTCTCTATAGCCCCACCGGCTTCCCAGTGAGGTGAGTGAGGACTTGCGTCGGGTCAGCCCCCAGCACAGACAGGCCAGCCCCCCCGCTGACCTGCAAGCTCACACTTCCTCCCCTGCAGGACCCAGTCTCCTGCGGTCCTGACTGTCCACCCAAGCACCCATTTTGCTCTTCCCGTTGTTATTAAATAGCCTGTCTGCCCCCACATTTTACTCTAGCTGGATTGCAAGTGCCTTCGGGATAGAGAAAGTGCCTTGAAGATCTCAGGGCCCCAACAAACCGCCGCCAGAGCCTGGGGTCTTATGCACTATTGGTTAATTGGTTGATGAATGAGACCACTCAGTGATGGAAATCAATCTTGCACCATCTTGAGTAAGGAGAAGTTTGTGGAAGGCAGCAACCCAAAGCTACATTGCAGAAGCAGTCATGGCAGATCCCATTTACTTTTCATACCCTATAAAGTAGATCCCAGAACAAAAATGTTCAGCTTATTGTTATGTGCTCAATTTTTAAAAAGCTTGATATTTGTACTTCCTTTGAAGGGGGGTTGCCTTCTTTGAATGCCACCTGGGTCCCAAGTAGTTGCTCTCTAAATGTTGCTGTTCGATTGGTACATAAGGACAGTTATATCTTAACACTGAGGAATATATCTTTGTTAGGCTTTTGGTTCCCCTGGACTCTTGTTATTATAGCCTAAATCCCACTGATTTTACACGGGACCTAATGTCTTTATGTGAATTTCTGCCCTCACTAACATAACGACCTTCGCCCTAAGAACAGACTGTAAAGTTTTGAAACAGCTTTCTATGAGAGAAAAAATATATATGTAGCATATATATATTATTGCCAGACTTTATTTTTCCAGCTCCTACATGAGGAGGTTAGATGTTTCCTGTAGGGTTCCTTCTCCAGGACCAGCTTTAATCCATCACGTTGTCGCCCCCTACTGGTGACAGATGGAGGGTGGCTTGCTCTGTAAGGTTAGAGCTGGGAGCTTCTTTCCTTGAAAACGGTCGGATGCCTTTGCAGCTAAAAACATTTTGCTTTTAATAGCAAATCTGCTGTCCAGAGGCAAAAGGATTTCTCTCACCTAAACAAAAAGCTTTCCCCCCATTCTCAGAGCTCTCCAGCACTAGCTTTACAATAACTCCTACTTTCAGCTTATCATGATCATATCCTCAATTCTCATTGCTCGGAGCTCCTTCTGAGGAATTCCATGTTGTTCATCTTTGTTTCCTTTGCGCCTAGCACAGCACCTGACGCATAGAAAGTACTCAATAAAAGTTTATTACATACTAATGTGCATAAACGAATGAAAGCACGAAAGGGGGAAGGAAGGGGGAGGGTGGGAGGGAGGCAAGAAGGAAGGAAGGGCATTGTCTAAGCCTCTCAGCTCCTGGTGAGCCGCAGAGAGCCACATTTGGTTTACAGAATCATTTAGTCATCAACAAGTGCTTCAGAATTTTCATCAGCAGATTCTAAAATTAGGGTGAAATCCTTGTTTTTCCGTTCTCCCTTTCTCCTGCAGCTGAGCAGAATTAAAAGCTTGGCGTTGTTTAAATTGTGGTCATTAGACTCTCAGGTTCACAGGCTGTACTTGCCACTTTTTTTCCTTGAGGTTTTCAGTAATGCAAAGAGCCGAGGCATTTTCTCTGTTCCAGAAGGGAGACTAAAGGAGACCAGCCCTGTCTAGCTGTGGTGGACATTTGTAGGTCAGGTTGTCCAGCATCGGCCCTCTATTAGGGGACTGCCCACTAGAGCAGCCTGCGAGGTGCCGAGCCCTGCCTTCTCCTGGTCGCCTGGCAGCCATTGTCCTAGATACAGCTCAAGGTCAGCCAACTGATCACTCTTGCCCTTGACTTGGACTCCTGAAGGGATGGTGGAAAAGTGAATGGTCATTAAAATTCTTTTAGTAGCAGCTATGGTGGGGAACAGAGGGGTCTCTTTGGCTGGAGTGGTCATATCTGCATCAGGAGGCAATGAAAGAGCCACGGTTCTTGATAAAACAGTGGGGGTTGGGGTTCTGGCTTCTTGACCTCTGGAGCTGTCTTGCTTCTAGCCTCTATTCCAAGCTTGGTCTCCCAGAAGTCAAAGAGAGAAAGAAAGGAAGGGAGGGAGGGAGGAGGGAAGTCTTCTGATCCACAAATGGGTGTCTAGCACATGCTCAATGCATAGTAAGCACTCAATAAAGTTGAAAGCAAGGAAAGTCCCTTTATAAAAAATTCATGTAGTAGAAGATGCTTGTTTGGTAGTCTCCTAATCTGATCCCCATCTCAGCTCTAGGGGTCCTTTAAGGATCAGGTAAACTCAAGTCAGTTATTATCTACTCCTTGCTACTCAAAGTGTGTGGTCCACAGACCAACAGGCACCACCTGGGAACTGGCAGAAATGCAAACTCTGCCCCTCCCCAGACCTACTGAGTCAGAATCCACACTGTAACAAGGTCCCCGGTGATTCTTATGCACAATACAATTTGAGAAGCACGGATCTGAGATCATGATTAAGTTACCCTCTCAAATCTCAGATTTCTCATCTATATAATGAGAATAACAATAACAAGACTTAACCCATGTATAGGGTAGAAGCATATGAAATTGTTGATATTTAACCATTTTGACCTAAAGAAATGACAATTCCTTATGGTTCAATCTAATACCCTGTTCTTAGGATTAAATAAACTTATATATAGAAAGTGCTTACCACAGTACTGGACACAAGATCAGTAAATATGTCCCCAGCCTAAGTTCTAGCAGAATTTTTTCAATTCAGGACATCGGAAGTAAACAACAATTCTTGGACAGAAGGAGATAAGGTGAGGGGTGGCTGGGTGGCTCAGTCAGTTAAGCGTCCTACTCTTGATCTTAGCTCAGGTCTTGATCTCAGGATCATGAGTTTAAGTCCCACATTGGGCTCCCCGCTGTGTGTGGAACCTACTTTTTAAAAAATGTAAGAAGAAGGAGATAAGGTGATGAGTTAATTGACATACAGAGAAAGCAAATGATTACTTTAATAATTATTAAATTATTATAATATAACATAGTATATAATTATATTATTATATAATTGTAAATTATATTAATATATTATATAATACATAAATATATTATATTAATTAATTATATTAATTATTATTTCTCAAGCACCTGCTCTGTACCAGCCACTCGGCCACCTGCTTAGTACACTGAGGAGAGCCCAACAGCAAGGTCCTGGGAAAGATACCAGCCACATATTCAGTTCTGTTACATGCAATAGTGGAAAGTCACCTACATACATTCTCTCATTTTGTTCTCACAGAACCATGAGGTGGGAGTTAGCTCCAGGTATAAATGAGAACTAAGGTTGAGAGTTTAACTAGTGTCCAAGGCCAACAGCTAGTATGTGATAAAACTGCCATCCCTTTCCTGTCTGGCCTCCCCACCCGCCTCCTGGTGCTGGGATCGCCTCCTAAATAAACTGTCCACATTTTTCTGGTGTTGGAGTTGGCCTCTGGGAAAACGCCAATCAAGACAAACTGCACACAGCTCACATCCTTGCCCTTGGGGGCACACTCACACGGCAATCATTTGCTGTGCTTTCAAATCATTATTCTCTGATTACTTATTCACCAGTCGTTAAGTGGGGCTTGCAATTTTCTATGGATAAATATTATGAACAAATATGGATTTCCTGGGGCGCCTGGGTGGCTCAGTTGGTTAAGCGACTGCCTTCGGCTCAGGTCATGATCCTGGAGTCCCAGGATCGAGTCCCCGCATCGGGCTCCCTGCTCAGCAGGGAGTCTGCTTCTCCCTCTGACCCTCCTCCCTCTCATGCTCTCTGTCTCTCATTGTCTCTCTCTCAAATAAATAAATAAAATCTTTAAAAAAAAAAACAAATATGGATTTCCTATGAATAAATACTATTTACAGAAACAACTTAATGACAAGGTCTGAAGCAGAATCAATATTCAGGAAAATTTGTCAAAAATTTCCCCCTTTCAGAATTTCTGATTCTCTCTTCAGTTTTCTTTGCTGACTTCCTGAAGTCGACTTCTTAAGGAGGCACTTTAAAGGATTTTTAAATTTAGATGATAAAATAAGTCATTAGTTCCTAGGAAATAGCACTAAGCATTCAAAGGTTTTCAGAACTTCATCAGATTATGACTAATGGTGAGTTTCACAAAAACTCAATGGTGATTGGCAGGGGATAGCAAGGAGCATTTTTCATTCCCAATGATAGATGTCATCTCCCTTAGTAGAAGCAGATGCAACTTATATTTTGCTAATTTAGTCCCTTGTGTAGATCAGCATCTTGGTTGGCCGCTGCCTGGCCTGCTCCTTGAATCAGCTCCATTTGCCTGCATGGAGCTCTGCCTTCCCTTTGGTGTCCTTTGTTCTGGCATGAAGAGACCCTGGTTGGCAGGAGCTTTGGGGCTCCAGGGCCAGATGCCAAGGTGAGTCCTGCATGTCAGGGAGACGTAGGACATGGCTTCAACATCTGCCTTTCTCTCCACGCCACCCCTACCCCTTCTCCAAACCCGGGGTGGGAGCTATACTGCTCTCAGAACAATCTGGCAAGACCCACAATGATGGCAAGAACCCCAGGACATGAACATGGGGATTCAGAGCAAGCACGCATGTGGGAGCGCTGGCCTGAGGTGGGGGCCTCGAGAACCTTCTGGGCAGCTTCCTGACTTTTTTTTCTTGACAACTGAGAGAAGTGGGTCAAACACTGACTTGAATTTGACCTGACAACTATGGCGTGTTCACTATGCCCTTAGCACCATATTGAAACCCCGCACGGGGGAATGATGCCAAAGATGCATAAGATGTGTCCTATGCATTTGAGGAATTAATAGGCTTCTTACCAGGGAAATGATTTACACACATTAAACAATTAACAGCCTGAATTTGAGTCAGGTGTAGTACAGATCTTTCGGCCAGTTTTTTAGAGAGGAAGGGGCAGTGGGGAGAGGAGAGGAAATAACTTGTATTAAGCATCTACTGCCTGCTAACTAACTTACATTCGGCTCTTTATTTAATCTTCCAACCACCTTATGAGGCAGATATTATCATTACTACTATTCTCATTATTATTATTTCTAATTTACAAATGAGGAAGCCAGAGACTCAGAAGGAGCAATTTGCTCACATAGTTATGGAGGGGGCAGAACTGGGATTTGAGCCCGTGTCTGTTGAATTCTGAGTCTTCTGTTCTTTAGTATTACATCCAATCCAGAGTTACACTAAGCTCGTTTGGATTAATGTAGTGAGAGAAGACTTCAAGGACGATGAGCGACTTGAACTGGATGTGAGAGCTGAGTACGATCTGGATGGGCAGAGAGGAAGAGAGAGGTCCTTCTTTTTTTTTTTTACGATTTTATTTATTTACTTGACAGAGAGACAGTGAGAGAGGGAACACAAGCAGGGGGAGTGGGAGAGGGAGAAGCAGGCTTCCCGTGGAGCAGGGAGTCCGATGCGGGGCTCAATCCCAGGACCCTGAGATCATGACCTGAGCTGAAGCCAGATGCTTAATGACTCAGCCACCCAGGCATCCCTAAGAGAAGTCCTTCTGAATGTGGGGAACAATATGAAAGGCAATGTGTCACAGGATGCCAGCACCTAGAAGAGGCGCTGGTACATGGAGGACTGTAGGATGGATGGATGGACAGATAAGTGAGTACGTGGATGGATGGATGGATGGATGGAGGGATCAGCGGATAGGTAGGTGGGTAGGTGGATGAGTGGATGAACAGGAAGGTGGGCAGGTGGATGGATAAAGGAAAGGACAGTGGGAGGGATGGGCAGACAGGTAGGTGAAGAAATGGATGGATAGATGCCACTGCATATAGGGCATGGTAGCCACTTACAAACCATGAATAAGGAAATTAGAGTGATTGTTACTAAGCATATCAATATCTCAACTTGAAAACCAATGTTGTCCCTCAAATGTGTCACTTCAAAGAGTCTGTGGACATATTTCCCAGAGGGTTTCACCTGCCTTTAGAGTTAAGATGGTACAGTAGTTAAGATTAAAGACTTTGGTTTGAATTTGCATTTTACCATTTCCTAGCTGTGTGACTTGGGGCAATTTTCTTAACCTTTCTGGGCCTTGGTTTCTTCATCTGTATAATGAGGATAATACCTTATAGCATTCTCCAGAGGGATAAATGAACCAATGCATATATAGCTCTTAACACAGTGCCTGGCATTTAATAAATGAGAAGTAAACTTTAAAAATAAATAAATACCACAAAGCTTATTAATATGGGAACTTTTCGTGGCCAAGAGCCTACCTAATAAGCAAAACCTATCATTCATTAAAACCATTTTCAGGGAGACAGAAGTAGTCTAGATTAAAGTATGCTAACAAACACATGACAGGCCAGAAAACAAAATTTCAACCCACTCAGTTTCTAAAATCCAAAACACAGCTCAGCACACTCACACTCAGAGACTTCAAAGCTACAGCCATTTTGAAACCTGAAGGCACCATTGTTTACTTTCATGGCAAATCCGTGGCTTACGAGTGGGAAAGAATCACATCTCTCCACATGGCCCAGCAGCCGTGGCAGCTAGGGGGAGGTCACAGTGTGGAGCCACAACCGAATTACCCAAAGCACAGGACATGGCCATGGACAGATACACGTTTGTACAGCTTGAAGCTTGTTACACCTGGGGTGGGGGGGAACTTCTTCAAGAAAAACAAGAAGGAACTGTATTACTATTGCACATTTTACAAAAGCACATGACCCTGTGAGCACATGGTGAGGGTCCTTCTCAGGGCCTTGTGGGGAGACAGTGTAAGTGAGGGAGTCTGAAGCTTAAGCTCCATTAGCCTTGTGGTGCCTCTGCCTCTGGCTGTAGGAGGTGTTTGCCCTCTAAGCAGGACCGTGTTTGCCCTCAGCAAATATTACCTATAGACCTCCAGAACCTCAGAACTGCATATAGACCTCCAGAACCTCAGAACTGAAATACACCTCAGAAAGTAGCTATCTAGCCCATTCATTTTACACACAGGGCAACAAACTTAAAGTGTTTTGGTCAAGGTCAAACAGACTGGAATAATTAGAATCTAACAGTTAAATGAGTTCCATGAGAGAGATTGTACCTTGGAAAATTAAGAATGCCAATCTGTTATCCTTTTATAAATGGATATTTTCCACAATGAGTACCCATTTTTTTTGCAAAAGGGAGAAGCATAAAAATACATAATCTACAAGGTATCTGGGCAGTTGAGAATAGCTTTTAATAATATTTTTCAAGACTGTGGTGGGGAATGCTTCTTAAGTTGTTTTGAAATTGTCTACCACAATTGAACCATTCATGTGCTCAAGAACTATGAAGCACTACCTTAGTTTGGGAGCCCCCGAAAGAGAGCCCAAGACAAGGATTTTGATGCAGGAAGTATATTTGGGAGGTAAGAAAGAGAGCAGGAGGCAGTGGGGGAAGTGAGGAGGAAGACAAAGAAGGAGGAACCACTAATAGAGGGTGTAAGCTAGTTTCTGCTGTGGGCAGCTGTGGTCCGGTTCTGCTGGGAACTCCCTGAGGAATTGTGAAGAATACCACCTCAGGATAGTCCCACTGGAGGATGCAGGCCTTTTTTTTTTTTTTTTTTTTTTAAGTAATCTCTTAAGCCTCAACATGGGGCTTGAATTTACAACCCCAAGATCAAGAGTTGCATGCTCTACAGACTAAGTCAGTCAGGCGCCCCAGAAGATCAAAGGCCTTTTATCCATCAATTTCCATCCCCTGTATTGAAGTTTGCCCCAGAAGCATGACCTTCCTAACTCTTCTGGGCTCTGCCTGTGCCTTGTTCCTTTTCCTCTCGTCTCTTCCCCTTTCTTGTTCCTTCCTTTTCTTCCCTTCCCTTCCTTTTTCTGTTCTTTGCAAAAGCCCTAAGAAAAGCTCAGTAGTCAGCTTTGCCGACCACAGAACTGCCTGCCATAGCTACAGCTGAAATCAGAAGCAAGCTAAGGAGATGTGACATGGGGCACTGGAAGTGTTTCTACACACATCAACTCTGTGCCAGGAGCCCACGTCCGTCTAACCCAGTATTTGTGTTTAACCGGGCCGATCTATCCACATGGTCCAAAGAGGCATGAACATAACCATGCCTCTCAAAGCCATGAGTCAGTCATTTAATAAATGTTTGTTCCATGCCCACCATGGCCCCAGTATTGTTTTAGGAACTGGTTATAGAGTAGTGAACAAGACAGATCTTGTTTCTTTCTCATGAAGTTTATACCCTGATGAGGGGAAGGCAATAAAGAAAGAAATGAATAAACAAAAAGACAGTAAAGTTCTTTGCTAGTAACAAATGCTATCCATGCTGACAATTGCAATATGCTAATGGGATAGTGACTAGCTACTTCAGAATGATTGGCTGAGGAAAGCTTCTCCGAGGTGGCAGCATTTGCCTCAAGGGAATACTGGCGGGGGGGGGGGTGCGGGGGCCCCCCCTGTGCTGTCCTGGGGATGGAGGGGATTCTGGAAAGAGGAAACAGCTAGTGCAAAGGGTCGGTCCAAAAGAAAGTTAGCTGTGCGAGGACTTGAGAGAGGCCAGGGTGGAGGGTTGAAGGGCAGACAGGGGAGACCATGTGGGCTTTCTTGGCTAGGGCTAGAAGGTTGGGGTTTATTCTAAGTATGTTGTGAAGCCTTTAGAGGGTTGTAAACAGGGGAGTGATGTGTGGTGACTTTGTTTTTAAGAGTTCACTTTGGCTGCTGTGTGGAGAACCAGGCTGAGGCAGAAGCAGCAGCAGTACCACTAAAGGTAAGCTGTTGCTGTAATCTGGTTAGGGGGCGGTAGGCGGTGGCGGGGCGGGGGGGGGGGGCGGTAGGCGGTGGGGGGGGAGCTGGGGGGGACTTGGGGGGGGCTCGAGCTGTGCTGGTACTTGTGGAGAAGAGAAAAATGGAGAGTTCAGGATGTGTTTCTGAGACCAAGTTGATAGTACTCTTAGATGCATTGCATAGAAAGACTGAAGGATAATGATTTTTGGCTTGGGCATATGGATGGCCAGGGATTATTTATTGAGATGGGAAAAACCAAGTGTACCAGTTTGGGTTCTCCAGAGAAAGAGAACCAATAGGAGATACATACAGATGGCGGGGGGAGATAAATGCCAGATAGATAGGCAGATAGACAGAAATAGATAGATATAGATACAGATGTATAAATATATATAGAGAGAGATAAAGCAATTTACTATAAGGAATTGGCTCACATGATTATGGAGGCTGAGAGATCCAGTATCTGCTGTTGGCAAGCTGGGGACCCAGGAAAGCTGATGGTGGAGTTCTAGTCTGAGCCCAAGTCCAAAGGCAAGAAAAGACTGATGTCCCTGTTGGAAGATAGTCAAGCAGGAAGAAAGAATTCTCTTTTTTTTTTTTTTCCAGGATAAATATTTGTATATACTGAGGGAAAATAAGCCACTTTTTTGAAGATGAATCCACTGAGAAAATAACACTAAACTTTAAAAAGGGGATTTCAAATAAATAAATAAATAAATAAATAAAAAGGGGATTTCTATAACCAACGAACTATTTCAAATCTTTTTGTTTTTTTTTTTTGTTGCTTAATGTATGGAGAGCTAGCACTGTTTCTTGCATCAGGTCAATGTCTTAGATGATCTGTTCCAGGAAGATCACTTAGTCCAACCTGATAAAGCCAATATAGTTCTTATCCTGACGGAAACACTGGTGGGACACAGTGAGGCTGTGTTTCTGGATGTGACCATGACAGTTTGGGCAGGAACAGCAAGAATAAGAGCTGAAGCTACCTTCTCACCAATAAGTCCGGTACACCTGTGGGTGACAGCATCTTGCTTTCAGGGGTGCAACAAGTCCAAAGAAAAAGCATTCTTTCTTACCCAGACTTTTATTCTATTCAGGCCTTCAGCAGACTGGATGAGGGCCACCCACACTGGACAGGGTCACCGGCTTTATTCAGTCCACTGATTAAAACGTTTGTGTCCTCCAGAAACACGCTTATAGAAACACCCAGACACAGTGTCTGATCAAATATCTGGGCACCCAGTGGCCTACTTAAGCTGACACATAAAATTAAGCATCATACCAGGGGAGAAATAATACTGTCACAATAGTACAAGGAAACATTTCAGATTTCAGTTTGAACCACATTAATTTGAAATGCCTAAAAAACACTCAAGTAAATGACAAATGGACAGTGGGATATGGAAGCTTGAAGTTCCGGGGAGAGGTTTGGGCAGGAGATATTAATTTGGAATTTATTGGTTTATGGACAGTTTGAAGCCAAGGAACTGGATGATGCCACCGCGTTAGAGAAGAGCAAGGGTCTGAGACAGAGCCCTGGGCCCTCCCACACGCTCCGTGTCCGTTAGTCCCCTGGGGCTGCTGTGGCAAAGCAGGGCATGGCAATGTCTCCGCTGTGCAGATCCACCTCAAGTAAAGATCCTGAGATGGAGAGATTATTCTGGATTATACAAGAGAGCCCTAAATGCGATTCCAAGTGTCTTTATAAGACAGAAAAAGGAAGATATTTGGCACAGAGGAGACGGCAGTGTGGCCACAGAGACAGAGTTGGAGTGATGTGGTCACAAGCCACAGAAAGCTAGCAGCCCCCGGAAGGCGCGAGAGGCCAGGAGGATTTCTTCCCTGGAGCCGCTAGAGGGAGCGCAGCCCCAGTGACACCTTGATTTCAGGCTTTTGCCCTCCCGGACGCGAGAGAATACATTTCTGTTGGCTCCGTCGTTAAGCGTCTGCCTTCGGCTCAGGTCATGATCCCAGGGTCCTGGGATCGAGCCCCACATCGGGCTCCCTGCTCGGCGGGGAGCCTGCTTCTCCCTCTCTCTCTCTCTGCTTCTCCCCCTTCTTGTGCTCTCTTTCTCTCTCTCTGTCAAATAAATAAATAAAATCTTAAAAAAAAAAAAAAAGCACAGGCTCGTGGCCCTTTGTTACTGCGGCCCCAGAAATAACACACGGCATGACTCATCGCCCAGTGCTGGACCAGTGACATACCACCGTCTGCCGGCTCCCTGTCGTTCTCTGTGTCTCGTCTCCATCGCATAGCCCCTGTCTGCTCACAATTCCTGTTCCCTCATGACACTGGCTTACACTTAGCCCGTCCGCATCCTCTCCTGCTCCTGTCTGTGTTAGAACCTTCTAGCTTAGGCAGCCATGGCTTTTTTCACTGCTTCTTACGGCTCACATTTGGCCAGACAGGGTACAGGCTGACTGCCCTTAGGTCAAGTGCTGCTGGCCCGACAGAGATGGAGGGTCACGGGAGCACATGGGACTGTCTGCCCCGTGGGGGCTGTGGACTGTGAGTGTGGCAGATGGCAGGGTTGCCAGATCTGGCTCAGCTCAAACGTCTGGAAATTTTTAACCAAAATGATAGGAACTCAGTTCCGGGGCAGCGTGTGTGTAACGAAGGAGAAAATGATTGCCCGAAGAACTAACTCTCCTTAATGAGGAATTACCAAAAACTTTGAGGTGGGCCCTAGTTAAATATGGCATTCTTCCTTCATGTCATGTTTATGTTCAATTGTGGGGCTAGAGCTGTTTGGACAAGGGAGAAACTGATCTTTCTCTTTAATTTAGTTTTCCAAATGAACAACACTTGTGTGGACATCATTGAAAAAATGAGGTGGCTGAACGAGGCCAAGCTACTCAGTGAGCTTCCGGGTCCGCTGACCTTAGCTTGGCTATCCTCTAATGTGGAGCAGGGCTTCTGAGATGCTAGTGCTTTCAGATCGCCCGGGGCTCCAGCGGGTCTGGGGCACGGCCCGAGAGTCTGCATTTCTCATGAGCTCCCAGCGGCTGCTTCTGTACTGGTCTGAGCACTGTAAGGAGCAGGGCTCTGGGGCAGATTGGTTTCTCGGGACTCAGTCCCAGGGATGCTTCCAGGAGTGCCCTGAAACACAGAACTAGATCAAATAATTCAGGGAACCAGTGGGTAAAGCAAAGCTCATCAGGTCTCCTACCTTCAGGACGTCTGGCCAGCCCACATGACTTGTGCTGCTAGGGGGGATCAATTATACGCAGTGGTTCCCAAATTTATTTGACCACGGGACTTTTGTCCCCATATATCTCAACGGCCAGGATGCTATAAAGTGTACCTCTGGATATGCTTCTCTGGGAACACATTCCTTACCTCTTGCTTTCGGCCCAAGACTCCAGGGGGAATCTCCAACATCAGGAAGGAGCAGGACTCTTCTTTCAGGCGAAGACTTAAGTCAGCGAGATGAACGGCTCCAAACACTGGAGAATGTGTCAAGTGCAGTGGCTGGAGTAACACAAACCTGGGTTTCCATCCTTGCTCCACATTGACTAACCACGTGACCTTGAGCCAGTCATCCTCTCCGAACCTTGGTTTCCTGATCTGTAAAATGGGGGTTCTGGTATATTCCTATTTTGGGAGGTTATGATGAGAAATAAACGAGTTGAATGTGTGTTGAGGCCTCACTTGCCTGGTACATAGTAGATGCCCAGTGGAAGCTCTTATTATTACAATGAAGCAAAAATGTCACCATATTTCACATGCACCCCATCTTTTACTCCAGGTTTTTTTTTTCTTTTCAAGAGAAGGGGAAGGAGACGGCGAGAAAGAGAAAGCACAAACATTCTGACTTGGAAGGGAACTTGTGCTTTGAAGCTGACAAGTATAATTTGTCTTGAGACTGCCAAGCTCTTGGGTTGAGCCTTCATATTGGAAAAAAGAGACAAGTTTGATTAATCTGGGGCCTTCATTACTTACTCCATCTGGCCTGGCTTGGCACGGCCCCTTCCCTCTATGAACCGATTACTCCTTCAAAAGCCTCAGCAGAGTGGTCTCTAATGGGCTCTGACACGGCAGGAATGGGGCTCACACAGCACAGAGATAAGGGCCCCAGCACCGGGGCCAAAACACTTCCAGCGCTACAGCCCAGATGCTCCACCACAAAAGAAAGAACTGAACTGACAGGGAGCCAAGGCCTCTGGGCCGGGGTAGATCTCGGGATTCCCAGGACACCTGGTTCCCCACACTGGGAGCTGTACCAGCAGCCAGCCTCCCCGGGATGGGGCTGGTGATGTAGATTATCGGACTGGGGTGTGTTCCAATGACTAGGGGCACTTTTTAATCTGGCTTTATAGTCACGGAGGAAAGTGCTTGGGGGAAGTGAAGAAGGTTGTTGTTTTTAGGTATTTGCCAGTAAAAACCTGCTGAGGAGGCATTCTCACTTTCCCACCCAGTGCACATGGCCCCACAGTGATGGCAGTGGGAGGGGGAGATGGAGAGGGAAGCGAACTGTGGTTTCCTGAGCACCTACTATGCGCCAGGCGGGGCACCAGGAGGTCTGCACACGGCTGGCTCTATCACTCAGCACAAGCCCGAGAAGTAGACATTACTATTCTTTATTGAGAGAAGGTAAAGGCGTTTATTCTGGGCTACTCAGTAAGGGATCTAGCCAGAATTTGAACAGAGGACTGTCCAGGGGCGGGGGTAGGGGGCAGGGAACAACCAGTCCCTGAAACAAAGCTCGGCTTCAGAGCTGCTTTGAACAGACAGCTATTTCAAAGGGCCATGGATTTCGGCTTCCAGGACATGAGGGGTCAGTGTCCAGCAAGGTAGCTCCCCGGCCTCAGAGAAGTGAGTCTGGAAGGCTCGATGAGTCAGAGACTGTACAACACTGCCATCTCCTGGGAGCAAGGCCCACACTGGCCTGGCCAGGTAGAAATCCAGCTCAAAATACCTAAGGGATGCCTGGGTGGCTCAGTCGGTCAAGCATCTGACTCTTGATTTCTGCTCAGGTCATGATCTCAGGGTCGTGAGATCGAGCTCCAGGCTCAGCAGGAAGTCTGCTGGAGATTCTCTCCCTCTGCCCCCCCCCACTCATTCTCTCTCTCTCTCTCTCTAATAATAAATAAATAAATCTTAAAAAAAAATACCTGACTAGGGGCGCCTGGGTGGCTCAGTCATTAAGCGTCTGTCTTCGGCTCAGGTCATGATCCCAGGATCCTGGGATCGAGCCCCGCATTGGCCTCCCTGCTCAGCAGGAAGCCTGCTTCTCCCTCTCCCACTCCCCCTGCTTGTGTTCCCTCTCTCTCTGTGTCTCTCTCTGTCAAATAAATAAATAAAATCTTTAAAAAAAAATACCTGACTAAATCATGCTCCCCTTAGGGAGCCTCCTATCGTCACATTATGAATCAGGACCACCAGTGTTCCTTCATTAGTTACCAAAGCCCACAGAGACTGAAAGCATGGGCTTTCGAGTCAAACACTGAACTGTTCATTTTTTTCACTTGGCAAATATTTACTGAGCCAATTTTGTGCCAAACACTGTGCTAGGCACTGAATACACAATGATGATGAAGACAAATGGTCCGTAACTTCATGAAGCTTATATTCCAGCAAAGAAGATGGACTGTAAACAAGGAATTGTCTCATTGTAAACAAGGAATGTGTTCATTATTACTGTGATGAGTGTTTAGAAGAAAAAGCACAGGGTGATGCAGGGGTACTTCATGCTGAAGGGGAGACAAGGACTCTAGCCTTGTCAGTCAGTCAGAAAAGACTTCCCTAAAGGCATGATCTATATGGAGACACCTGAAGGATGTGTAGGAACATGTCAAGCAAAGTGATCTCGGAGAATGACATGTGTGAAGGCCCTGAGACAGGAAGGAGACAGGAACATTTGAAAAACTGAAAGTTCTGTATTGATGGGCCATCAAGAGAGAGAAAAAGAGTATGTGAGGAGAAATAGGCAGTGACCAGATCACACAGGGTCTTAGAGTGCCTTGTAAAAGATGGCCTCATATTGGTCAAGTCTCTTTGTTATGTGTGACAAAGACCTAACACAAACTAAGTGAAAAGGCAATTTATGAGTTCACTAAATTGGGAAGTCTGGAGTTAAAGCTTCAGGTAGGGCTGGATCCAGGAGCTCCAATGGTATCATTAAGACTTCCTTTTCAACCAATTAATTATCTCTCTTTGTTTCTGCATTTTTTATTAAGTAGGCCTAATTTTCTCCTGCACTGACAGATTCTGTCAATTAGGTAGGAAAATAGTAACTGATATTCACCAGGCCTACCTCTTCAGAACCCTATGGTCCAAAAGGAAGAGAAGATTACTTCTCTATCTCCATTTGGAAAATAAAATTAGGACAAGACTCTGATTGGCCCAGCTTGGGTCACAGGTCTACCCATTAGGCCAATCACTATGTCCATTGGGATGCCTTACAATGATTGGCCTAACCTGGGCTGTGTTCCTAAAACTGTAGCTAGAACAGAGGTGGAGGGTGAAGAAAGAAGAAGTGGAGGCACCATGCCTGACAGCCTCAGGGCCATACGGAATATGGGAGGAGTTTCCCCCATGGAAAAGTGGTTCTCCACTATAGAAGAGAAATGGGGAAGATTGTGGGATATACAAAAACATTGACAAAACAATATCATAATTGGCAGAAAGCTATGAGAAACCACTGAAGGGCTGTATGCAAGTGAAAAACAAGATAATGTTGTTGTTGTTTTTTTAAGACCACACTGGCTAGATTGAAATGGAAGGGATAAGAGTGGAAGCAGAAAGAACTTCTAAGATTCTAAGCAAACTGAAACACTTCCCAACCACCTAGAAGTTATCTAGAAATGCTCAAAAAACCATAGCAAAGATCCTTTTAAATGCACACTAGAACTTGCAAGAAAGTATGAGAAATCCTCATGGGGTAAAGACAAAGAGGGAACTGGAAAACAGAGGGTTAGGTGAATAGCTGAAGCTACGGCTCCCCAGGAGAGTTCTACCGATCTCAGGTAACCAAGACACTTACATTTTAACAGCCATGTGAGGAAGGGAGAGAAGGCCTTGGGCCTACATGGATGGCTATTAGATCTGAGAAACTTCTTTCCCCCATACATACCACACATAAAGCTGGGCACCTCAGTGAATGGTGAAATAATGGACCAGGACAAAAATGCACCCATTACCACAGAGAGATAACAAGAAAGCATTTGTGTGTTGGCCTAGTCTGTGGATGAATAAAAGCCATCCCTTTTGAGGGGCACCTGGGTGGCTCAGTCGGTGAAGCATCTGACTTCGGTTCAGGTCATGATCTTGGGGTCCTGGGATCTGCCCCGCATTGGGCTTCTCACTCAGTGGGAGCAAGCTTGTCCCTCTCCTTCTCCCTCTGCTCCTCCCCCTGCTCATGCTAGTGCGTTCTTTCTGTCTCAGATAAATAAATAAAATCTTTAAAGAAAAAAGCCATCCAGGTTGCCTGGGTGGCTCAGTAGGTTATGCGTCTGCCTTCGGCTCAGGTCATGATCTCAGGGTCCTGAGATCGACTCCCACGTCTGGCTCCCTGCTCAGCGGAGAGTCTGCTTCTCCCTCTCTTTCTGCCTGCCACTCCCCCTGCTTGTGCTCTCTCTCTTTCTGTGTCAAATAAATAAATAAAATCTTTTTTAAAAAGCCATCCCCTTTGAGACTTTATAAACATGAGTTTTCTCATGGGCTTGGGGTTGAAATTCATTCCACTTGCATGGTCCTAGAGTCACCAACTTTAAAAAGGGCTCCAGACTAGCCACACTCTTGGGGTACCTGGGAGAAACAAACACAGAAGTTCTCTCGAGACCCTCAATCCAGGATGCACCCAGAGGAAAGTCTCACTGAACATATGCTCACAGTCCCACGATGAGGTTGTCAGCCATCTCTTTCCCCCATGATGACCACACGGACCTTCAACTGACTACTGGCCACGAGGGCATTCCTGACCCCTTCCCAACCTGCCTGTTTCTGACCTTCCTAGTCTCTGTCCTCAAGATTCTGAGCCAGCTATAGCCCTGATATTTACATCACTTCTCTGGCTGGGAACTTCTACCTCCTTCTCAACATAGTGATGGAACATTGGTTCCATTTGTTATGAGGCCCCTGGCTGCTCCCAGGGGCCAATTTGTCTCCACCTCTTAGACCCAGCCTAGTGGTGGGATGCTACATCCTGGTGCTACCCCACACGCATGGGGGGTTATTTGCCCTGACCCTATGCGCTGGACCAGCACAGAGGGAACAGGGGAAAAAGAGAAGAGGATCGTGGCAAGCTCTGGGCTGGTCTTCATCCCAGTCTGTGGCATCTTGTGGAGGTGGCATGGCCTGGTGGAGCCTGGGCTTCTCCCGACACCAGAGCCCTCTTCCCGGCCAAGCCCAAGTCTGGCACGCATTAGCTAGTGGGTGTGGGAAACCTCTCCTGACTCCACCCCGCTGAATTGAGGAGTGTAATCTCTGCCCGTGCTCTGGGAACCCAAATTCCTTCTTACACCACAGCCTGTGGCAGTGAGGCTGGCTGCATGGAATGCTGGCACCGAGTTCTGAGGTGGAAATCAAATAACTATCTGACTTAGAAAAACAGATCCAACACAGCCGTCTTTGTGAGAAGAGCAGAGCCATGGAGCAGGCCAGAAACACGAAGGGAGGTGGTTGGCAGCTCCACCCTGCCCTGCAGTGGGGAGCAAAGGCCCGCTTGCCCATTTTCCTGACAGACAAAGGCAGGGCCTTCACAGCCGTTGCCAGGGCAGGATTCTCTACCTGGGCCCTCCCAGGCCAGGAAAAGGACCAAGTCGAGGCACCCTCCCCAGGCATGTTGAGGGTGTTGAGAGTGGTGACAATGAGTTCCATGAGCTCACACTTGGAGATGTGCTTTGCTGACAGCAGAGGACAGAAAGGTTGGCTCAGGCCCTGGGCTGTGTGCCCTGCATAGATGCCTTGAGCCTGCCATTCCTGCAGCCCTCATTGCACACGAACCCCTGACCCAGTGCCTGCTGCAGGGAATGGCCTTTGTTGGGTTTACCTTTGTCCTTGAGTAGCCCATGGCTTCCAACGTAGTACAGTGGCTACACATGGGACAGACTCCCTAGGTAGCTGCAAATGCATTCTAGACCTCCATTTTCTTGGTGCAGACAGAGGAGGTCAGACTATCTCTAAAGGACTTGCCGTTGCATACAATTTAGAAATACAGACTCAAATACCAGACACAGGAGTTCAAAGTCTGGCTCCACCCTCCAGTATCTAGGACTTGCAGCAAGTTATTTAACCTTTTTATGTTTCCCATCTGTAAAATGGGCATATTACAGTACTTGTCTCACGAGGGTGTTACATGGGTGAGGTCACCCTTGCAAAGCACTTAGCCCTGTGCCAGGCCCATAGCGGGCACTCGGCAAACATTAGACTCTGAGTTTATTTAGTGTCTACGTATATTTGTTTCATAATTCATTTGTGTGTTCAATCATTCATTCAAAAGCACAGTGGATTCAGAGCACCGTGAAGACAAACACGAACAAAATAGCCTTCACACTGGAGGAGCTCCTGGTCTAGGGGCATTTGCTTTGTGTTAAGAACTCTAAGGACA
The DNA here is from genome assembly GCF_964656455.1 of Halichoerus grypus. Lineage (NCBI taxonomy): Eukaryota > Metazoa > Chordata > Mammalia > Carnivora > Phocidae > Halichoerus > Halichoerus grypus. The sequence continues at coordinate 136,679,708 of NC_135716.1, forward strand.
CAAAAGGCTGCATATCATACAATTCCATTGATATGAAATTCTCAGATCAGGCAAATCCACAGAAACAGGAAGGAGATTTGTGGTTGCTAGGGGCTGGAAGGAATGGGGAATGAGGAGAGACTGCTAAGAGGTACCAGGTTTTTTGGGGGGTAAAGAAGGTGTTCTGGAATTGGACAGTGGTAATGGTTGCACACTCTGCACAACCTGGTGAATACATTAGAAACCGATGAGTTATACGCTGTAAAAGCGTGAATTTCATGGGATGTGAGTTATCACTCAGTTTTTAAAAACAGCACTCTAGAGTCTACCACTTTTAGCTACTGGACCTTGGATAAGTTTTACAACCTCTCTGGCCTCGGTTTCCTCATCAGTGCAAAGGGGATGATAATCATCTAATGGAGCGCGGAGGAAAAGAGCTCACTCACCACGCTGCCTTTATCAGTGCAATTTTATCGTCCACTGGAATGGGCTATCCTTCTCCATCCTTTCACTTCCAGTCTGTATGTGTCTTTACATGTGAAACGAGTCTCCTGTAGGTGGCATGTAGATGGGTGTTGGGTTTTTTTATCCATTTTGCCACTCTGTGTCTCTAAGGAGCATTGAGACCATTTACATTTGAAGCAATTATTGGTATGTACTTACTGCCATTTTGTTAGTTGTTTTCTGGTTGTTTTTGTAATTCTTCTGTGCTCCTTTCTTCTTCTCTTGCTCTCTTTCCTTGTGATTGATGACTTTCTGTAGTGTTACGCTTGGCTTTCATTCTCTTTATTGTGTATCTATTATAAGTTTGGGGTCTACGGTTATCATGAGGTTAATATAACATCCAAAGCATACAGCAGTCCATATTAAGTTGATGGTTAAGTTTGAACACATTCTAAAAGAACTTTACTCCCCTCCTCCACATTTTATGTGTATATTGACATATTTTACATCTTTTAATTCATATTTTCTTACTTCTAATTATGGCCTTTTATTTCCCACTTAAAGAAGTCCCTTTAACATTTCTCGTAAGGCCAGTTCAGTGGTGATGAACTCCTTTAACTTTTGTTTGTCTGGGAGGCTCTTTTTCCCTCCTTCAAATCAGAATGATAGTCTTGCCAGGTGGAGTATTCTTTTAACCCTTGAATATATCATGCCAGTCCTGTCTGGCCTGCAAAGTTTCTGCTAAAACATCAGTGATAATCTTATGGGGGTTCCCTTGTACCTAACTGTTTGCTTCTCTCTTGCTGCTTTTAAAATTCTTTATCTTTAACCTTTGATACTTTAATTATTGGGTGTCATGGTATGGACCTCCTTGGGTTCATCTGGCTCCAACTCAGGGAAGTTTTCAGCTATTATTTCTTTAAATTTTCTGCCCCTTTCTCTTTCCTTTCTGGGATCCCTATAATGTGAATGTTTGTTTGCTCGATGTTGTCCAAGAGATCCCTAACCTATGCTCATTTTTTAAAAATCTTTTTTTCTTTTTGCTGTCCAGCTTGTGTGCTTTCCATCACCCTGTCTTCCAGATCACTGATCTGTGCTTCTGCATCCACTAATCTACTGTTGATTCCCTTTAGTGGACTTCTCATTTCAGTTATATTCAACTGTGATGGATGCTTTTTAATGTTTTCTCTTTGTTGAAACTCTGAGTTTTTCCATTCCTCTCTCCCATCCAGTGAGCATCTTTATGATCATTGCTTTAGAAGTCTTTATCAGGAATATTGCTTATCTCAGTTTCATCTAGGTTTTGTCTGGTACTTTTGTTTGGAGCATATTCTTCTGTCTCCTCATTTTGCTTAACTTTTTGTGTTTGTTTCTATGATTTAGGCAGAACAGCTACTTCTCATAAACTTGAAGGAATGGTCTTGTGTATGGTCCCCAGTGTAGACTGTGCATGCCTGGTGGCTGGAGCTGTGGCTGGAGTGGGCTGGGAGTCTTGGGGCACTCCATGCTGGGGTTGCCCTGGTGGAGTAGCTGGGGCTGAAGTGGCAGTGGGCCTGAACGGTCCCAGGGTTCTCAGTGGAAAGAGTGTCTTGGCAGGAGAGCTGAAGCTGAAGTGGGTGCAAGCGAGGTACCCTGGGGGCTCTGTGCAGGGGGCACCCTAGCAGGATGGCTGGAACCAAGGCGGGTATGGGCTGGGCGTTGCCAGGGTGCTCCACACAGGGGGCACCCTGGAAGGGCAGCTGGAACAGGCATGAGCCAGGAGGTCCTAGAGCACTCTGCTCCAAGAATGCCCCAGAAAGCTGTCTGGAACTGAAATGGTGTTGGTCTGGAGTGTTCAGGGTTCTTTGCACCTGTGTCACTTCGGCAAGATGGCTAGAGCTATAGAGAGCACTACAAGGGTATCCTAAGGAGGCAGGCTGCCTATGGTGCCCAGTCCCTGCTCCCATCTATCAAGGTAAGGGGGGAATGTAAACCATGGCACTTGCCAGCCCCTCTGACCCAGAGAGAATTCTAGCAGCTCCCTTGGCTTTTGGCAGATTCTAAGGATGGTACCTTGATATTCTAGTTGCCCTTTTAAAGATCTCATTTATCTGAGAGAAAGAGAGAGAACATGAGGTGGGAGGTAGGGACAGAGGGAGAGGGAGAAGCAGGCTCCCCTCTGAGCAGGGAATCCCCACACAGGGCTCGATCTCAGGATCTGATGGCAGACGCTTAACCTACTGAGCCATCCAGGTGTCCCTCTAGTTGCCCTTTTAAACCGTGGCTTTTTCCTATTCCCCAAGGCAGACAAATCTGCTCACAGTTGCTCAGTATTATCCCTCCCCACTGCAGTTCAGGGCATGGGGCGGGGGGGGGGGGGGGGGGGCGGGGGGGGCAGGGAGGAGTAGGTGTTCCCTTCATTACCATGCCTCCATCTCTCTTGCTGTTTTCTGTGTGGTCTATCTTTTGTTGTGCAAAAACTGCTCAGTCAGCCCTCAGTTCTTCAGAAGGAATTGCTTTATCAATATGTGTAGATTTGGTGTGTCTGTGGAGGAGGTGAGTTCAGGGTCTTCCTACATCACCATTTTGGACCAGAAGCCTCTTTCCTAGTGTGATATTAATGTGCTGTATTACAAAATAATTCCAAATCGCCAAGCAGAGAATGACAAGAGTAAGATCCATTAAAAAAAGACTTTCATAAACATACTGCTTAGATATGTCACATCACACTTCACATGATCTACAGGAAATATCCACAGTATTTGGACCCTATACCGTAACTCCGTCACTTAAGCTCCAACTTCCAAAGGAAAGCACACAAAGGCTTGACTTGATGATCTGGAAAATTATACTCTGAAGTTAAAATTTTCAAAAAGAGGAAAGCATCTAGGCGTTAAAAAAAGAATCCCTTCTTGAACCAACAGCACCTTGAATTAGTATTTCAAAATATATAAATTTCAACCACATTTAGTCAATTTTTCTCTGCATTCCCTGAATAGTACCTGGCATAAGGCAAGTACCCATCGTTAGCTCTAATTATTACACTACAGGAAGTTCTCTGCAAAAGATGTGGATAGATTAAATATGAATGAAATAAGTGCTGAAGAAACATGAGAAAGAGAGGAACCAACTGATGGTGGAAAGGAGTCGTAGGTCAGAAGAGCATTTTATTCATTCATCGGTGCATCACAATGGAGATGAAATCTGAGAGGTAGTGATTAACAGCAAGGATTTGACTTACCTGTCTTTCATCTGAGATCTGTCACTTATTATAACTGTGACCTCGAGCAAGTTCCTAAACTCTCTGCACCTCTGCTTTTTCATGTAGAAAATGGGAATAAAAATCACACATAAAGTATCCAATTAAAAAAAAAAATCCTGGCAACCTACTGGAATAAGGGTCAGAGCCAGATTTAAATTGCATTGAAATGATAAAGAAACGTGAATTTTTCTTGCCTGAGTTTATGGATTCATTACACATTTACCAAGTCCCTACTAAGCACCAGGCATTAAACCAGTCCCTGGGAATATAATGCAAGACATCATTTTTCTTCCCAAGACACTACTGTAAGGAGGTATCCAGGGGAGAAAGTCTTACTCCTGGCAAGGCAAATCAAGCAAATTTGTTCTTGTCTTACCTTACATTTCCAATAGAAAGCCTGATTATTCTAGCTCATCCTTTTGAACCAAGCCATAGGTCATAGGTGATAGGTTGTTTGACTAGCCAGTGGATTGGCTGCCCTTGAGTCAGGTGCTCACTCCTGGTCTAATCAGCTGTGGCCAGGAAATGTGATGGTGGCTCACCATACAAAGCATGGTCATATCTTCCCTCCTAGCAGAAGCTAGTTTTTCTTAGAAGAGGAATGGGGCACTGCAGACAACACATTGGTACAACAAGGAAACATTTTCCAACAGATGTCACAGTGTGTGCAAGGTCAGGCCAATATGGAAAAGTATGAGATATTTGGGGAACTATGAAGATAGGGGGTGAAGAAGTGGACTGTGATTCTCCAATCACAAAGCTGGAAAGGGAGGCTGGAGAGGGGTCAGCTGGGCTGAACATTGTCCCCTTGCTCTGGAAGTCAGGACAGTCTTTGACTGCAGGGCAGGAGTGATGGTGGTCATTAGCCCCCAGAATCATTATCCCCCAAATGTGGGCCACTCTGGGTCAGAGTCATACTAGGCACTGGAGTGGAAATCCCTGGTCATGTTGTCAGAGGTCCTCTTCCCACCCATCTCACAAAAAAAAAAAAGAAAAAAGAAAAGACATTTTGAAGGAGATGGAGATAATAATTCCCATCTTTAGGGTTGTGATAAGGATTAAATGACAAGGTGTATATAAATTGATTAAAGGTATCTGATACCTACCTTTAACCACTTTATATATACCTTGTCACTTAATAAGGTGATCAATATAAGTTAGTAGTAGTAGTAATTTTTTTTAAGATTTTATTTATTTATTTGAGATAGAAAGCAAGAGTGAGACAGTGAGCAGGAGCAGGGGGGAGGGGGCAGAGGGAGAGGGAGAGGCAGGCTCTTCACTGAGCAGGGAGCCCCTCATCCCAGGACCCTGGGATCATGACCTGAGCCGAAAGCAGACGCTTAACCAACTGAGCCACCCAGATGCCCCAGAAGTAGTAATTTGTATGATTTGGGGCAGAAAATCTGATTGCTAAATGTCATGTTTACTGCAAATCTATTGCACAGGACAGTTGTGAAGATTAAATGAGACGGTGAGTTGAAGGGCTCTGAAAAGTGCTATATAAGCTTTAGGAGTCATGAAATCAGATATAAGTGACTGTTACAGCCAAGACAGCAGGCAGATGGAAAGAACCAAAGTGTAGAAAAAAGCTGGGACCATGACCTTCAAATAGTGAAATCAACCTCCAGCTCACTTCTGAGTTTAAAAATATCAGTAAAATCATTTTAGGAATATGTTTCATGCTATTTTCTGAAATCAATGGTGACTTATTTAACAGTAACCACTAATTTTCTCCATATTGTGCACATATTTTTCATCAATTTACAGACTGACTGGTCTATTTTCAGTAGGCTTTCACACACTATGTGAAGTGTTAGTTAGACATTGTAAAGGTAAGAAAGTAAGAATATTTCCAAGTAGCAAGTAAGTTTTCATTCACATCCCCACTGCAATTGATTAATATTTCTTGTCTAGTATATTGAGATTTCTGGAGCCCCATCTGAGCTTCGTAGACATGGTGCTGTGATTGATTCGCTATGTCTGTCATGGGTCATGGGTATGGGAATGTGAAATGATAGCACATGTCTATATTCAGATAAGTGACAGACGGATGCTCCCGGTGAAAATAATTTCTAAATTAAATTCCTTTTCATACTCGCATGACTTAGAATGGTATATTTACTGGGAGAAAATTTGAAAATTGTGACAGATTGCATTTTCCAAGGATGGAAAGGATGCTCTTCCGCAATGTGACTTTGCCACTCCCCCAAGATTAGGTAGAATATAATTCCCCTGCCCTTGAATCCGGGCTGGCCTGAGTGAGTTGGGCACAACCAGTTGGATAGAGGTAGGTAGGAAAGGAAAATAGAGCTTCTGCTTGGCTTTCTCGGTGCACTTGCTCTTGGGAAGCCCCCTCCTAGAAGCTAGCACCGTACCATGAGAAACGCAAGGTTAAAAAAAGCTCATGGACACGAGCAGCAGTCGGTGGTCCCCACTGAATCCGGCCTTTGGGGCCGGAAGCCTGGGGATGACGCCAGCCCCTGGGCATTTGACTCATTCCCCAGCTGTTCCTGTCTTCTCAGGTGAGGGCCCAGACACTGCAGGGCAGACAAGCTTTCTCCACTGTGCCCTGATTTCCATGAGCACAATGAGATTGTGCAAAAGTTTACCACCACTAGATTTGGGGGTGCTTTGTTATACAACAGTGGTAAACTGGAAAAAGAATCCCAAACACCAAGGGATGGAGGTGGCGGGTCTGCTTTCTCCATCGTGATTGTGAGACTCTGCACAGGCCATGTAAGCCCTCAAAGTTTCTAGTTCTTTATCTAGGATAAAAACAGCCCTCCTAATCACAGTACAAAAATGAAGTCAGAGAGCAATGGAGACAGAACTTTTACCAAGTGACACCGCCGTGAAAAGCACACAGATTGCTACTCTTCACTGGCCTTTCTGTCAGCCGGGCAGCAGCACTCTGAACCACAGAAGACATGCTTTTTGGAAAATAGTTATTAGCCCACACCCACAAATCCAACTTCATAGATCTAGGTAGAGTCTTCAAATTTGGTGGAAACCAAACCAAAGCCCTCAAAAGCTCCCACAGGACAAACAGACAGACATGAGACATAACTGTTGCTGGCGGTGACCTCACTTTTTTGTATAATGACATGCCACATGGTAAGAAGGCCTCTTGCTCTCGTGAGAGGAACCAACAAGAGTCTCTCCCTCTTCCAGAAGTACATGCTGTGCGCCCCTACAGTGTGAGGCCCAGGGCTAGTGGACCTGCCTTGCCCCATCATGGCTTTCTTTCCATGAATCTGCTCAGAGGCGGTCCTCAGGGCTTGGGCCTGGCTTTCTTGATTCTACTCCTTGAAGACAAAATAACTTCTTTCTATATTCAGACTAATTTGGTGGAACCCTTCCCCAACTATACCCCCGATTAACTTTTGTAGCAGTGGGAGATAAAATACTTTTTAACATTTAAATTAAGTTTTATTCGAAGTGACCATGACACGTGTATCTCCCATCTGCTGCCAGTATCCACCCTGATCCTCTGTCCTGGGTGCTTTCTCACTTTCAACTTCTGAAGCTTTATGAAAGAGTTCTTGGTTAGGCATTCACTAGCTGTGAAAGCTGGTCAACTCACTTGTCACCTGCAAAATGAAGATAACCATACCCCATAGCCTGGGGGGCGGGGGGGTGGGCAGGGAGTCATAGCATTAAGAAAGCATTCTGCCATGCAACTGGATTTCCTTCACTCTTTCCAAAAATTGTCTTTGGAACTTTTGCTATGTGCTGGGCATGGGGCAGATCCTGGGTAAACACTGATGAAAAACCAGTCCCTGCCTTCTAGGAGCTCCCAGGGCAGTGGGAGAAATGGCAAGTAAACAGGCTATTAACATTCAGCATGTTAAGTGCCATAAGGAGGGTTCTATAGGAATACGCAGATTCCCAAACCAGACATTGGAGGGTCAGCAAAAGCTACTTGGAGAAAAGAGTGTTTAAGGAACAGGCAGGAGGTGGGGGATATGGTGGAGGATGGGATAGAGGGGAAAAGTGATGCAGACGGACAGAAGAGCAGCTACAAAGACATGGAGACTACAGAGCACAGTGTTTCCAGGTGGTTCCGTATGTCTGAATGTAAGGCAGAGAGCGGAGGACAAGGAGTTGGTGGGGTAGGCAGCAGGCAGCGAACATGGTCTTACAGACGACACACACAGGCATATGGACGTTAGCACTGGGAAGAGCACCTGGCCGATGCCATGGAGAACGGATCCGAGGGGCGAGCATCGGATGCCCGAGGCCATGAGGGATCTCTGCAGTAATTCAGGCGAGGTGCAGTGACCCCGTTCGTAATGGTTGTGATTACTCCTATCACACCCCCCTGACTGGGGGTTCAGAATGTGAAAGCATGAGGGGTGTGACTCCCACATGTTGTACTATGTTTTCTAAAGGAGTCTTATACAGGAAGGCCAATTTCTGTCTAGCGGGTGAACAAGAAATGCAGCTGAATGCAGCACGGATGAACTCGGAGGCAGAGGAAGCAGAGGGCCCAAGGCCCCAAAGCCTGGCCTCCCCCAAAGTGCAGTGAGCTTGGCCTTTGTTTTCATTCCCCAAGGCAGGGCCCCTCCCTTGTAAGCCTGGCCATTTTCTGGAATTGGGAATCTTCCCTGAACTGGAATCTGCTTCTCCAAAATGAAAGCTGAATGTCAAGAGGGAGGGGAAATGTGAAATTTCAGAGTTTAGCCCCAACAGTTCCAACCCAATTTTCTCACTGTAATCCCCACCACACCCCAACGAAAACAGGCCTGACTCACAAACCACATCAATCCTGGCAGGCGGGGAAGGTTGGCTGCCGGCCGCTGGCCAGCCTCTCAGGGCCCCATCCCCCCGCGTTCCTGGTGGGCACATGCCTTGGGTGTCTCTCTGAAAGCCACAGACAGAGGAAAGGTGGCCCTCACCCATGCCCACCCGCATGGCTCCGTGGCCCCAGCCATCTCCCTCTTCCTCCCCTGAGCTTTTAACTCCCAAACCTGTAGCCACGTGGGGTCAGGGAAAGCAGCTGAATTATGATCAGGCATGAGGAGAAATTTATAAAGCCATTCCAGGGGCCACAGCCCTGGGAGTGTCTGCAGCTGATTCAACAGATGGAGAGGCAGGAAAAGGGTCATGGAAAGTTGGTGAGATCCCCACTCAAAATTCCACTTCTACCACATGGTAGCCGGGAACCTGGGGCAAGTTACTCAGGCTTCTGTTCTGCTTCAGTTGTCTCAGCTCTAGAAGGGGAATAATAATGTCTTGCTTGGAGGGTTACTCGGAAGCCTGTAGCCCAATACCTGAAATTGAATCGGTGCTTAGAACATCTGGGTTCCAGCATCGGTGCTGCCTGCACAACTCGGAAGGCAGCTACCCTGTGCAGTCTCCCATCTGTGCTGACCTCACTCCCTTCGCCGGTCTTACGGGCAGGTGGAGGGCGTTAACTGTGTGTTATAACACATTCTTCCCTTCCCAGGGCATTTCACACTGCATGTGGGTCAATACACACTTCCTGGCTGACTGATACACCCAAGTATCAAGACCCCAGGGCCAGGGGCACCTGGGTGGCTCAGGCTTAGGTTAAGGGTCTGACTCTTGATTTCAGGTCAGGTTAAGATCTCAGGGTCCTGAGATCGAGCCCCTCAGCAGGCTCTGCGCTGAGCGTGGAGCCTACCTAAGATTCTCTCTCCCCCTCCACCTTCCCCCAGCTCACTCTCTCCCTCTCTCTAAAAAAAAAAAAAAAAGAAAAAGATCCCAGGGCCAGAGGAAGGTGGAGACAACCATGCCAAAATTAACAGTCTCTGGCACCCAAGGCACAAAGTATGACCCATTAATAAATAAAACACAGGGGCTTTTGTGCAAATGCAAAAACCCTTCTTTTACCTGTTAGAAGTAGCTGGTCAACAGAAGGGGCCAAAGTACTGGCAAACCATGCACAGCTGAGCTTTGCTGCCTGTGGGTATGTCACCACTATCTAGTGGTGTGACACTGGGCAAGTAACCAGACCTCATCTGTAAAATGGGAATATTGGGAGTATCTACCTCCTAGAGTGATTGGGAGCATGTAAAGAGTATATGGAAAGCACTCAGAACAATGTCTGGCATTTAATGTTCAATGAGTACTCATCTTCCTCTCATCTTTGTGAAAGCTCAGTTCTGTTTGCTGGGCTAGAACCCCTTGTCAAATGGCAACATTGGAAATCTTACCCCAGGGACCCTGTCACCTGGAACAGGGAGTCCACTCTGGGTGGGGAGGGGTGCAAAGCTGAGCTGCCTCTCTTGAATAGTCTGTATGGCAAGGTGACTTTGTGGAAATGCCCTGCAAACCATAAAATGCATTACAAGTATTAGTGTTACAGTTTTTGTTTTCCTAATACTTTAAAATCTAGAAACAGTATTATAAGCATAATCCTAGTTCCCACTTACTTGACAACCTACCATGAGCTAGATAAAGTGCCCACTGCTTTGCACAAGTCCACTCACTGAATGTTCTCAATGACACCATAAAGTAGGAACTATTTTCATCCTGATTTTTTTTTTACAATTTTTTTTAGTAGGCTCCATGTTCAATGAGGGGCTTGAACTCAAGACCCTGAGATCAAGAGTCACAACTCCACCGACTGAGCCAGCCGCACACCTCTTCATCCTGATTTTAAAGATACTGAGAAAGTGACTCAAAGCCTCAAGCAAGATTCAAACTCAGGTCTGTTGGTTTCCAAAGCTATGCTTTTAACTACCACATTACACTCATGGAGTGAATATAAATGTTCTAAGATGGGGCGCCTGGGTGGCTCAGTCCGTTAGCGTCTGCCTTCGACTCAGGTCATGATCCCAGGGTCCTGGGATCGAGCCCTGCATCGGGCTCCCTGCTCAGCGGGGGAGTCTGCTTCTCCCTCTGCCCCTGCTTGTGCTCTCTCACTCACTCTCTCAAAAAAATAAAATCTTTCAAAAAAATAATAATTGTTCTAAGATGAGTAAGATGTCAATGGGCTCAAGATATCCAGCCAAAGCCAGTAATCTTGCTCTCAGATTCTGAGAGTTCTGCCTCTGTCCCCTCAATAGGCATTATGGTATCTCAACACCACAAGGCACATGGCCGTGCTTTGCTATTTAATATCTCCTGGGGGGGGGGGGGAAGATCTCCTGAAAATCATCTTGCTTTCCCTCATCCAAATTAACCATGTTGAGCTTACTTATCTACCTCGGATGGATCCAGGGCTCAGTTGACCCTGCTTAAGATTTGAAATTACAGTTCTTGAGTACAAGGATTTTAAACCTAGCGCAGACAACATTTTGTCTTCTAGCTGGGACATCCAAACAAAATACAATACCTTCTTTTTTAAAAAAAGTCTATTTTCTTTCTGAAAGTGGAAGAGCATTTTGCAGTTAAGAAAAAAAAAAGACATCAAGAAATAGTGGCTTATTTTGCTTTAATATCCCGAAATATCTGTGTGGGACTATGTTGCAAAACAAGGCAGAAATCTGTAGATGAGTACGTCTCACTCTGAGGAACGAACTGATTGGAGAGAAGGCACCAGAAATTGCATTTTGCTGGATCACATGTAAACAGTTAATGGGGGAAGAATTCACCAAAGAGAAGGGAGTTTGCGCTGTCATTTCATCGGCACATCCTAAGCATGAGAAATGGCCTCACTAGCTGCTGCTCAGCCTCCATCTCACTTTGCAGTGAGCAGAAGCTGGTGCTAGGGAGACAAATGCCTGCACAGCAGCAGGGCCTAAGGGCACGAAAAGGGAGTGACATTAGCAAAAGCCCCTGGGTCCACTTTCTCTTTCCCACAGGGCATCGCAACAGGCAATGTCGCACTAATGTGCCATTCATCAACAACTGGTTAGTGGAAAAACCAAATCCTACAAAGCCTGGGCGGATACATTTTGTTTGTGTCCATGCTCTTCAATCAGATGACTTGGAGGGTCCTGGGGAAGAGGGACGTACCGCATCCGGCCTGTCTTCTTAGGTGATAACAGTGGGCGCAGTGCGTCCTGTCCTCTCCTGGAGTTGGGACACCTTCAGAGCAATGGAAATAAGGGGGGCCAACATGACCTGAAGGAGACACAAAGAGAACCTTTTCCATTACTTTCTCTAGACACAGAGTCATAGCTCCCGCCCTCAGATGGCCTCCAAGACCCACATGTCTGACTGCCTCCTTCCACATCCCAAAGGCTCCTCAGACTCTGCAAGTCTAAAGCTCAAAGATGTGTTCTTTCCCCTAAAATCTGCTTCCAGCATTCCCTATCTCAGTGACTCAACACCGCAGTCTACCATCTAAAGCTAATGAACAACTAAGAGTAACTCTTGACCCCTTCTTCTCCCACATTCCCCTTGTCCAATCTATTAGCCAGCCTAAGTGGCTTTTACCTTCTAAGTATCCCTCAACACGCGCCATTTCTCTCCAACCTGGGGCTATAGATCTCGCTAAGTCAACGTTCTCTTTCTCACCTGGAACAATGGTGCTTCTACTTTCACTTCTGCATCCTCTAATTTGTTGCCTACCCTGTCCCCAAAGAGATCTTCTCAAAATGCAACAACACTACCCTCCCAACTACCTCTCACTTAGGGGGAAAAAATAAAAGAATTCTGCTGTTGCAGGATAATATAGCATAAGTATTTTAGAAATATATTTATAAATATAAATATTGTTTAATATTTTTTAATGAAAATTCTTTTAAAAAACCACTTATCTAGCTAAACTGCCCACATTACACATGAGAAAACTGATATCCAAAAAGATGAAGTGATTTAACCAAATGCCTCAAGGGCAGAGCCAAGAGTAGTTCATTTCCTACTGCCCACCGTTGCTTTCCCTCCTCTTAATCTCCACCAACTCATTATTCCTGGCTGAAAGCTGGAGAAGCAACTCCACACGCTAACCACACCACCTGCCATTCCCCCTGGGGCTCCAACAGTCCCAGAAAGTGCTGAGGCCGAGGCCCAGCAGCTCCAGAGTAAGGGAAGGCATCTCCTAGCTGGAATGGTGACACATCCCGGCACTGCGGGTACCTCATCCCCTCCAGAGCCCTCCCCCTCCCTCCCCACTTCCCTCCCACCTCCTGAAGACTATGGTTCAAAGAAACTTACCTTTCGTTCATTCATTATGTCTACCACGTGCCTGATACTAAGACAAAAGAACCCAATTCCCTTCTTCTTTTCCTCTTGCTCTATTATACTGTGGGTCTACAACTCAGACACCGCCGCCTTTGGTTTAAGTTTTAGGGATACCTACAGCATGACAGAGATCTGGCAATGACTGAAACTGGAGTCTAGCCACGGTAAAAAATGTAAGAGGGAAGCCTGCTCCCACAGAGCTCCTTCTTTTTGTAATAAAAAGAACTATAAGAGCCACACTTTCTCCAAAGGTAATCCTATGTGCCAGGCGCAATGTTTAGAATTTTGCATCCCTTGTCTCCTTAAATCCCTATAGTAACTCGAGGCGGTAGGTAGTATTCTACCAGAAACTAAGGCTCAGAGCACGGAAACGACTTGCCCATGGACACACAGCTACTCAGGTGGCAGGAACTGAACTGAAAACAAGATCTTTCTACATCCAAAATTTATGCTCAAAACCGCTATGCCAAGGCTTTTCAAGTGAGTTTCCTCGGATTTTAATTAGGTGTTAGAAGAAAAAAGGCTTTGTGGGATAATAAGCACAGTGAAATGCCACTTAAGCAGGCGTCTCCACTGTGAGTTTTCTCAGAGCCCTTAAGGTGCAGTGTGTGTTATGAATCCTGAAGAAGGGGTTAAGGGACCACAACAGCTCCTACACTCTTTTGGCTGTGGATCTCTCGGGGAGCATTTGTCAAGACCATTGTGTGAGGAACAAACAGGGTGAAAGTCCCCTGTGTGTCACTGCCTCCCCTTGGCTCCTCCCCTGGGGTGGCTGTCCTCCAAGTTCTCTGCCCCACCCCTGGCTCCAGGGTCCCTCCTCACTCACAAACTTCCAGAGACCCTTTGGGTAGGGCTGGGAGCCCAAACCACCAGGCTGCAAGTCTGCAGACTCTCCCATATAGACCTTTGTTGCTGGGTCATGAAACTCTCTGCCCCGGCACCAAGTCTAGAACCAGCGTGTGCTCTTCCAGAACAGGCGATCAGACCAAGCAAAGTGGCAAATGACCAGTGACAGACCAGAACGCCAGAAGAGGGGCTGATTGAAAGATTAGTTATCCTGACTCTGCTGCTCACCAGGCACGTGACCCTGTTAGCTGCCACTTAACCTTTCCCTGTTTCTTTACTGTAGGAGGGATAATAATAGAGTCTACCTCATTTGAGACTTCAGTGAGTATATCCATTTGGGTAATGGGTTTAGAACAGAGCTTGGCACAGAGAAAATACTGAGATAACGGTTAGCTATCGCTGTTGTTATGAGGTACCGAAGGAGACATGGAGAAAAGCGAACACACGTTTGACCACTGGAGAAACGGGTTGTATTAACACAGACTCTGTACAACCACTATCATTCCCTCCAACGGAAAGAACTAACTCGTCAGGACACAGGGCTTGGGCATTACCTGGGGGTCCTGGTAGATCTTGGCAGTGTCCTTCTCATAGCTGTCGATGTACAGTCGAATGGTGGCCCCTGCACTCCCCGTGCCACTCAGTCGAAAGATGATGCGAGAACCATCCGCAAAAAGGAGCCGCAAGCCCTGGAGAAGGTAAGCAGAGATGTGTTCCCCACTTGCTGGAAGGGAAACCGAAGGCTGGCAAATTACAAGGGGTTTGTCTGGAGATCAAATTTCATCCATACTTGATCAATTGGAGGATTAGATCCTTGATAAACAGCAGCAGTTAAGCCCCATGAGTCGGCCGTGGTTGGCCTGTCACTGTGTCCTGCCAAAGGGGGCTGAGCTCATGGGCGGGGCGGGGGGGTGGGTAGGAAGCATGCCCAGGGTCAGGTGGGAGATGTGATCCGGGGCGCAGTGGTGCTGGATGACACAGGCCCGCCTTCCCCTCCTCTCCCCACTCCCCTGTAATTTATGGACTAACCATTCCAGTTTGAAGCCTAATAAATAGGTCAACAAATAAGTCGCTAGATGCAGAAATTTGATCCCCAGATCAGGAGGAAAACATGGACAGAATGGGCTGAAACCAGAGCAGAAGAGATTCCAGACAGATGAGAGGAAGAACTCTTTGCAAAACACCAATAGAGAGCCTCAAACAGAGAACATGAGGCCACACGCCCCAGACGAAGCCAGCTATTCCCAACCTAGCAAGCAGGATCCAGTGATCACTCTCCCCTCAATGCCTGAGGACTCAAAGCAGGGTCCCTGTGGGCGCTGTGCCAAACCCATGCCCCCAACCCCCTGCTGCCTTCTTCTTTCCCTCCCTGGCAGCATCTCTTGTCCTCAATAATCTTCTTGCTTCAGGGAATTTGAGGTTGAAGATTCTTGGGTAGATATTCTGACACCTGAGGTAGGAAGGGTCAGCAAGACAGTTATCTGAGAACTCTCTAGGCTTTGTGAGCCTGTCATTCTTCTATACAAAGAAGAACTTCACATAAAGTCAAAGACCAACCAGCAGAGACACTGCTCCTCAGCTGCTATTTGTCACCAAATCCTGTCCAGTGTTTAATCGTGCCATTCAGCAGTGAAGACAGCAGATGAAATGCACGCAGTACCTTCCCGATTCCGTCATCACAGGGAGGATACCGTTAACTCCCATTTACCATTTCTTGCTTCTAGGAACATACCAGGTTGGTCTATCTCTCTACAGCTTCAACTTGAAGCTTCTAAATTCTTTCCACTTGATGGCAGATGCTATATCTACTCTGGAAGATTCTCCCTCCTACCTGGCCTTCCATCTAAACGCTCAGACTCTGATTATAGAACGTGAAGCTGTTGAGTTCTTCCTCGCAGAATGCAAAGAGCAGCCCCGTGCTCATGCCCACACCCTTCCCACACACAGCTCAGCTCCCCCCGCCCCACAGATGCTGGGTGCAGCACAGAGTTGGGGGTCACTTTCCCTAATCGCCTGTTTTCTCTGAAGGCTTCTCTACAAAACTTCTGCTCTGCCATCCTGTGGACCCCACCCTGCCCTCTTCCATACCCACCTCCTACTCTACCTACTCTACCCCTGGCCTTTTTCTAATTATCTCAGACGTCGCTTACAATCATCCGTACTGCACCCAGAGTTCCCACAGAGGGTGAACGGGGATGGGGAAGAAAGCCCACTGGGCTAGTATCTTGAGGATGGGAGACTCCTGGCACTGAGGGTCGCTGTGGCCATGCTCCAGCTACCCGTCCACTGCCTGCATCTCCAGAGAGACATTAAATCAATCCTGCGGTCCATCTCCTTCAAAGCTGTCAGCTGCCTTGAGAAGGAGTGGGCCAAAAATCTGGGTCTGTCAGGAGAAAGCAAACTGGAAAGCTGTAAAAGAATTTTACATCTCCTTATTATCTCTGCCTCTAAATTATTAGTGGTGAGTCCAGCCTGTGACAACAGCAGAACCAGAGGACCCCGGGGCCCTGGGTGTTTGTGAGAAGCCTGCACAAGGGCCAACCCAGCCTGCAGCCGTGGGTCCCTGGCACCCAACGAGGGAAACCCTACCGGCTCTGTCCCCATCCAGACGTGGTCCAGGTCCTCAACTGTGATGTCTTGCTGTGTTAGGACTGGCTGCATGTCACATGCTGTGGATGTAACAGCTACGATTTCTAAGTCTGGAATGCCTCATCAGTTTTTCTTCTTCTTCCTCTTTTTCTTTTTTTTTTTAAGAAATCAGAATATACCAGAGAAAGGTCTATGATAATGCCACTCTCGTGGCTCGCATTCTGCTATCATCTCCTGAGAGAAAAAAGGGGTTTGATATCTATGGCTGTAGTTCACCTTTTCAGCTTTAGATTCTAGGGCTCCTTTCTGCACATGCATTCAACACAATGCCTTGCACAGGATTCTGGAGGATGTAAAAACCCTCTGGAGCGGAGGCTAAGAATCCCAGAATGAGGGCATAGGGGAGTACACAGAACCAAGGCAAATCCCATTTTCCCTACGAGTATATTTGCAAGTTATGTGTGACCCAGCAGAAAGCCAGCAACTGTAGAAACAAAATGGTAGCAAAGGAGAGATGATCAAGCGGCCTTTTACTTTCTCCTCTTGAGATTTCAGAGATGAAGCTCTGAGGCCTCTCTCCCAATACACATAAATCTGTTCCTACCTGATTCCTTGAAACGCTTCCATCCACCGGATCACTGTATTCAAAGTTATCAATTTTCTCCACAGTGTAAACTTTGTCCCCCACTGAGAACTGTTTCCCCACGAAGGAGCGATCAGATATCAGGGCCTGCAAGTCCTTCATCATTTTGTTGGCACCCTCAGCCTCCACCTCCTCGTAATCATACCTGCAAGAAGTCACAAAGGTGGGGCCCACACACTGACTTCGGATCACCCCGAGGTAGATTACCACCTTCTTCATCATTTGTTTGGCCCTCCCCACAAAACCCCCTAACTGCAGAAAAAGCTGGCAAAAGGCTGTGCTTGTTCGTCTCTGGGGAGGGAGCAGGTCAGGGAT
Source organism: Halichoerus grypus (assembly GCF_964656455.1). Lineage (NCBI taxonomy): Eukaryota > Metazoa > Chordata > Mammalia > Carnivora > Phocidae > Halichoerus > Halichoerus grypus. The sequence continues at coordinate 136,696,861 of NC_135716.1, forward strand.
GAAAGGAAGGCTTTGCAGGATTTCAGGGAAGGGTTAGGAGCTTCTGAATAAGCAGAAAACTCCCATCTTGGCTTTTCTACCGAATAAGCTCTAGAAGCTTCAAAGGCTTTTGAGAGATTCTATCTAACATTTAATCACTGCCTCCTGAGGAGGTAGAATTAAATGCAATGTTATCTCTAGAGGATGCTGCCTCAAGAGGCACATGAGTCAGGCACTTCTCTTTCAAACTCCTGGAGCTTCTTTGGGATAAATGCTGGGACAGTTCCCAGTCTGGGACCTGCCTGAGGCTGCTGAGATTTCGGTGAAGGAGAGTTCCAGTCTCCACAGGAGCTTCCTAAAGTGAGGCCAAGTTTTCACTGACCAGATAGAAGGGGCCAAACCCTAACTCCTTACATCTGAAACACCTCTGTCCTTTCATTGAGGGTGGATTCTGGTCCAAAGTGTTTTGGGTTCACCCTGATGGAGGAGGCCTGGTGTAGACACAAAAGGGTCAAAGCAAAAAAAAAAAAAAAAAAAAAAAATCACAAAAGAAATTCTATGACTTTTATTATTACTCCCAGAATTGTTCTTGACTTCTTTCTTATGAGGTTAAAGACGCTGACAGGTGGCTTTTCTTGACCTAGTGGCACACACCCTCTTGAGAGAGTTATTTTTTAGAGGCTCAAGACAGCAGAGTCTATATTTATTTGCGATAGTGAAACAAATATGATATGTGCAAGATGACACCTCTGAGACATGAGAAATACTGGGGAATTAAGGCCAACCTGTTCTAGCTCCAGGATTCTATGAATCAAGGACAATAGTCCCCTTAATCTTGAAGTCAGCTCTTTCCCCTAGTTAGCATGATAAACAGCAAGAAATTACAACCAGGTGTTTGTGCTTTACATCTGTGACCTTTGGGCATTTGAGGGAAGTGTTCTATAAATCCTAGGCACAGAGAGGCATAATGGAAAGAATCTGGACTTCGGCATCGGAACGAGCTACACATCTAGCCTCTATCGCTTACTAACTGTGCAACTATTAGCAAGTGGCTTCATCTTGCAGAATCTCAGTTGCCTTATCACTAACTGTTTTGAGGCTGACATGAAACAATGTGTGCAAAGTGCCTAGCACTTTTGTTAAGTAAATGGAGGGTAGGATGGAGTCTTAACTAACTAGAAATGCAGGTTCTAGGGACTTTACTTGCAACAGTTGGTTAGCAGTTATCTGAAATTAATACAAATATGTTCAAGTGGTTTTTAGATGGAGGCTTTTAACTGATTCCAGAGTGACCCCTTCTCTGAACAAACCCTCCCAACCTTATTCCATTCTGGCTACTATTCAGTCGTTACCTCGTCGTTCATTTATTCATTCAAAGCATATTTACGGTGTCACTAGGAGTGAGGTGTTTAGTGATACCATGAAGCACAGAAACAGACGTGGTCCTGCCTACATGACATTCTAGGCTCTAGAGAGTTCACGACTGCTGTTCTGAATTACCAGGTTTTTCTGGTTCTTAGAAGGTAGAGATTCTTGCCTTCATTCCCAGGGCTCCTGCTGTGGTACCACGTGACAGTTATTACTTATACCTTCCTCAAAAGAATGACTTGAAGCAGGAAGACAGCAATGAACTTCTCTAAAGTTGATAAAAAGGATTCTGAGTAAGGAGGCTGAGTTGCTTAAGGTTTAATTCTTGTGTGACTATCCAGAGATCATGGACTATTCAATCTGTGACACAGTTTTTAAATTCTCTAATTTAACTCAACCTATTTTATAAAAAAGGCAACTGAGGCCCAAAGAAATTACATCTAAGCATTTCTTATCGATAAGCACTTCATCTACTCTCCTTTTTCTCATATTTCCTTTCAGTAATTAGAATAGTGAGGTCTAGGAAAAATTTTGTTAGATTTTTACACTTACTGGGGGAAAGGCAAATTGAAATTAGCGGAAAGCACTTCTCGGAAAAAAAAAATATTAATGCCTTTTAAAAATAGAAGTATGCGTGGCAAAGAAGAATTACTATGTATTCTAAGTATTTTGTTCACTGCTGAATCCCCAGCGGCTGGCAGAAAGTAGGCACACAGTCAATATTTATTGAATCAATGAATGAAGTATTGACAAGTATGCAGCCTTTGGGGACATATTTTAATGAGTCAGAAAAGTTGATTTAGACTAAGCATAATTGTTTCCATAATTTCAGAAAAAAAAAGTTTCCATACTTTGAGTGCCCCAGAGTTTATAAAACACTTTCAGACTCATATTTCATTTAATCCACTCAATGGCAGTCTGTTATTTCCATTTCTACAAATGAGAAAAAAAGAGTAGTTTTCTGTTAGAGAGAGGTTAAATGACTTCCCAATCCACTAAGGGGCAGAAATAAAATTCTAATCCATTCTTCTGAATCCAAATCCAACTCAATTATCATGTCCACCTGCAGGTACATTTAAAAGGTTTACAAAACATTTATTCTTTCGAATATGTTAACTAAATTTTTTAAGCATCGTTCTTTATGGCTAACATAAAAGGTGACCTTAACTGAATTATTTTAAACTCCCTCAATTTGTAGAGGCTAGATGAACTAGGGTTTTATTAGCACTTGAGAGACAGGAAAAAATCTGTACACATGAGAACTCTCTGCCCACTTCCCCACCCTACCTCCATACCCCACCCAGGCTGTGACTTACCTGGTGAAGAAATTCCGGCCATACTTCTGCCAGTGATCTTTGAGAATGTCCTCCACACTCTGTTTGCGGGTGGCTAGAATGGAGAGCCAAGCAAGGACAGCCCAGAGTCCATCCTTCTCACGGATGTGGTCAGAACCTGGCCAACGGGCAACAAGCAGCTATGAGAAACATGATTTCTCCAAAACATTTGGGATTAAACTCAACAGTAAACATGTAGACCCAATCCAACAAGTCATAAAACTTGACTGAGGAACTTGAATACATGGAAGGAACCACATATGGAACAAAGCAACATAATATTGGAAAGAAGTTGATATTTCCCAAAGTGATTTGGATATTTATGGCAAATGCCAATAAAAATGTCAATGGAATAATTTGGTGGAACTTGATATATCAATTATAAAGTATAAATGTAAGCAGAAAAAAAACAAACAACATGACCATTATAAATATTCAATAATTAAAAGCCTGGCAGCTTAGTGGAACAAAAGAGAGCACCTAGAAAGAGACCCAAACACATATGTGACTTGAAGATATGATAAGGGTGTCACTTCAAGGCTGTTGGAAAAGAATGAATTACTTTTTAAGTAGTATTTAGATATCTAGCTAGACAGTTGGAAAAAATTCAGTTTATTCCCCTATAAAACACCATACCAAAAAGATTTCCAGATAGATTATACATTCAAATATAAAAATTGAAAACCTTTAAATCCTCGAAGATATATATAAATAAAAGATATATACAGATATAATATAAACATACAATATAAGTGTAATAGAAAATATATATAAATATATTTTTTAAGTCTTGGGGATGGCAAATACAGGTAAATTCAGAATTCATAAAAGAAAAAAAACTACGTATTTGTCTACTAAAAAAATTATCATTTCTATCAGCAAAATAGCGATAGGTAAAAGTAAAAGGCCATTGGCAAACTTTAAAAAAAAACCACATTTGCAATATAAAGTACATGTTTAATGCAACTCAATATAGAAAAAATTTACATATTAATGAGAAGAAAGCAAAACTTCAATAGAAAAACAGGCAAGGATATAAACAGACAATCACCGAAGAATAAATACAGGTACCCAATTACATAAGAAGCTAGCATTATTTTTTAAAAAACAAATTAAAATGAAAACCACAATAAGAAACTGCTACTTGCTTGGCAAATGGCCACAGATTTTAAAATGAGAACACCTAGTATCAGGAGAGGTATAAGGGAAATGGGGTTCCAGCATGCCGCTGCGGGGAGAGGTACAATCTTCTGGAGAGCAATTTGGCAAAAAGTATCAAAGCCTTAAAAATGGACCTACTTGTGGATCCAGCAACTCCAATCTAGGACATCTTTCTTTAACTAAGAGGGGTTTGGTTAAATCAACTACGGCACATCTGTCCCCTGCTAAGGTACTTGCTAAAATCTTTACCAAAACTAACAAACTGGCTCCTCTGGATGTGCTTACGTGCATGGAGACCCTTTTCCAAGAACCTGATATGGGACACAACTCTCCTTTTTAGCCCTTATCTTCCTTATTCTAAAAATGAAACAAAACAAAACAAACACCACACATGGACCATACTGAGTGCTACTTTCTGACTTCTGAATAGGACTCAATACAATCCCTCTCCCATAATGCTTTAACATTATCATGCCTTGAATTCTTTATGTGCCTGTGTGCCCTTCTTGACTTCCCACTGGGTCTTATTCTTCTGAGAACATCAGAGTATCTCACAATGCTGGCTATGTAGTAGACATGAGTTAAGTTTGTTTCCTTCCTCTTTTCATCCTTTTAGACCAACTCAAATGTCCTGTCCTGTCTGGGACTAGTTCCCAGCTTCCCTAGGCAGTTATGAGCTGTGCCCTCTTTTTCTCCCATAGCGACCTGCTCTAAACCTCTGGTGTGGTGCCATACTCCTTGATCATCTATTTATGAGTCTTTCACCCCACTTCTGACCTATTTCTTAGAGACATCTCTTACTTATCCTTATAACTAAGTCTGATGACTAGACTAGCACATGGAATAGGTAAACAACTGTACAGGAGTGCAATGAATGAGTTTATCAGTTAATTAATCTACTACAACATTTTTTGGTTCACAAAAACACACAATTCTTTCTTTCAAAAGATCTTCTCTTCAATAAAATACCACTTTTAGAAACCATAGTTCTCAGAACCTGGAAGCTGACAAAACCTGGAGATGTTCAGCAACACTTTTAGCACTTTATGTAACAAATTTTTGGTTTACCTAATTTCATTATCTATGGACTTTTATTTGCCTGTATTGCTATCTCAAGGACCAGAAATTAGCTCTCTGGCCCTTACAGTGTTTGCAAATGATGTTTTGGCAATAGTTCACCCTGAGCAGCAAGATTCTGGCAGCTTTCCCTATATACTGAGAATTCGTGACAAAAATATACAGCTTGAAATTATTTGTCTGGCTCCCATGGGTATTTTTCTTCCTTCCTTCCCTTTTCTTTTCTTTTTCTTCTTATTTTGTATTTATTTATTTCTTGAGGCAGACTGAAAGCATAAGGGGCAGTGTCCCTTTGTGTTTTTCCTGTTCTAAGTAAAGAATTCTTTTTCTTTTATGAGGAAATGAAAATAAAATCTAAAAATCTTACCCAACTCTGACCAAGTTACTTGGAGATAACTAAATCACACACCTAATATCATCAACAAAATATCTGCCTTGGATAACATACACAAATATTCTATTCCATTTGCAAGATCCCTAGTCTCTGAAAATTCTGACTACTCTCAGTAAGCACCTTCATGTAATCAAAACTCTAGGTAACTCTAATACTCAGAAACTCTGGGTACATTTCTTTTTCTTTCTAAGATTTACTTCTTTTATTTTAAAGAGAGAGAGAGCTAGAACAATTGGGGGAGGGGCAGAGGGAGAGAATCTCAAGCAGACTCCGCTGAGTGCGGAGCCCAACGTGGGGCTCAATCCCAGGACCCTAAGATCATGACCTGAGCTGAAATCAAGAGTCAGATGCTCAACCGACTGAGCCACCCAGGTGCCCCAAAAGTCTGGGTACATTTTGTTTTCTTTAGGATTCGGATGAATGATGACAAGCTACGAGTAAAAAAAAAAAAAAGGCAATGGTGTATGTGTGTGTGTTTCTAAAGTTGCTGCTTTTGCAGTCATGGCAGTTGTTTCAATGGAAGATGCTTTATATTTAAGAGTCACGAAACCTTGGGGTGCCTGGGTGGCTCAGTCAGTTAAGCGTCTGCCTTTGGCTCAGGTCATGATCCCAGGGTCCTGGGATCGAGCCCTACATCGGGCTCCCTGCTCAGCAGAGAGCCTACTCTTCCTCTCCCTCTGCCTCTCCCCCCTCTCATGCTTGCACGCTCTCTCTCTCTCTGTCAAATAAATAAAATCTTAAAAAAAAAGAGTCACGAAACCAGAATTTGAAACTCTGTTATTTATTAACTTGATTTTCCAAGTCTCAGTTTCCTTGACTGTAAAATGGGGATAATGTTACCTTTCTCACACAATTGTAAGACTTTGATAGAGGGTAGAAATATTTATGAACTGTTAAGTACTATATAAATGCAAAATACCATTATGGATAAAGAGAAAAATAAGAAACTTTTGGGGGGAAATGAGTGCTTTCCACTACCTTATTAAGCTTTCAAAAATAACGTCTCTTAACTGTACACATTGGTGAAGAAAATGGAATATAACCCAGTACACTCTTTTCTCTGGGCAGTGACATTATAGTGTTTTCCTCTTCTTCCCTATCTAATTTTCCTATCATGAATGTGAATTACTGGTATCGTTTCTTTTAACTTAAAAAAAGGGAAAGAATCCACGCTCCAATAATTGTGAGGAAAGGGAAACAGTGCCAGCAGGCACCCCTAGTCCAGGCTGATACAAAGGCAGTGGTGGGCTCTGCACTGGGGCTCTTCCTACCTGGTCCAGCACAGGGACTAACTGAGTGCCTGGGAATTCTGCCCCTTCAGCATCTTCAAGCACCTGTCACTTGACTTCGGCCTAATCAGCACCTTGTGATAAGTATAAACTCAGCTCAGTCAGGGCATACTCCAGGCCTCAGCCAAGAAAAATGTCAACCCTTGCCGAGGGAGCCAAAAGCAAACAGTTTGGGGATTAGGTTCCATTTACCAGTATGGGCATCTCGGGAGTGCTGGGCGCCTGCCTCTGCCATGTGACAGGTCTGAGGATGGGGAAGTGGCAACTGAACAAGAGTTACATGGAGTTGTTTGAAAACACTTGCATTTGTCTGTCATGTCTCTCTGTCTTTCTGTTTCTCTGCCTATCTTTAGCTCCCTTTTGGTCGTCTTCTTTTTTTTTTTTTTTAAAGATTCATTTTACCCATTTTAGAGAGAAAGAGGGGGAGAGAGGCAGAAGGCGAGGGAGAGAGAGATACACAAGCAGACTCTGCTGAGTGTGGAGCCTGACATGGGGCTCAATCCCGTGACCCTGAGATCAGACCTGCGCTGAAACCAAGAGTCAGACACTCAACCAACTGCACCACCCAGGTACCCCCCCTTTTGGTCTTCTAAACACACTATTCTCTCTGCTTGAAAATGTCCACTCCATATATATCTATTAGCCTGGCTAACATCTCCTGCAATTACTTTCAACCCCAACTCAGGACGGCTTTCTTGTTGCCCTCCATGCTCACCCCTACTCTATCATACCCTGTCTGTTCTTAACCCACCTCGACTCTGAGGTATATCCCTGGCTGGTGCCTGGCACGCTGTCAATAAGGGTTGGCCCCAGGAATGGTCAGACCCCAGCTGACTGGCTGGGAGGTGTAGCAGACCTGCTCTGTCCACAGTCTCGTCCTCTTTGGCTTTTACTGCACAAATGAACTTACTCTGAAAGGACGGGTAAGCTCCTCAGGAAGCCTTTTCCAGATCACTCCAGCCTTCAGGGCCTCTCCCCCAGCCACCCGCAGACTTTCCCTTTAGCAATGAACCGTGTACTGCCTTGTGACTGCCCCTGGAACTGTTTCCTTTGGAGGAATATAGTAAGCGCCTGACGGGCAGGAGCCATGTCTTAACCCATACTCCACTGTATGCTCAACAACTACAAATCAGTGCCTACCATGTTCCAAGTACATGAGAAAACACCAAGATGAATAAGAAGACATGTTACTTGTCCTCACAGATGAGCATAGACACAGAGGTGAGGGAGACAGACATGCAGGTAATAGTTTGAGTTAGTTATAATGAGGTTGTCAGCCTAATTTTAGTGGGGTATTCAGCATACCAATAAGGTATTCTGTCTGGGAAATCTCCAGAGACGGGCTATTCTAACTTTTCCATGGGGACTTTACCTACAGGAAAATGTACTCAAGAGCTGTGCAAATCAGAATGTGCAGAGAACCAGACAGAAAGTCTAATGCCCTACACCATAGAACCAGGTTGTGCCCCGTCAATAAAGCTCCCAGGGCCCCCTGTACTTCATCACCGATCATTTTGCACACTTGTAATTACCTGGCCAGGGTCTGACTTCTTGCCCCAAATGTGGATTCTACAGAGCCCTGCACGAGACCATACGCATCGTGCCCCCCCAGAGCCTCACTCAGTACCTGGGATGCAGTTAAATTTCAATAAACATTTGAGGAATGAGTCAATGAAAAGAAGTACAAACATGAAAAACTTTTCCAAAGAAATTAAAATTAAAAGAAATTTGCAAAGCATCAATGCTCAACTTCTTCAAGTCATCACTCCCGTAGGATGCATCATCGCTAAAACCTTTTAAAGATGAAACAGGAAAAACTGTTACTAACCTCTAGGCCCAGCTAGATCATAATTTACTGGCATATTTCTATATGATACCAGGTTCATCTTAAATGGTTTCCTATCCCTCTTTCCCAAGCCCCCCCATTTTCCTGAGGAAGAGTTTCAAAGGCAGTGACATTCTATTCTATTCGGGACTTCACTTTCTATTGCCTTCCCAATTTCCCAACAAATTCAAGATGGGACAGAACAGCACCTCGCCCTCTGCCATTGTGTGTAAACATGTATACCATCATCCACAGTTGGGGGGGAAATAATTTTGCATCATGAGATCAACCAAAAATAATAGGTTCAGCCTGTCCAGTTCTGGTGCCCATTTCTGAGTCCCTTTACTCCGGCATCTGTAACACTGATGCGTGAGGAAGTGTCCTAGCCTCCGTGGCTATGATAATCCTGAGAGGCCATTGCTGTTCCTCCATCATGGACAGACTAATGTATGCTTGGTAACATTAATAACATCACGGCTTGTGCTCTGAAATGCTGGTGGTTTACCGGGTGAGCCGGTTCTTCTGAAGTCTGACTCCTTCGCACCTCTTTGCAAGTAAACTTCTTTTCCTTTACAAAAGCTCATCTGTTCTCACAAAGACCTTGGGTCCCCGACTCTGGACTACGGAGTGGGAATGGTGTTGAGTCCCCACAAGAGTCGCAGACCGCTCAAAGAGGTAAAGTAAGGATTCTCCACTGAGGCAGGTGTTGAAGTCGAACAGCACCGCCTGCCAGCTATGATTCCAACAACACGCAGGCAATCACACCGAATGACTTGAAAGTCTTTTCATTGCCAACACCAGGATTCTGTCTGTCTAACTGGAGGGTGTCAAGTGAATAGTGTATTCATGCACTCACTTATTCAACAAGTGTTTGCTGAGCCCCTACTCCACGCTGGCCTTTATAGGAGGCTCTGGGGATCTGATGGAGAATAAGACAGACATGATTCCTGTCTTCACGGAACTTACAGCCTTGATGTTAATCAAGTAATCGTAAGTAATTTTAAAATTACGGCTGTAATATATGCAACAAAGGAGAAGTGTGTGTGCCATGAGAGCCAATAAGAAGGGGAGTGGACCCACTGTGGAAGGTTAGGAAGGCTTTCCTGAGAAACTGCCTCTGCTCTCACCTGGAAAAATACAGAAATAAATGACCCTGTACTCAATGAAGCTACAGAACTGAAATACTGCAAAGCTTGTGTAGTCACTAACGTCCACCCTGAGAAACTCTATAAAGAAACTGCGGGAAGCACTCACCAGCAAGGGACTAGCAGGTGGAGATGAACTCCTCTATAAGCAAGGAGAGCACAAGTTCAGTTAAATAACTTCAGCTGCGACTCACTCACAGCAGTAGAGACTCAGAGCTATGCAGCTTGGTTTTCAAAATGGTTGTTTCAGAAACATTACAGAACAATTTTCTTTTTTCAAAGAGAAAGAAGTTTGCGGATTATTCTCTTGATGCATTCTCTCTTTGTTTTTTTTTTGTTTTTTTATTATGTTATATTAATCACCATACATTACATCATTAGTTTTTGATGTAGTGTTCCATGATTCATTGTTTGCGTATAGCACCCAGTGCTCCATTCAGTATGTTCCCTCTTTAATACCCATCACCAGGCTAACCCACCCCCCCCACCCCCCACCCCTCTAGAACCCTCAGTTTGTTTCTCAGAGTCCATAGTCTCTCATGGTTTGTCTCACCCTCCAAACTCCCCCCCCTTCATTTTTCCCTTCCTACTATCTTCTTCTTTTTCTTTTTTAACATATAATGTATTATTTGTTTCAGAGGTACAGGTCTGTGATTCAGCAGTCTTACACAAAGGGAAGATAAAATCATGGTTGGCACTTAGTATTTGAATGGGTTCATAAATAAATAAAGAGGAAAAAACTTTAACAAGAAATAATTTAAACTCTAATGTCTGGGTTCAAATAAATCAATCCCTCAAATGTAACGTGAACGACAAATTTTCTTGGCAAATTCTCCTGAGTAAAAACTTAAAGGGGCTTAATTATCAACATTATATGGGATAAACAGTATTAAGAAATGTCCTGAAAGCTAACATAAGTGAAAGTTATTTCCAAAAAAGCACAGGGCCCAGTTCTCTAGAAATAATCATCCCACTCTAGTCTTTACTTCTCAGTTAGGTCACACATGGATTTGGGCTCAGTTCTGGACATGATCTAAGAGGCAATGGTGAACTTGGAAGCATCGAGAAGCTGGTGCTGGGTATACAAACAATGTGGAGTGAGGAATGAGCGGGGGAAGTAAGGATGGGTAGCTGGAGAGGAGAGGACCTGCAAGCTGCCTTTCAATAGGTGAAGCCCTGTCACGTGAGAGGAGCCCCTTGTGCTATGCTGTCCCCACGTGTGTTCTCAGCCAGTCCACATCAGGGACTCCTACATGGCTCCAGGCTTGGCACCCACCTTGCCCAGTGCTTCCCACACAGATCTGTGGGGCAAGATGTCACTAGATATACCACACACACAGGCACACACAAAGACAGAGAGAGAGATGCGGCTAACTATGTTTAGGTAAAACTGTACAAACAGGATTCCTTACAGTAGAATGTTTTGGAATCTTCGAATGCTAATATCATTATGACTATCCAAGGCAGAGAGCTGTGTTCCAAGTTTTCCAATCTCTGCTGAACTCAGAACCCTCTCCTGGAATTAGTATCCTTCCACACACCCAAACATCCCAGGAAACCTTGTTCTAAACTTTTCTCCCTTTCACTATGCTCAGCACTGATACAGGTACAGGGGTTAGGAAACCAAAGGTTAAGACATGGTCCCTGCTTTCAAAGACAGCTTCATCCATAGAAAAGAACGACTGAAAGCAAGCCTGCACTTGATAACATTGGTAGGGGGGCAGTATTTCATGGAATAAGACCACCTCATGGGTTCATGGGCATTCATCTGGTATCCCACAGAGTAACATGGCATCATCCATATTTTATGAAGTAGGATAGGGCTAAGCCTTGTATTCTCTGACCGAAGACACAGAACGTTGGGAAACCATCAAGTTTTCTTTGTGGACACTGTTCAATCCCAAGATGCATCCATCTTTCTTATACCCTCCAATTCTATCAAGTCAATTCATTCCCAAGGAACATTACCACTCCCTCAAGGACATTACATTTCTGAGAACTTTGTATACAGGTGTCTCAAATTTACCAGCTCATTCTACCCACCCTACCCCTGGACTTGTAGGAAATGAAATAAAATCAGCATTCTATTCTCTTTAACCAGGTATGAATTGCAACTCAGTTACAAGGCTTATAGAAGGCTAGATTTCGATCTTTGCTTTGCTTTCGTACTGAAGGACCAAGATCAGTCCTTTTACTTCAAAATACTGGATAAAAAGACTAAGAGGAGAAGAAATTCAGCCGGTGAAGTACCTTGCAACCTGGCTGGAGACCAACACATGGAAAAGGGCCACATGCCTGAATGGAGGTTTAGAAAGGTGAGACACTGACGTCGGTAGGGTGAGCCAGTAGGGAAGGTCATGGAAGTAGGACTTCAGGTCAGCATTTGGATGGGCAGAGAGGAGGGGGGAGAGCACAGAAAGTAGGGTCTAAGGTCCCCCAGCCTACTACGTTCCCCTCCCTCATCATACTAACAATTTATGCAGACATCCTCACGGACAAGGACATATTTTTTTAAAGATTTTATTTATTTATTTATTTATTTATTTATTTATTTATTTATTTATTTGAGAGGGAGAGAGAGGGCACAAGCAGGGGGAGTGGGAGAGGCAAAAGCAGACTCCCCATTGAGCAGGGAGGCCGATGCAGGGCTCAATCTCTAGACCCTAGGATCATAACCTGAGCCGAAGGCAGATGCCCAACGACTGAGCTACCCAGGTGCCCCAAGGACATATTTTTAATTTCTTGATCACCTAGCAACTTCCCTCCACCCTAATGGCCTCCTTTCATTTAACCTTAATGAATGATAACTTGTTGCTACAGCAAACTTGGGCCTGTTAAAGAGAAAGATTTAATGCTGTGCTGCAACCTCCTTTTAAATAAAAACGAAAAACTGACTCGCTCCACCATATTTCTTCCCAGAAAGGAAAACATTTATAAAAGTTTCCTTGGCCACGGAGGGAAGAAACACATGTTTATCACTCTGTTTAATCTCTACAGACTCAGTGACCGTGCCGCCCGAGGGGGCTCCCAAACTTCCTGTCTCTGTGGATGTGATCCTCTGGAAGTAAAATTAGCCCTCTTTGGCTAAGCACGCTCACGGCTTTTCAAATGTGTACACTTCATCAGGGTTGTTATAAATAAACTGCATCTTGATTTAGGACACATCGGCCACCGGTGCTATTTCAGTCCTGCCTTAGCAGTCCGAGCGTTCCGCAAGTCGTGTTTACAGGAAAGGAAACGGTAGCACGGGGGCCACGCACTTACCAGTCCCGAAGCTCTCCTCCCCACAAAGGGACAGTCTGCTTGCATCCATCAAATTCCCGAAAAACTTCCAGCCAGTTGGGGTCTCATACAAAGCAATCTTTGTAGCATGAGCCACCCTTCAAAGGCATGAAATCAAAGTTACATCACAGCAGGACTGTTAGCTTAGCCACGTGAGGGAGGGAAACTAGCAACCGTTATTGTAATCAAGGGTCCCATTTAGCACTGCTCAGAGGTACACATAATTCTAAGATGGGTGGAAAATCGTAGGAGAAAACTTGTGCACAATGGGCTATTATACGTGGAGTCAGAAGACGGGGTAAAAGAGGAAGAAGGAAGAATTAATTCAGGTCACTGAGTTTAATATCTTAGAAGGAACAACAGTAGCAAAATGTGCAAGGCTATTTTTGAGGCTATTTAAACCCAATGTGTTTTGGATATAGACTGCATCTATCAGCATTCCATCAAGAACAAAAGAATGTGTTTTGATGCTCTTCACATCACAGAATCATAGAATATTGGGTCTAGGAGGCCACCATTTTACAGAAAAGGAAACAGGGTCTAGGATGTTATGTGACCAGCCTCAGGTCCCAGAGCCAGGATGACCAATGGCCTGCTATTCAGCTGCTCAGTCAATGCTCCTTTCATTTCACCAGAAGGCCCAGAAAGGACAGTGTCCAGGGGGTCTCCCATTTGTACCAACTTCCCCACACGGCTCCTTGGTCCCCTGTCCCCTCCAACACATCTTTTACTCCTTCCTATATATCTGTAGACTAGAACCTTTAAATGACTTTTTTTTTAAGATCACTTTCCCTCTGAAAAGGAAGACTAATCTACATTTCACTCACTGTTTTAGTAAGTTCTGCCTTCCAGAATGCTCGCCTTACTGCAAAGCAATGTCACATTTAGATTCTAACATCTGAAGAAAATTAAATCTATAAGCTTGAAAGCTGAAAGTACAATAAACTTTTACCTGGGTAATGAGTTATTTCTATTGTGATTCTATATGTGGATTATCAATTTTTCCAAAAACTAGAATTAAACTGCTCTTGGATGACACGGAAGTTATTTCAGGACCTGCTAGGTCTAATTACAACAGCCTGGCCAAAACCAGCTCACAGGGTTTCAGCTGCAGGGCGTGGCGGCAGAAGCATCAGGTTCTAATTCTAGCTCTGATTTAGTTGTGAGGTCCTCAATAAGATGGCTAACCTCTCTGACCTTTGGGTTCCTCTTCTTTAGGATAAGGATTGCTGTGAGGATCAATTAAGACTATAAACCATTCTATGAATATTATCTTCATAATATTCTATGAATATTAACTTCTTCTTAGCTGAAGGGAAGTTAGCACTAATTGAGTTAACGCATACCTCTCCCCCTTCTCTCCCCCACGGTAGGAAACTACTACATGGCCCAGTTGGGCCCAATTAGGAGCAATGGTTCTGGGTTCAAATTCTGATTCAGCCATTTACTAGCTGGGTGACCTTGGGGAAATTACATTACTTCTTTGTCCTTTTGTTTTCCCACCTGTAAAGTGGGGTTACAGATAGCACTGACCTCATGAGGTTGGTTTGAGAATTAAATGGTTTAAAACATAGAGTACTTCATGTCTAGCACAAGGCAATGTTCAATCAACATCAGTTATTACTAGAGAACCTAGATATATCCATTCTGCTTTCTTCTCTGACCTTGACCTTTTATTTATTCACTCATTCCTTATCCATTCATTCAGCAAACATTTACTGGGCACCTAATATGTTCTAATTAACATTCTCCCTAGTCCTCATTTACTATGTATTACTTATATTTTTTAATTGTTTCAGATGTGGTCACACAAGCCACCTTAAAGCCTTTGTAAATGAGGGGATATATAATAAATAAATAAACAAATAAGCAAATCTGAGATACCAAGTGTTTATTGTCACTGGGTCCTTTCTCATAAAAACTGAATATAATTTTCCTTAACTATTTGAGCTTTCTGTTTATTTGGATTTTGGATAAATGAACATTTACTGTGTTTGTGTATGGATGGGCACCCAGCGAGGGATGGACTTGGACGTTCTTTGACATACTGATCTTCCTTCAAACTGCTCTTTCACTCAAACTCTGTGCACACCTGCTAAAGGACAGGGATGGTTCTCCAGAGTGATGTCGTCAGTACTGTGGGGCTGCCATCCATTCATTTCTTCAGTAACATTCAGTCATTCCTTTTTTAAAGGGGTGTGTGTGTGTATGTGTGTGTGTCCTACTATGTGCCAGGCCTACCATGGTATATACTTTAGTGAATAAGACAGTCTTTTCTCTGTAGAAGTTTATAGTCTAGCAGGGCAGACAGGTAAGCAAACAAGCTATCAGAACAATGTGGTAAGTGCTGGAATGGAAGAAGCACAGGGTTGTAAGGAAGCACAGAGAGGGAACATCTAATCCAGAAAAAACCCACTCATTCCTTCATAAAATAAACACTTATATGTGGAACAGAAAAAACAAAAAAACCAACAAACCTACCCTTACATACAGAGAACAAGCTGGTGGTTGCCAGAGGGGAGGTGGATGAGGGGATGGTGAAACAGGTGATGGGGATTAAGAGGCACACGTCTCAGAGATGAAAAGCACAGTGTAGGGACCACATTCGGTAATATTGCAATAACACTGTATGGTGACGGATGGGGACTCCACTTATTGTGGTGAGCACTGAGTAATACACAGAATTGCCGAATCAATGTTGTGTGCCTGAAACTAATAAAACACTGTATATTAATTGTACTTCAATAAAAAATGCTTAATAAAATAAAAAGCACATATTACGCCTCAGATGTCCTAGCTGCAAGGGGAGAAGAGCCTGGTGAGGGCCAAGGGAATGGAGACGTACCGGTCCAGGGCCCCACTCGTGGGCATGCTGCGGGCAAAGCCTCGGACCCCGGTTTGCTGGAAATACGGAATGCTGAAGATGTTGGCAGCAATGACAGCCACGGAGTCTGAAGGGTTCACAAAGAACCCATGCTTGCCCAGAATCATGTTTCGATCCTTTGAGAGAAGGGGGGAGTCAAAGGAAGAGCTTTTAATCAAACTGCTGAAAAAAAAACCAAAAAACCCAAAAAACGATCTTACATGGGGGGATAAAATTTTAAATTATAAATTTTAAATTAAATTTTAAATTATAAAACTGATACCTGTATCCATACTGGGTTCTAAACACTGGACTTCGTTTCTAATGGATCCGCACAGGACACCGCTACACCGACCGCACCCCCGTGCCAACAAACTAAAACTGTTCTCAATTAGAGTGCAAGCACAAACTCCTTCTGAACCAAAAACTCTGTTCTCCCTCCAGAGGCCAGCTGACTCTAACCTCCCAGACCTTTTCCAAACGCTGGAATCAATCACCTCTCTCCCAAAGGAGAGAAGAGATCGAAATAAGAAAGGAAATGTTGGCTGTTCACATAGTTTGGTGGGTCTACCAGGCATCTTTCGAGGAAAGCAGATTTCTTCAAGAAAGGGCTCCTAAATCACGGCCCCTCCATTTGATGCAGGACCCAGCAAAACAACGCGGCCACCCTCACTGCTTCCTTGGTGCCTGGCATAAGGAAGTGCTCCAGTAACTCAGAGGATGGAGGGAAAACTCCCATCATGCACTGCTTCAGAAAGGAGCATTGCAAAATAATGTCTTTAGGGACCCTTTTAATTTTCCAAAATTTTGATATGGGTAAATTCATTTTTTTAGGAAATAATGGATTCTGGCTGAATTTAAATAACAAGAGCAATAAAAATATATTTTTGGCTAAGGAAAACATGTGTAGTACCAAGGATACAAACCTAACTAAAATACATCTCTTCCTTGTCTGTTGTACAGTCACCAATATAAATAAAACAGACTGCTTATTAAAGATACTAATTATAGAGAAGGAATAAAAGGTTAATTCTCTCATTATAGTTTTATCTTTCAGCTAATGTGAATGAACAAACAGGTATATTGTAAGGCCAAAACCTTTTCCAGGGGTTGAATAAACCTAGGATGGATTTCTAGAACCTGACCAGCTCACAAAGCACTAGTCATTATATCATAACTGAGCCCTGATCACCCTGCCACTCTTAGAAAACACGAATGTCTAAAACTAAACACATGGGTGACATTTCATGGACTCATTTCTGTTCAAGAGGGTCTTCTAATGATTTAGCCCTGACCCCATGTGCACTGAGGACTCCTCGACGGTCACTCACTCACGAAGCCCACGGGGCCTGACAGAAGCAGCCTGCTTCTCCCCGCTTTGTAGGACCATGCCTGGCCTGCATCAGAGTTCACTTAAACGCACTTGTACCCACCCCGTCTCCATCAAAGGCAGCCCCGAAGTCGTGCTCTCCTGTTTTCATGGTCTCCACCAGGTCAGCGGCGTAGGTGAGGTTGGGGTCAGGGTGGTGGCCTCCGAAGTCCTCCAGAGGAACACAGTTAACTGCTGAGTTTGCAGGGGCACCCAGTTCTTCGCAGAGGATCTTCTTCACATACGGTCCCACGACTACATAAAATGTGAAATGAGAATCGGAAACTATGACTTATGAAAGCTTGTCAGGAACGGGGCAGAAGGAAGAGGCATTCTAAGGAGAATGGCATGAATGACAGTGAGAACGGGAAGCCTATATTCAGGGGCCAGCGGAGAGGTAAGTCTGACTGGGACGGAAGGTTTTGCCAAAAGGAATAATGAGGGGTTCGGTTGGAAAAGGTGGGGCTAGTTGATGAAGGAGAATGGGGGAAGGGAGGGGAATTAGCTTCTATGAAGGCCCTACTACACACCTTGCCAGGTGCTTTGCAACCATTTTCTCACTCCTTCAAAACCAAAAAGAGCTCACAATGTGGTAAGAGCTTAGTGCTTAAAGAGCTTGGACTCTGGAATCAGAGTGTCTGGGTTCAAATCCCAGCTCGGTTAATCATGGGCTGTACAACTCTGGAAAATTATTTAATCTCTCTGTGCCTCCAGCTACCCTATCCGCAAAATGAGGATAATAATAGTAGCTACCTAATAGGGTTGGTGTGAGGATTCAACAATAGAGAGGAAGCCCTGAGGACAGTACCTGGCACATATGTTATAAATATTTGCATTATGACTACCACTTCTACTTTATAGATAAGAAAACCGGTCTGAGATGAAGCCATTTGTCCAAATTTACATATCTAGTAGGAGTGGGAGTGGGAACTGGGATTCAGAGCCCATATCCAGCTAAAAATACAAACAAACAAAAAGAACTACCAACAAGAGGAAAAACCAGTCACATACTTTTATGGTGACATTTTGTACAACTTCCAAGAACATTCATCTCTAAAATGCTGAGAATGTGTTTTCATCAAGGAAGGTACAGACACCAATGTAGGCCACAGAGGTCGGAACAGGGTAGAAGATGCTTCTCCAGTTAGGGGTCACATGTTAAGGAGGCTATGGACACACCACACAATAAGGTCAAGGCACCCAGGGCTGTGACGGATACAGAAACTGAGGCATTAGAGGAACCCCCGAAAGGCCTGGAGAACGAAGTCTACTTCATGACCAGCTTCCCCTACCCCACACCTCATCACAAACCCATTCTTTTTATTTTGTATTTCTAGTTTTTACTTAAAATCTAGTTAGTTAACATTTAAAGCCCATTCTTAAGCCATTCTCCTCATTTCCCTAACATAACATCTCTTAAGCCTTCATGGCTTTGCTCCAGCCATTGCCTCAGCTGGAAATGACCGTCCTAGATCTTTCTTTCATAAAAGCTGAGTTGGTTGCCAAGTTCTTCCAGGAAACCTTTTTTGATACTGCTAGTCAAGCTATGCCTTCTTCCACACCCCAAAGAGAAAACTTGAAATTCTATCTAACCCTCATTTTGTTGTAGTTTTCCACCCATCCCATCTCCCCAAGCATCACAAGTCCCTGACTAAGTCCCTGCCTACCCCCCATGCACACATGTACTAGGTACTCAATACGTGCCTGTTGAATGGTTTGAAATGACAAAATAGCTATTATCTAAGTAAGGAAGTAGACTCATTGTGTGAGACTCCAGAAGCAACTTAGGACTCAAAGGTGAGGTTCAGGGATAGAAGATTTCAGCCCACCAGAAGAAGGTTTTCTAACTGTGGTTTTGCAGTGTAACAGGAGGCCCTAATGGCACCATCGAAAGGGTTCAATCCCAACCAGGCAGGCAGCTGGATTCCAAAACCAGGGAGAATCCCTCCTGCTCAAATATTCTAAAATTCTAAATTTATTACAAAACAAATAAACAACCTCAGTGCTTGGGAATTCCCATATTCCTCCATGTGACAAAGCCTCATGGTTCTAGTCCACAAGGACGGCTGCTGTCTCTGCTGACCTGGCCACACACCCACAGAGGAAGAAGAGGGAGAGATACCCAACTGTTGTTCCTGAATTTAATCCTCAGCTTGCTCTTGTAAGCTCTGCTCTAAGAAAAGGCACGTGTGGGGGCAGCTGAGTGGGGTATGGGACTCAGGAGCATGTTTACCTCATCCAGCAAATGACACTCACCCCCTTGGAATAGATAGGGGTGTTTAGGAAGAATGTAAGGTATCTCCTGAGGGGGAGGAAGCATCCACAAAAACAGTTGCGTGTACTCAAAACCTGATGCTTAGTGTGAAAACTCTGACCTTCTCACTACCTTACCATGAGGCATGTCTCTACCATTTTTGTTGTACTCAATTAGATTTTTATCTATGTGAATAGTGCTCTGATACGGTTGCAAAATCACTATTTAAAAACGGTGAAGCAGAGAGTCTTGAGAAAAGGCTTATTAAAGCATCATGATACACAAGATACAGAGCAGCTTCATATCTCTGAGAGAAAGGAAGGGAAGAAAAATGGCTCCATACCTCCATGCATGGCATCTATACGGATCTTTAGTCGGTTTGGACCAGAAAGCAGTTCTTTCAGTGCATTGAAATCAAAGATGTTCCTCAGCATTGTAGCATAAGCTTCCACTGAATCCACAATTTCCACTGTGAGAACAAGCAACATTAAAAGATGGGTGCACTAAACACATTAAGAAATATTATCCTTGGGGCGCCTGGGTGGCTCAGTCAGTTAAGCATCCGACTCTTGATTTTGGCTCAGGTCATGATATCAAGGATCGTGAGATCGAGCCCCATGTCGGGCTCTGTGCTGGGTGTGGAGCCTGCTTAGGATTCTCTCTCTCTCTCTCCTTCTGCCCCTCCCACCCCCCTCAAAAAAAATTTTTTTAAGAAATATTATCTTCTAAAATGATTATATTGCTGTAAACCCACAATAGCTACTTTAAAGGGATAATTATCGAGCAGCTCCAATATGCCTGGGCTGTTACATGATCTCTTACTCAATTCTAACAATATTCCTGATAGGTAAATGTTATGAGTCCTATTTCATTGACAAGAAAGCTTAGATTCTGCAAGGTGCAGTCACTTGCCCACACAGCCGGGCTGGGCACACGTGGGGTTTTTGACACAGACTTGCCTGACTGTAAATTCTGCCTCGCTGCCACGCTCACTCCTTGCCTATCACCATAAGAAACATATTTTGGTGTCACAAGCAACAGAAAATGGAATGCCACTTTTCTTTCCTTTTTCTATGCCCACTGCCACGGGACTTAATGGTAAAAAGCAGGGGGGGAAATTTTTTATAAACCACTTTTCGCATGCACCACTGAAGGAATAAAACAAATATAAGAACTTAGTATTGTTCTTGTTGGACGTGCAGGGGTCAGAACATTTTCAAAACGTTAAGAGTTTAAGAAACTCTCTACTGGTGTTTCCTAAACCCTAAAATTTGTCTTCAAGATGTACCAAGGCGCCAGTTTATCTTTGTTAGGATGCAACTGCCAGCTCTCGATGGGTAGGTTCAAACAAAAAATGCATTCCATCAAATTGCAATCCAGAGGAAAGAGTACCCATTAGAACGGTCAAAACACAAATTGCCTTACTAACCATCTCATCATTGTTGTGTTAATATGAACGAAGTTAGAAACATTTCCTCCACCAATTACTGATAATACCCTGGCATTCAACCACAAAATGTCTACCACAGCTGCCTATGCAGGGAGTTTCAGTTTAGCCCCCAAAATGGCTGACTTTGATTGTACTGAATATTAGGGCAGGAAAAATAAAGAATCAAAGCCCAGGCTTTGAAATCATTCACACCTGGGTCTGAATCTGGTTTCCCACTCACTGACTATGCGATCTTGAGCTTGTCATGTAAGCTCTCTCAACCTTTGTTTCCTCATCTGGAAAAACTGAATACAGATGTGCTGCCCTCACAGGGCTCTGTAAGAATAAAGTGGGATAATGCATGTTAAGAGTTGGGCGTACAATAAAAGCTCAATAAAATTTAGCTATGAATGTAATCTTACAGGTCTTCTAGTCAAGGCTATTCATTTTATAAGTATGGAAGCCAAGGCCTAGAAAGTTGGAAATGATTTACCCAAAGTCACAGGGCTGACTCCTGACAGGGCCCTGAGAGCCCAGGTCTCTGGACTCCCAGACCCAACTCCAGACCTGCTAATTAAGGCATGCAAAGCTTATTGACCACAACTTTCCAAAACTGAAGACCCATTG
Organism: Halichoerus grypus; assembly: GCF_964656455.1. Classification (NCBI taxonomy): domain Eukaryota; kingdom Metazoa; phylum Chordata; class Mammalia; order Carnivora; family Phocidae; genus Halichoerus; species Halichoerus grypus. The sequence goes on from NC_135716.1 coordinate 136,718,257, forward strand.
TATTAAAACCTTGAAAGGCAAACTGTTCAAGTTGGAACTAGAGTGGGCAGTGGGGGAGGGGAGTCAACGTGCCAGTGAATGGTTTGAACTTGTTTTCCAGGTCAAACTGCTGCTTTCCCAGAACTCCAAGGTCTACTTTCAGGTCAGGGCAAATTGCGTATTCTTCAATCGTCTTGCTGATTTGGAAGATTTTATCAGTTATTGCTTCTGGAGCAGGACCTGGAAATCAAACAGCGAACCGTGGGTCATTTCGTGGGACTGACATGAAAATACAAAGAACACAGAACTCATCCATTCCTCTTCACGAGCACATGTGCCACTCCATCATTTAGGAAGCAAAGTATCAAAATTTTCTAGAAGAAAATATGTTAAGGATCCTTCGTGCATGGCTTCTCATATGCAGGTTCAGCAGAATGAGAAGCATTCCACTGTCACCAAAAGGAAACAAATAATTCCCTTGCTAAGGATCAGAACCAGAACCCTGGCCCTCCAAGGCCTCGGTGATTAGTTTATCCTAATGAACAGAAATTGACTATCCTCAAAATGACAGCAAACTCACCTCCATTGGAAATATTAAATTTGATTCCAAAATCTCCATTGGGTCCTCCTGGGTTGTGGCTGGCTGTCAAAATGATCCCACCAATGGCTTTGATCTTTCTAATGATGCAGGATACAGCAGGGGTAGAGAGGATTCCATTCTGCCCAATGACCAAGCGACCAATCTAAGAGAAGAAATCCAGAACGCACACTTGAACATCGATAAATCCAGAGCTATTGCACAGAAACACCAAAACAACAGGCAGATGGACAAAGAAATAGTATTGAAACAGAAAAGGTGTTCTTTAATGAACATCTACAGCTTGGGTTATTATTATTTTATTACGAATTAGAATGTTACTGTTGAATAATATAATTATTGAAGTAGAATCAGCATTGAAGAACAAAGCCATTCCTTCACAAAGCCATTCCTTCAGAGAGTTTTTTGGGACTTTGTAGTTTTAAAATAGTGTGTGGTCTGGGGGAGCTCTACGTCTCTGGCAAGAAAACAGAGTATTTGAAACAGTCTTTCCAGACCAGGTTCATAATTTTCACTGAAAAATTGTTAGAAAACCCACATTTTTATCCAATTCAATCATACTTTCAAACCACATTGGGGGGGGGGTGAAATACAAGTTTAGCTTGTTAAAGGAATTCTACCCAAAGAGAAGGCTTTTTGTAAATCAAAATTTTTTTAAAAAAGTAAAAAGGGCAAACTTTATATGAAGAGTTTTACAAAATGCATCTCATAAACCTATCTTTCCAGTCAAGCCTGGATTTTGATATGGTGGTCTCCTCCAAGCAGGACATACCTACCCATGTGCAGGAGTACCTGGGTTACCTGCTGGGCCTAAGGCAGAAGATGCTGGGGGTTATTACTGATTAAACCAATCAGAACCACCCACAGGTGGTACTTTGCTGTGTTCTTAACTCACCTTCCCGTACCTCTCACAGACGTTATCAGCACAGCTCCTAAATCTTCCCTAAAACGTAATTTATATTTGTTTCAACATGACCCAAGTTGGAAAAGAAGGAAGAAGTCCCATCAGTTCCTTGAACATACTTGGAGAAAACCTGACTACTGCATCGAAAGATTTATAAAATGAGGAGCTTGTGCCCTCATTCCATTCTCCCTTCTGAGAGAAGAAAGGGACAGGAATGTTTTAAACATTTCCATTTGTTATTTCTTTTTGCCCCACCCAAGATAAACATGCTTGAAGAAATGACTTACGGTGGAAAATGTGTCTGATGATACCTGGATTCCCTGGGGAAGCTTTTCTGGGACTGTTACCTCTGCCATCCTACAAGTCACTGAAAGCTTGCCTGCCTTATCATCAGCCCCTCGGCTGCCAACCATCTCCCAGGAAGCAGCCAGTTCATTTCAGTCACCTCTTGGCTCTCATTTGTCCATCTCAGAACAATGTTTGTTAGACTAATACATTTGCTATGCCTTGCCTCCCTCAGGAAGTGGTGATGACCAGGGTAGGTGCTAATAACTAGGCTCCTCTGTAGACCAGAGGGACCTGCTGACGGTGTGAAATCATTATTAATGATTATCACTGAGCCGCAGAGTGCTTTCTAAAACCCATGGCATGTTCGATTCATTCTCATAGTTGCTCCCTAGGACTGTTGTATAGATGACGCAGCTGAGGTCCAAAGTTATGATGCTGCCTGTTCGTCCATTCTTGCATTCATCCAAAAGCAGTAATAACAAGTGTTTATGGAAAGGTGGTATGGGAGGCACTGGGATAGATGACAGGGCAAGGTCATGTGGCAAATTAGGAATCACAGTTGGCCATTAATAGCTAACTCAATACAGCGAGAACAGTAACATCTCTCCCTTCTAGCAGTTTCTGGGTTCTGAGAAGAGTGAAAGTCTATGGTTGAGCAGTTCCATAATTTCAATAGGAGGGGCTTAATTAAGGATGGCAATTTAATCAGCCAGAGTGGTGATGAAGTTATCTGGAAATTATACTTGCACATACTTGCACATCAATTATACTAACTTGTACTCAGATCTTATATGTATTTGGTATGCAGAGGGAGACTGGTGAATGAATATTAACCTGCACCACCCAAGTCATCCCTTATTCTACCATTCTTTAGGGTGAGATCTGCAGTCAGTAATGGCCCAAGAAAAAGGGGATTATATCAGGAGTAAGAACAAGAAAGTCAAGAGAAAGAAGCAAGGAAGTCCATGGTACCTTCTTTCTCTTCAGCCCAAGAAGAGTAACAGCTGATCAAAGCCTCTCCTTCCAGCGAAGACTCTCTCCTGTGAATCACCCTCGGGAATATTAATCCTCAACCTGATATTGAGGAGGTATTACTCTATTATCCTCCTTCCCTTGACAATGTCTGGAGCACTGCAACAGCTCCTGACTCAATCTCCCCTTTCTCTTTCCCACCTGTACCTCCCTTATTCTATCCTGGCTGAATCTATCCCTCCAACTCAGGCCCACCTGGTTCATTTTTTTTTTTTTTTTTGAGATTAAAATATTTTATTTCCCTAAAAAGAAACAACCTTAGATTGGAATAACAAATCCCCTCTTCCATTTCCCACCTGTTTAGTTTGACTTCCTCCCATTTAAAAGGAATTTGGGTCACAGAAGAACATTCTAAGGCACCATTTAAATATATGCTTCTTGGGGCGCCTGGGTGGCTCAGTCCTTAAGCGTCTGCCTTCGGCTCAGGTCATGGTCCCAGGGTCCTGGGATGGAGCCCCACATTGAGCTCCCTGCTCAGCGGGAAGCCTGCTTCTCCCTCCTCCACTCCCCCTGCTTGTGTTCCCTCTCTCGCTGTCTCTCTCTATGAGAAATGTTAAATTTCTGGACAATCCTTTTTCCAGCGGCTAACCAGATCTGTACATTAGTGGTGGGTTCCAGATTGTTTAGTTGAACAACTGACAAATTATTTTTATTCCCAACTTCAATACTCTTTGCCTTAGAAACAATTTTTGGTGTGGCACTTCCCAGTCTGTGACCCTGTCCTGAGAAGGGCTGGAACACAGGCTTCGTTGACATACATACTTCATTTTTTTTGTCTTCAACTTTAACATCCACCTCCTCTTTATCAAAAATTCCCTGTAATTCCAAAGGTAATTCCCCTTTTTTGATGGAGTTCAGAAACTGCTGACTTGCACCATCAGAGTAACTTCTGAAATCATCATTGACTGTGAATCCATTTTTCCATAATTTTATACTTACATTGACCTGTTTCTTCTGTTCAGTGGGAGACATGCATTTGGCACCAACCTTCTCAGCTTCCTCAAAAAGGCTGTCAACAAAATATTCACAATTTCTTTGACGATCATCACTAAGAGGTTGGTTGTCAGATCCTGTTTCACAAACCCATTCTTCTTTTATACTTTTGAGATTATCTACTTCTTTCATTCTTTTGCCTTACTCCGGGCTCGGCCGCGCTGCCGCCTCCCGGCCTGGTCCTCCGTTTGCTCAGGGGCCGTGGGCGCCACCACTGCTGTCGGGCTGGAGCCCCTCAGACAGGGAGCACCGCCGCCCCCAGACCCGCTGAGGCTCGCGGGGCCACGCCGCTGGGACCCGGCCCGCCTCCCTGGGCCTCCGTCGCCGGGCGCCGAGCACTAGTTCATCTTTTTAAAGCATAGTTCTGTGTCTCTCCTCTGCGCAAAAACTTTCCCTGTACTATAAGATCCAGAAATTCCAATTCTAGCTATAGACACAAAAGAAAGCAGGGACTCAAACAGGTAACTTGTACACCCATGTTCATGGCAGAATTATTCATAATAGCCAGAGGTCCATCAAGAGATGAATGCATAAACAAAATATGGTATATACACACAGTGGAATATTATTCCGCCTTAAAAAGGAATGAAATTGTGATACATGCTACAATATGGATGAACCTTGAAAACATTATACTAGGTAAAATAAGGCAGACACATAAGGACAAGTATTTGTATGATTCCATTTAAATGAGGTACACAGAAGAGGCAAATTCATGGGCAGAAAGTAGAACAGAGGTTGCCAGGGGGTGGAGGGTGGGGGAGAAATGGCAAGTTATTGTTTAGTGGGTACGGAGTTTCAGATGGGATGAGAAAAAAGTTCTGGAAATGGATAATGGTGATGGTTGCAGAATATTGTGAGTGTAATTAATACCACTGCAAGTGTGTACTTAAAAATGGCTGACACACTAAGTTCTACATTACATATACTTTACCAAAAAAAAAAAAAAATATATATATATATATTTTTTTTTTTTTTTCTTAAAAGAAAAATCCTTCCCTGCCTCCCAAGTGTCTACCAACTTACAGATAACTCCCTCTAGCTGGTACTCAAAGTACCCCCAACAAACAGCCTTTCCTGTCCTTCCCTCCCCCTCCTGCTACTCCTTCTTGCATAACACAGTTCACACTACAAGGAGGGATACCTTACTGTTTACCCGCCATTTTATCGTCAAACACGACAGGGAGCAAACTTAGTTTTCCTTTTAAAAAACAGGACCTGGTGTTTTCTTATGTTTCACAAAAAAACAAGTTCCACGTTCTTTGCCCTGCTGGCCATATACACATATTCTTATTTCTAAACATATCTCTAAGTTTAAAGCTCTGGAGACCAAATGAGATATCAGTATTACAAATGGGGCCCCACTAATGTCTTATTTTTGTATGTTAAAATTTCCTGTACTTCTTAGCTCACAGAAGCATCATGTAAAAAAAATTTCCTGTAAATGCAGACAGCTCTATGCAAATAAAAACAAAGGGAAACTTCTAACAAAGGCAAATTATATTCTACAGTCCATAAATGCACCAGATAAATGTGTAATAAAGAGAAAAAAAATGAAATGATCTTCATTTAGCTCACTAGGCTGAAGAGGCTTCCAAGAATCGGCTTAAGGGTGGAGTGGGTATTGACAGAGGTGAGGAAGGAACAATGACTTCTAGAATCTGTGGCAATAAATTATCTTTCCTTTACATTTCCTCCCTAGAGCTCTGTCCACAATCAAAGGGATGTTACAGGCGTCAGAATTGAGGATATGTTAGAAAAAGAAGGAATCAAACCACCTAGGAGGAGATAGGTTCTATCAGATTAAAGTGCTTTATTGGTCCACTAAATGTTTGACGTAATTCAGTTTGGTTGCATGACTGCTTTAAATGCAACACTATTTTTTTAAAGTTAATTTAATTTTATTATGTTATGTTAGTCACCATACAATACATCATTAGTTTTTGATGTAGTGCAACACTATTTTAAATAAAGAACGCCCTTGAGAAGATTTGAAAATATTGCTTGGCCTGCCACAGCTCTAACAAATAGGCAGTTACCATATTTAGTCAATTATTGTCACTTAAATGTATTATTTAGCAAACCTTCAGATTGTAAATCTGAACAAGTCTATGGGGTCTGCCTGAATTACAATTCCTACCACCTCTTCCACATTCTTCAGCTCCACACAAAAATGAAATGAAGCCAAATATATTACAGCTAAGGGGACAGTGTACCAGATCCACTCAACAATCTAGATATATGCAGAGAAATAATGTTCCTTTCGTTCTTTCTCTAAAGATTAAAAGCATCTTAATACTGTTCCCTTTGCAGCTCTCCTCAAAGGTGAAATTTATAGCATGTCACATTTTATCTTAAAAATGTGTATGCTTCATAATAATTTCATATTTGAATGCTTTATCAGCAATTTTTACATGAGAGGCATTCAGATTCTGAAACTGGGCAGGAAGGAAACTTCGCATTATAAACATTAGGATCTACAAACATTTTTTAATTTAATGTGGCGGTGTGTTTTTGTTTTTGTCTTTAATTTGGGTTTTGCAATCACACCTGCTTGGTGTATTATTAAAATAGACTGACGATGAATGCCCAACACATTTGGTTGCCATGCTAAATTTTTATGTTCTCAGAACCAGAATCACTCCCAGAAAGGAAATACAACAGATTTTTAAAATTTATGAGTTCTGAGGGACTGTGTGCTCCAAATTACTGCTAAGTATAATCTAAAACACTAAAAATATATTTTTGGTCCCACAGAGGAATCTGCAGAGCAAAAACAGCAACGTCCTAATGCCCACCTTCCTGCAAATCAGTGGGACTGTGCAAATTGTTAGATTATCAAGATCAATGCCTTCTGGTGCAAGATTCCTTCTGATTTGGTTAATTCAGCCAATGCAGTTTTTCACAATGCAGAGCTCTTAGCAGAGCCTCCTTATATTATAGTCTTACAGGAGTTATTAACTCTACCCTGCTGCACAAATTCACCGCACACAGGGCTTCTTTGTGTCCAAGGTCATTATAAGCAGGTCCCCTGTAACAGGTCCTCTTGGTAGGCTTATACCTAACATTTTCCAATCCCCTCCTGGCATTTCTGCATGACTACCAGGATCCACAAACAACAGCATGCCCTGGCTTTTGTTTTCCTGTTTGACAAGTGACTGAACTTCAACAAGGAAGCCATTGAAAGAAAACAAAATCCTCCTCTCTCCACTACTCATTAGAGCCTTCTTACATAGGAGAGGGTACCCCTTGGAACTAGGTTAGAATGTAGATAAGACCGCTTAAGGCTGGGGGTGTGCTTTAAATGTCTAAAAAGCAACAGGTATTTTTTCAAGCAAAAGGCACAGAGTACAACACTTAAGGAGCCGAACTTACATTCCTATATCCCAATGTGACTAAGGTAATTTCAGGAGTCATATCACAATATACGTTCTCTAAAGTCACAACGAAACACTAACTGGATGTTAGTAGCAGGTGTACACAACATACACATCTTTGTACTTTTGTATATTTCTGCAAAGTGAAGAAAGAAACATATGTGGAGAGCCAGAAACATAACAATAATTATCGTATACCAACCCCATTGGCGGCCGCCATCTGCACTACCGTTTCTATCGCCGATTTATTAAAATACCGCCCATCTCCACCAACCACCAGTGAGGCTCCCTGGCGATCTTTAAGGTCTATGGAAAAGAACAGACTCTGGATGAAATTCTCCAGATAACATGGCTTCTCCTCAAAACAGTAAGTTTTCTTCCGTAATCCACTAGTTCCCAGCTTTTGGTCATAGTAAGGAGCAGTAGCAAAGGTCAACAGAGGAAGAGGACCTTCTTCCATTTTTCTATATTTCCCAGAAATCCATTCATCAAAATCACTCATCTTTCATTTTCACCACTTGGCTCAGCAAGGGGTTCCGGAGAGCAGGCAAGGGTCCTCAAAATAGTCTGTCCGAACTGAAGCTGCAACAGTGTCATCTGAGTAACTAAAACAGAGGTTGGTCACTCTCAACGAGGAAGCTGGGTTAAGTCCTTGCTGTCGTCACCCCTGGTGAAAAGTGAAGGGCCACATGCCCGCCCACACCCACACACAAAGCACATCTTCCAAGCTGTTTTGGTGAGGACACTTCTGCCCACATAACCACGCCAAATACCCTTCAATTATTTTTGCCTCATCTCCCCCGTTAGATCACTCCAAAGGATTCTGGCAGCCTTCAGTCACAAACACCAGCTGGCTGTCAGACTCCCCTCGCAGAGCCCAGGCAAAGATGGAGCAAGTGCGGTCCCCAAAAGCAGGCTCATCGTGAACAGGACACCCTGGTGTAGCTCCCACTGCTCCCGACACCCCTTAACGCAGAGCCTCTCTGGGCACTCGCCGCTGAGAAGGCCGTCTGCTGCTACAGTTGTCCCATGCCATCTAGCAAGTTAAAGGTCAATCTTAAAATGGAAGTGAGGGATCTCAGTTACCTCTGGTTTCCTTACATCACCATCATTTTGATACCCAAGTCATTTTTTACCTCCCATGTGCCATTCCAGTTGGAAGGAAGAAAGTCGCCAAACAGAACAGATTTATTCATTGCCCATCAAGGATTTAGCAAAACAGCATTCAGCTCTAGAAGAGTAGATACCTACAAACATGCCTGAGTGATCAACAGCTTGGCCATTCCCTTGAACTTAGGGAAATGTGGGAATGGAGATGCACCAAATCCTTGAAAACGTAAGCGAAACGGGGAGGGAAAAAAGTATGTTTCTCTAAGTGCACAAGGTCTGATCAAGTTATTATCTGGGAAAATAATATGAACATATGATTAAATTTTGTGTTTTCATTTTCTCAGGTTTTTTTTTAAAGATTTTATTTATTTATTTGACAGAGAAATAGAGAGCACAAGCAGGGGGAGCGGCAGGCAGAGGGAGAGGGAGAAGCAGACTCCCCGCAGAACAGGGAGCCGGACGCGGGGCTCCATCCCAGGACCCTGGGACCGTGACCTGAGCTGAAGGCAGGTGCTTAACGACTGAGCCACCCAGGCGCCCCTGGTCCCTGAGATTTTATTAATGATCTATTTAAATGCATGCATGTGTCTTCCTTATCTAGTTCAGCAGAAGCTGACGATTAAGAAACTCCATTGTCAAGGTTTTGATGAACTTGTCAAGGATGCTTAAAAAGTAAACCAGGACTAATTACACCACATGTTTGGAGAGTCCGAGATGCACTGGAGTCCAGGTTTCCAAGCGAAACATGAATAATCCCTTGGTAAACAAAATCTGAGTATTGTCCTACTAACTTGTCAAGCAAGGTCCAAAAGCAAACGGGACTGGGAGCAGCAGACTGCCCTCTCTGCTCAGGGGGACGCTCTGTGCAGGACCAGCTGAGTGAGCGGGCCCAAGAGCCGAAGGCAGCCTCTGGCGGCAAAGCCTGGGCTGCTTCCAACGACAAATGGTGCTGGTCCAAGTGCAGGGAAGACCTCGAGACATAACATTAAAACAATTCGCAAGACCACGTCTGGTAAGCCAAAAAGCAGTTGGCCAAAGAATACGTTTTATAGCTTATTTGGGGCTTTTATTTACTTTTTAAAAATGAAATTCTTTAGAAATTAATTTATGAAGTCAGCTTGCTGTACTGACAGTTTACATACCCACTGTTTTGCAATGACAATAAAGGCATTTTTTTATTCATTTTTTTTTTTAAATCTGGTGCCAAGTTTTCTCTGGTTCTAGATAGGTTTGCAAATTAGGCCAGCATATGTGTCTTGACATATTTAATAATAGATCAAGATTTATGAAATATCAAACCAATAATCTTTTCATTGGGAATAACAGAGCAACCGACCACATAATTGGTAGTTTTCTTAACAAGTTCTTGCAATCCTAGGGTAGACTTAGGGGCACTTGGTCATAAGGGTGCTCCAATAGCCCCAGCTGAAGCTTCTCTGCTCACACATTCCATCCTGTTCTCTGCTGGTGGTCTGCCGCTCTCTCTGTGAAGCTCAGTTCCCGAAGTTCGAACCAAGACAGTTAACATTTTGTTGGTTTTTTTCCCACACATTGATTTTATTTAGTTTATGGTTAATGCAGATCAATTTCATAAAATGAGAAGTTACGAAGAATCAAGGCATAATTATGCAAATTCAAAATAGATGTTCAATATAAAAAAATACAAGCATAAAAGTGGGTTTGTTCACAGCATGAGATCCAACAGCTCTTGCTTCAAAGGATAGGAAAGACTTTTTTTTTTCTTGAAGACTGTGGCCACATCACATGCTAGAACACCTCAGCTTACCAGTGTGTTTTCATGTGAACCATAACTTGTTTCTAAAAATATTTTTTTACACCGTAAGTGCTGTAAAAGCTGCACTTTTCCAGAATTAAACCTGCTTTTGGACCTAGCACCAGTTTCTAACTATCTAAAAACTAACTGATACAGAAAGTATTCCAAATGTAACTATTCTGATTCTTAAAAGTTAAAAAACTTTCTGGGTGCCTGGGTGGCTCTGTCGGTTAAGCGTCTGCCTTCAGCTTAGGTCATGATCCCAGCGTCCTGGGATCGAGTCCCACATGGGGCTCCCTGCTCAACAGTGAGTCTGTTTCTCTCTCCCCCTCTGCCCCTCCACCTGCTTGTGCTCGTGCTCTCTCTCTCTCTCAAATAAATAAATAATCTTAAAAAAAAAAAAAAAAAGATTATCCTATTTAAAAAAATAACTTTCCGAAGTAGCTTAAAAGAAATATTGCAAACTTGGTAATGCTGGTACTCTTCCAATTACCTGATATGCCATCTCGGGGGTGATTATTATTTGCCTCTTAATTTCAAGATTTTTAAATATACCTTCCCTGTAGATCATCTTCACATTTTCAAAATTATTTAACGCAGAAGGAAACGGATAGTCGTGACTGTGCACCAAGAGATCATACATGTCTAACCTGTAGAATCAGGTCACTAAGTTAACCCAGTGGGTGAACCCAGCGCATCCCTCTTGCATGGAAATATCTAGGTGGGCACATGGACCTTTTTCCCTCCCTGTGTGTGAGCCAGCCCTCCAGTGAGGCATGGATTGGGGAAAATTCCCTCTCTCACGGCTCTTGCACATGTCAATGAATACCCAGCAATTTAAGTGCACACTGAATCTAAGCCTCCAGAGGAAAGAGTTCTATACCCCAGAACAGAGAGTAGTAACATTGTCAGTGACTTCGTATGTCCAGCACGGTGTTGGTCAATATGCAAAACTAAAGCAAAAAGATATAACCCTTGCCCTAGAAAAGCTTCTATTCTAAAAATGAGCCTGAGTCATAATTTTATGGACACTGTAGAACTCAACCCCATATAAAAATATTACCAGAAACAGCAATGTTAGATGAACTGTGAAGTGTGGTAAAAAAGAAGGGGCATTAAGAACATGAAGCTTCCTATGACGCGTGGACTAAGTGGGGCAGCTATTAAGAAACTCATTTGTTTTAGCTCTCCAGCAAAGGTTGAACTTCATCTTCGGAAACGTTACTGTCGAGCATAGCGAACCCAATTTGGCCTAATCAATTTGCCTGCATTGCCGGTACTCCTTCACAGTGACACAAATTACATTTAAACCACATGGGGGATTTAAGGATTACTCCCTTCAGACAAGGAACTTTCATACTGGTCTTGGGTCCAATCAATTTCACGATGGCAGAGTTATGAACCCCTTCGCTCCCAGCCTCACAAAGACTCCAGCGCCCGTTCTGATCTGCAGATACCTTCCTAGTAGAACACAACAGAAACTGTAGACTTACCCATCCTTTACTCATTCTAACTTTCTTTCCATCAGTAAATACTTATTGAGTAGCTAACTACCATGTTCTTTGGCTTATGCCACAGTAGTGGACATGGGGGATGGGATTGCTAACCCTGTCTCCAGGTGTAAGCACTAGAAAGAAAGCGAGTAATTGGGCTAAAAGTAGCAGGGATCATTAGACCCCCAGCCTGACACCCTGCACTTGTGACAGCTGCAGGTGCCTGCCTGAGTGGTTGGGGTATGTGACCCAAGTGATGGGAAGACACTCATTCATTTCTCCCACCAACAGTAGGTAAGCATGTCATGAATGCCAGTACTGGGCTAGGCATCGCAGGATAATGCAACGACCCCATGTTTAGGAGCCAGATAAAACCAGGGCTCAAATCTGACTTTCAACTGCATGAGAAATGTAATCTTGAGCAAGTTACTTACCTGCACTGAGCCTGTAAAATGGGGACAGCTCTCCAGGTTGTCCTGGGAACTGAATCAGGTAATATGTGAAAACATGTAGTGCTGTGTCTGGCAGCTAACAGATTATCAGTAAATGGTAGCCCCTTCACCCTCTCAATCCTCAGTCTCCTCATCCCTACAATGGGATAAGGTTTTTGTGATGACAACCTCACCAAGTGTCTAGGAAAGCCTTTGTGAACTAGAAAACAATGTGAAGATATGAATTTTTTTCATATTCAGGAGGCAGAGGAGGAGAGAAAAAAGGGCATGGACCTTTGTTCTTAAGAAGTTCACGTCAGAGAGTGCCTGGGTGGCTCAGTCGGTTAAGCGTCTGCCTTCGGCTCAGGTCATGATCTCAGGGTCCTGGGATCGAGCCCCACATCGGGCTCCCTGCTCAGTAGGGAGTCTGCTTCTCCTTCTCCCTCTGCCTGCCACTCTGCCTACTTGTGCTCTCTCTATCTCTCTGTCAAATAAATAAATAAAATCTTTAGAAAAAAAAAAGAAGTTCACGTCACAGGAGCCACCACTGTGTGGTGGCCTCGGCTCTGTCCCAGAGGTGCATGCGCAGATCTATCAGTCTTGAGAGGTTACAGTAATGGGGTGAGACCGGAGAAACAGCTGGGGCAAGACTACAAAGCCTCATGAACCACACTAAAGTTTATTCTGTAGGCACCAGAAGCTATGGAAATTTTTAAGGAAAAGGAATCTAAAACTGATATGCTTTTGGAAAGTTAACTGGCTGCCAGTGGTGCGTCAAAGAGCTTCAAGAAGGAGAGACTGGAAAAAGATTAACAAGGTTGCAAAAAAGGAATCCTTCCTCGGCTGGGGTGGCTCTGAGGGTCCTGGTCAGTGGGGTCTTGTGCAGAGCGGCTCCTCTGCCAGCCTCCTGCACAAGCTTCAACTTTAAGTCCCGAGGCTACTCTGAGCCCTGCTGGGATTGCTTCCTCCGGCATGAAGGCACCACCCAAACAACCTCTTTCCTCTGACTGCTTCTCCACACAGTGTCTTCCACTCACTCCCTCTCTTCTCTGAGAACTGTCCCCCACCCACCCCACAAGAGTAGACTCCTAGAGCCAGGAGGAGGACCTCGCTCCTACAGGACCCTGTTCTACTACAGGACCCTGATGCCAGGCCACGATCGCCAGAGGTGGATGCCTGACCAAAGCTACATTACTCATATTTTCCCTCCCAGGAATCTAGAATTAGGACTCAAAAAAGTACAGATTCGATTCAGTTAGTCTTTGAACTGGGAAGATAGGTAAATCAGGAGCTGTTGGGCAGGGACAGTCGTGTCATGAGAATATCCATAAATTGTGACCGACGGCCACACACTATGTGAGAATACCTGTATGCTATGCAGGATACAACTCTGGAGCACTTAGACATCTCTGAGATTTGTGGGCCAATGTACAGAAAGAACTGGAAAACTATTCAGGATAGAATCAAGCATAAAATAGGTTAGATGAATCTTCTCAAGAGGGTAGGGACTGCAGATTCAGTAGACATGAGAAGTAGGGAATGTGGTCTGTGAACGCAAGCCGCTTGAGACTCCCTCTTGGCATTGTGTTCTGGACTGGGGTGGTTTCCTATGCAGCTCTCCAGGCAGCACGCACTGCAGTCAGCTGACAGTGTCACCCCAATTCAATTGGAAAGGTCACTCCTAACTATTTGGGGTGAGAGACTGGTTTTTGAAGAGGGCATTTTTTAAAAAGATATAGTTATTTATTTGAGGGGGGCGGGGGGAGAGGGAAAGAGAGTCTTAAGCAGACTCTGAGTGGAGTGTGGAGCCCAATGCAGGGCTCAATCTCACAACCATGAAATCATGACCATAAGATCATGACCTGAGCTGAAACCAAGAGTTAGAAACTCAACCGAATACACCACCCAGGCGCCCCTTGAACAGGGTATTTTAAACATAGAAAGATTGAGAATGAAGTATGGATATGAAGTAAATCAAACTCATATAGTGTACAGATAACAAAATAAATCACACTTGTAGCACTAATAATTTTGCGGTAAGTTTGGGAGAAAATCTAAGTATATTTGATATTTTAAGTATGTTGGGAGAATCTGGGATATTAATTTATCTAACAGATTAGTCTTATATTCCCAATTTCTAATGTGTAGTTCAAGTAACCTATTTGGACTTACGATTTTAAGTTTAAGGAGGTAAGAGAATTTTATCAAAATTATAAACATTGGGACATTCAAGAAAATTTTGTACCATATTTACAGTTTGGATTTTAAATCATCAGAGGCAGACAATTTGCTGTAGTGTTTCAGGGAATGGACTGTAAGGCCCTACTGACAGGCTGGAAACCCAGCTCTGCCAGTCACTAGCTGTGTAACCTCGGAAAAGTCATTTAACCACTTGGCGCATCGTGGCCTCATCTGTAAAAAATAGGGAGAGTAACAGACCCCCTAGCTCACACGTTGTCTGCAGGCATGGTTGCATGAGGTAATACACAGCAAGTTCTAAAACCAGAGCTGGTATAGGATGCCCTACAAAAGTGTCTGCTGTTATCATAATGAGATTATATGAGAACAACTTGAATACTTTCAAGATTTGCTTGTTAGACAAAGAATTTTAGAACTAAATCAGTTTATTTGATTTCTAAATTTGTATTCATAGGAGTTTGAGTAAATGAGTTTAGAACTAAGATCACATGCGCACACACACACACACACATACAACACGAACCCCCCCAACTTACTCTGACAATTGAGTCAGCAGAGAGAGGAAAACAAAGCTGAGATAAACAGACGGGGTAGATAGAGAGTGGCTGCCGAGGTTCCTCCCATCTCAGGCTTGTGTGAGGCCCAGCTGTCCACTCCACCCTTGGCTTTCAGGAGACACCTCTGCAACCTTATGGAGCAGTCCTCTTGGCAACTCACTGTAGTCAGACTAGCTTCCTATCACTTGCAACCACCTGCAGCTCTTCACAGTGCTGAGCTGGGCTCGGTGGTGCACGGCTCCCATTTGCTGGCTCTGAGCCAAGCTCTACCTGCTGACCCATCCGGGCAAGAAGAGGAAGAGAAGAAAGTCTCTCTCTTTCTCCTTTTGAGCAACCTCAATCAATAGCAAGGAGACAGGCAGAGTACCATTTACTAGTTGGGTGACCCGGGGCAAAATACCTAACTTCTTGGTGCCCCCACTTTCTCATCTTTAAAATGGGGACTGAAAATAATACCTATTTAGACTTATTGTGATCATTTTGCATATACACAAATATCAAATCATTATGCTGTACACCTAAAGTAATATGATGTTACATGTCAATTATACCTCAATTTAAACAATGCATCCTTTAAAGAGAGTTAAAGAAAGAAAGAAAATAATATATATTGCATGGTTTGTTGTATAACGATGAGTTAATAAATGTAAAGAACTTAGCATAGCTGGTTCTAGTGTCTTGTGAGCCCTACATAAGCCTTAGCTTTTATTATGGCCCCGAATCAATCTGAAACTATGTTGCTGTGTATCATACCAATCTATGGGTATATATGTTTTAACAGAATTAGGAAATGTCCTTTAAAGAAAAAGAGAAATTACATTAAACTATAAAGGAGGTACAAATTCTGAAGATTTCCAAGGGCTCGATGGCTCAGAGCTGTGCAGAATCTCAGGCTCAAAAAGATTCCTGGAGCATATTTTGAAATTAAAAACAAAACAGTGGCATCAGAGCGTGTACATCCTTTAGCATCTGTCAGCCTGTTGTCCATCTGTTTATCTACCCATGTATCCAGCAGTTACTACATAAACTGACTTGCTGCATTCATTTCACCAAATGCTGTGTACCACAGGAAGAGGACAGACTCAAGCTGTCAAGAAATTTTTGGTCTAAAGAGAGAGATAGATAAGTCAACGAATTGTTAAAAAAAAAAAAAAAAATGGAGTAAGAAGTGCTAATCTGGGAACTCAAGAGGGAGTTATGAGCTCCCAGAGGTGAGAGAGAAGGTAAGGAAGGCATTCCCCACCTCCAAAATGCCATTCTTAGTTCATGTGGCTAAATCTAAAAACAATCTTTGAAGAGGCACAGGGCTTAGAAGGCCTTTTCCTACATACTGCACTTGTGACGAGGGCTCCTGTTTTATTATAAATTACCAATATTCAACCATTTTGACCTGTAAAAATGGCAATTTACATGTTTCATATAGAATTTTTATATGTATCTTTTATTTCCTTTTTGGAACATCTTCAAGACAATTTTCATTTAACTCCCTTAAGAAAAATGAAGGGAGGGAAATCAGAGGGAGAGATGAACCATGAGAGACTATGGACTCTGAGAAACAAACAGGGCTTTAGAGGGGAGGGGAGAGGGGAGTTGGGTTAGCCCAGTGATGGGTACTAAGGAGGGCATGTATTCATGGAGCACTGGGTGTTATATGAAAACAATGGATCGTGGATCATCACATCAAAAACTAATGATGTATTGTATGGTGACTAACATAATAAAATTAAAAAAAAAATCTATTAAACTCAGAAAAAAAAAAAAGAATACTCATTTGGCGCTAACAGAGTATTTTCCCATATTCTGACTATTACCAGAAACTATGTATGAAAACCCCTTGGTTAAAAAAAAAAAAAAAAAAAAAAGTAAAAAGTAAGTATTTAAAAGTGGGTCTAAAGAATTGCTTGCTCACTTGTGGTTGTATGTTTCCCTCTTGTGGCGGAAAATGGAAAAACACGCACGGTTTCTCACGACCTCACAAGTTGTGTGGCCCTATCGGCTTCACACAACTTGAGGGGGCCGCATTCACCTCAGACAGAATGGGAATCATGCCCCCTGGAGTTCTGTGGCAGACAGTGGTTGGCCCTCTATCACATAATTAAAACATGAAGGGATTTCTGGGCTTTTAAGAAAAGGAAAGGTATGGTGAGGTCGTTCTCTGTCTCATTATTAAGGATTTTTCCAACTGCATGGCCTGGCCAAACTAGGATGTCCAGCTGTAAAGGAAGTGAGTGAAGGTGGCCACAAATGGGGGATGTCTTTTTCTGTGGAATCTTTGTGAGCCTAAGTTTCTATGAAATGGGGATAGTAAAGCTTCCTTTAAAAATTCTGAAAGTATATGAGAAAAGGCATGTAAAGTGCTTATCACAATGCCAAATCATTGAGTAGCAATCAAGAAATATTATCCAAACTACCAAAATCAGAAAGACATGTTGATAAGGACTGATCACATCCTTCTAACCCAGCCTCTGATCTCTAGAGCAGGTTAGACCAGGCAGGAAATAATCAATGCTATAGGTGGGGCTGGGTGGTGAGAGGTACAATGGGCCAGGCAAAAGGCTGGGGAAAGGGACTCTACCGCCCCTGCTCTAACCAGAGGGCTTGGGAGTCAGATAGGGCCTGGGTCTGAATCCTACCTTTGCTGCCTCTGGCTGTGCATGGCCTTTCTGGCCTCAATTCTCTTATTTGTAAAATAGAGACAATGACACCTGCTTGAAAGGTTGTTGTACGCAGGAAATAACCACAGGAGGGCAGTGTGTTGGGCAGTGTTCCAAGGGCTTTATAAGCATTAACTCCTTAGACCTTCACAACAGCACTGTAAGATCAATGCTATCATTCTCAGCCCCGTGTTAGGGACAGGACACCTCGGGATACAGATGATGCAGATTTATCATCTCTCCAAGGCCAAACAGCTGGGGAACTGTGGCAATCTGGCTCCAGAGCCCACACTCAACCATCATGCTGTAAGCAGCAAATAATCAACAGCTTTTAAAACAGTAATCTATGGGGAGCCTGGGTGGCTCAGTAGGTTGAGCGTCTGCCTTCGCCTTGGGTCATGATCCCGGAGTCCTGGGATGGAGGCCCACAACAGGCTCCCTGCTCAGCGGGGAGCCTGCTTCTCCCTCTCCCTCTACCCACCCCCCACTTGTGCTTCTCTCTCAAATAAATAAATAAAATCTTAAAAAAAAAAAAAAAGTCTACCTTGGGGCACCTGGGTGGCTCGGTCGGTTAGGCAACCACCTCTTGATTTCAGCTTATGCTCTCAGGGCCATGGGATCCGGCTCTGCACTCAGTGGAGAGTTTCCTTGAGATTCTCTCCCCTCTCCCTCTGCCTCTCCCCGCCCCCCAACTTGTGCATGCTCTCTCTCTCTCCCCCTCTCTCTTTATAAAATAAATAAGTAAAATCTTAAAAAAAAAAAAAGGTCTACCTTGAGGAATGAAGCACAGTGGAAATCTGGGTTTGATCCCAACTCTAGATAAATTTTTAGTATCTTAGTGATCTTAGGCAAATCACTCACCTTCTACTTCCTTAACTGTGAAACAGGGGTCTAAATACCAGTGTCTTCAGAGTTGTTGAAAAGATTAAATGAGATCTTAAAGTATATGAGCTTTGGTGGCCTGCATAACCCACCTGCATTTGGTGGACAGAGCACAGGTTGTGGGTTGAAAACTCCACCCAAAAAAAAAAAAAATTATGTTGAATTCCTGACCCCAGATGCCTGTGAATATGACCTTATTTGAAAAAAGAGTCTCTGCAGATGTGATAAAATTAAGATGAGGTCATACTAGATTAGAGTAGGTCCTAAATCCAATGACTGGTGTCTTTATATAAAGAGTGGGAGATTCGGGGACAGAGACAGAGGGGGAAGAAAAGCCAGTGAGGCCAGAGGCAGAGACAGGAGCTCTGCTCACGGTGACTATGGCCACCACCAGAGCTAGAAGAGGCAGGGGAGGATTCCCTGGAGCCTTCAGAGGGAGCATGGCCTTGCTGATGCCTTGATTTTGGACTTGTAAGCCTCTAGAACTGTGAGAAAATAAATTTCTGTTGTTTTAAGCCACACGATTTGTTGTATTTTGTTATAGCAGCCCTATGAAACTAATATTGAAATTTTTAATATAAATAAATACAATTTTTTAAAAAAAAGGCAAGCCCAGCTCCAGGGACAGCTGATCCCTCTGCAACAGGGTGGCTGGTCTGAGGGAGAGGCCCTTTGATACACCTCTCCCTCAGGTACCTTTCCTTTGCCCCAAAGTGCTTGGTTCTTATCACCAAATAACACAGTATGCGCCATGGCTTGGTATATACAAACAAGCCTCCTCCCTCGCTCAGTGAAGAGGAGAAAACACATTTTGTAACTTTGGTACCTGGAATGAAGAAGAGTGGACAGTCACTAAATATTTGATGGTTGCACTTTTGAAGTAAGAGCATTCTATGACCTCTGTGACTACAGTTTCTGAGGACAGAGGTGAGCTTTTCCAGACAGTTGCCCAGTGGGTCTCCTGTCCTGAGACCAACCTCAACTATAAAATTACTCCCAGCATCAGACGACTTCCCAAACCATAAGGCATCCACAATAGAGCACACTCTGCCTGAGTACTGGCATTTTAGGTAATTTCTACAGCACACAGACTTGTGCAATAACAATCAGGAACAGAGCTAGAAACTGCAATAGTGAAGGGAGTAGAGCTGGTTAGGCTGTGTGGTTGAGGCCCAATGCTTGGGCTGCTTCCAAGAGGAGCCCTGTATCATTGCAGGCAGAGAGATGGAGAGGTGCTCATTCCCGGAAGCAAACTTCAGTGTTGGGGATAAAAGAGGTGAGAGTCGGGGAGAGAGAGAGACTAAAGCTAACAGGAGCAAAAGAGGCCCACCCTGCATCCCAGCCCTTCTACTAATATTAGGGTGAGAGCTATAGGAAGCAGCACAGCTACATTGCATGTCTAATTTTTTTTTTTTTGTAAATTTTTGTGTCTTTAAATGCGTGCTTTAACTGAGTGGACTGTGCGTCCTACACTCTACAATATGGATTTAGATCAACCAAGCCAAGGGAAAAGACCTGCCCTGATGACAACAGCCAGTCACATACAGACCACTGTAGGCCATATGTTCTGCTGGTTAAAGACAGCAAACAGAGCTCTGATGCGTTATTGACCAAACCTCTTGGCCCAGTCCTCCCTATAAATAGCTTTTTAGGAGGGGGGTGGGGGGATGGGTTAGCCTGGTGATGGGTATTAAGGAGGGCACGTACTGCATGGAGCGCTGGGTGTTATACGCAAACAATGAATCATGGAACACTACATCAAAAACTAATGATGTAATGTATGGTGATTAACATAACATAATAAAAAATAAATAAATAAATAAATAAAGCTTTTGTCATGAAAAATAAATAAATAAATAGCTTTTTAGCTTTGTTAACCTAAGTCTCCATCTGTGATTCTCCATTCCTACTGGAGTCACAAGACAGTTCTGAGGCTGCGTCTGAGGCTGTGTGTAGCAGCAAGCATCAGGGGTTAAGGACCCGTGTGGTGGTAACTCACCACTGGCTACCTAGGGGTTAAGGACCCGTGTGGTGGTAACTCACCACTGGCTACCTAGGGGTTAAGGACCCGTGTGGTGGTAACTCACCACTGGCTACCTAGGGGTTAAGGACCCGTGTGGTGGTAACTCACCACTGGCTACCTAGGGGTTAAGGACCCGTGTGGTGGTAACTCACCACTGGCTACCTAGGGGTTAAGGACCCGTGTGGTGGTAACTCACCACTGGCTACCTAGGGGTTAAGGACCCGTGTGGTGGTAACTCACCACTGGCTACCTGGCCGCCTCCTCCCTTCCTGCAGAACAGGAGTTATGAAGACTTCTATTTTAAAGTCTCAGCCTGTGGGCTTACTTTCCACAATGGCCTCCTTGTTTTTCCCACACTCCCTCTATGTAGAATGTCTCCACTTTTTCCCGGCTTTCTTTTCATCATCCTTCAAGACCTGACTCGAACACTTCTGCCCTGGAAGCTTCCCCTGACCGCCTCCCCAAGCCCCCCTCCACAGGGCTCCCAATGGCACCCTAGAGGAGGCACCTGTCACGCTCTATTGTAATGCCCACTGGACAATGAGCTCCACAGGGTGCTGAGACTGTCTCGATGTGCTTGTGCATACCCCAAATACACAGCACAATAGTGAGCAACGACAGGGTACTCGGCAGATGTCTGAGGGACGGAAAGCACCCCCTCAAATATTATTCAGGAGAAGTTGCTGGAGCAAGCAGATCCAACCATTTACTAGAACCGCTATGCTAAAACCCTAAGGTTGGGGGGGGGGTGGCCTGGGTGGCTCAGTCAGTTAAGCATCTGCCTTCGGCTCAGGTCATGATCTCAGGGTCCTGGGATCAAGCCCCACATCAGGCTCCCTGATCAGCGGAGAGCCTGCTTCTCCCTCTCCCTCTGCCTGTCGCTCCCCCTGCTTATGCGCTCTCTCTCTCTGTCAAGTAAATAAATAAAACCTTTAAAAATAAAATAAAAAATAAAACCCTAAGGGGGAGACCTGGTGTGCAAACACCAAACACCAAGATTAGCACTTCAGCTACTCGGGACAGTTTTGCTTATTTGGGGTTATTTGGGTTATTTTGGATTCTTTGGGTTACTTGGGCTGGTTGCTGTGTTCTTTTGAGATGAGATAACTAAGTATCAGGCTGATGATGTATTACTGAAAGCCTCAAGTTATATAGAACTGGTCCCCACCCCCCGCCCCCACCAACACACACACAGGCTCCGGGCATGAAACACTTACGCTTTGTAAGAAAGACGTTTCTGTTCTGAAATTTACAGACCAATGGGTGTGGAGCATCTTGATAGGTCACTGACAAAGCTGAGAAGTAAAACTGAGAAGGTGGGAGCAGGCTGGGAGACCCTTAGCAAAGAGAAGTTTAAAGTGTCTCTATTTCCCATCAAAATTCCCACTAGCAACGTGCTTATCATGACTATGTGTGAGGCATTATGCTAGGTGACTTCCGACACATATCTTACTATTTCCTAAACACACCTCCATGATATATTATTTTAATTTTATAAATAAGTTAAAAAAAAGAGTTCAGGCAGTTTTGCCCAAGGTTAAACTGCTAATAAATAGCATATCCAGGAATCAAATTCAAGTCTTTCTGACAACAAAAGCATTTAAACTGCCACAATATTCTAATGTAAAACAAGTCGTTTTGATATCCCACTGAGATCCTCAAAATGGCAAGATATCTTTACTTTCTGGTTATGCGTTAGCACATCTGGGGTTTGGACTTTGAGAGATGCTAGATAAAACCCCATGTGGAGATTTGTTTTGGTAGGAGGCGTACATCAGTCCAGCGGGGTGACCTTCCTGAAGCGAGGGTGGAATTTCAAAACAACCATCATAACGCACGTTTGGGTTGCATCTTAGAGTTCCCAAACCCTCTGTGTGCCCATTATTTAATCTTCATAAAACCCGCTGATAGGACTGGTATTAGAATTAATCCCACTTTACAAATGAGAAAACTGAGCTTTACGTCAGTTCAGCCGGCTCCATGATATTGTACAGTAAGTTGTACCACTGAGATTTGCACCAAAATCTTCAATTCCAACCCATCACTAGGCACTGAAGTCGTTTGGTAAGATTCAGGGAGCCACCATGTGGCCTGTCTTCCATCTGGCATTACGTCAGAAGTCTACAGAAGCACTGTGGATTATGGAGTTCTGGAATCTTCTCAACAATTATTCCCAGACTTTTAAATAGAACAACAAAAGTATTAGCCACATGCATTAAACCAGCGACTGCTCCCTGCCTCCACCCTTAGTTCCCTCTCAGCTGAGGTCTCCCTCAGCAGAGACGACATCCTCATTCTCCCCTTCCCTGCTCAAGGCCAGGCTGGCTGCTCTCCTGTGTGTTCCACGATTCCCTGAACTTCTCTCAGACAGCTGAAGTGGGTTGAATGGTAACCACTGCCACCATCTCCCTGCAAAGGTGTGTCCACCCAGAGCCTGTGAATGCAGCCTTGCAGATTAATTAAGGATCTCGAGCTGAAACCATCATGGATTATCTGGGTGGGCCCTAAATCCAACAACAAGTATCCTTAAAACAGACAGAAGAAGAGAAGACAGACACATGTGAAGGCAGAGGCAGAGACTGGGGTGATGCAGCCACACACACGTAGGACACTTGGAGCCACCAAATGCTGAAAGAGGAAGGAAGCACTCTCCCCTGGAGCCTTCAGAGGAAGCACAGACCAGCCAACACCTTGATTTCACACTTTGGGCCTCCAGAATTGTGAAAAAATAAGTTTCTGTTCTTTTAAGCCACCTAGTTTATAGTCATCTGTCAGCAACCCTAGGAAACACACTAGCATTTGCACCATATTTTTGTGAACTACCTATGGATGCTCCTCAACTAGCATGAGCATCCTGAGAACAAAGACTTTGTCTTACTCACCCCGGCACCCCCAGCCAACTGACACAGTGCCTGCACATGCAGACTGCTCAACAAGGCTTGGTGAATGAATAAATCCGGGCAGTCCAGGAGGCTTACAGCAATGCCAGCATACACTCCTTGCAGCTTCCCGTCAGCAGCATGACGTTAGCCTGGGCCAGGTAACCGCTCCACAGATCCGCCCTAAAACAGCCATCTTCGACTACCCACTGCTGCCTCAGAACTCCCAACAAGGTAAAAGCCTCAAATCAATGAGCCTGTGAACCTCTGCCTCACAGACTGAATTCAGGGAATAATGTATGGCTACAGACAGAATAAGACATCTATGTGGTGGGCATGGTGGCAGACACAGAAGACCTCTCCTCTGCCCTCCAATGGCCTCGGCGTTTGGAAGAACCATAATAATCATTAGAATCACCCAAATCTTCCATTTACTAAAGATAACATCAAGCACTATGTGAGCACTTCACAAATTTTGCTTCATCCTCACATGAACATTTCAAGGCAGACATTATTACTCTTCTTATACCAAATCTACACATGGGGGAACTGGCTATGGCGAACTGTGGGATCGTGTTTTTCTCATGGATTTGACTACACAGGGCTTGGCGCCAACTGCGTGGCCCAGTTCAGAGAAGCAGTCTGGCTTTTGTAACAAGTGCCAACCTTACTCCCAATTCCATTTGAGTTTCCTACACTTATTTCCCGTTTGCTTCATTTTTAAACATACTTCATTTCATTCTGCTCCACAGAATGCATTTCTCAGAGTCCCCATGAGGCAGCGTAACATAATAGTTTTATGACTAAAGCAAAAGATCTTTCCCCAGCCCCACCCAGTTATGCCATCCCAGCTCCATTTTCTGGCCTCTGTGTGACCATGAGCGAGCTCTTGGAGTCAGGTGGGCACAAGTTTAACATCTAGGTTTCTGGTTTCTGTGGCTTAGAGCTGACAGGACTCTCATCCTAGGTCAGGGCCATTTTGTCTTGTGTTTTAACAAACCTTCTCATGGTGCACAATTTCTAAATGCCTAACCAAAGCATGTTTAGATGTCTACCAGAGTGGAAGAGAACCGCATCCCCAGGCCACCATGGGCATTTGCAGAAGGAAAGCAGAATGCCAGAATCTCCCTCAGCATGAACTGCCTTCGAAGACCTTTTCTTGACAGGGCAGTGTTCTTGAATGGCACAAAATATGGTAACTCATTTTAAACACTTATGCCAGAGCATCTTCATTTAAATTAATGCTATCTCCTTCAAAACAATCATCTTGGGAAGCAACATATTTATTCAAACAGTGCTCACACTGCACTAACATTTCTGGAACTCTTTCTCAGCAACTGTCTTAACAGTCTGGGGCACTTCCTTTGAAAGTCTTCAGTCATAACAAATTTCATCCTCTGAGAATAGATTTGAACTTTGGAAAGAGACAAAAATTGGCTGGAGCCATGTCTAATGAATAAAGTGGGTGATCAAATCTTGTTACATCGTTTTAGGTGAAAAATGAGGCATGACTATAAAATAATGTGACTGGTTTTCCTAGGTGACCCATAAACCAACTGGCTGAAAAATAATTCCCATAGAGGAGTTTCAAAATGCTCCGAGCACTAGACGCATCACTGGCATAAGTGTACGGTTCCCAGAGTGGTGATTTGGCAGGGTACAATACTAATTTGGATATATAAGTTCAAATATGTTTGTAAAAAAAGAAATCTGATTGCTTACACTCATGAAAATGAAGAAGCGATTCTCCTGGAGAAATTTCTCCTCCTTTTTCTTTTTTTTTTTTGACAGCCTGGTCTGCTTTGGAGAGGAAGTCTGCTGAGAAAAACCTAGTGGTGATTTTCATTTTTTGTGTCAGTCCTTCCCCATCCAACCAAAGGCTCCTTGAGAAAGGGGACATCTTCATCTCTGTGTCTCCAGTGCTCAGGATAGCACACACAGAAGCATGGGACACTAATTCCACTGTTCTTGACACAAACCCTTTGACTTTGCTTCTCGTCCTGCTGGGGCTTCCCTTGCTCAATGTAACTTCTTCTGCCTAGCACCCGAAACTCGGCCATGTAAAACCCACCCACTCAAATTTATAGAGACCTAAGGTAGACTAGTGGTTGCTTAGAGCCAAAAGCATAAGGAAACAAGAGGGACTGACTGCTAATACACAGGGCTTCATTTCAGGTCATGGAAACATTCTAAAATTAGACTGTGGTGATGGTTGCACAACTCTGTGAACACATTAAAAGGTATTAAATTGTACACTTTAAATGGGTGAATTGTGTGATATGTGAATCATATCTCAATAAAGTAGTTTATTTAAAAAGCCCTCCACAACAGGAATGCTTGTGCCTTGGTTCCTTTCTAAGATGGTGGTTGGAATAAATGAATAGTCAGGTTCTCTCCCAAAAATCTAGCTCCCTATATAAAGTTGTTTCTGTCTTCTTCTGTAACTCTATCACTTGAAAATGGCTTCGTGGTTTTCACCAGATTTGGAAAGCATGTTTAGGATAGTGAGGACTGCTGAGTGTCCCCCAACATCAGTTATCCCTTTCTGACACCCCCAATGTTTAGCCTGACACATAGCACCCAGAATAAAATGGATATATCCCAGCCTCCTTGCTGCTAGAGGAGGCCTTAGACTAAGTTTTGGCACAGAAGATGTGAGTAAAATTAATGATGTACGTTATCTGAGAAAGGTGTGCCTTCATTCCACTTCCTTCCTGTTGCCTGGAATGACCATATGGTGGTAGGCAGCCACCTTGGATCATGCAGATAAGGGCAACTCACTAGGGAAGGCTGAGCAAAAAAGAAAAGAAATACAGAATCCCTTATACAACAGAGCCAACACACCAGCCTAGGACTGCCCACACCCACTCTATTACAGAAAGGGTTCTATTACTATGAGCTTTTATTTTGTTATTTTGTTTAAGTAACTTATTTTTGGATTTCGTTTTCATAGCCAAACCTGTATGTTAACTAATGATAAAATCTGATCTTCTGCACCAGAACAGAAACTAAAATATGCAGCATCAGCATACCTTTTATGCTATGGCAAAATTGTTACCACTGCTACCCTGGAAGGCAGACTACTGGTCAATCAAACCTAGGCAAATGCGAGAAATTAAAAATAGGAGCGGCTGTTGGCTGCTTCTCGCCACAGTAGAGAGGAGCTCAGGCAACGACTTGCCAGTCCACAGGCAAAAATGAAGGTAAAGCTCCACTAAGAGAAATATCTTTGACTGTGGCCTGCAAACTATGTTGTCCAAGTCCAGTAATTTGTGACCTTGCAGAGCTGAGATGACCACTCTTTATGTACCCAAGCTAAGGCAGCTCTCCATGAAGCAGCAGGTGCAGAACAAAGGGCTGTGGCCTCAACTCTTTCCCGGGATTCTTCGCTAGACAATGAAAACTGACCCACCAGCAAAGATCTGATTAAGGATACTGCTTTCTTACTCAGCCTAGCTTTTCCTATCTCAAGGCAGACATCATTGATGGAGACGTCAGAGGAGGGACAGAGCAGAGAGGCCAGAAAATAAAAGCTAAAGTTTTCAGGCTTGGGGCGCCTGGGTGGCTCTGTTGGTTAAGCATCTGACTCTTGATTTAGGCTCAGGTCATGATCTCAGGGTTGTGAGATCAAGCCCCACATCGGGCTCTGCACTCAGCATGGAGTCTGCTTGGGATTCTTTCTCTCTCTCAGCCTCTGCCCCTCTCCCAAAGCTCTCTCTCTTGCTTGCTCTCTCTCAAAATAAATAAATAAAATCTTTGGGAAAAAAGTTTTCAGGCTTAAAACCCTATCTATGTGAGAATTTTCCCTGTGGTTATCAGTACATGGAACTGATCAGAATAGGCCAGAAGAAGCCTAATAAGCTTTAGAAGTAATTATACAGTGAAACAAACCAAAAACTTGGTCTGCAAAAGCAACCCCTGCCTTCATACATCCCCCAACTTTCATCAGCAGAAAGCAGGATGCAAAAGCTATGCAGATCCTAAAAAGTCTCAAAACCTACTCTGCAGTGTCCAGGACTAAGTGAGCACTGAGGACAGAGAATAAGAGAGTCCCTCCCAGAGGGGAGAACCAGGGCTCCCTGTAGACCTACTCCATGGTCAGGGCAAAGAGTCTGCACTCCCCACCAGCAGGAGGCTGGTGACTGCTTTACTTATATAACTATGTAAGTATATATATTTGTTGGAAGGAATCTGAGCTGCTGCCGCAGGGGAAGAGTGATGTGTTTTATGGATGGGAAGAAGAGTGGGACATGGTTATCTGCACGCCCAAAGAGATGGCCCATGCAGAGATTTCTACCTGCAACTCCTTTTCTTAAGGTAACAGAACCGCCCATTTTTAGCCGGCCACATGCCTCCCAATATAAAGTCTACATATTTTGCCCTTCTTGCAGTAAGCATGGAAAATCTAATCAGTGGATTGTGAGTAGCAGTGAAGTGTGCAATTTCCAGACTGTTTAAAGGGAAAAAAACGCTTTGCTCAATCTTTTTCCTGTGCCCACTGGCAGCAATGCGGTTGTAGTGATGGGGGCCCCTGCAGCCAGATGGGCAAAGGCAACACCTTCAAGACAGCAGAGCCGCAAGATTGAAGGAGGGTGGGTCCCACGGATCTACCATACTAGTCCTGGCCTGCGACACCCAGCCTATTTCATGACACAGAGAAAAACTTCTATTTTGTTTAATCCACTGCTGTTTTGAGTTTCTGTGACAACACCTTGAACCTATGTACTTGTACACATTTTTGACTTAAAATACAGGCTACACGGGGTACATCAAATTCACTTTGGGAGGCAGTTAAAATGTCATCTTCTAGAGCCTCCAAATCTGAGCTATGACAAGACACTGGGCCTTGACGGGAACTCTAACAGAGATTTCAGATATGAACCGAGGAGAAAGCCACAGGGCCCAAGGCTGCATATTGCATGTGCTGAATTATGATTGCTATCCTTCTTGTGCAATTCTGAGTAGCAGCGGGAATGTGCAGTGCTACACGGAGTGAGAGGGGGAAAGAGTCAGATTTAGGTCAGTGAAGCTAAGAGAGAGAGGCTCCCGAATTTGGCTAAAATATTTTACATAACAAAGGCTGTTTAGTGGCTAAGTGTTCCACTCTAAAGAACAGTCCTGTCCATTCCTCCATCTAACCTCTTTCTGCTATGTAGCCCCTCCAATAAAGTGGCCTCTTTTCTGTTCACATACTCTCCACTCTTCAAGACACAATTCACATTCTATCACTTCTTTCCCCAATCCAGAATGTTCTCTCCTTTATCTGCACTCAACACTTTTTCTAATCCTATTCTTTACACGGGTATGTATTTCTTGTGTCTTATCTCCACCAAAGATGGCACACTCCAGGATGGAAAAGGACAGTATCCTATTTATCCTGGTATTTAATAACAATTCCAACTCAGAAAGTATAAACAGGGGGAGAACAATCATTCATAAGCCCATCATAAGTAAAGGACTTTTTTTTTTAATAGGAGTTACACCATATTAAAAAGTGACCCAAAGATGATTCTCCGCCAAGTCATGCTTGCCCTAAGGGTATCAGGTCTTAAGTAAGGGCAGCAAGATGCCTCTTCCTAACACCAGTTACCTCAGAGTCCCAGAACATTCCCCGTCCTGCCCGGTATTCTTTCATTCCCTTCTCAAAACTCTAGCTAGAAACATGTCCCTTCACCTGTGTTTGTAGCTGGCCTCATGAAAGTTCAGGAAAAGAGTGATCCATCCCAAATGGGAGATAGTGGAGTTCCTCCACTTAAGACTAAGTTCTCAAAGCCCCACTGGTTTGCTTTGAGAACCCGAGACCCTTAATCTCTGTGTCATGTATTTGATGCCCACTTTGGTGCAAGCAGTACTGACACTAAAAGGGGATCATGTGTTTAATGCAGGGGTTCTTAACTCAGGATCCTTACACCCCACCCCCTAATAGGTCCCTGGGAAGAATTCGATGGGGTCTGTGAGTCTGAATGGCAAAATAAACAAAATCTTTGTCTTAACTAACCTCTAAATGAAATTTAGCATTCCCTTGAATTATGAATTTAGGCAATAAACCACAGAATTATTATTATTACCATTACTAATACCACCTGGGACTTTATCATCAATAGAAATCACATATATTTTCAGGGGCACCTTGGGTGGCTCAGTCCGTTAAGCGTCCGACTCTTGATTTCGGCTCAGGTCATGATCTCAGGGTTCTGGGATCCAGCCTCGTGTCAGGCTCAGCAGGGAGTCTGCTTGAGATTCTCTACTTCCCTCTCCCTCTCCCTCTGCCCCTCCCCCCCGCTCATGCTCTCTTTCTAATCTTTAAAAAAAAAAATCACAGATATTTTCATATCATAGTTATCTCAAAATATTAAGATTACAGATATATCAAAATATCATTTATACTTATCACTATTCTAAAGTAAGATAGTATTAGACCTTCCACTAAATTTTGTTAATGTGTCAATAAAGAAGCATATATATCTTGCTGTATCACAAATTTGGTTAATATTTTGATAATTTTATTTCCAATACAATTTTTATTTCCTTTGTAATTCTTTATATTTTATTTATTTTAAAATAAAATTATTCTGAGATGGGGTCTGTAGATTAAACAAAGGAATCCAGGGCACAAGAATCCCTGCGAATTGATGAAAGAAAACCTGCTTACTAACAAGCTCTCATGAAAGCATTTATTTTGCTGATGATAATGATGAACTATCCTTCAAAATATCCAAACATTCACTTACTTGTGACTTCAAATTCTTCCCAATTCCTAAGACTGGTCATTTGCAGATCATTGGGCCCAAGAGCAATTTTTAGAGACTAGGAATGTTGTCTGCACTGGTATCTCTTAGACTTCTCAGTAACCGAGGCCCATAAATTCCTTTCTCACTGTGCTAATCTGAGCTAGGTTTTTGGCACTTGAACCCACTGGCTTCTGAGTAACATGGAATCCCTCTATATCGGCTGGGGCCACTGAAGGTAGAGGAAGGTGGGGGACAGTGCCGATATCTATGAAGTGTTAATATGTGCATCAGGTTAGGCCTGATTAACTTAGTGTCCCCATACCAGCAGAACACTGATAACACAAAAGTCCTGCCCCAGGCCCATCCTGAGGTTCCCCCACAAGGGTCATTCAATCAGCTGCCAGGTGAGAAGAGACTACAGGTATTTTAAAACATAGTTTCATTTAATCCTCAGATTAAATGGTATGTCTCATCATTTCCAACCTTTACAGACAAGGGGGAGGGTGGGGAAGGATCAGAAATCAACTAACTTGCCCAACCGTCTCCAACTCCCCGACAAATCCACCTTAGGAATTCCAACTTGCCCTTCAAGCCTCAATTCAGCTACCACTTTTAGTGTTCTAAGACCTCAAAAAGAAACCTCGTACCGTTTTCTGATGCCTTAGGAAACATCTTGCTAATGGGTGCACAGAAAAAGTCAAGATAAAGCCCAGAAGCTTAGAGGCACAGTTCAAAGCCCTGGCAGCTTGAAGCTGAGATGCTGAGTGGCTTGGTGGGGCCCCTCTTGCTGCTGGGGGTGGGTCCTTGCCGCCTCTCTAATGGCTCCCTGCACACCAAATGCTGACCTCTACTTTCACTTTTTGCCTTTTTTCGTAAGAGCAAAAGTCCTTTTCAGATTTCTTTTGGTTTGCCATTTGCAAAAACAGGCATTTAACATAGGTCTTTCATAAAAGTGAAGTGGCATAAGACAAACTTTCAAAAAGCAGGGGATACCTCTACAGCCCTCCATGCTCTTCCCCCTTCAGTACCTGGCACATACCCTGAACAGTAACACCTAACGCACTGTACTTCTCTGTTTACGCTTTTTTTTTTTTTTTTTTTGAATTTCATTTATTTACTTGAGAGAGAGAATGAGAGAGAGAGAGAGCACATGAGAGGGGGGAGGGTCAGAGGGAGAAGCAGACTCCCCGCCGAGCAGGGAGCCCGATGCGGGACTCGATCCCAGGACTCCAGGATCATGACCTGAGCTGAAAGCAGTCGCTTAACAAACTGAGCCACCCAGCCGCCCCTCTGTTTACTCTTGTCTACCTCCCCTTCTACACTGTTTTTGCTGAGGGCAGGAATATTTTGTATCCCAAATACTTAGCACAACATAACAAATGTTTAAAGAGAATAAATGCATTGGTCACCCACTATACACTGGCTTTAAGTGCTGGAATTTGCTTATTTCTTTTTTGAAGATTTTATTTATTTGTCAGAGAAAGAGAGCACAAGCGGGGGGGGCGGCAGGCAGAGGGAGAAGCAGACTCCCCACTGAGCAGGGAGCCTGATGTGGGATCCCAGGACCCTGGGATCATGACCAGAGCCGAAGGCAGATGCTTAACGGACTGAGCCACCCAGGTGTCCCGGTATTTGCTTAACTTAAAGTGTATTCCTCACCCTTCACAATTCAGGGCAGTTAAACAAAGACTCACTGAAAGTTACACTGTCCTAGGTACTACAAATACAGATAAAACCAGACCCTGTGTTAAAGAAGTTTACTTTCTAGGGGGTAGTGTCACATGTAAAGATTATTTCACTGGGATTTTATTAAACTATTCTAGAGGTATCTATGAGAAAGGAGTACTTCATAAGGGAATGAAAGTGGCATAGAAAGGTTTCTGGGGAAAGTTTTTGGAAGACGCTACCTCAATTGATTCACACCATAAGAGACAAGTAGCATGCTTAAATCCCTGGTGAGGAGAGAGAGAGACAGAGGGAACAAAATCAGAGAGCAGAAAGCTGAGGACAGAAACCTAGGGAACAGCTAGGGTGTGCATAGGGCAAGCAGTCCAGGAAGGAACTCTCAAAAAGTGTGAGTAGAATCAGGAGAGTGAGCAAGGCAAGGGAAGGAGGACTTTAAAAATGCAAAACCTGTAGTGCCAAAGGCAACAAAAGGCCAAATAAGGCCTAAAAAAGTATTCAATGGATTTAGCAACTAGAAAGTCATTAGTAACCTTGGCAAGAGCGATTTTGGTGGAGTGGTGGAAGAAGCAGAAGCCAGACTGCAGTGAGGTGGTAAGTGAATGGGTAAAAAATCAGTGGTGGCCACTGGCCAAAAAGGGGAAAAGCAATAGGGCAGTAGCTAAAAGGGGATGAGGTTTTAAGAACCTATTTTTTTAGTCCTAGCCTAACTTTTTCCTTTCCACCCCACATTACTCCCAAATGGACAACTTTCCATTTGGACCTCTAAAATTCCACTATGCTGTCAGCAAGCTCCTTAAGGATGAGTCTTGTGTCTGAATTGTCTCTTTATTCCACACATTTCTCTGCACATGGTATAGGTTCAATCTTTGTTGAATGAATGAATGAATGAATGAATGAAATGTATATTCCACACGGGTGATAAGGAATTGAAGGGTTCTACTGGGATACAGCTATTGTTCGCTCTTCTTTCAAGGGAATTTGGGTTGTCTGAAAGGTCAAGAGCATCTGCTATCCAGAGGACCTTCTCTCCTTGATGCTTATAAATGTTTGACCCAGGGAGGCAGATGTAGATTGGACCCAAGTTAGAATTTACAGACTACCAGAAAATAGATCTTTATAGATTCAAGGGTCCCTTTATTCCCAGAAGTTGGAACTGGCAGGTCAATGTTAGATTCTGGGTACTGCCACTGCAGTTCCTCTTTAACCTGCCTGGGCTTCAATTTTCTCACTGGCAACTTGAAGATCCCCATAATAGCATCGACCTCTTCAGGCCCCAGCATAAATGAGATACCACATGTTTCGTGCTTTTCATAGTGCTTGGCAAACTGACACTTATATGTTAAAGATAAAGTACTACTAAAATGAATAAAAATATTACTAAAGGGAATGAGTTCCAGAAAAGCTGGGTAGAAGTCAAAGCTTATTTTAAATACAGAAAGAAAAACTCGTTAGAAAACTTTTTCCAAACGTAAATGAATAACCAGCCCCAACTTACCTACTTGATAAATTCACCTTTTCATTTATCAGGTTTACTTAAAAATCTATTTCAGAGTTTCACCTATCCGAGCGGACCTGTCCATAAAGTCAGTTAACGGTCCTTAGCTGGTGGGGAAAGTGGGGAGCGGGACTAGCCAAGGTGTTGCATTAATTTCCTGGCCAGCCTCTAGGGCTTGCGTAAGAGTGCCCTTGGGTATGCAGTTTCTGTTCTAATGAAAATTCATCTCCAACTCCTGGATGGAACAGATCTAGAAGCACCGCCGGTGCAAAGCCGTTTCAAGAGCCTGCGCCCCAGCAAGCAGGCCGTGCAAGGGCAGGAGCTCTGTCCCAATGCAAACGACGGTGTGGGGAGCGAGACTGTGCAACCTCCTTCTCAGCCCCGAGGGCCTCACGCACCAGCTGGGCGGGCGCTCCCACCACCCCTGCCCCACGGCGTCGGGCTCCCTGCCACCGGGAAGCGCCAGTCCCAGACGAGAAGAACAGGCAAACGGGCGGGATGCGAGGGGTTCTGAGCAGGGCAGAGGCCGTCTAACCTTTCCGGGTTAAGGTGATTGCACACTGCGCTGAAACGGTATCTTCAAGTCACAGGAGAGGTGAATGTAAATGTCAAAGGCCTCAGCAGGAGGAGAGGAGGGGAGGGGAGGGGAAAGGAGGAGGAGAAAGAAGGGCGGGGCAGGAGGCGGAGGGTCGGTCCTCCCAAGGTCAAGTCCCGCTCGCCCGCCTCCGGGGAGTCGACCGAGCAGCTCGGCGGAGCCCCGTGGCCACCTTCCAGCACACAGGGACCTCCGCTGGGCCTCCGGGCCGGGAAGAGCGAGCGCAGAGAGGCGGGGGTGGAGACTAGGGCGGCCGCGCGCGGAAGTGGCCGGGCCGAGCGCGGCGGGGGCGGGCGGGCGACAGCGGCCGCACGTCGCGCACGGCCCAGCGCCGGGCGCACGCCACGGAGGGGTCGGCGGGTCCCTTACCCCGTTGGCGGCGGCGATGCGGACGATGAGCTGGATGGCCTCCTTCATGTAGAACCTGCCGTCCCCGCCCACCACCAAGGTGGCCTCCTGCCGCTGCGCCGGCTCCACGGTGGAGATGATACTCTGGATGAAATTCTCCGCGTAGTTGGTGCTGCTCTGGAACACCTTCACCCGCTTCCGCAGCCCGCTCGTGCCCGGCTTCTGGTCCGGGTACGCCTGGGTCTTAACCGTCACAATCTTCACCATGGTGGCGACTCGCTTCCTGGGGCCGGAGCGGACTCTGCTAACCGAGGGCGGCCGGAGCTGTGGCTGCAGCTGCTCTGGGGTGAGGGCTCGGACTGGGTAGGGGCAACGCCAGCTGTCTCGCCTGAGCTCGGCCCTCCTCCTTAAAGGGACAGAGGACAGGGCCCTCCCTCCGCCGCTGGCCCCACTTTCCAGGTCGGTGGGGTAGGGCAAAGGAAGAGCTCACCTCCGCGCCTCTAGTGCAGTGGGTGGAGCCTCTCTCATTTCCCCATCCCACCCCACACCCCGTAAGCCAATCCACTATAAAATGAAATCCGCAGCTCCTCCCCTAAATGGAAGAGCAGAACCTGGGTAGGGAGTCTGTCATAGGGCAAGAGTTGGAGAGGGAGTGGGAACATTGCAGAGTATAATGATTTCCTGTGGTTTGACTGGAGTATCATGTGTAAATAACTTTCTGGAAACCTGTTCTTAGGGATAGAAGTGCCAGCCTTAGGTAGATTCATGACTCCTTATTCTTTATATTCTCCAAATATTAGGGTATTTGTATCAGAAAAACGAGTCAACTCCCAAGGTCTAATTCGACGTACTACTTTCCCTGCGTTTACTGATGGACCGAACGCTTTACTTGCATGGTTAGGGTGGATATACTGATAACTAAGGTTTATTGAATGTAATGTTTCTAATCCTTACTAAAGTACAAGTTTTATTTTTCCCTATTTCATGCTTACAAAACTGAGATTCAAAAAATCAAATGGCTTGTCTAGCCACAGAGATAAGTATATGCAGGAGGCCAATTCAGGTGGGTGTGGCTCCAAAACCAGGGCTCTCACCATGATTTGCCTGCCATGTCACCAGGTTTGATAACTAGGAAATGTACAGGGAGGCCTTGATAAATATAGGTACAAATATAAGGTAAGGCTGAGTATAATTCATCATCAAAATAAGCCAGTTATTCATGTAATAGAAATTTGGTGAAGAGATGAAGAAGGACTGAAAGAGTTCATGGAGGATAGAGAGTCAACAAAAGAGACTTGATTATTAAGTAGGAATATTGATACTTTCCTTTTGGTTTAGCATCCCCCTTGATTTGGTGAGAGTGACTGTCTGCTCTGCTCAGGAAGTGTGTCATTTCTAGAAAAGCCACAGCTTTTCCCCCCTGCTTATGAGATGTGTGACCTGGAGAAAGTAACTATGGGCATCCATCTCTTTACTATAAAATGAACATAAAACCTACCTTAGAGAGTTTCTGCAAGAATTAATGGGGGTTTGTATGTCTATTTCTCAATCATGGATACACAGTGTAATCACCTGAGACACTTTTGAAACTACCCAGGCTCCAGTCCAAACAGATTAAATCATAATCAGCTGATGTAAGTAAATCACCTAGCATGGTGCCTGAAACATAACAGCCCTCAAAAAATATCAGGTCCCCTTCCCTAATTCCAAAACTAGAGTTTATCTTTAGCCTGTGAATTTGAGTCTGTTCATGCCCCTTTAATGGTTAATTGGTATATCTTGATCAAACAGAGAGGCTGACAGATGCATATAGCTGCTGATTCTCAGACTTCAAGTGTTTATATAGGTGTTATATAGATATAAGTATGGGGTTTTTGTTTGTTTGTTTGTTTTTAAGTAGGCTCCACATCCAACGTGGGGCTTGAACTCATGACCTCGAGATCAAGAGTCACATGCTCTGCCTACTGAGCCAGCCAGGCACCCCTGTATGAGTTTCAGGGGCAAATAATATGTGAAAACTGAATCCTGGACTGCTGTTAATGATTTCTAATATTTACACAGAAGGGCACAAAGCTTCACAGAGCAGTATCATCTTGTGAATTAAGTACTATAATCAACCTCATTTTATAAACTAGAGAACTGAGGGTAGAATGATGAATGTAATCAAAGTACCTAACTCTACAAAATGAAAATATAGCATAGAATCACAGTCTTAGAAATACCTACTTCATAGTTGTGTGGATTCATTTAGATACTGAATATAGAGTTCCTAGCATAGTACTAATAAGTACTCAGTAAATGATAATTGATTATTATAAAGTGGTAGGTTCAAATTCAGATCCCATGTTCTCTATATTCTTCATTATCTTTGGAGCTAGGATGGGGCTTTCCGTTTAAGAGGATTTGTTCCATACTTCTTTCACCTCTGAAGCTGTAATAATTAGGGGTGCCTGGATGAGCCCCAAATGGTCTCAGTCAAACAAAACAGAAGAAAAATTCTAGAAAGGGGCACCTGGGTGGCTCAGTCCGGTTAAGCATCTGCCTTCGGCTCAGGTCATGATCCCAGGCTCCTTGCTTGGTGGGGAGCCTACTTCTCCCTCTCCCTCTGCCTGCCGCTCCCCCTGCTTGTTCTCTCTATCAAATAAATTTAAAAAAAAAAAAGGCTAGAAAAATATATTTCCTGAACACCTAACTCTATGGACTGAGATTTCTCTCTGCTCATAGGAATATAAGTCTCTGCCACCAGGGCAGAATGAAGTTTTGAAAACATGGTTATAGAAAAAAGTTGTCTTTCTTGCACAGTTAGATTATGGTGAGATGTGTACCCCTTTCATCTGTTTTCGGATTCATTTTATTCATGTCCATATAGTATATCTAATTTCATTAATCCTAATAAAAATACAAGATATAGTCAGATTTATTAAGTTATTCTAACTCATAATTACTTATACTATAGCTTAAGTAAATAGTATAAATAAAAGAAATAAAATTATATATACAGTAGTATCCCACTTAAGTGTTTTATTTAAGAAACACACACACACAGGGGTGCCTGGCTGGCTCAGTCAGTAGAACATACAACTCTTGATCTCGGGGTTGTATGTTCAAGCCCCACGTTGGGTAGAGAGATTACTTAAAATCTTTAAAGAAAAAAAAAAGAAACACACATGCAAAGGAGTAGAAGGAAATCTATCAAGATATATAACAGTGATCCTTTGGGTTTTGAGAGAGGATATTTTTATATTCTCCTTTATGCTTTATCTAGATTTTTCATGCTTTCTATGGAGAATCTGTATTGTTTCTATAAACAATTTCTACACCTGAAACTAATATTGCACTGTGTTAACTAGCTGGAATCTAAATAAAAACTTGGGGAGGGGGGAAGAAACGACACTATGTGGGGGAAAACCCCACTATTTGTTTTCTTTTTAGTACCTCTTTTAAGTAGTAATTCTCATGGTGTTTCACTGATAAGTTATCCTTTATCCTTTAGATGGTATGCATTCATTCATGCATTGATTCATTCATTTCACAAATATGTGTTGTACTTCTGCTAAGCGCCAGCTCTTTGAAAGGTGTTAGGTAAACAAGTCAGAATGGTCCTTGGTCTCATAGAGCTTGCAATATGTTGGAGGAAACAGATACTGAAAGCCAATCATGATTGTGAGAAGTACTACAAAGAAGTATAGGTGCTGCCAGAATGTAGATAGGAGGAACTATCATTGGAGGGAGACAGGGAAGATGCGCAGGAGAGAGTGATGTATAACCTGAGGACTGTAAGGGTAAGTAGTATTTGGCCAAGTGAGAAGGAAGGAAAACCACTTCATTCCAGGGGAGGGAACATTAAGGGAGAAGATTTGAAAGTAAGAAGGAAATATATTGTCACTGAAGATTTAAAAGGCAGCCAGTATAACGGGAGCATAGAAACTGAGGGGTAGAGTGGAAAGCCTGATCACATCAGGCTTCTAGATGGTGTCAAGCATTGCAGTCTTTATCATGACAGCAATGAGCAACCAAAAGTTTTTTGTTTTAATTGCAGTAAAATATACACAACATAAAAATTACTACTTTAACCATTTTTAAGTGTAAATTCAGTAGCATTAAGTACATTTACATTGTTGTGCAAACTATAACCACAATCTACCTCCAGAACTTCTTCTGCCATCCCAAACTGAAACTCTATGCCCATTAAACAATAACACCCCATTTCTCCTTCACTTGGCTCTTGGAAACCACTATTCTACTTTCTATCTCTATGAATTTGACTATTCTATTCTCAGATAAGTGGAATCATACAATATTTGTCCTTTTGGTCTGGCTTATTTCATTTAGCATAGTGTCTTCAGGGTTCATCCCTGTCGTAGCATGCCAAAAGGGTTTTAAACAGAGGAATACTGCAGTCACAATAACATTTTTAAGTGATCACTCTGGCTGCCTTGTGAAAGAACGAAAGGAAAAAAATGAAGTGAAACCAGATAGGGGGAAATGGTAGACTGTACTAGGTTGAAGTCAATGGAGATGGACAGAAGTGAATAGATTCAAGATAGTTTCAGAAAGTGGAGTCAGCAGCTGATAGATTATACGTATAGGGTGAGTGAAAAGTAGTAGTACCTACTAGCAATTTGAGACTGGGACTATTATAAGAAATGTGGGGTGGGAGGGTGGTACAGTATGATCATGAGTTGTTTTGGACACATAAGTTTGAGGTTTTTGTCATGCATCCAAAAGGAGGTACAGAAAGAAGTGTTAGATATAGAGGTCTAGAGCTTAGAAAAGAGACGTGGCAGAGTGATATGAATTTATAATCCGTTAGCATATAGATAGCATTTGAAAATTTGAGAATGAATGAGATCATTAGGGAGAGAATACAGACTACAGAAAAAAAAAGAAGAAAGAAGTCTGTCACTGAGGTCTGAGAAATCCAACATTTAAAGGCCAGTAACTGCCATGTGAAAAAGTTAAGCTTTTCTACCTCTGAAAGAGAATTTCTTTAGGAACATCAATCCAGCAGGAAGATTTAAATGTTTCTTCTATAAGCCATCCAGCTTTCCATAAACCTGAGCTCAAATCTACTAGGTTACATTTAAAGCCAAGGAAGATCTACTTCTTCAGCAAGTTAATAATATGTCATTTAGGAGTCTTCCTACAAGTTCAGAATTTTGTCAGGTTTCATCTAGGTTAAAAAAAAAAAAAGCAGTTGGCAATTCTGTAAAAAGCTTTAATGATTTCTCTGTCTACATATACAAATATGTATAAATGGGAGGTAGGTTAAGTCCTGGCTAAATAAATGTACAATGCTTGGTCAATCCCATTTCCAAATACAGTGTTCATTGAAGACAGCTTTACCTTCACCATCTACAAATCATCATTTGCATTCCAACTATAGTGATTTAAAGAAATGTGTTTATCATAGCATATCAATCTCTGATAAATGCAACAAATAACAAATGGCATTCATATGCAATTTATAATGAAAAAAGACATCTGGAATTTATAATGGAAACACTGGACGGTGACGTGAGTGATCTAGTGGCATTAGCCATTAGCAGTTATTAGTTACATGGCTCATACAGAAACTGATCATTAAAATATATGAAAAGTGGGGTGCCTGGGTGGCTCAGTCAGTTAAGCGTCTGTTTTGGGTTCAGGTCATGATCCCCAGGTCCTGGGATCGAGCCCCGCATCGGGCTCCCTGCTCCACAGGGAGCCTGCTTCTCCCTCTCCCTCTGCCTGCCGCTCCCCCTGCTTGTGCTCTCTGTCAAATAAATAAAATCTTTAAAGAAAAATTAAAATAAATAAAATATACTGAAAAATAATTAACATGTAGACAAAGCTTTAGAAAGCACCTATATTGTTCAAAACAAAACAAAACACAATGTTATATTTGTGAACACTCAACTTCCTGTCTGGTGGTGTCAAGCAATGGTTGAAGAATCTATACTGAGGAATTTTACTGGGATAGTCTCCAGTTTAGGCCGAGAATGGTTGCCCAAATCTCTCTTTTTTTTTTTCTTTTTAAGATTTTATTTATTTGTCAGAGATAGAGAGAGCACAAGCAGGGGGAGTGTCAGGCAGAGAGAGAGGCAGGCTCCTTGCCAAGTAAGGAGCCCAATGTGGGACACTATCTCAGGACCCCAGGATCATGACCTGAGCCGAAGGCAGACCCTTAACCGACTGAGCCACCCAGGCATCCCCCAAATCTCTCTCCTACCCAAGAGTTCTACTAGGCCTGAAAGGTGGTCTCTCAAGAGAGCTCTGAGAGAATAGGTAAATTATAGATAATCTCTTACAAGAATTTTCAATTATTTGTAGCTGGCAAATAACTAATTGATGATTCCATATGAATCCATACAAATTAATGCTGAGCAATATTGCAAATGTCATGTTAGTTCATTTGTTAAACCCAAATCACAGGTTCTTCCTGGCTGCAGATTTTGTTCATTATGTTAAATTTTGATTTATTTGTAACTTACTGAAACAACTAGTTCCTACATATGGAAGCAATATGAAACCATTTAATGTCTTTTCTATTTGTATCCATAAGTCATTCAGGTGTTTAAAACGTTTATTTGAATAAAAGTTCATGGATATCTGGAGTCTCTGATTCTGAAATTAAGTTTGTTCCTGTGCCAAAATAATAATAGTTTCTGAACTCATGTTTCAGTGTCAAATGGTTATTCATGAAGCTATATGTGAAAAAGATTGATATATAATAAATGGGGCTTTTCCCTTAGAATTCATTTTTGGAATCTACTATAAAGGATATCAGTCTGAATTAATTTATATGAATATTTTATATGCAAATATTAATATTTCAAATGGCAAAAAGATAAGATTTTTAAAAATACAGATTATGAAGGACATTTTTTAAGAAATAATGAATGTCTTCTGTTACCCCATTTCACCAGTGTTCTTGACTATGGAATCAAGATGCTGTGGCAGGCTCAATAATGGCTGCCTGAGAGAGATCCACATCCTAACCCCTGCAACCTGTGAATCATATGGCAAGAAAAGGACTTTGCAGATATAATTAAGGATCTTGAAATGGGGAGATTATCCTGGATTATTCAAGTGAGCTCTAAATGCAATCATAAGTGTTCTTCTAAGAGGGAAGCTGAGGGAGATTTTATTACAGAAGAAGAGAAGACAATATGACCAATGAAGCAGAGACTGGGGTGATGCAGCCACAAACCACTGAATGCCTGCAGCCATCAAAAGCAGGGAAAAGCAGGAAATACACTCTCCTCTAGAACCTCTAAAGAGAGCACAGCCCCGATGACACCTTGATGTTAGCTCAGTGATACTGATTGTGGACTTCTGGCTTCCAGAACTGTGGGAAAATTCATGTTGCTTTAAGCATGGTAATTTGTGGTAATTTGCTAGAGCAGCCATAGGAAACTAATACAAATACTTTGATTTTATGAGAGAGTATGAGTCAGGAAGCTCAAACTCATGTCCTGATTCCCTAGAAGCCTAAAGTGTGACGT
This sequence comes from Halichoerus grypus, assembly GCF_964656455.1. Classification (NCBI taxonomy): domain Eukaryota; kingdom Metazoa; phylum Chordata; class Mammalia; order Carnivora; family Phocidae; genus Halichoerus; species Halichoerus grypus. Next base: position 136,759,772 of record NC_135716.1, read on the forward strand.
CAGGTGGTAAGAGAATAAGAAAAAGAAGGCTATATTCTAAGTCTCTACCAGTGAATAAATAACAGAGGAAAGTATATCAGGTATAGCACAAGAAAACAGGGAATCAAGAAATCATGGAGGTAATTATTTCCAAATTATTTTGCTCAAATTATATGAATAAGTTAAAATGTTTTTTTCTTGAATTGGCTAGGGATGTTTCATTCACTGTGTAGAATTGGATGCAACAGACTGTGAGTGTTCTGTATACCACCTTAAGGTTTTGAATACTCCCTATCAAAACTAGCTTTGACAGGTGTTAGCAGTTTTTCCTAATGAGTGAATTGTTTTGTTTCCTTCCTTTGACATTACTGACTCTTGTAGCTCCTGTTATATATTTTTCTTAATTCTAAAGATATCTTTGAAATAATTTATATTCATTGCCCTCACTCTCCTTTTATCCATCCATCCCTCCATTCAAATCATCTATAAAATACTAATTACATAGTACAAGTTGGTTAGGCTCAGATTAGTCACCTAAGATAAGATCCTGTACTCAAGGAGTTAAAAATAGAACAGTCCAGACACATGTAGGAAACAAAGTATGAGACACAAAAAGGTATTCATTTTTAAAGCTAGTATTGGAATAAAAAAATCTCTAATCAATAATCAAAACTTCTACCTTAACAAACTAGGAAAAGAACAAATAAGCCCAAGGCAAACAAAAAGAAGAAAATAATAAAGATAAGAGCAGAAATCAATGAAATTGAAAACAAAAATAAAGAAAAATGAATGCAACTAAAAGTGTTTCTTTGAAAGATCAATAAAATTGATAAACCTCTAGCAAGACTGACAAAGAAAAAAGATACATCTTATTACTATCAGGAATGACAGAGGAAATACCACTAAAAACCCCATAAACAATGCTTTATAAAACTCTCTATACATAAATTTGACAACTTAGATTAAATGGACCATTCCTCAAAATCCACACACTACCAATCCCTCCCCCACCAGATGAAATAGATAAACTGAATGGCCCCATAACTATTCAAGAAGTTGAATTAGTACTTCAAAACCTCCAAAAATTCTCCACACCCAGATGGTCTCAAAGACAAATTGAAACGAACACTTAAAGAAGAAATAACACCAATTCCACACAGTCTCTTTTTGAAAATAAAAGGAAGAAACATTCTTGACTCATTTATGAGGTCAGTATTGCTCTGATACCCAAACCAGACAAAGACATTACAATTCAAGAAAACTAGAAAGGGGTGCCTCAGTGGCTCAGTCAGTTAAGCAGCTGGCTTTTGGTTTTGGCTCAGGTTGTGATCTCAGGGTCCTGGGATTGAGCCCCTTGCTCAGTGGGGAGTCTGCTTGAGGACTTTCTCTCTCTTCCTCTGTCTCTCCCCCTGCTCTTGTGCGTGCACTCTCTCTCCCCCTCAGGAAAAAAAAAAAAAAGGAAACTGGAGACCAATATTCCTCATATACATAGCACAAAAATGCCCAACAATGTACTAGGCAATTGAATTCACAATATATATTATAAAAATAGCATATCACAACCAAGAGGGGTTTATCCTGGAAATGAAAGGCTGGTTCAATATTTGAAAATCAATCAGTGTAAACCATCACATTAATAGTCTAAAGAAGAAAAATAATGAATGACAAAGAAAAAAATATTCAACATTTCAGCATCCATTCCTGATTTTTTAAAAAATCTCAGTAATCTAGGAATAGAAGGCACTTTCCCAACTTAATAAAGGGCATCTACAAAAACATCTTCAGCTAACTTCATATGAATGGTGAAGGACTGAATGCTTTCCTTCCTAAGATTGGGAGTGAGGTAGGGAGATTCACCTTCATTATTCTTACTCAACATCATGATGGAAGTCTTAGCCAGTGCAATAAGGCAAGAAAAAAGAAAAGGTATATACATTGGAAAGAAAGAAATGAAACTGTCCCTATTTGCAGATGACATGTTTTTCTATGTAGAAAATCCCAAGGGATCTACAAAGAAAAAAACTCCTACCACTAATAAATGAGTTTAGCAAGTCTCAGGATACAACAGTAACATGCAAAAATCGATTATGTTTTTTGTGTAGTAGCAATTTATAACTGGAAACTGAAATTTAAAAAATAATACCATTTACAATAGCTCATAAAAATAAAATATTTAGATATAAATCTTATAAAGGATGTACAAGGTTTGTAAGCTGAAAACTGTAAGATGCTTTTTAAAGAAATAAAGGAAAACCTAAATAAATGGAGAAATATACCATGTTCATGGATTGGAAGCAACACAATAAACATGTCAATTCCCCAAAATGATCAATACATTTAACACAATATCAATCAAAATCCCAGCAAGAATTATTGTAGATATAGACAGCTAGTTCTAAAATTCATTTGGAAAGAGAAACTAGAACAGCTAAGATAATTTTGAAAAAGAACAATAAATTGAAAGAATCACATTACCTGATTACAGACTTACTATATATAAAACTACATAATGAAGACAGTGTAGTATTGGTGAAGAGAAAGACACATAGATCAATAAGATAAAATAGAGTCCAGAAATATACCCACACAAATATACAGGTCTATACAATCAGTTGATTTCCAACAAATGTACAAGAGCAATTTAAAGGAGAAAAAATAATCTTTTCAGCAAATGGTGCTGGGACCACTGACATCCATATGAAAAAAAAATGAACCTCAGCCCAAACCTCAAAACTCACACAAAAATTAATTCAAAATAGATCACAAATATGACTGTAGAAAGTTAAAATTATAAAACTTATAAAAGAAGATAGAAATTTTTTGTGACATGGGGTTAGGTAACAACTTCTTAGACTTAACACCAAACACATGACCCAATAAAGAAAAAACTAATAAACTGGACTTCATAAAAATTAAAAACTTTGCTCTCCATATGATAGTTAAGAGAATGAAAAGATAAGCTACAGACTCAGAGAAAAAATTTGGAAATTCACATCTCCAACAAAGGATATATCCAGAATTTATAAAAAAGCTTCAAATCTCAAAAGTAAGAAAACAACCCAATTTAAATGGGCAAAAGACTTGAAGAGATGTCTCACTGAGGAGGCTATATACAGATGGTAAATAAGCATCTGAAAAGTTGCTCAGCATCACTAGCCATTAGGGAAATGCAAACTAAAACCACTATAAGATACCACTGCACATTTATTAGAATAGCTAAAATAAAAAATACTGACAATATCAAGTGCTAAGGAGGATGCAGAGAAACTGAAACTCTCATACATTGCTGATGGAAATGCAAAATGGTACAGCCACTCCGGAAACACTTTGGCACTTTGGTAGTTTCTTAAAAAGTCAAACATACACTTACCATATGACCCAGCAATCTCACCTCTGCCTATCTATCCTAGAAAAATGAAAACTTATGTTCACACAAAAGAATCTGTGCATGAATGTTTATAGCAGCTCAATATTGCCAAAAACTGGAAATGGCCTAGCAAATGAATCAATAAACAAATTGTGGTACATCCATATAAAGAAATACTACTCAGGGGTGCCTGGCTGGCTCAGTCAGGAGAGCATGCAACTCTTGATCTCGGGACTGTATGTATCTTGACCAGCTTTTTCTCTAACAAATCTTGTAATCTGTCTTAACTAGGCTGTGCCCGTATTAGGAAGCAGTAGATAATATTTAAGTTTCTTAGATTCCTTAATTTGTCTTTATTTTTCTTATTGAGAGAATGATGCCTGTGAAGGCAATTCAGCCAAAGACTCAGAGAACCTCATCTGTAATAAATGTCCAGGCCTTAGCTTTTACAAGGAGAGCCATAAAGAGTCTCCACTTCAGTGGTTCTCAAAGTGTGGTTCATGGAACCCTGGTAGCCTAAACCTGTTTAGGGGTTCCACAAGGCAAAATTATTTTTTTAAGATTTTATGTATTTATTTGAGAGAGAGAGAGCACAAGCGGGGGGGCACGGAGGGAAGTGAGAAGGAGAAGGAGACTCCCCACTGAGCAGGGAGCTCAAAGTGGAGCTCAATCCCAGGGGGCATTTACCTGAACCCAAGGCAGGTCATGACCTGAACCGAAGGCAGATGCTTAACTGACTGAGCCACCCAGGTGCCCTGGCAAAACTATTTTTTAATGCAAAATGTTTTTTTCCTTTTTACTGATAGTGCAAAAGCAATGGTGGGTAAGGCACCTTAGCATGAATCAAGATAGAGTCAACAGACTGCACTGTAAAGATTGTATTCTTCATTGGCACGTACTACTTAGCTTAAAAACAAATGCCAGTTTCACTTTAACTCTCAACCCTTGGCTACATATTGTATTAATACACTGTGTGATGAAGAGAAAGAACACATAAAGTACTTCTACTACATTCCTAAGTACAGTAGGTGTTTCAAGGGAAAGTCCTTATTTGAATTGAAAGTTGAATGAACTACCTTATCATTTATACCACTTTTACTTGAATAAAACAAAACAAGACAAAATAAAACAAAAAAGCCTCACAGGAAAAAAAAGTATTAGTTTTAAAATAGAAGCTCAAGAAGTAGAAGTTTCTTCTGGATTGGAGAAAGGATTAAAGGCTTCATGAAGGATGAGGCATTTAAAAATATATGTTAAAGGTACAGAGTGTTAATACTTGTCACAATTTATCTTCTCTGACAAAGCAGTGCTCTATACATATGTGGCACTCAACAAGTATGTGATTGACCTATTGCTTACGATATTAATAGGCAGAGACACAATACAGGAAATTCTAGGAAAAGTGAAAGACATGAGAAAATGCCTGAAATTTCTTTCTATCCTTTTCAAAATTCCTCTTATCCCTTCAAGTTCATTTAAAGTTCTAGCTCATTCCTGATTCTTCCAGCTCACACTAGTCTTTCCAACTTGTTCTATCAAACTTAGTCTAATACCTTAGGGTAGTACTTCTCCAGATTTTAAAGCTCATGCTTCATTTCCTTTAATAGTTATTAAAATGTGCTTTATTTTACATTATTAAATTTTGAAATACATTGTACTGTATGACTAAAAACAAAGCATTACTTAGCTTCAAACTACCCTTCTTTCATTCCTTCGATCTTCTGGGAGTCTTATTCCCCTCAAAAAAGTTGGGCAAGCCTTCCCCTCCTTTTTTGTTCCCATGCCTTCACCTGTAGTTTATGCTTAATGATCAGTGCTTACTAATTTAAGACTTAATATTATTCCTTAATAGGCTAATATGTAACACATATTCTCAGCTCTTTCTTTTTCTGAGGTCAGAGATCATGTCTACTACTTCTCTATTATAACTAACGCAATATGTAATAGAAAGTTGCTAATTGGATATCCCTGTGTACCATTTACCAGACTAGTCATCTAAATTTTTACTCCCTTGTAAGAAAACAATTCTTTCAAAAGCTAAATCCAATTTTTTGCAACAGATATTTAGAAAAAGACACAGAGAAATTTACTTTTTAGCAATGCTGCATACTCATATCTGAAATTGCTAGAAAGCTTATAGCACTGGTATTCTATAACCAGCAGTACTGTATTTACATTAGCCTCATTCAGATGACTGAAATTAAGCTGGCAATGAATTTAAGTTGGTTGATCTTGTGTTAAATTGCAAAGGAAAGAGTAAAATTAAGAATATGTATAAAATGTTGGATATTTATCAATTGTGTCTAAAAGAAACTGAAAAATGTTTTTCTTTATTTTGGGGGAATGGAACCATACCTCTAACCCCTTTATAATATGTAGGTCTTCTTTTTAACATTAATATATATCTTTATTTTATTTTTTTTAAGATTTATTTATTTTTAGAGAGAGGGTGCACGTGAACGCAGGGGTGGGTTTGGGGAGGGGCAGAGACAGAGGAAAAAGAGAGAATCTCAAGTAGACTCTCCACTAAGCGCAGAACCCAATGTAGGGCTCGATCTCACCACCCCAAGATCATGACCTGAGCCAAAATCAAGAGTCAGACGCTTAACTGGCTGAGCCACCCAGTTGCCCCTTAATATATATCTTTAGAACTGTTAATATTAAAAAAAAAATAGAGAACCTATTTTTACTTTTTTATAAAGTAGTCTCCATGCCCAAGGTGGGGCCTGAACTCACTACCCTGAGGTCAAGAGTGGCATGCTCTACGGACTGAGCCAGCCAGATGCCCCAAGAATCAATTTTTAAAGTACAAATTGACTTTGGTCAAATATCACAAATATAAGCCACTTGTGAATAAGTGGCATAAGAACTAAGAATCCTATTTTTCATCTTCCTTAGACAAAACTAGCCATAGTTAACAAGTAAAGACACTTTCAAGCAGCCAAAATCCTTTACCTCTTAGACTTACAGCAACCATTCCTAGTCCTGCCCCCACAAACTGTCTCTCACATTAATTTCATCTGCTTTCCCTACATCATTTCCACTATTTGCCATCTTTCTCCTCCAATCGTTACAAGTTCTTTTTTTTTTTTTTTTTTTGCCCAGAAATCAAGCTAAGCTGAGTAGCAAAGATAGGCTTTATACTTCTAGATAAAGCTAGCAGGGCCATCTTAATATGTCCTTATACTTGTAACTTCACGAAGAAGTGAGTCAGTATCTTTTTAAGAGCAGAAGACTTAGTATCTACCTCACAAGTTAGAAATAATTTTTATATATTCTCTAATAGGATGGGTGAATATGCCTGTGTATAGATAGATCCTTAATATACAATATATTTCACCAAAGCAGTCTTAGAAGTCATAAAGGACTTAACCCAGTGCTGAGAAATATTATCAGTTGGTCTCTCTCTCTCTCTCTAATGAATATTATGAATAATAAGTAATATGCTCACCCTCTGGTGGCCAAAATCAGAAATATATTTTCATTTTCCTGGATTATATCCAAAATATGATTAGTGTGGTGTATTAAATTTCTATATCATATTCAACCTATACCAAAAATAGATCTAAAAGAAGGCTTCTGGCTTTATTTATTTATTTTTAAAGATTTTATTTAGTTGACAGAAAGAGAGACAATGAAAGAGGGAACAAAGCAGGGGGAGTGGGAGAGGGAGAAGCAGGCCTTCCACTGAGCAGGGAGCCCGACATGGGGCTTGATCCCAGGACCCTGGGATCATGACCTGAGCTGAAGGCAGACACCCAATGACTGAGCCACCCAGGTTCCCTGCTTCTGGCTTAAAAAAAAAAAACCCAGATCTACTAGAATATCTAATGAAAAATCAACAAAACTATTAAATGTAGTTGTTCATTAAAATTTCATTAAATGACATGAAAAACAAAATCTGGGTAAATAGATTTTAATAGTAATGGGCCATTTTTTCTTATGTGTCTATTTTTAATATTTCCTAATAATTAGGAAAAATTCATACCGTAGGTAAGTTTATTTTAATTTTCTGCCCACTTTATTCAACTGTCCAGCAAATATTTATTGCATATCTATTATGGTTCTATGGTATATACTGGAATTATAACTGTCCCTGCTTTCAGCCTTTTACCTTTTCAGGTAAAACTAAACAGTAATTCCTGTACAGTATGATGAGTGCTACAACAAAGAATAAGCATGAGTTTTTAGGGCCACCAAAGTAGTCTTGGTAGGGGCTTAATCGGGAAGGATTCTTAGAAAAAGTGACATATTCGCTGAGACCTGAAGGAAAAAGAGGGAGTAGAGAGATAATTATTATTCTATAGAAAGAAACACGGCATCCGAAGGGCCTGAGGTGAGAGACAACGTGGAAACTGGGGGAAGCCACAGAAGTGTGGGTGAAAAGAAGTGTCAGAGGTGGGAAGAAAATCTGAAGAATATCAGAGAGAAGACTAAAATTACAGGGCACCTGTGTGGCTCAGTAGGTTAAGCATCTGACTCTTGATTTAGGGACAGGGCATGATCTCAGGTTGCTATCAGTGATACAGCTGGAACCAAGATGGGACTCATAGCCACATTTTGATCAAAGGTATTGAGAGGTAGCAGAATATGCCACCCCAAAATGTGCCACTTTAACATGTGGATTGTTTTGAGCTGAAGGCACTTAAGACCCAACTGATTTGGGAAAAGCTTATTACCTCTCCCTGAACTGCCAAAAAGAATTTAGATAGATAGCCTGTACCAGGAAGAGAGCTATTACTAGAGATAATTTTTTATATCAGAAAGACTTACCTGCATGGCATGGCAAACATTTGTTTACCAAACATTCACTCTTCTCATCTTCCTGTGAATTGTCTTCTTCCCCTTTGAAGCCCCAGACTCCTATCCTCTCTCCTCTGCTCAGGATGGTATATAAGCCTCAACTGGTTGACTGCCTGTGAGTCTCATGTATTTGTCGGGCTCCCATATGTACATAATGAAATTTCTTTTTCTCCTGTTAATGTCTTATGTCTATTTGATTATTAGACCAGCCAATGAATCTAGAAAGCAAGGCCAGATACTTGGTTCCTGGACCTGTTTTGAAAGCAGAGGCAGAACTATAGTTGTTTTAGTTCCATTATTAACTTAGCTTCACATTCTACCTTATTCCCTACTTATGTTTTATGCATCTCTTAACTTCATACATGATAAATCACTAACTTTGCCTTTTTTGCCCCTATTCCCTGTTTACCCACTGACTGTAGAAACCTAACGGGGACCAGATGGTAACATCTGTCTTGAAATTATCTGATGTATCTGATCATACCAGGTTCCAAACGGCACCTCATTGTCTGGAAGAATGCATACCTCCAGATTCTTTTAAGGCCTCTCACTTCATGGTTCAAGAAACTCTTCACCCTCCTCTCATGTATTCACCTCCTTCATATATATAAACTGTCCCTAGGCTCAAAAGGGTAAGGCAGCTTTGGGAATGATCTCCTGCCTTCTTCTTCGGCTGCTCTTCTGATAATAAAGCTCCCTTTGCTTAAAAACTGGGGTCTCAGACATTGGCTTACTGTGTATCAGGTGCTTGGACAAGTTTGAGTTCAGTAACGAAAGAAGGGAAAATTTTTTCCCAGCAACAACTTGAATGCCTTTAGCTAACTACTTCTTCGAGTAGTCTAGGGATACAACATCCTTTTGCATGAGGAAAGCTGAAATTCCATACAGGTACCACAAGATACTATGCATGCTCTAGTCCAGCAAAATGTCTATTGCCACAAACATGGACTGAAACACATGCATTATAGTGTGCTTTCCCATCTCCTGGATGGCTAAGGCTCCAAGTTCTGTGAGTTAATGCCATTATATTACATTCTGTCCTGTCTCATCTTATAGATCACTTTTGGCAAGAAAGGGCAGAGGATACCAGAGCAGACTGTATAGTTGAAGAAACTGCATATACATTTTCTTTACAGCACCAGTATTATATTTGCATGGCCTTTGACATCTAAGAAGATTGTGACATTATGGTTCAGGTTAGAGATCCTCTCATCAGGGAAATCATTCCTGAATCTGTGATTTGCTGCAGATTAAGTTTTCTCATTTGTTCAAATATCAAATCACTCATCAACCACTACCATCAGTTGTCATGTCTACTGTGCTATGGTGCATTAAGACAAGAATCCCCTCAGAAGTAAATTCAACATCCAACTCCAGACCCATTGCTCCAATCGTACCTGCCTGCCAAATGGCCGCCAGTATGGACGATGGTGTAACAGCTTCCAGGGCTTAAATACCTACAGGCCCAGAAGGGGTTGGAGGAGGAAGCATCAGCCAAAGCTGAAGAGGTGCAGCAGGAGGTAGAGGCTGCTGGTGGAAAGGGGCTATACATCAGCAGCAGCAGCAGCCACAGCAAAGAGAAGGGGCCCAGGAGGCCCCCTGGTCCTCCCACAGCCACATGCCTGTGACCACAGTGGCATGGATGGGAGTCTGTGACCTGTCACGCTCCTGGGACAGAACAGTGAGAAGACAGGGTGAGAGCCCAAGACACTAGCTGCAGCTGGCCTATTTTCATTTTCTTTGAGTTTATTTTTTATGAGTAAGATTAAACCAAAAGTATACAGGATTTTGTAGAATTCATCGAATACTAGTTTTTAAAAGCTTACCTGTAATTTTATTTTGATTTACTATTGGTAAATGAAATATGCCCAGATTTCCCATTAAATTAATAAGAAAGCCACACATTAAAAACATTATTATATTATTTCTATTTTATATTTATATTTTAATAATAAAGTATATAACATGGGTATAAAATGTAAACACATATAAATTGATTATTGTTTATGTACATCAGTTAAATTGATTAGCATTTAGTTTATCAACAAATAACAGACTAAACCTGAAAGAATTCTTAGTTTGACAGGCTCAAGTAGAAAACAATATTTAAGATATAAGGGAATACACACAATAATATATCCATTCTTGTCGTTCATTCAGAGGCATTACATGTTGACAAACCTGCATATAAAAATAGAAAACTTTTATTTTCCTTTCATATATTTTATTTTTGGCTAATTTTTAAACAGGATAACATTTCTAGATCCTATGCAAAAAATATCCCTGTGCAGATAAAATTCTATACCATTTGTCCTTAGTGGGTATCTACAATCTATGATCTGATGTCTAACAGAATAATCTGGCATAAATTCTACTCAAATATAGTAGCTGATATTTGGTGTATATAAATGTGGGGTAGGAGTAGTAGAAAAGGGAGTAGTGGAAAGGGGAGTAAATACCCTTTTTTCGCTAAACCTAGAGAATGTTCTAAAATCCTCATTGGGATTCTGTAGAATCTCTCCTCTTTATTCAGTTCTAGAATGTTTTAGGATTTCATGGACAGAATGAAGAAAAGAATAGAAGGCTTTTTCCTTTTTCTGTTCACTAGACCGGTTTCAGGGTCCCTGCCTTTGAGCCCCAGGCTAAATAGAAACCCACAGTTCTGCTAACACCAGAAACTACAGCTGTTCCTGGCTCTTGACTTAGATGGTTGTTATCTAAAACTTAGAGGCATTTTCTCTTTCAGGTTACATTGGAAAATCTTAATAATGTAGATAAAAATATTTTGGATTAGCAAAATTCCCATTTACTATAAACACTACTTTGTCTTTCTATATGATGTTGCAAAGTGCTTTCATATACATCATTTTATTTTTATCTTTACATTAACCTTGTGAACTACCTAACACTAGTAATAGTATATTAATTTTACATAAGAGACAGGAACAGAGTGGCTAAGTGAATCTCTCATAATCACTCAACCAAATAGTGAGACCTGGACTAGAACCAAAATCTCCTAATATAGGATGATAATAATATGAATATCATACTTAGAATAATTTTCTACTTTATTTCATATTTCCACTTATTCATACTGTTATTAGTAAAATGCTTTTTCAAATTGATAAAACAAAAAGCTTTAATTAGAAAACAATACATTACCATTGTAGATTTTGGTGCCACTTCTACTGCAAATATGTTCAGTCCTCTGTTGTTTATGCAGTTTTTACTTAGCTCATTGTTGATGTGAATAATCACTTTATTATCTGACTATAAAGAAAATTTCATAAGTTGCTAGTCCTTTCTTTAATAAATACAAATAAAATGATTATTACAAAACATTTTATAAGTCTTGTGATAGAGGTATTCACAGGGTCTGCAGAAACATAGAAACACAGAAATATTAGCTCAGACTGGGTTAGCAAGGAAGACCTTATGGAAGAACCAATACTTGAGATAACAGATCATAGATAATAGATAGCCTCTAAAATGGATAGGAAGCAAGAGAAAGCAGAATGAAGCTGGTGAATGAAAGAAATGTAGGCGCCAAAGTATTCCCCTGCTAAGAAAGCTACAAGCACGCCCTAATGACTACAAAGGGGCAGTATAACATTAGACTGCCTGGATTCATTTCTCAGCTCTACTACTCAGCATGTGACCTTCTGCAAGTTATTTAGCGTCCCCATGCTTCAATTTCTTTGTGTGTAAAATGCAGTTAGTACTTACCTCATTGGGTTGTTGTGAGAAGTAAATGCGTTAATAAATGTAAAGTGCCTGACAAATGGGAAACTCTAAAATATTATTATTACATCATTTTGGTGCAGAGCAGTTTAATTTTCCTTGAGGGAAAGGAAGGAGATGGAGGGTTGAGAAATGATAGCTAACTACAGAACAGAGAAACTGTGGTAAGTTAGTGACTCCCATCCACCGTTTTAGTTCTAATAAGACATAGAGGGCAGAAGGGAAGTTATGCTGGATCTTAGGAATCACGCTCCAAAGCTTTATGATCCACTTGAAGACTGGAATCTCCTAGCTGGGAACTCTAACTGTTTTTATCAAGTCCAAGTCCTCTACCTCATTTTCAAGATAATATATATAATCTGGACCCATACCACCTATGTTATTTATCTTTGTAGTACTCCTCCAAATAAAGTTCTCTGTTTCTGCATAGAGGATATTCCCACAATTTCCTCTATTCTTCACATTAACCCTCTTACATGCTACTGTTTCTCTGCTTCTAACGGCTATCTCTGCATATCTTTTTTTTTTTTAAGATTTTATTATTTATTTGACAGAGAGAGACACAGCGAGAGAGGGAACACAGCAGGGGGAGTGGGAGAGGGAGAAGCAGGCTTCCTGCCGAGCAGGGAACCTGACGTGGGGCTCGATCCCAGGACCATGGGATCATGACCTGAGCCGAAGGCAGACGCTTAACGACTGAGCCACCCAGGCGCCCCATGTCTCTGCACATCCAATCCTAGTTTGTCTCCAATCCCATACCACAGTCCCCTTCCCCTCATTCACAAGTCCTTCCCCAACTTCTATTGTCCAAACTAACATCAACCACAAGAGATGCAAATACAGTAAAACTAATGCACAAATAAACAGTACTATATAATTTAACATTTAATTATTCTCTGATCTCTTTTGAGAGTATTAATTCTGTCTTCCCAACTAGTCCATAAACTCCTTGAAAGCAGAGACCATATTACACTGATAGTGGCCTCTATTGTGGCTAGGAGAGTTAGTTACATAGTATATACTCACATTGACTCAATACTCAGCCAAACCTCAGCACTTTAAGAAATTCATGGTAAGCATAAAAATAATGTAAGTCTCACCCAGGAACTAAAAGAAATAAGCCAACAGTCCTAAAAATCCAGCCATCCTGAGTAAGATTTTTTTGAAAATTTATGTTTCTAGAAAGCTGGGTATCTCTAAGCATTTATGTATGTATTCTCTTGGCCTGCAATATCAGTAGTAGCAGGGATGGTAGCTAAAGTTAGCAATAAGTGGCTTGATAAAAATAGGTCCTGGGCAGTGGAATATATTAGATAAAATGATGACAGTCTACAGAATTTCTAATATTTCAAGGTGTGGAAAAAGTTGGGCTAAATTTTTTCTTTACTTCATTTATATTTCTTTAAAACCCAATGTCTGTTATTTGAAATAGTTATGTATGTGTGAAGATTTTTAATAACAAACTAAATAAGATACTTTGTACCCAGATTATGCTCTATCTTCAGAGATCCCCAAATATTTAATTTTCGTAATACAATTATCTCAAACTTTTAAAAAATGCATAAAAATTATCATGCTCAGTTTGAATTAGAAACGTAAGAAAGAATTGCCCATTATAAATATTAATATAATGTGATATTAATTACTGTGCAAGAATAGAGTAAGAAAGAAGATGGAACATATTAGTAAACAATGCAGTTATGAGGAGAACCACCTCATAAATAATACCTTGTTTTCAATAACTGATGTTATCCAGGTGTCACGCTTATACGTATGTACAATTATATTTTCATAGCCATCCATTACCCTGGCATCGCCTTTGTTAAGGACAGATTTACAAATGGCCTTCTCAAGTTGCCCACTGCATGCCTCCATATGGACAGCTTTAATTCTTGGCTTGCATTTGTCTGCATAGATATCGATGATAAATGGGCATGCCTGACAAGAAAGAAAAAGTGAACCTTGTTTTAGCTTTCTGATAGAATTAAAAATAAATTATTTGTTATTAATATGTTTATCATATGATTTAAGAAGATATACTCTCCTTCTAGCTTGTCCTCATATACCTTTAGAAAGATTTTAGTACTATGAATTCGATAATAAAAAAGCATAAAATTATGATTTTTTGTTAGCATATTAACTGACAATGTTCACAGAAAAGGAAAGAAAACTATAATCTCAAGCAAATCAGTAATCCTCCTATCAGCCCCCCACCACTCCAGCAACCCTCGGTTTGTTTCCTGAGATTAAGAATTCCTCATATCAGGGAGATCATATGAAACATGTCTTTCTCTGATTGACTTATTTCGCTTAGCATAATGCCCCCTAGTTCCATCCACATCGTTGCAAATGGCAAGATTTCGGGGGTTTTTTGATGGCTGCATAATATACCACTGTATATATATATATATATATATATATATACGACATCTTCTTTATCCATTCATCTGTTGATGGACATCTTGGCTCTTTCCATAGTTTGGCTATTGTGGACATTGCTGCTATAAACATCGGGGTGCAGGTGCTCCTTCGGATCACTACATTTGTGTTTTTGGGGTAAATACCCAGTAGTGCAATTGCTGGGTTGTATGGTAGCTCTATTTTCAACTTTTTGAGGAACCTCCATACTGTTTTCCAGAGTGGTTGCACCAGCTTGCATTCCCACCGACAGTGTAGGAGGGTGCCCCTTTCTCCGCATCCTTGCCAACATCTGTCATTTCCTGACTTGTTAATTTTAGCCATTCTGACTGGTGTGAGGTGGTATCTCATTGAGGTTTTGATTTGGATTTCCTGGATGCCGAGCGATGTTGAGCACTTTTTCATGTGTCTGTTGGCCATTTGGATGTCTTCTTCGGAAAAATGTCTGTTCATGTCTTCTGCCCATTTCTTGATTGGATTATTTGTTCTTTGGGTGTTGAGTTTGATAAGTTCTTTATAGATTTTGGATACTAGCCCTTTATCTGATATGTCATTCCCCCTGCACTATTCTTTTCTAGTTTGGTCTCTGGCTTGTTTCTTTCAAAATGTTTTTTAAATGATTTTATTTATTTTCCATTTAATTAACCATTCTCCTTCATGGAATGTAAATTCCATAAGGGAAGGAATTCTGACTATTCTATTCACCACTGATCCTCAGTGCCTCTTTATTACAGACTTACCACATGGCAGGCATCCAATAAATATCTATTAAATAAATAGTGAATTTATACATATTGATGGTCATCTTTTTAGTTGGGGGACAAAAGATAAAAGTCTGAAGTTAGTAGAACAACAGCAGAAATTTTTATTTTTAAAGAAGTTTTTAAAGATTCCAACCTTTGGCAATAATAAAGTCATTTTTATAAGAGAGACAGTAGAGTGAAACATCATTGGACTAGAAAACAGAAGATCTAGGTTTGTAACTGGATTTTGCCATTTGCTAGCTACGTGACCTGGGGAAGTCACTTCACTTTTATGAAGTTTAGTTTCTTCATTGAAAAAGTAGGAATAAATAGTATATATTCTGCCAAGGGTTGTTGGAAATATCTAATAGGTAATATGTGTGAAAATATTTTACAATGTAGAATTCTAAAAAAAAGAAAAGATTATTTGATAGTTATAAGAATATATAAATATATAAATCCTTTGTCTGTGTATTTATTTTATTTTATTTTAATTCCAGTATGTTAACATACAGTGTTTTATCAGTTTCAGGTGTACAATACAGTGAGTCAACAATTCCATACATTACCCAGTGCTCATCACAAGTGCCCTCCTTAATCCCCATCACCTATTTTCACCAATCCCTCCCACCTACCTCCCCCTACATGAATCCTTTAAATCAAATGTTACCACATATATACATCCCTATCACTAATGGAAATTACCCAACATTTTTACACCAACTAGCTGATTATGAATTGTTATTTTCTCCTTCTTGTATTACTGTTTGCTGGTGTAACATTCTCAATCCAACAACTCTATAACCCTTACTGAATGAGGACAATGTTTTCACTGTTATTCTGTAAATCAAAAGTATCCATGCCAAGAACAGAATTTTTGGATGCCCCAGTACCAAATCTTGACTTAATGTTGTTTGTGGATGAGTCTTACATTAGAGAAAGAAAGAAACAAAAAACAATACCAGGCTTGACATACAATAAGTTGCCTCGTCTCTTGGAAAATCTGTTTCCTTACCATGAAATACATTCAAATGACTAAATTGTGGCTCTCTCTCAGACATAGGAGAGTAAAATATATAAACTAATAGCTAGTATGCTTTTAGAATAACTGACTTTTTAAAAATGCTATAGAAAAAAGGGGGATTTTTTCCCCCTCTGATCAAGTACCCTTTAAAAATGAAGAAGGGGGAAAAAAACAAAAATAAAATAAAAATGAACAAGGGGCGTCTGACTGGCTCAGTCAGTAGAGCATGCAACTCTTGATCTCAGGGTCATGAGTTCAAGTCCCACATTGGGTGTAAAGCTTACTTTAAAAAAAAAAAAAAGAACAACAAATACATTATTTGATACCTAAAGTAATGGCCATAAAGGAAGAGACTCAAAGTAAAAGAAGTTCCATTGAAGCTAATACACTATATTATAGATACTATACAAGTACTTTAAAAGTATTATAGAAACACTTTAGAAATATTATAGAAATACTTTTACCAGATCACTATACTAAACAGACTGTTCTAACTAAAGTCCTTACATAAAACAACAACAAAATAAAACAAATCCATGGAGAAGTTTAAGGATTCCATCATAGATATGCAAAACCGGGCCTGCCAAATTCTGAAATACTGTGTATGATCATGTTCTAAAAACCATAAGGGTAAGATCTGGCAAAACCAGAATGGCCACCTGGATACTAGATAAAATCCTCCATGAAATAACTCATTCCAATAGGGATAAATTGGCTAAAACATTAATTGCTGAGGAAAAACTTTCCTAAGATAATGAAAAATGTGGTTAGTCCATGCTTTATCTGTAAGTAAATTAACCTGGAAAAATTGTAGTACATAAACTGAGACTATGCTCCAGAAGACTCTCTAAGCATTTCCAAATTGATTTTATACAGTTGATTCTTTCTCTATGATTTATGAATATGTACTACTAAATACAGTACATTTATTTTCAGGATGGGTCAATATATTTCACTGTTGAAAAGTCATAACCGGGGCACCTGGCTGGTTTGGTAGAGCATGTGACTCTAGATCTTGGGGTTATAAGTTTGAACTGCATGTTGGGTATAGAGATCACTTAAAAATAAAACCTTTATTTATTTTATTTTAATTTTTAAAATTTTTAAAAGATTTTATTTATTTGAGAGAGTCATACAAGTGGGGCAAGGGGCAGAGGGAGAGGAAGAAACAGACTCCCCACTGAGCAGGGAGCCGGATGTGGGGCTTGATCCTAGCACCCTGAGATCATGACCTGAGTTTAAGGCAGATGCTTAACCGACTGAGCCACCCAGGCACCCCCAAAATAAAACCTTTAAAAAACAAAACAGGGGTGCCTGGGTGGCTCAGTCGGTTAAGCATCCAACTCTTGGTTTCAGCTCAGGTGGTTATCTCATGGGTTGTGGGATCAATCCCTGTGTCGGGCTCTAGGCTCATGAAGGAGTCTGCTGAAGTTCTCTCTCCCTCTCCCTCTGCCCCTCCCTGTGTGTGCTTTCTCTCCCTCTCTCAAATAAATAAATAAATCTTAAAAAAAAATTTTTTTATTTCAGAAATCCTTCTTGCCTATGGTTTCAAAGGTCAATGCTATCAGTAAATGCTATAAAATATCTTAAATTGCTCTTAACTAATTTCTCATATTAAAAGGCATGTATAGTAGATACAATATTATTCATAGATTAGATGCTGATTTTGCACCATAGGCAGAATGTGGGATTCACTGAACGTTAGGTTAAAGTAGGATATAAAAATTTATTGTAACTATTCACCTCCTATTTTTAAAAATGGCAAAAAAAATTATAGAGAACTTTTCAGAAAAGAGGTTTATGAGGGATTTTGAATGATGTCAAAGCTAGAACTTAAACCAAAGTCTCCATACACCCAAAATTTAAAATTTGTTGATGCTAGTGTTACCCTCCTAAGTTGATTTATTTACAGAAAGGACAGATACTATTTTTAAGAATATGAACGACAAATGTACTGTTATCTGATACATGGCCTGAAACTCATAAGTTCTTTATTTCACACCTGACACAAAATATAGAATTTAAGAAGTCCTCATTTTTATTATTTCTCTGGTTTACTGAAACTCTTAATAATGATAGCTAACACATACGCAATGCTATATATAAGCCAAGCACCATCCCAAGTGTTTTACAAATATTAACCCAAGAATCAGAATTCCACTTCTCATACAGACACAATCCCCTTATTCTTAGGCTTTATTCTGTTAGGACAAAGAATTCTCTATAGACATGAGACCTTAGCAACTAAAATAGCCATCACCAATTAAGAAATATAACTTTTTAATTACCAAATGTTTTTCTGCATATCATATGCTCAAATTCCTTTGTTCCTGAATTATTTAAATGTTGGGAGTAACTAAATTTCAGGTAAGAACAGGAACTTGCATAAACTAGCAGAAACACTGCTGCACTCACAATTCATTCATATATTGAAGTTCAAGGATCTGAGTGCCCAATTCAAAAGTCATGTGTCAGGAAAATGTTCATGGAGTAAAATATTATGGACATTAAACCCATTGCAAAACTTTCAGATTGCTTTACCTCTGTCAATTCCAGAGCTTTATTATAGCCCATTGAGTGCAGAGTTACCCAAAGGTCACGAGGATCTCCTTCTCGATCATTGGCTTCCATTAGATTCAGATCCATAAAGCCCTGTCTTGTTAGTTCATTCTTCTTGGTATCAAAATTGTCTGTTAAAACAACCAAAAGTTTCTTTGTTACATAATTTTTTTTAAGATTGATTTCTTTATTTCAGAGAAAGAGAGAGCAAATGGGGGGAGGGGCAGAGGGAGATGAAGAGAGAGAAGCAGACACCCCGCCAAGTGCAGACCCCAACGCAGGGCTCCATCCTACGACCCTGAAATCATGACCTAAGCCAAAATCAAGAGTCGGATACTCAAGCGACTGAGTCACCCACGTGCCCCCTTACATAATTTTAAAAGTCATACATCTAATAAAAGGCCTATTATATATTATTACTCATAAATATTTATTTTAAAGGATGCCTTCCTTATGAATCCATGAACAATATGAAAATGGCTCAAAACATGCTAGTGAGATACTGTTTCAATTTCCCACAACTCAGCACAAAGCACCATCACAGTATATTATTTGGTTTTCAAAAAAATCAGAAGTTATAAATAATGCAAATATATTCCAAAATTAGAGGAAACTGTCATTTTTCTGGGTAAGTCCCAACCTGTTTGCTTATCTAGAGTATATACTGATACATATTTTTAAAAATTAAAGCTTCAGGGGCGCCTGGGTGGCTCAGTCGTTAAGCATCTGCCTTCAGCTCAGGTCATGATCTCAGGGTCCTGGGATTGAGCCCCGCATCGGGCTCCCTGCTCAGCGGGAAGCCTGTTTCTCCCTCTCCCTCTGTCCTTCCCCCTGCTTGTGTTCTCTTTCTCTCTCTCTGTCAAATAAATAAATAAAATCTTAAAAAATAAATAAATAAAAATTAAAGCTTCATATATGTTTGCCACCTAAACCCAGGAGAACCTGGATGAATTTGACATAATACCCCCCAAATTAATGGTGTTTCAAAAAGGGAGATGTGGATGGTGCCAGGTTTAAGGAGACTGCTAGATGCCTAATTATTCTAATTTTAACCAAATTGCCCCTGGTCCTTAAAAAACTGTTAGATAATGGGAAACTCTTTTATTATTATTATTATTTATTTGAGAAAGAGCGAGAGCAAAAGAGAGAGGGAGCACGAGCAGGGGAGAGGGAGAAGTAGATTCCCTGCTGAGCAGGGAGCCTGACACAGGACTCGATCCCAGCACCCTGGGATCATGACCTGAGCCAAAGGCAGAAGCTTAACCTACTGAGCCACTCAGGCACCCAGGAAATACTTTCAATTCTATGAGTGTCCCAGACAAATAAATCTAAGTATATCCATTTGAACATTATTTGTAAGCAAAACTACATTCACCTAGAAGTATCTACACATGTATAATTCCTGAATTTGTCTATTATATAGATAATAAACAGTTACTCATCATGGATTATATTCTGTTAACTGCCCTACAAGAAGAAAGATTTTATTTTCCAGCTTCCAACTGTAATATACCCAAGGGAAATAGGTACTCTTTATTTGAGATATCTCTTTTGTATGCATTATTGTGAAAAAAGCAGCAGAGACATAACAATTTAAAACTGACTGATTAATAGTTTAATAGTAGTATAAAGATTAATAGTATTAATAGATTAATAGTAAAATGTTTGTAGAGTTTGGAAAGTGACAAAGAACTTTTGCAAGGAAAAAAAGTAAATATAGATTAAATTAGATCATAGAAATGGTAGCCATTAAACTGGGGGCTGGAGCTACAATATAATAAAGCAAGATGAAAAAAATAATAATTGATATCAATACAAAGAAATTATTACTTTCAAGGAAAATGTATCTAGATACTGTACTATAGAGACTATCAATAAGTAATCTACTTTTAAAACTTAAAATTCTCAATCCTCCATTACTTTTTTATAAATTCATTAATACCCAACCTCAAGACTTTCTTTAAAGCTATGGTACTCAAGACAGTGTGGTAGTGGCAAAAGATTAGACACATAGATCAGTGGAATAGAACAGAGAAACCAGAAATAGACCCATACAAATATACTGAACTGATATTTGACAAAGGAGCAAAGTCAATTCAAAGGAGAAAGGGTAGTTCTATCAATAAATGGTGTTAGAACAACTGGACATCCACAGGCAAAAAAATAAATATAGACAAGGACCTTACATCTTTCACAAAAATTAACTAAAATGGGTCACAGACCCAGAACACAAAATCTATAAAAACTTCTGGAAGATAACAGGAGAAAATCTGGGTGACTTTGTGTTTGCCTATGTGTTTTTAGATATAACACCAAAAGCACACAAACCAAAAGCATGACACATGAAAGGAAAAAATGGTTAAGCGGGATTTCATTAAAATTAAAAATTGCTCTGTGAAAAACACTATTAAGAGAATGAAAAGACAGGAGCGCCTGGGTGGCTCAGTCGTTAAGTGTCTGCCTTCGGCTCAGGTCATGATCCCAGGGTCCTGGGATCGAGCCCCACATCGGGCTCCCTGCTCGGCGGGAAGCCTGCTTCTCCCTCTCCCACTCCCCCTGCTTGTGTTCCCTCTCTCGCTGTGTCTCTCTCTGTCAAATAAATAAATAAAATCTTTAAAAAAAAAGAGAGAGAGAATGGAAAGACAAACCACATACTGAGAGAAAACACTTGCAAAACACAGCTGATAAGATTTGTATCCAATATATACAAAGAGCTCTTAAAACTCAATAGTAAGAAAATAAACACCTCAATCTAAAAATGGGCAAAAGATCTGAAAGACACCTCACCAAACAAGATATACAGATGGTAAATAAGCATATGAGAAGATCATATGTCATTAAGGAACTGCAAATTAAAACAACAAGATACACACCTATATTCTAGGCTAGAATCCAAAAAACTAACACCACCAAATGCAGACACTCATTCCTTCCTGGTGGGAATACAAAATGGTACAGCCGCTTTGCAAGACAATTTGGCAGTTCTTTCAAAGTTAAACATAGGTTTACTGTACCAGCAATAACTGAATAGAAATGAATTGAAACAAGCTGAAAACTATATATGCACAAAAATATGCATATGAGTATTTCTGTTATTAAAGATTTTATTTATTTATTTGACACAGAGAGAGAGAGCACAAGTAGGGACAGACGACAGAGGAAGAAGTAGGCTCCCTGCGGAGCAGGGAGTCCAATGCAGGGCTCAGTCCTAGGACCCTGGGATCATGACCTGAGCCGAAGGCAGACACTTAACCAGCTGATTGAGCCACCCAGGCACCGAGGCACATGAGTATTTATAGCAGCTACGTTCATAATTACCAAAAATTCGAAATAACCAACATGTCTTTTAATAGGTGAATGAATAAACAAACTATAGTACCTTCATATAATGGAATTATTACTTAGTGCTAAAAAGAAATGAGCTATCAAGCCAAAAAAAGAAATCTAAATACATACCGCTAAGTGAAAGAAGCCAGTTTGAAAAGGCTACATATTGCATGATATTCCAACAACAAGGTACTCTGGAAGAGGCAAGACTATAGAGACAGTAAAAAGTTCAGTGGTTGCCAGGGGTTTGAAGGGATGAATAGATACATGAGTAGGTAGAACACAAGGGATTTTTAAGGCAATGAAATTATTCTGTATGATACTGTAAATGGCAGGTACATGTCATTATATATTTGTCAAAATCCAGAGAACTGTACAGCACAATATAACCCTAATATAAGCTATGGATTTTAGTTAATAAAAATACATCAGCATTGGTTCATCAATTTTAACAAATGTATAAAGTAACACAAGATGTTAAAAATAGGGGAAATTCGGGGCGCCTGGGTGGCTCAGTCGGTTAAGCGTCTGCCTTCGGCTCAGGTCATGATCCCAGGGTCCTGGGATCGAGCCCCACATCGGGCTCCCTGCTCCGCGGGAAGCCTGCTTCTCCCTCTCCCACTCCCCCTGCTTGTGTTCCCCCTCTCTCTGTGTCTCTCTCTGTCAAATAAATAAATCTTAAAAAAAAAAAAAAATAGGGGAAATTCATAGAGGGTGGAAAAGGAATATATGGGAGATCTAGTCAATCTTTACTATAAACCAACTGCTCCAAAAATAAAGTCTATTAAAAAAATAATAAAAATTAAGGTAACTAAGTTCTAAAAAGTTTATTAAATTATCTTACAGATAAATAATACATTTTCTCATTATCAAGGAGGATGGATAAAATTAATATTAGAAAATACTAGAAAAGTAAAATCTTTGGAACTTATAAAACCCAATTCTTTGCAGTATTATTAATGTTGGTGAAGGAGCCATTCCCTCCAAATCATTTTTTAAGTCAACCAGACCTGGGGATTTTTTTGTAGCAGGGTATTTAAGGTTCTGGAATTTAACTGCCTGGGTGTGAAACTCAGCTGTGAAATTTTCTTGTATTTGATCAGGTGACTTACCCTCTTTGATTCTGTTTCCTTATCTGTCTTTTTGGTTTTGTTTTGTTTTTTCAAAGATTTTATTTATTTATTTGACAGAGAGAGAGCACAAGCAGTGGGAGTGACAGGCAAAGGGAGAGGGAGAAGCAGGCTCGCTGCTGAGCAGAGAGCCCGACGTGGGGCTCGATCCCAGGATCCTGGGATCATGACCTGAGCCGAAGGCAGACGTTTAACTGACTGAGCAATCCAGGCACCCCGTTTCCTTATTTGTAAAATGAAAAATAATAGGACATACCTCAGAGAGTTGATGTATAGAAGTACTTCCAACTGGGGACACCAGGTGGCTCAGTCGGTTAAGCATCTGACTCTTGATTTCGGCTTAGGTCATGATCTCACGGTCGTGAGATTGAGCCCCACATTGAGCTCTGTGCTGGGTGTGGAGCCTGCTTAAGATTCTCTCTCTCTCTTTCTCCCTCTGCCCCTCCCCCCATTTCTCTAAAAAAAAAAAAAAGAAGTACTTCCAACTGGTATATGGTAAAATATCAAAAAAATGTTAACTATCAATTCTACCAGTTAAATTAAATTACTATTATTTTTTTTAAGCAGGCTCCACATGGGGCCTGAACTCACGACTCTAAGACCAAGACCTGAGCTGAGATCAAGAGTCAGACGCTTAACTAAATGAGCCAGCTAGGCTCCCCCAATTTAATTATGAAACTAAAATTTTATTCATCAAAAACTTTACCATAAGAAAATTCTAATTATGATTCACTCTTATTGAATGTGCTCTAGTGCCAACAATAATCAGAAGATTATATCATTAAAGTTGTAAGATGATTACATTGTCCTAAAAATATTCTGTATATTATCAATCTTGTTATTCGAAGTTTAATAGTATAAATCAATATGCATTTCTTGTTCCTGATTATACTATATAAACTTTCAGTTAAAAAGAGATATATTTTTGTGGGGCGCCCAGGTGGCATAGTTGTTAAGCGTCGGCTTAACGACTGAGGGTCCTGGGATCGAGCCCCGCGCTGGGCTCCCTACTCAGTGGGGGGCCTGCTTCTTACTCTTCCACTTGCCCTGCTTGTGTTCCCTCTTTTGCTGTGTCTCTGTCAAATACATAAATAAAATCTTTAAAAAAAAGAGAGAGAGATTTTTGAAAACCTTTGTATTAATAATATTTCTACTTTATTTGCTGTTTAGATAGACAGATTTATTAGACTCCCACCTGGCTTGTTGACTTTGCCAAGCTTAGACCATTTTAAGAACCAAAGGAGTAGGACACATTACTACCCCAGTGACACCGATATGTGAGTTAATGTGTCTCCTGACTGCATTCTGGCCTTCTTATTCTGTGATCTATAGTTGCCTATGGCTTTTTGGTTTTCTCCTTTGATCTTTCAGTCCTTGGCTTAAATACATAAGTCCTCCCCTCTTCCCAGACTTCTCCTAAGAGATAACAGAATTGATCTCATCCTCAGTATTTTTCTTTGCCCATCTTGGTATTTTTGGTTTCCATACCTCCATGGATGTACTTTCTTAATTCAACTCAAACACAAAAAACTGAAGAATTCTTAACATATATAAAGAACTTCCTGGAGGGGTGCCTGGGTGGCTCAGTGGGGTAAGCGTCTGCCTTTGGCTCAGGTCATGATTCCAGGGTCCTAGGACTGAGCCCCATATTGGGCTCCCTGTTCAGTGGGGAGACTGCTTCTCCCTCTCTGCCCTGCTCGTGCTCTCTCCCTTGCTATCTCATCTTTCTCTCTCAAATAAATAAATAAAATCTTAAAAAAAAAAAAAAGAACTTCATGGAAACTGCTTAATTTTTAGTAAAACTCTAGCCTATTAGTTCTTTGCTGCCTTCTCCTGGGCACAGTTCGGGGCTCTTGACCACTTCAGTCCCATTAGTATCAAGAGCTGGGACAAAATTTTTTTCCATTCTAAGCTCTAAAGAGCATAGGCTAAAAATGAAGTTACATTTAAGTAATTGATATTTTCTTTTAACTTAAATACTATACCAACTATCAATTTAAAGAAAACAAATATTTATGTTTTTATGGTCTATAAACAATGTTATTACTTTCTAAAAAAAAAGATTTTATTTATTTGAGAGAGAGGGAGCGCGTGAGCACGAGTACAAGCGGGAAGGAAGGACGGAGGGAGAGGGAGAAGCAGGATCCTCTCTAAGCAGGAAGCCCAATGTGGGGCTCCATCCCAGGACCCTGGGATCATGACCTAAGCCAAAGGTAGACACTTAACCGACTGAGCCACCCAGACGTCCCACAATGCTATTACTTTTTTAACTGTCCTAATTGCCATAATATTCTATGGAGAAGTTTGATATTCTACTGCTTAAGGATGAAAGGATGCTACATATTTTTTTTATATATCCACTAAGAAAAAGAAAAGTGCAGGGTGCCAGGGTGGCTCAGTCAGTTAAGCAGCTGACTCAATTTCGGCTCAGGTCATGATCTCAGGATTGTGGGATCAAGCCCCACATCGGGCTCTGCGCTCAGCACTGAATTCGCTTGTCCCTCCCTCTCCCTCTTCCCACTTGCTCTCTCTCTCTCTCTCTCACATAAATAAATAAAATCTTTAAAAAAAAAAAAAAAGGAAAAAGACAAGTGCTTACCACGGCAGACAGCCCAAGCATCTTCATCACATTTCTCACCACTTGTTCTCAATTCAAAAAAATTATATTCTTCAAGGCTTAGAAGACCATTTCCATCTAAATCAATTACTTCAAATATATCTGATAAAGTTGACCTAAAATTATAAAAATAGGAAATTGTTTTCAAGGCAACTAGACTAAAATGAAGTAATATCAAGGCATTAAACAATTTTTGTGAACTTAATGTATCCAGATGTATTTCTTACTAAGTCTACTATGAGATAAACAAGCTTCTAAAACAACCATAGTGTCTCAACACATAGTAGGACCTCAATGAAAAGTAATTCTCTCCTTCTTTTCTCCTTTCTCCAATCTACTTTCTTCTTCCTCTTCTACCAGACATTACTGTATATATCTAGGGTATGAGAGAACCACCTAAGTATTTGGATTCATATTTGACAGTTATCTAAGTTAACAGTGCAACTAGCAGGATCTATTTCTAAGGCAGTGCCTAGTCAGGTAGAAATCTGTAGATGTATGACTAAAGTTGACTTGCCAAATGTGTGGAACCCAGAAATGAATGGCAATCCCAGATCTGTGAATGGAAAATCACTTTCAGATGCCCAGTGAATGAGCTGAATTATTGAATTAGAATCTGGGGGTAGGGGTGGTGGCTGGCCAAAGGAAAGGATGGAAGACAGGCTATTCATCTATAACCTGTTTAGATGTTATAGTTCTAACCTGAATAAACAAAACTTACCTAAATTCCTTTGTAAGAAATAATTCCCCTGTTCCATCTCTATACACAAGTTGGGCCTCTTCAGTTATTGGTTTTATTTCTTTCCTCAGCCTACAGCCAGTTGTGGAAGGAATTAACCAGTAAATCCCAGGTCCTAGTTCACCGGTCCACCCAAACACCTTTTCTCAAAAGAATTAAAAAACAACAACCACCATGAGTCTTAATAACTTTTGATCTTTCTTCTGAAAGAGAAGCGTTAGAAGTAATTTATCAATATTCACCAAGTCTATCATGCTTCTATCAATCTTTTACGGGCTTCAAAATCTCTTTATTAATGGCAGCCCTGGCACAAGATCATTAGATGTAGTTCATAATATATTTTTAAAAACAAATGCCTAATACTATAATAGGTAAGAAGTTATATAACTTCTAAATCTTCCCCAATAAAAAAAGTTTGTGATGCAAATATCTTCAACAGGAAGCAGAGATCTTAGAATAATTTTTCAGTTACAATTCCCTAGTTTGATTCAAACATAAATATGTGATTTGTAATTAGATTTCAATAACCAAAAGTAAAAATTAAATATATTTCAAGAGTTCACTATTTGTATGAACTAGCCATATTTTTAAGCATCCAATTATATAGACAGAATCACTGGAATTTTACTATTATTTATGTAATATGGACTATAAAACAAGATGGTAGAATCCCAGATAAACCTACCTTACACAAAATTCTTTTCCATCACACTATATTTATAATGAGTGCCAGGACATTTGCATAGGAAACATTTTATTCTCCTGTTTCATAAAAGAAAGTATAATGGCATCTCTCTATGGACCTTCTAGGTGTGTTCTGGAACCAAACAGCTACCTATAAAGCCTAGGGGTTATCTCTGTCAAATACATTAAAACTAAGCATTTTCTCATCGTGTATAACAGCTAAGCAAACAGCTATTTGCCCTTCAGCACAGAATCGCCCTAGGGAATTCTATTCAGTGTTGTGTCCAAAAACTTTCAAAATGTAGATGTATTTTAAGTCATCCTGGGGACTCATACACAAAATAAAGTTGCTTATCAACTGAATTCTGGTTCGGCTCTATTTCTGCCCTCACAAGTCAGAGGAACCATAATCATCCTAAAGTAACCACATCCTATCTTGGTACAAGAAGCAATCCAATAAAACCAGGGTCATTTTGAAGACTAAAGATTGGCCAAATCCCTCCTTGGGAAACCATAATCTTGTAAATTGGCCAGATGTAGGCTGATATCCAGGAGTGAGAAGCAGTTCCTGCTGCTTCCTAATACATGTTACCCCATGAACTTCCCTTATCTCCACATATAACCTTGAACTGCCACTGTGGATGGCAAATGGAAAGTCTTTCATGGGCAGAAAACTCTTCTTAAAGAAAATGATTGTGAAACTAAAACTAAAAATAAAAATCCCTTGTAAATATGACATATTACAGAAAAACAGAAGCCGATATAGTAAAAAGGTTAATAGAAACTCATTCAAAGTTTATTACAGGCTTGCTATGTACTAACATTTTTACACATGCAATATCATAAGAAAGTAATTTTATCCAAAACAAAATGGGAAAAGCTATTGTTTTAGACAATGCTTTATCTTGAACTTAACTTTGTAGTCAGTTCTGAAGAAGAGTTTCGTCAAAACATTAACTTCTGTCATTTTATTTGTTTCTTGCCTATAACTATTCTTGTCTGTTAGGAAGCCTACAATAAAGACTTTTATATAACATTCCATCAGGGAAATGTTTGTCTGTCGTTGGACCTATATAAAGATTAAATATGATACTGCAGTAAGCCCTTGAATAGTATTATTCCTGTTGTTGTGTAGCAGATGTATTTTGTAGTCCTCATAAAATAAATAGCCACAGTTATGTATCTGCCTCACATATTTGGCCTCTGAGTAAATATATAATTAGGAAAGATCAAAACAACCCCACGGGCAACATATAAAATCATTTAAAAGCATTCCTTCAGATCAATTTATTTTTGAAACCTATAATGTGAGTCAAGCCTGAGGATAATAATCTTGAAGTTTTTCTTTTTTGCAGTAGTAGTATAAGAAAGACAAACATCTAAAGCAACTTTTCCAAAGTCTTAAATTGCTAGTATTTAGGGAAAAAATCCACTGGCATCAATCATTTTTATTGCAGATAAAAAAAAAAATGTTCACATGTGAGGCATCTGGGCATTTAGAGAAGAAGAAAGTGAAGTAAAATGTCACACAACTTATAAGTTATGAAGCCAAGACTACTAATCAATCCTCAGCTCTTAATCTCAGCAAACAAGAAAAAAATCCATCACAATTAATAAAACACATATAATATGCATAGTGCTTAAGTACTGTATATACCCTAATTGGAGGGGAAGATACAAGTTAAGAACAAACAAATACAGAAAAACTATTATTTTCCCCAAACCTGAGTTCATATTATATTTTTAAATTAAACATTAGAAAATAAATATGTATACTTCTCTATTTCGTAGTTCAGTAAAACACATGAGTTGTAGATTTGCTTGACTCTCATTTTCCTTAAGAATATACAAGGCAGTATCAACTGACAACCAAGGAGATGGTTTTCCTATAAACAAAAAACCAAAACATCTTAAAATAAGCAATTACTACTTACTGTTTCCTATCTAAAAAAGCAGTTGGTGGTTTCTTTCCCCTTTGGATTTTTTTTTTTTTAGAAATACATAACCCATTTTTATACAGAAACATCATAGCATTTGTAACTATATACAGTGAGCTTGCTAGAAATATTGTCTATACCTACTTTCTAAAGATCATAACTTTTCTTAAGTTTATCAGAAAGCTAAGGTTGCAAGGCAACCAAGTAGCCTGAAATCCAAGGAAAAACAACCCTTTAGGGAGAGATGAGATTCAAGCACTAGCTAACCTGTGGAAAGGCACTGGAGGAAAAGATGTGAGACACCATCTATGTGCTGGCAACTCCATAATTTATATCTCCAGCTAGAACCTTTTCTTTGAACTTTAGACCCATATAATCAACTGTCTATTTGACATTTCCACTTGAATTTCTAGGTCTAAAACTGACCTTCCCCAACTCCTTAAAAAAAAAAAAAACTGCCCATCTATATTCTTCTCTATCTCTGTCTCAGTAAATAGTAATTCATCCCTCCAGTTGCCATGCTTCCAATCAAGCCAAAAATCTTGAAATCATCTTTAACTTTTTTCTTCTCTCGAATATGACAGCCAATCTTCAGGAAATCCTGTGGTTTAACCTTTAAAATATATCCAGGATCTCTACTTTTTATCACTTCTACATTTCTGGTTCAAAGCATCATCAGTACCCTCCTAGAAGTCTGCAGTAGCATCACAGCTGGACCCCTGCATTCTCTTGGGTCCCCTTCCATCTATTTCTAATATAGCAACCTGACTGCTCTTGTTAAAATATGTCAGATTATGTCCTGTCTCTACTCAAAATCCTCTCATGGAGTTGAGAGTTGGAATAATGTTGCTCCCACCCTAACAATAAGAAACAGTACAGGAACTACAAAATCATAATTTTTTCTTGAACTCATCAGAGCTGAGGTCCCAGGGCAACCAAGTAGTCTGAAATCCAAGAAAAGACACACCCTTCCAAGAAGAGATGAGATACAAGCACTCGCTTAGCTGTGGTGCAGCACAGAAGACAAGATGTCAGGCACCATATAAATGGAAAAAGAAAAGAGAGAGCAGAAGAGATATTTGAAGAAATAAAGATGGAAAATTTTTCTAAAAATAATGAAAGACAATAAGTCAAAAATCCAAGCAGAATAAATACAAACAAACACACTCCACAATAACAGCACCAACAAGAAAAACAAAAGCACCTAGACACATATTCAACAGTTGTAAATTAAAGATGAAGAGAAAATTGTGAGAGCAGCCACAGGAAAAATCCTCCTAAGGTTCTTCATTTCTCTCAGAAGCCCAAGTCTTCATTATGGCAAAAACAAACCAAAAAACAAAATCAGCTCTACCCGATTTTGTCCCTGGTTCCTCCCTGTCCTCATCTCCTACTTCATTCTTTCATTCTACTACCTCATTCTAGCCATTCTAGTCACCTTGCTGTTCTTCTACCACCAGGGACACTCTCACCTCAGAGCCTCTGACAGAGTATTTATTCCCTCTCTGTGGAATGCTCTGCCACCTCCACTCTTCACCACTCTTCACCCATCCCTTCCACCAGCTCTACATCGACAAAGATTCCTGCCTGGCCTTCTGTGGAAGACAGCAGAAATGGCTGCCCTCTCTGTATTCACAGCACATTGCAATGTGACTTGCAGCTCCTCCATCAAGAGATCAGGTCTATTTCTCTATCTTATAAATCTGGGCTTGCCTTGTTACTTGCTGTGAACAACAGAATATAGCAAAAGTAATGTGCCACTTCTGAGCCCAAGCCTCAGGAAGCCCTAAGTGCTTCTGCTTTTTCTTTGAGATCCCTGTTACACCAAGAGAACAAGTCCAGGCTAACTCACTAGAAGGTAAGAGATTATATGGGGCAGAGTAAAGCTGTCCCAGCTGAGACCTCACAGAGAGCCCAGCCAAGACCAATAAAGCCAGCAATGAGCTAACCTGCCTCTGATCACAGATGCATGAGTGAGTCCTACAGAGAAAAGCAAAGCCCAGCTCAAAACAAAATAACTATCTAGCAAACCTGCTTACTAGTGAACAATTGTTTCATTGTTTTAAACCACTGACTTTTGGGGTAATTTGTTATATAGCAGTTGATAATTGATACACCTCTTTCAAAGTCTTTGCTCAAATGTCAACTTCTTAATGAAGCATACACTAACCACTCCATTTCAGTGGCAACTCATATTCCCTCAGCTTTCACAATGCCCTATCCCTATTTTTCCCATAGGATTTATCACTTTCTAACATACCATATCATTTACTATTTAT
The DNA here is from genome assembly GCF_964656455.1 of Halichoerus grypus. Lineage (NCBI taxonomy): Eukaryota > Metazoa > Chordata > Mammalia > Carnivora > Phocidae > Halichoerus > Halichoerus grypus. The sequence continues at coordinate 136,791,119 of NC_135716.1, forward strand.
TATGTTTTATTATTTATTGTTAGTTTCCCCTACTAGAATGTAAGTTCATAAAGACAAGGATTTTTGTCTTTTTTGTACTCTGATGTATCCTAAGCACCTAAAATGATACTTGATATATAAGGCCCTCAATAAATAATTGATAAGTAAGTGAATAAAGGATCTTCTTCATAAGACTATGGAGAATTAATATCTGCATTGAATATGCAGGCCTATCTTGATACCTTTATCTGAAAAAAATGATTATTGTAATTGTCACTTAAAAGTATCAACCACCAAATGTTTTAAGTATCCCATAAGATACACAGTGAAAACTTTTAGAATCTCTACTTTAGGAAGCAAAAAGAATGGGGTGGGGAAGAATCCTCTAGTAATAAAATAAACATTTTCTTATATAAACATAATAAAAGAAAAATAAAAATTGATACTTAGAACAATCAACATTAAAAGGATATCTAGTGAAAGCACCCTTATAGACATTTTCACTAATTAAAAATATAATAGTCATGGGCACCTGGGTGGCTCAGTCATTAAGCATCTGCCTTCGGCTCAGGTCATGATCCCAAGGTCCTGGCATCAAGCCCCGCATCAGGCTCCCTGCTCCGCGGGAAGCCTGCTTCTCCCTCTCCCACTCCCCCTGCTTGTGTTCCTGCTCTATCTCTCTCTGTCAAATAAATAAATAAAATCTTTAAAATATATATATATATATATAATAGCCATTTTTGACACTAGGAGATTAATTTGTATCTAACATTTATATACAAAAAACCAATATTACCATGAATGCAAAGATTATTAATAAAGGTTGTCTGCAGTTCATATTGCCCCAAATTATGTTCCTATAGAACTTCTCTTAAACATATTAATTTAAAAAATTGACAAATGGAAGAGTTAAAACTTAATTAGTAAATAAAAAGTTAGAATTCTGTCATGAAGAAACCAGGGTACACTTTGTTCTTGTTTTTAAATGAATTAAAATAATGTTTTAAACATAACGAAAAGCGACTTAAATACTTTGTAAAATATGATAACACAGTCCAAGTATAAACTAATGCTTTCTTTCTTGAAGTATATGTAACCATGTTTCTTAGGTAGATTATTTTCTTTACTAAGGCTACCAAATATTTACATAAGTATTTTCAAAGAGGGCATAAATTGAAATTTTAAAAATACATGAAAAACTTAAAACTTGCCTTCAACTTGACTCAGGTTTAATGGTTTAATTGTTAGATAAACCATGGATCTCTGAGCTATTTGCATCCTATATTGATGACTAATGATTTCACCATCTTCTTCTAAGAAAAAGCAACCTTTTGATTGTACACATTGCCACTCCTGAAATGAAGGAAAAAATTTTTTTTCAAACACTTATTAAATGTTTCCAGCATGCAGAGTAATAAAGAGAAACCTGAGGAGGATATAAAAGAAATGTCAAATAGAGCACTGACCTCCAGGAATTTGCGACATCATTAAGAGGTAAAACAAACAAACAAACAAACAAACAAACAAAAAACCGGCCTAACACAATTCAATTATAGTACATGGTTAGAACAAGAAAATAATCACATGTGCAAAATAATAACTCTAGTTCCTAAAATAATGCCTGGCACATTGTAGGTATTCAACAGTGTCTGACTGATGGGGGGGGGGGGTTGCATCGATATAAACTGAGAGGGCAATCTATGAACCGTATCTTGAAGGATTAGCAGAATTTAGATAATGAAGTAAGAAAGAATTTAAAAAGAAGTAAGAAAAATGAAGTTCATGAGAGTGGGAGAAGTACTGAAACAGAGTAATAAAATAAATAATAAATAAATAAATAAATAAATAAAAATGCTGCTACAGGGGCACCTGGGTGGCTCGGTCGGTTGAGTGTCCAACTCTTGGTTTTGGCTCAGGTCATGATCTCATGGGTCCCAGGATCAAGGACCCTCCCCACCTCCCACCCTGAGTCAGGCTCCGCTCAGCGAAGTCTGCTTGAGGATTCATTCCCTCTGCCCCTCCCACCACTCATGTGCTCTCTCGCTCTCTCTCTCTCAAATAAATCTTTTTAAAAAATGCTGCCACAATAATTAGGGCAGGATTAGTGCTTGGAACATAGTAAAAATGACTAAGGGCCACTAAAACTGATGTTGAAAGGAAAAGTGATGACTTTGTATTTAAAAGTTAAAGTACATGACAACCAAAATAACCGTTTCAAGTCCAGGTAACTAAAAGAATACTGAATAAGTTTTACAGCTGCAACAAAATGCTCATAAACATCAGTTTTGAGAAAGACTTCTATACGATTAGTTCTGCTATTTCTGGTTAGCCAAATCCCTTCTGGTCGAAACTAATAGCTCCTGGATCTCTTAAGTTTTAAATAAAACTCGAAGATGACGCTATATGCAGGAAGTAAAAAAATTCTCCACTGAATATATCAGAAATTGCGCCATTGCCATAAATGTGTACAAAAATGCTCAATTTATCATTAGATTTGTCTACCTATAATGTATAACATATTTCTGTTCTATTCCTAATGACTTCCAAACATATTTACAAGGTTTTGAAATGACTTTATAAAAAAAGATTTTGGTTTTGTTTTTTTAAGATTTTATTTATTTGAGAGAGAGAGAAAGCTAGAGAGGGAACACAAGCACTGGGAGTGGGAGAGGGAGAAGCAGGCTCCCGGCTGAGCAGGGAGCCTGATGCGGGGCTCGATCCCAGGACCCTGGGATCATGACCTGAGCTGAAGGCAGACGCTTAACGACTGAGCCACCCAGGTGCCCCATAAAAAAGGATTTTGAAAAATTATCTGGATGATATTTAAATAATAAGCTCAAGGCTTTAATCATATTAAGAAAGCTACTGAAAAGGTATGCATTAGCTGTATACAATAATATAAAAAATACTAGTAATCCATTATAGAATTATCTACTATGGCACTAAAAAGGCGAGAACAAACATAATTTACACTGAGAATGATTTCTCACCCACTTTTTTTTAAAGGCTAAATAATCCTAGCATGTATTTATACATCATTTTTCCATTGTATAAATGGTAATTATTTTCATATTTTATGTTATTTTCATAGAACCAAAATAAATTTAAAATTAGAAATTTAGAAATAGGGGGAAAAAAATCTCCATAATTCTACCATCCTAGTTTGATTTCTATGTAATCCTTCCTAAGACTGGCCTTAGATAGAAACCTATTTTTTATATTCTAATTAACATTATTTTATGTTGTATCTTTTCTATTTAATGTTATATCCAAAATATTTTGCTACTGAAAAATAAGAACAAACTTGGAGGACTTACATGTCCTGATTTAAAAAAAATAAAAATAAAAAATAAAAATAAAAACTCACTTCAAAGCTACAGTAATCAAAACAGTGTGATAGTGGCATAAGGACAAATATATAGACCAATGGCATAGATAGATGGCCCAGAAATAAACTCTCACATACGTGATCAAGTAGTTTTCAACAAGGATGCTAAGACCACCTGGGTAGCTCATTCGGTTAAGCCCCCGACTCGTGGTTTTGGCTCAGGTCATGGTCTTGGGATCCTGAGATCTAGCCCGGTGTCAGGCTCCACACTTTGCTCAGAGTCTGCTTGTCCCTCTCCCTTCCCCTTACCTCCCCCTCACTTGCCCTCATGCATGCTCTGTCTCGAAAATAAATAAATAAAATCTTAAAAAAAAAGAAAAAAAGGATGCTAAGACCATTCAATGGGAGAAAGGACAATGTGGTCAACAAATGAAGCTGGGAAACCTGGATATCCAAGTGCAAAATAATTGATTTGAACTCCTTACACCATATATAAAAATTAACACAAAATGGATCAAAGACCTAAATGTAAGTACTAAACTATAAAATTCTAAGAAGAAAACATAGGAGAAAAGCTTCATGACATTGGATTTGGCTATTTCTTGGATAGGACACCAAAAACACAGGCCAGAAAAAAATATATAGACAAAAGCTTGTCAGTTCCCCCCCAAATTAAACACAGAATTACTGTATGATCCAGCAATTCCATTTTTGGATATATATCAAACAGATATTTGTACACCCATCTTCATAGCAGCATTATTCACAATAGCCAAATGGTGAAAAGAATCCAAATGTCTACTGATGAATGAATGGATAAACAAAATGTGGAATATACATACAATGGAATATTTTCAGCCTTAAAAGGGAATAAAATTCTAACATATGCTGCACATGGATAAACCGTGAAGACATTATGCTAAGTGAAGTAAGCCAGACAAAGGACAAACATTTTATGATTCCACTTATATGAGGTACCTAGATTAGTTAAATTCAGAGACAGAAAGTAGAGCAGTATTTGCCAAGAGTAAAAAGTGGAGGAAGTGGGGAGTTACTGTTTAATGGGTAAAGAGATTCAGTTGGGGATGATGAAAAAGTTCTAAAGATGGATAGTGGTGATGGTTGCCCAACAATGTGAATGTACTTAATGCACATAACTATACACTTAAAAATGGTTAAAATGGTAAATTTTATGTTATGTATATTTTGCCACAATGAAAAAGCCCATTTTGCTAAGCAATATTTAGTTTTTTCAATTTAACTGGATCTATAATTATCCATTGAGTTGGTATACCATTACTTACTTATTTCTAAAATGTTGAATATCTAAATCATTTCTAATTTCTCATCAGTATAAATAATAATAAAATGAAGACTACTTTATCTAAATGCTTTTCCTTTCATGAATAATATCCTTCAAAAGAACTCCCAGGCCAAAAGTATCCACACTTTTAAGGCTAATGACATGTGTTACCATATTGCTTTGTAAAACAGTGATCCAATTTTACAATACCACCAACAATGTATAATGTAGTAATTTTGCCACTACCATAACTTGGTCAGTAGTGTTATCATTCAAAAAATTGGGTGGTGGGGGGCGCATGGGTGTCTCATTCGGTTAAGCATTCAACTCTTGGTTTGGGCTCAGGTCATGATCTCAGGGTCCTGGGATGGAGCATGGCATAGGGCTGCGTGCTCAGTGGGGAGTCTGCTGGAGATTCTCTCTCCCTTTCCATCTCCTTCTACCCCTCCCCCAGCTCATGCTCTCTCTCTCTCAAATAAAAAATAAATAAATAAATCTAAAAAAAAAAAACCAAAACTGGGTGATGGTGGGAAACAAGGTGTGGGTACATAAAATATTCATTATAGTATTCCACATATTTTTGTATATGGTGTTGTATCAATTTTTGTGTCAATTTATATTTATGCAATAAAATGATATAATAATTAAAATGGTTTTTTAACAATTTCTGCATTAATTTGAACTTCTCTGATTACTAGCAAGGTTGGACTTTTCCCCATGTGTTTATTATTTTTGTCTCCTTTTGTGTGAACTGCCTATTCATCCTCTATTTTCATAGGTCTATCACAGACTTGATATTTTTGTTACATATTTTAATAAATTCTCTTGACTGTTTTAGATGTTGACTACCCTTTGTAAGCTTTGATGTATGTATTTTCTCTGTTTCTTTTACTTTGGTTTTGGTTACTTTTCAACTTATGTAAGTTTTCCATTTTTATATTCATCTTTTCTTTGGAGATTTCTTCTTAAACTGAATTTTAAGAAATTACCATTATTGCTGAACTACTACTTAAGCTTTCAGTCAGTCATTAATCACAAGCACTGTCACACCTTTGGGGTATAAAAGATATGTGTACTTTTAATTCTGATAAATTAAAATGTGACCTTAAATTATTGGAATTCATCTTTGTAAGTATATTGCCCATGACAGAAACAAGTCATTATATATATTTCAACAACATCCCTATGAGGCAATAGGGGTAGATATAAATTAGTCATTTTAATAAACAGAGAAATTAAGGTACCCAGAGGTTATACAGAATCTGAATTTTACAAGGAGTTTGTAGAAACATTAGGTCTATAGCCTAAGACTTTTGGATCAATGCTTCTACCATTAGATCATATTTCCAAAACAAAATATACTCTGGGTACCAAATTCAAAACTTTTATAACTCAATGAGGCTCAAACGGGGGCTTGAGCCAAAAGTTCAACTATTAATAATGAGTAAGAGTATATACAGATTTTCATTTAGCCTCCCTGTAAATCCCTTGGATGAGAATATATTAAGGACTAACAACAGATGCTGACATTACTTCAAAGTCAATTGGCCATGGTATAATCAACATGACCCTGGAAGATGACAATTGTTACAGAGAAGAAAGGAAAGATATACTCCCACAGTATTTAGACAAGTTACCATTTGAGACAGTTTGAATTAAGATTCTGACATCAAATGGAAAACATGTTTTCCTTTCAAATCAATTTTGACTATAGCATTATCAAATGGAATTGCATCTAAAGTATTTTATGAATATGTTTATAGTCACCCATATGGAATGGTAAGGGATACTAGTTTAGAATTATAAAATATTTAAGGCAGAAGAAGTCTAAAAAGCAATCCAGTCCAGACTTCTCTTTTGATTGATGAAAGTCTGAAAAATAAAGGAATGTACTTGTCACAATTCTCCTTGATTGCAGAACCAGAGCTGGACCTAGGTCTCCTTACTCTCTCTCCAAACTACCAGCTATATTCAAAATTCGGTTCTTTTTCACATTTAAATATCTGCCATGATTTTTTCAAAATCTGGCATTTAAAGAAAGCTCATGTTAAAAAGAAAAAGAAAGCTCATGTTTATGAAATTACTATAAAGTATGAGAAAGCATTATCATTTGGAATTACCCATATATTGGAATGTTAAGATAAACATAATCGGGAGCACCTGGGTGGCTCAGTTGGTTAAGCGTCTGCCTTTGGCTCAGGTCATGAGCCTGGGGTCCTGGGATCGAGCCCTGCATGGGGCTCCCTGCTCAGCGGAGAGTCTGCTTTCCCTCTACCCCCACCCTTCCCCCTGCTTATGCTCTCCCTCTCTCTCCCTCTCTCTCCCTCTCTCTCAAATAAATAAATAAAATCTTTTTAAAAAAGATAAAAATAATTATTTGGGTTCCTTATTGAAAAATGCAGACTTCAGTAGCTGGAAAATTTGTATTTAATCATGGGTGTTGCAGTCCCCTGCCCCACAGTTAATAAAGTGTTTAAACAAACTAAAAAATACAGGTGTACCTCGGCGATATTGCAGGTTTGGTTCCAGGCCACTGCAATAAAACGAATATCACAATAAAGCAAGTCATACAATATTTTTGGTTTCCCAGTGCATAGAAAAGTTAGCTATGTTTACACTATACTATCGTTTATTAAGTGTGCAATAGCATTATGTCTAAAAAACAATGTACATACCTTAATTAAAAGATACTTTATTGCTAAAAAATACTATCATTTAAACTTTCAGCAAGTCATAATCACTGATCATAGATAACCATAAGAAGTATAATAATAATGAAAACTTTGAAATACTGAGAGAATTACCAAAATGTGACAAAGAGACACAAAGTGAGCAAATGCTGTTGAAAAAACGGCACCAATAGACTTGCTTGACAGAGGGTTGCCACAAACCTTCAATTAAAAAAAAATGCAGGGGTGCCTGACTGGCTCAGTCAGGGAGTGTGTAACTCTAAATCTTGGGGTCGTGAATTTGAGCCTCATGTTGGCTGTAGAGATTACTTAAATAAATGAATGAATAAAAACTTAAAAAGAATGCAATATCTGTGAGGCGCAATAAAGTGAATCACAATAAAACAAGGTGTGCCTATATTGCATTTTGCCTGGTACACTGGTAGTGAACATAGTATGTGACATTTGAGAAACTCAAAGATGGAAGAATTTTTCCATATGCTTATTGTACTTCTTAAGGGGCAGTGCTATGGGCTGACAGGAGATGCCTTTAGCTGGGGAGTGAGCTACGCATTATCACTGGAGGTCTTTCCTAAATTCCAGTTTTAGAAAAAGTACAGGAAGGGAATTTATAAGTTTCCTTGGAAAGACAACCAACCTAGATACTACAGTACATGGTTAATAAGGCTGGAAAATGATGGAAAAACAGCTATTATAAAACAGAAATAAGACAAATGCCACATTATATCAAACTTCAATGTAATAATCAGATTATTTTTAATACTAAATAATGACATTAGTAGGAGAATTTGTAGCTCTCCTGCTTAAAAGGAAGCATTCAAATTCTTTTTTTTTTTTTTAAGATTTTTATTTATTCATTTAACAGAGATAGAGAGCACAAGCAGGCAGAGCGGCAGACAGAGGGAGAGGGAGAAGCAGACTCCCCGCCGAGCAGGGAGCCCGATGCGGGGCTCGATCCCAGGACCCTGAGATCATGATCTGAGCCGAAGGCAGCCATTTAACCGACTGAGACACTCAGGCGCCCCTGAAAGCATTCAAATTCTTAAGATCTGCCACAGTTACTGAAAACACAATGGTTCTTCAACCTAAATTTCTTTTAAAACAAACAGACTTTCAATCACACAAAGCTTTTCCTCTAGAACCTAGACTAAAATGTTACGAATTAAAAGAAAAAAGTACTGATAAAGTGGCTGGCTCATTCAAATAAATCAATTTGAAAGGATTATAGATTAAGTTGACAGTTTGAGTATTATGAGAAAAATGGAAGGAGGCTGAGTTTTTTAAAAACTTTTAGAATGACAGTGTAAGAAATTCTGTGATACAGTTTTTAACAATATAAAGCAGAAATAAAATAGTGGCTTGTAATTCTTACACAGGGCATAAGGTGGTGCTATATTCTACCAATTCAGGTAAATTCATATAAAAGGAAAAAACTGTTAATTCATTTGTCATATATATACAAATTTTACTTATTTTCATTCACAGTGTATAAGGAAATGATGAAAAGTACAAATTAAAAATAGTTGAGTTGAAAATTCTACTTATCAAAAGATTTAAATGTATCAGTAAAGTTACATTTTTCTTGGAACACTGTAGAGAATGTAATTTGTTTTGACATACAATTCTATATTGTTATTAAAGTTTTAGGTGAGGTAGAATTAATCTAAGCAGTAAATCTAGCATAGACCTAGAGGAATTTATATGGATTGCCATCTAATTGACAAGCTGAATCGATCATCATTTTGAAAATATGATGAACTTTTGCGACAAAATTGTTTGGAGTCCTCACAAAAATTTAGACAATCACTTCTACTTTAGAATGTTTATATTTGTATATATGTACATAAATGTTTATATTGTATATATGTTTGTATTGTATATATGTTTATATTTGTATTGTTATATACACAGACATATATAAAACAAACATGTTATACAACTATACCCAACATACGCATATGTTATATAACATTTTGTTTTATACAATACATATACACATTTTTAAAACACATTCTAGGAGTCTGAATATAGGAAGTATTGCATCTCTAGAGTTTACAACTCATGGTTTGGGCTTTCTCAAATTCTAGTCATGACTGGCAATCAAAGCTATTCTTCTCTCAAAGAAAAATTCCTAACATTCCTTGCACATTACAAAACCTAAGCAAACAGGACTCAGGATTAAAAACAAATAGTGATAAAGTACCTACATGTGATCTATAGAAAGGGTCTTATTTTCCTCCTGTAATTCATGTCCTTTACCAATTGTGTGAATTTGTAGTTTAAAGTCTGATTTATGCATACCCCATTTCAACAATTTTCTAACTTCTGAAAAGAACTTGCTCTGTCCCAATTCCATATTTCTCCACTCCACATGAAATTGAGGTACAAAACTTGTTTAAAATAGGTTTAAAGTATTTGAAGAAAATTAATTTAACAGTTCTTCTAGTAACTTTTTCTATCAATCTCAATTAAAACAAATCACACTTATGCTAAGCAAAATAAATCAATAAGAGAAAGACAATTATAGAATTTCACTCATATGTGGAATTTAAGAAACAAAACAGAGAAGCATAGGGGAAGGGAGGGAAAAATAAAACAAGATGAAATCAGAGAGGGAGACAAACCATAAGAGACTCTTAATCATAGGAAACAAACTGAGGATTGCTGGGGTGGGGGACGGGGTGGGGGGATGGGGTAACTGGGTGACAGACATTAAGGAGGGCATGGGATGTAATGAGAACTGGTTGTTATAGAAAACTGATGAATCACTGAACTCTACCTCTGAAACTAATAATACACTATATGTTAATTAATTGAATTTAAATTAAAAAAAATAAAAATTTAACTAAAAAAATAAATCACACAATAACTATATTTATAACAAGTACTTCTCAGAGTATTTATAAAACTTCTGAAATTTATTTTAAAAATTCAAAGTAAAATGCAAACAACTGAATCCTGCTGAATAACAGAATCTTTAAAATTCACAGATTTTTTTTTTAGAAAAATCATTTCAGCTCATCTAAGAAATATCAGAGAGTAAACAATAGTGGGCAGTATCAGGATCAGAAAGAGGATACAAAAGGTCAGGTAAGGGGCTTGTGGGTGGCTCAGTTGGTTAAGCATCTGCCTTAGGGTCAGGGCATGATCCCAGAGTCCTGGGATCGAGCCCCACATCGGGCTCCCCGCTTAGCAGGGAGCCTGCTTCTCCCTCTCCTGTTCCCCCTGCCTGTGCTCTCTCTCTCTCTCTGTGTCAAATAAATAAATAAAATCTTTAAAAAATAAAAAGTCAGGTAAATAATATGAAGACTACGAAGTATTTCCAAAACACATTAATTTTATATGAAAGTCACAGATTTTAAAAGTTGACAGTATGCCATCTTTTTTTTTTTTTTAAGATTTTATGTATTGATTTGAGAGAGAGTCAGGGGCAGAGACAGAGGGAGAGGGACAAGCAGAATCCCTGATAAGCAGGGAGCCTGACACAGGGCTCAATCCCAGGACCCCAGGATCATGCAAGACCTGAGCCAAAGGCAAACGCTTAACCAACTGAGCCACCCAGGTGCCCCAGTAGCATAAGTTCTTAAACTATACTTTCATCATGTTATTCCCATATAAATACCTAGAGTCATTTCTTAGTTCTAGAATATTAATAACAGTATTATTTATTAAAGTGATTACTATGTTCCTGGCACTGTGCTAAATGTTTAATACATGTGAGATGATTTAAATCTTTCAAAAACACACTAACTATAATTATTTTAAATTTATAGATAAGGAAACTGAGATTCAGAAGAGCTGCTGACTAACTTACCAGTGACAAAGCTAAAATTCAAGGATAGGCCTATCTCTATTCAAAGCTCTTTTTTTTTTTTTTAAGATTTTATTTATTTATTTGACACAGAGAGAGATAGCAAGAACAGGAACACAAGCAGGGGGAGTGGGAGAGGGAGAAGCAGGCTTCCCGTCGAGCAGGGAGCCCGATGTGGGACTCGATCCCAGGACCCTGGGATCATGACCCGAGCCGAAGGCAGACGCGTAACGACTGAGCCACCCGGGCGCCCTCTATTCAAAGCTCTTAATCAGTACCTAAACCAGTGCTTGGCACAGAGTTACCACTCAATAAATATTTGTTGAATAAATGAGTGAATAAATGAAATACTATGCTGTACTACCTTGGTATATTAATAGTCGAGTACATTTTTTTATTTTTTAATATAATACCCATATTTTATACTAAGCAAAATAGCTGGCATATATTACCTTTTTAATAAATATTTTTTGAGTTAAACTACATTAAGAAATTGTATTAGTAAGGGCCCAATTAACAGGAGCATGACACTGAGAAAAAGTCTTATTATGGTTTTAATATAATCCATATTAATATTTCTCTATACTGGTTAAAATTATTAATTTATAGTTTTGAGTTAGGTAAACCACAATTATTTAATAAGTTAATTTTATGAACATTTAATTTAGTTGCAAAATACAGGAATCTTCCATTGGTGGAAAATAATATTGGTGGAGCACTAAATATTGTGTGTGAACATGTTGGACATGCACATCAAATTGCTTAGGGTGTAGAGATTCCTAAACAGTCTGAACAAAATTCCTTGGAGATAATGTTTTAAAATTTTAATATAGAACAAATGTCACTCTCTAGCAATTTAAAGATATAAGGGACTTCAGAGTTCAATAACAAATACAGAGTTGTTATTTGAAACAAAAATTTAGCCCTTGAGAACAATCAGTTCAGTTTTCTAACAGCAGTTATAGTATGTGGTCATAACCATTTTTCCCCCTTTTACAGAGGTCTCTAGGTACACATTTTTAATGTATCCTAGCAGTTTCCAGTTAATGTTTTATATTTCTGTAGCTATTATTTTCTGTTGAAAGAAAACTAGTAAAGGTTGAGTCTAAAAAGGGAAAACAAAGGAAGAAGATCAATATTAACACTCCACAAATATTGACTTAGCAGAGTGACTTTGTTGTCTTTCTCTCATAGGAACTGATATTGAATGAATGATTTATTTATAAGAAATATCTATGGAAAATATTTGTTAAACAAAATTAAAAAATTGCTTGCAAAGTACATATTCAGATAATCAATTCAAGTTCAAAGACTGAAAAGTCATCACTTTCAAACTAAAGACTTTTTAATACTATTCTTATCCATCATTTTTAGTTTAAAATTATTAAAACTGAAATGCAGTAATACAAAGAAAAATATCAGAAAATTACTTCACAAACTTTACTGGTTCTCTGTACAGACACCGAATAGTTATTTATAAACTTAATGTCAAATATTTTTCAGAAAAAGTCTTACCTATTAATTTAAAATACTATACCTTTGGGGCACCTGGGTGGCTTAGTTGGCTAAGTGTCTGACTTCGGCACAGGTCATGATCTCAGGGTCCTGGGATCCAGCCCCACGTCATAAGGCTCTCCACTCGGCAGTGAGTCGGCTTGTCCCTCTGCCCCTCCCCCTCGTTCATGCTCTCTCTCAAATAAATAAATAAAATCTTAAAAAATAAATAATATAAAATACAATACCTTTATTGAGTTTGGCTCAGTTAACTTTGAGTTTCGGTTACTATTAGCACCCATGGTAATTGTGAAAGAAACAGATGTTTTGAACTTTCTAGTTGCTGCCAGTAAAGAACTGCTGGTATCACCTGTAACAAGTAAGAGTTATTTGGTCTCACATTATGACAAGTTGTCGATACTAAGTCTGTTTCTAAATACAGTGTAGTATAAAAGGCATGTGTATTAATTTCTTTCTTTTTGTTCTTCCTATTGAAATAAAGTCAGAAGTTTCATATTTATCAGGCTTTAATGGTCCCTAATATATGGGCTACTAATAAGATTCTATATTTCAATATGTCACTCTTTACCCTGAAATTTTAGTTTTAACAAAATATAATGAGCATAGCCAAGTCAAGTTCCATAATAAAATTTTTACTTCAATAGATTTTTACAGCTGAGAGTCTAGAAACAGTAGCTAACAAAAGTTGGATTCTCATTTATCATTGATAAGCTAAGATAGAAGAAAAATTTATCTGAATATGATCCTTCATTCTTGATCAAGAAATCTTTAGTGTCAAAAGTAAATACCTTTATTTGAGAATGTTTCCTCATCAGTTTTTCTTATGATTCTAGGTGATGGTTTCGGTACTGGTGATGGGTCCCTTTCAGGGGATCCTTCAGTGTGGCTTCCAAACTGTTGGTGCCTCAGTTTACTGTCAACCTCCAGTTTTTCTACAGTAGTTTTGAGACATTGCTCAATGGTTGTCACATATAATTTACAAAACTATAGGAAATAAAAAAAATAGTCCAGTGGGTAAGACATTCAATCATACATTTGGGAGGAGGCAAATGCACATTAGTAGGCAAGGGATAGACTGATAGATGGAATATATTTCCTATTGAACTAGGTTACTCATTTTATTTTCTTGAAATCAGATTGACCACCCTCAAGTGACCTAATGAAATGCAGCCATGATTCAATGAGGAGGTCATATTCTGAGAGAAAATAAAATGTTACACAAAGAGAGGTGATTTATTATTTTTTTATAAGACGTGTAGACTTGAGTTTGTTCTAAATAATTTTTAAGATTCTTCCATCCCAGAAAAGGTGTATTCCTGAGGAGAGTCTCTGTGTTTGAGTGTCTGTGTGTGTGAGCACATGCATGTATTTTACCTTTATTATTTCTAATGTAGTTATCAGATTACAATACTCTTCAGATTAAATTTCAAGTACGATTTGTACACAACATATTAAGTATATCACTGACAATATTAAAAAGATATGCTCTTTTAAAAATTCTTCTCTTACACAGTATACAAATTTACATTAACATCATCTTATGTACCTTGATGTAGTCAAATTTGCCATCAGCATTTACATCTGCCAAACTTATTACGGCATTTACTTCTTCTCGAGTCATCTTCTCACCTCTCTGAAAAAACAAGATTTATTTATTTATTTTTAAAGATTTTATTTATTTATTTGACAGAGAGAGACATAGCGAGAGAGGGAACACAAGCAGGGGGAGTGGGAGAAGGAGAAGCAGGCCTCCCGCTGAGCAGGGAGCCCGATGCGGGGCTCGATCCCAGGACCCTGGGATCATGACCTGAGCTTAATGACTGAGCCACCCAGGCGCCCTAAAACAAGATTTATTTTAAAGCAACATGACTATCACTTTGTCATGCAGGGGAAGGCGGAGAGTGGAAATTCACTTTAATCTTTTCTACAAGTCAGTTTGAATATATGGTTTCATTATAAATCTTAGAATGAGTATTATGTCAAGCAAGAATAAAACTTACATAAAATAAAATTTCACAATTTTATTAAATTTCATAAAAGTATGAACTTCAGTTTATTAAATTTCAACAATATATATCATCAATCCAGTAATAATGCTACTACTGAATTTACAGTAATTACAATTTCTCACAGTATACCAAGAATCAGAATGGATTCCCAATCCCACTTATACTATGTTTCCCTTTCACTTATCACATATGAATCTATTCCTGAATTACAAAAAGTTCTGGGTAGCAAATAATTGCAAAGGAACACAAGGGGATTGCAACATGGGTTCAATTTTATACTTTATGTTTTATTTACAGAGCACCTTTCATCCAGAAGGATCCTTAAGTACTTTATAAACAACATATATGTGATTCATTTCACCTGCCAATGAAATAGTTATTTTTAATGTGGCCTTAGTAGCCAAAGCTAGAATTCCAAAAGTTTTATTAGCAATGTATATTATAAAACTATTTCACAAATCTTACCTTTGTTAGAAGTTTATAAAGGTCAGTGTGTAAAATAGAGCCATCGTCATTTACATCTAATTGCTTAAATGATTTTAGTAGTTCTGCTTTTGAAGTAGGTTTTTCCTTTCTTAAAATTATGCAAAAATCATCAAAATTCAGTTTGGCAGTTTGAGGAGTCCAATACTTATTAATGGTCTTTTGGGATGGATTTCTTCCTGCATGCTGTAGAGCTGCCCAATAAAACAAGTGTTATTTGTTAGAGTAACATTTGGAATTGGTATCTAAGGGTATTTTTTCTTTCAATCATTATACATTACAATATTACACAAAAATACACACACACCTTTGGGGTTGATAATCTAGTGATATCAATGTATGCCTGACTTTCAAAAATGAGAAAATATATGTGTTACCAGCTACGGATTCTTGATCTATTAATGTCAGAATTAAATATTTTTCCTATTCTGACAGTTGGTTCTCAACCTACATTGTTTAACTGATAACATATGATTTACTTTGTAAAAGTGCCTGGAAAAAAAAAAAGATTAAAAACAACCATCCACTTAATTGTTTTGAGGACCTAAGAATAACCACAAAAAGTATTCTGGCCCAACAAATAACTTAATGAAATGAGGAAATCATTAATCTGAGAAAATTACTGTCAATAAGGCATGATATCTAAAATGTTCATCATTGTTAGATATTAATCATGAATATTAATCATTAATTCAAGAATATTAATCATGTCACAAATACCAAATATATGCACAAAATTTATCTATTTGCAGTTATAGACTTGCTAAAAATCAAGAATCTCAACATAGTTTGAGAGAAGACTATTATGGAGATGCAATGGTTGAATTACTCTTAATTTTTAACCAGAATCTTTAAAAAGAGTCCTACAACCAGTTATTCGTGAGACATTCTTATTTTAAAAGGCATGTCCTTATTTTCTATGAGAGGCAACAAATTACAATGTGAGAAAGGCTTTGTATTTGTGTATATCATACACACTAAAATATAATTGTTTTAAACAATTGTATTTTGTACTGTTTAAAAGAAGTAAACTGGTAATTTGAACTTAAACAAATCTCTACATATTAAGACTTAATACTATCTAAAATGAACCAGTGATAAGATTCCTAAGCACTGTAGATAGAATTAATAAAATTTTAAAGGTATAACTGTCCTTTGTGCTACCAACTTCTACTATAAAACCTTATATTGGGTATTTCTAACTATCTTAGGTGAGATTTCACGAGATCTGGGCATTGTCAATTAGCACTAAAAAATGATAATCTGGATAGTCCACAATATAATGAATAAGGACTAATATATACAAAACAATTTTTAAAAATATCCTCAAGGAAATAGAAACTAGAGCAGGATAATAAATACAGACATTTGTGAGTCCATTATATTGAACATTCATTGTGTATAAGCATAATACATGGTGGTTTGGTTTTTTTCAGAGATTCAAACTTCTTGGTTCCTAAATTTTATAATCGAAATAGGAAGTCCACACCTGAAGTGTAAAATTGCTACCTATGGTCATGATTTAAAGTTAGTAACATATTAGAAGTCCACAGACTAAGAGAAATGTTCCCATCCTCCAGATTATGACAGTGCAGCATACCTAGATAACTTAAACTTTGGCAGAGAAAAGGAAACAAAGACGATCATCTCGAGGTGACTTGTAGAGCTAACAGGAGTTGCACCTAGAAAGCCTTTGTGGAAGTTTGTACCAGTGGAGACAATATAATTTTTTTTTACTTCCAAAGGCTAATTTTGGGTGTAGACAAAAGCCCTGATTACCATGGTGCCCTAGGAATGAACAAAAGATAAGTATTTTGCCTAGCATAAAAATGGACAATTCCATAATTCATCTATTAAGAGAATCAGGGAAAAGGTACATGTGTTTTAGGATTCCATCACCAGCCACCTTTTAAAAGGTAAGAACACAAGTAGGACCTAAATGAAGTTGTGATTTGAAGTCAAAAGTCCATGTGAAAGAAAATGCTGGGGTGCCTGGCTGGCTCAGTGGGTGGAGCATGTGACTCTTGATCTGGGGATCACGAGTTCAAGCCCCACGTTAGGGGTGGAGAGTACTCAAAAAAAAAAAAAAAAAAAAAAAAGAAAGAGAGGCGCCTGGGTGGCTCAGTCAGTTAAGCCTCTGACTCTTGGTTTCAGCTCAGGTCATGATCTCATGGGTTGTGGGATGGAGCCCCATGTCGGCTCTGCACTCATCGGGGAGTCTGCATGAAGATTCTTTCCTTCTGCCCCACCCCCACTTGTGCGCTCTGTCTCGCTCTCTAAAATAAATAAAGAACTCTTTAAAAAAAAGGAAAATGCTATTTTCTGTACAGCTTTGGGAAAATGAGTGTGTAACTCTTTCCCAAATGGCAGGTCAGCATATACTTGGTGCTGTCTTCAATAACAAAATGGTTTTCCGGGCACCTGGGTGGCTCAGTGGGTTAAGCTCCAACTATTGATTTCAGCTCAGGTCATGATCTCAGGGTTGTGAGATCAAGCCCCACACTGGGCTCTGCAGTAGGCATGGAGCCTGCTTAAGATTCTCTCCCTTTCCCTCTGCCCCTCCCCCCTCTAAAAAAACAAAATACCTTTTTTTAATGAACTATTAATTACAAAACAACTTTCTTAGAATAAAATTATGCCTAAACATGTACTCAGTAAGCACACATTCTCGTATCTAAGAAACAGGTATAACTTAGTAATTACTAATCTAACTAAATTTGTAATTTTAGAATTAGTTGGGAGTCCATTATTATGTCTAATAACAGTAAAAACTTGTAACTGTAAATGCTTAAACGTTTACATGAAAATACTGATCTTTTGCCAGAGTTTACTTTAAGCTTTGACGTGAGTCTATAATACCTGTATTATTTATAAGTTGGAAAAAAAAGGAACTCTAAAACTCTGATAATGTTACTGTTCTGTCCAACCTTGAAATGGAATGTCAAAGCACATGTTATATGCATAAATGGCAGAAAGATATAGATGAAAGATATAGTAATAAGAAAGATATCAC
Source organism: Halichoerus grypus (assembly GCF_964656455.1). NCBI lineage: Eukaryota > Metazoa > Chordata > Mammalia > Carnivora > Phocidae > Halichoerus > Halichoerus grypus. Next base: position 136,809,250 of record NC_135716.1, read on the forward strand.
TTGTTTACCCTACTTTTTAAAAATCTACATTACCTGAACTCAATCATTATAATGTTACAAAGAGAATTCCACCATAAAACCAAAAGTGTATATAACACTGAAGAGACAAACACTGAATTATCCAGAATATTGTCTAAGACTGGTAGCACCTTAGTAATATATACTTATTGATTCACAAATTAAATGCCATAATAACGAAATACAGGTTAAACTTTTAAACAGGAGATTCATGATCTCAGACTACTTTCAAAAGAATAAAAACTAAAATTACAGTTTATAATAAAATATAAATTTAATGTTTGTATCGTTTATAATAAAATATTTTAATCTTTTCAATGTTCATATTTCAAATATGGATTTCCTCAAATAGAGATCTTATTGGATACAGACCCAAGACATTACTTCAAAAATATGTCAGAGTTTTTCTTTAAGGAAACCGCTTCTAAATTTGGCAAAATAACTCAGTTTCTCTATTCATAAAGTTATTAGCCTTGATGAAATTGACATGAGTATTCAGTGTTATCTGGTATTGTTTACCACTTTTTCAAGAGTAAAGACCTCCAAGTCATTTGATATACCTGGCAAGGACAAAATTCACTGGTTTGAGGGATATTTACAACCAGAGAAATTTTAGATATGACAATGGAGAGAAGCAAAAAAAAGACCAACTTGGGGCGCCTGGGTGGCTCAGTCATTAAGCGTCTGCCTTAGGCTCAGGTCATGATCCCAGGGTCCTGGGATCGAGCCCCGCATCAGGCTCCCTGCTAGGCGGGAAGCCTGCTTCTCCCTCTCCCACTCCCCCTGCTTGTATTCCCTCTCTTGCTGTGTCTCTCTCTGTCAAATAAATAAAATCTTTAAAAAAAAAAAAATAAAGACCAACTCCTACCCCCACCAAAAACAAACAAAAAAACAAAAACAGCACTTCTAAAATTTTACTTATCTCCTAATATTTCTCTTTTACAATCATTCAACCTGTTTTTATATATTCTTTACATTTTCCCCATTATAGGTCAAATTCAGGCTAGTGATTCAGATGTGAAGTGTTTTAAATTCTACTACTATAGAATCTTATAAATCTTATATAAATAAATATATATATCCATATAGAATCTTACATAAATCTTAAAGTACCAAGTAAGAATTGTTTAAAAAATATTTCTAAGCAAGTAATTGATGGAAGCTTTAAAAATACTAATCTAATCTGTATAAACACTGAATGTTTTATTTTGAAGCTACATAGAATATATAAATATATAAAATGGCACAATAGCATAATGTAGTTCCATTGCTCAAGCTTCCCTAAGAAACTGGGATGATTCAACAATGTAATTCTTATTCCTGTCTTTCTGATCCATTAACTTTCAACAAATAAGGCAAAATACGTATATTTTAAAGAAAAATTTACCCAAGTAAAGTTGTTCTTTAGAAATAATGTTTTCTAAGCTGCTTTTAAAAACAGTTAAGTAGGCAGCTCTACAATTCATATAAAATGTCTCTTCCTCAGTTAGTGGAAATTTCTTTGTTCGAGGACTCTCTGAAAGCGCTGACTTCTGACTGGAGAAAGTTGCATCTCTTCCTGGACTGATGGCCATTCTATTAGAAAATAATTTAAAAATTTTAATCAATGTTAATCCCCTAAAATGCAAATGTCACTTTGCCTTTCAAATGGGGGGAAGAGGAATCAAAGCATTACAGTTTTCATATATGGGGAAAAAAGACAAATATAATATGCATATGGTGTTATTATTACATGCTAAATTAGAATAAGCCTTTGGCAGTATATATATATATATATATATATATACACACACACATATATATATGTGCATATTTCAAAATCAACTATATGAGACAAAATACATATAGAAAATACATATATATGAGAAAGCCAAAAGAATAAAGCCAAAGCAAAGATGTAATATAAAAACAAAATAAGTATCATAGAGGAAAGGAAAAGCACACAATACTCTCAAAATAAGAGGACAGTAAGTTGGGGCACCTGGGTGGCTCAGTCGATTAGGTGTCTACCTTCGGCTCAGGTCATGATCCCAGGGTCCTGAGATAGAGTCCCACATCGGCCTCCCTGCTCAGCGGGGAGTCTGCCTCTCTCTCTGCCCTTCCCCCCCCCACTTGTGCTCACGCTCTCTCTCCTGTGCTCTCTCTCTCTCTCAAATAAATAAAATCTTTTAAAAAAAGAGGACAGTAAGTTAAGTCTTCATAGGGTTGTCATGAGGATTAAATATGTTAATACACGTGAAACATACAGAACAATGCCTTGCAGTAATAAGTGCTAAATAAACTTTGAAAGAGTGAAACTCCACAACAATGAGAATTTGGATGTAATGTGATTGGCAGTTGGCAACCATCACCTCAGCAGGAGCAACAAGGTCACTTCACCAACATCTCAATAATGCTGGCCAACATTTTGAATGACTGAATTTTTTGGATCCTATTTAAAGCATTATTGTGAGATTTTACTGCATTCATTACTAATAATGTTGTGAGGTTATATAGTACCTCAGCTCATAAGCCTTAAAGAACTATCGTACATCTTAATTTATCCTTATTACAGTGGTCAGGTATTTTTTGTCCCTTTTACAGATAAGGAAACTGAGGGACAGAGATGTCACCCAGCTAGCAGTAACAAGAGGCAGTAAATTTTGATAACAGTTTCTTCTTTATTAATGTGAATGAAGGCTTCTTGTACAATAGTTACTATGAGGCACTAAATTGTGCTGGTGGTCTAACAGCTTCCAACATTATTTTACCCAGCTTTGACTTCTAAAAATACATTCCAACCTAATAAATTGAATATTTCAAGTTCAACAATAAGACGACACAGGTAGGGTCCCCTTCAGGACTCATTGGATTCTTACTCAGGAGGCCTAAATCACTTGCACCTTCTTGAATTATATAGGTCTTTTACACTTGGGAAAGAAAGATAATAATCGCTTATCATGGATGAAGTACCCTATTTATAATACACAGACTGCCTGCCTGACACTTTCATATTACACCAGATTTAGAAGGACCCCATAGGGATGTGGTGTCACAGTCTGGTTACTGCGAATTGATATCACTATAATTAAGCATCAGTTTTAAACACATATGCGTGCACGCATCTCCTCACAAATGTGGGGGGAAAAAACTGTTCCGATAAGAAAGGAAGAATGAATGTTCATTTTGCAGCAAGCAATTTTTAAATTTAAGTATTTTGGGGGGGAGGGTGGGATCGTCCTCGAATACTCTTTCCAAATAAGGTGACTACCTCACGTGGAAATCCCACAGTAGAAATGTTCCAGAATTCTATTCTTTCCCTTTTTGTGACGAGAGACCAAACGGAAGCTTAAATAAATATACAACTGCACCCCTCAGACTTGGAAACCGCCTTCACTTAAAACTCCAGCCCGAGACCAAGACAGGGGCCTACAGAGCACACTGTAGCAAACGGCTCCATAAATAACCCGCCACACAATGGCAAGAAAAATAAACTGTTAACAAGCGCCTAAGGCTTACTGAAGGGCCAAGGGAAACACAGCCGCCCAGTCCCCGGCCCTACACGCTGAAATACGTTCACAGCTGATCTCGGGCAACCTCTCTCTGTTTTTTGATTTCTCTACGACGCAGATGCGGTTTTATGTACACTTTAGGTACACACGGACCCAGCGTTGGCATGGCAAGAGAAGTAAAAGAAGCAGGTGAGAGGGAAGGAAGCCGGACAGCGAGGCAGGGCGCGGCGCAGACACAGAGACAGCCAGCTGTTTGCTACCTAATTCCAGCTCACACGCGAGGAAGCGCAGCCAATTCTCTCCACGGATTCCGTGATCCTGTCGCCGCAGCCCAACCGACCTCGGCCTTTCCTTTAATTACCATGGCAACTGCGCCTCTCCGCCACCGGAAATAAGATTCAGAGCACCTCCCCAAACAGTCCGGGTAGAAATCTAGGGAGGTGAATCCGGAGAGGACAGATACGGCTGTGCAGCTCGTCTGTCGGGGTCTGGAATGGCCAGAGTGAAGAGACGGTCCTGTGGTGCGCTGGCAGGGACGAGGATGAGGTCCTAGGTCCTTAGTTAGAGTCTCGTCTCCTCTCCCCCTTACACTCGGATCCCTTGGAGGGGGGAAGGTGTTTCCAGCGGGCCACCTTGCGTGTGACACCGCGTCTGGCGTCCGCAGGCCCGCGCTTTTCAGACTGCGGCGTCGCCCTCCGAAGGTTCTCTGCTTTAGGAAGAGGTGGCCCAGTTCCTTTTATCCCGCGGTGGTGCGTTCCTGAGTGTCGAAATGCCGTAGGTATCCACCCTCCCCCACCCCATTGCTGTTTCTTGGGTCCCTTTGTGAACAATAAGAGTAGATATTAAGTTGTCCTTAAAAATAAAATCCTGTTATTTTACTAGCAAAAATGGGTTTATTCTGGAATAACAAAGCATTTCAATTCGCTGCGTGCAAGCTATGGCTAAACCATAGGTAAGTTCAACAAAGGAGAGAATGATTTTATGGAGAAGAAGGAAGAAGTTGGGAGGGATTATTTTGACCCAAAGTCCGTGGGAGAACAGTCAGTTCAGGTTCAAGGTGACGGTTTCTCCTTGGCTGAGTTGCAGGAGTGGTCTGTATTTTGTAGGAGGTGCAGTGTACATCTTTCCCTATTGGGACCTGTAATCAATGGTTCTTTCCTATTGAAACTCTTCTGTTGGGGTCTGTAATTGATAGTTCTTCCTATAATTGACGTTCAGTGGTATGAGATCCCCTTTTAGCCTCCCCTTCTATCATCTCTTCTCCACTTTAATGAAGTTTCCCCTTTATTATTTTTCACATTTCCTCCTTTTGGTCAAGATCTTTCTCCAAAAGCGTTGCTGATTAAGAGTCAGGTTCTTCTTAATTCAGTGACCTTTTGTCCCTTAGTGCCAGGAAGGATATTTCCTGGGTGTTATGTCCCACTTTGGAGGGAAATTGTACAAATTGGAAACCTATTGAGGTCAAATTTGAGTAACGAGGCGTAGCAAGGAGAACTTTCAGGCATTTCCCCATCTATAGTCCGTATTTATCAAGATTGTAAGCGTTGGAGATCGTCTTACTGAGTACATCATTTTTAAAAAGATTTGACAGGCAACAAGTACACAATTGAAAGTAACATGACAATTCCAAATTGTGTGATGGTTCTAAACCAGGATCCTAGATCTGAAAGTAGCCAACTAAAAATACTGGCACTTATTCCAGCTTAAGGGAGAAAAGTTCCCCCCGCTGAGGCAAACAGAGTCGTGTATGCTTCCTACTTAAAATGGTCATGAAAACAGAATGGTGATTACTGCAAGAGCACACTGAAAGAATTATCTTGTGCATTTGAGAAGATACAGTGTAGGTATAAACATGAAGCAATAGCTGGTGAACTTTTTGCAAAACAGCAAAACTTCAAAGACCTTTTAAAAAGTATTGTTATCTCAAAAGAACTGTTGGAACCAAGTGTGTTAATAATAGGGTAAAGTTGAAAATTCAGAAACCATGAATTTTGGATAAGAATCCAGAGTTAGTTAATACTCTAGATGAAAAAGAGAGACTTCTGTAATTCCTGAACCTTCTAACAGGCCTGGTCCAGACATCTTGGGAAGTCTGTGTCATCAGATGTTGTCTGCCTCAATTCCAGGAAATCTTTCTGGTCCAGTCAGGGTTTGATGGCTTTCTTTAGATGTGTCACATGAATCCAAGAGTCCGTTCCTTGAGGTTTGGCACACAACGGTTGGCTAACAGTCCCTGAGAGGGGGCTTTCCAGCAAGGTTGAAGAGAGTCTTTCAGGAGGTGTTTTTTTGTCTTTTTTTTTTTTTCCCAATAGATGAAATCTCCAAGTTGCAAGATGTGGTGCTTAAAGTTTTTGTCTACTGAAAAGATTGCTCTACCAAAGCATAGTTAGTTTTGATAGAAGCAGTTAGGCCTTTATAATATTGAAGTATAATCTCCTTTTATCAACTGTGGGTCAAAGGAATCAGGAGCCAAGTGCATTGGATGTCCTGTTACTGTCTCAAAGGGTGAAAGTCTGTGAGTTCGCAAGGGAAGGGGTCTGATATTTAGAAAGAACAAAGGCATTGCTTTAGGCCAAGATACTTGGAGGGTCTTTACAAATTTTACCAATTGAGTCTTAATGGTGTCAGTAGTATGTTCGACTAACCCTGAGGATTGATGATGGTATGCACAATAAAAGTGTTGTAAAACTAGCCAAACAGTACAGACTTGTTAAAGCACCTAACTGGTAAAATGGGTTCCCCAATCACTGAAGTTCAAGAGGGGTTCCCCAGGTAGGGATAATTTTTTTCTAACAGAATTTTTGCCACAGAAGAGGCAGTGGCCAGTCTACAAAGGAAAACTTTAGTCCAGTGAGGAAACATACAAACCATAACTAAAGCATATTTAATCCATTAGATGGGGAAGCTATATGAAATCCATTTGTGAAAACTGAATGGCCTTTGAGGTAATTTAAGTGTTGGAGAGCTGTGCAGACAGGTTTCCCTGCATTGTGTTTTGGACAGGTGAGACAAGTGAGGTGGGCACTTTTTGTGACCTCATTAATATTTCCTCACCAATGTGGGTTTATGAACACTATCATTTTGTTAGTAGACCAATGGTTTAGTGCATGTACAGTGGTAAGTAGTGGGAATTTTAGAATTTCTGGTAGGGCCAGATTGTTAATTGGTCCAAGTCAGTTTTTTCTTTTTATCAAATGAACAATTATTAGATTTCCAATTTTTTCTCCTATTCTAGGGCCCATTGTTAGACGTTTCTGGTCAATTTTTTGACCTTGAGAGCAGCATTTTTGGCAGAAATATCAGCAAGGTGGTTTCCTTTGGCCTCCAGGGAGTCAAGTTTAGAATGCTGGGGACCTTAACAGCCAGAGCAGGCAGCAAAAGTATGGCATCAAATAAATTCTAGACATAGGAACCATTTTTAACTTTATCCCCAGTGGGGTAAGGAAACCTCATTGTTTCCATAACATACCAAAGTCTTGAGCTACCCTAAAGGCATACTGGCTATTGGTATAAGTGTTTGTGGTTCTACCCTTGGCTAAGGTACAAGCTTGAGTAAGGGTATAACTCAGATTGTTGGGCCAAAGTAGCCAGAGGGAAAGGTGCTACCTCAGTGACTTCAAAGGAGTTGCATGTGGTACTTACCATGTGGTATGTATATGGTATACCATTTTCATCCTTTACATAAGAACCATCAGTAAACCATGTAAAATCTGTATTGGTTAGAGGAGTTTCCTGTAAATTGTTACAGGGAGTCAAAAGGTGATCTGTCAGCGTTCCCCGTTGGGAATTAGAAGGACATTGGAAAGTCTGGCTTAAAGGGCTCAAGGCACCTGGAGCACTTAAGTTTGTAACAGTCTTTTTTCCAGTGTCCTGGCCCTTTGCAATAATAGCAGAAACTATTGGGGAAGGAGGGTTGTTTGTTTTGTTTAGGGGCTTTCATTTGCTGGAGTTGACAATTGAGAATTTTAGACGTCTTTGTTTTAAATTACTCATCTAGGGTGTGGGTGAGCTGGTTTGCCAGGTTAACTAAATCTGGAAGGGACATGGTTTCCCATTCTATCCTCATCCCTTTAACTAAAAGAGAAAGATTCTAGTTTAGTCCATTAATAAACATAGAGTTAAATGCTACCTGGGTAGATTGACCAAGTTATTTAAACTTACCAACCTGGTTTCTCATATTTCTATTAGTTAGCCCTCATGCTTGTGTGAGGACCAGGCCAAACACTGGATGAAACTAGCCCAGTGGGGACACCCTAAAAGGGATTTAGAGAAACAGACACCAATCTTTGGCAAGATGCTAGAACAATCTCTGGAAATCTCCACCAAGCAATTATAGTAGCTTTTCCTAAGCCTGCTAATTGGAACAAAATTCAGGCTTGCACACAAAAGCCTGACAAACATGTACATAACTGTTAAACTCAACACCAAACAGTCTTTTTTTTAACTTTTTTTTTATTATGTTCTATTAATCACCATACATTACATCATTAGTTTTTGATGTAGTGTTCCATGATTCATTGTTTGCTTATAACACCCAGTGCTCCATGCAAACAGTCTTTTAAGAAAATTTTGGTCTTCTTAGATGTTGAATTCTTCAGCAAACCCATTGGTGTCCTCAGTCACTTTAGGAAACTTTACAGCTTATAATTTGGCCTTAGTCCAGAGAGCATAATAAATTTGAGGTTTATTAGGATCCTCAGAAGACTTAACTTTAAAGGGGCAGGTTTTAATAGGCTCAGGAGAGTAGGGAGTGGGGAAAGATTTGGAGGAAAAGGGAAATTTGGTGAAAGGATTAGCATGGGGGACAATAGGGGAGATGGTGACGGTGCCGAGAAAAATGGCACCAGAGGTAGAGACAGAACAGGATATCTGCCACATGTCCTGAGACAAAGAAGATGGAGAAGGCAGAAAAGAGGCTTCAGAAGCCCTTATTTCTTTCTTTCTTTGTTTACTTCAATTAGTCTAGAAATTGTATTTTGCAGAGAAGCAATTTTAGATTTCCAATAACTTTCGGAAGCTTCAAAATACTAATCAAAATAGGCATCCCATTCAATTTTGACAATTCTAGACCCGTGGCTGTCCAATTTAGTTTTGAGAAAAGTTAAGTTTGGAGAGAGAGAAAGTTTCCCATAATGGCCATTGAAGTTCTAAATTACTTTTGGTAAGTCATTTCATTTAAGGAAGGACCACAGTTTTTAAACATAAAACCAGCTGGGGTCCCAGAAGTGGGGGGGAGAAGTGGGGTACCCTCAAATCATTTTGATGACTAGGATCCCATTTCTTATATATATATATATATATATATATATATATATATATATATACAATTTTTTTTTTTTAGCAAAAAAGAAAAATTCCTAAACAGCACAGTTTCAGCAGGAACAGCCTCGTTCCAAAATAGTAACTTTAAGTGAAGTAAAGACTCCAATGAAAAGGTAGAGAATATCAGACTAGATTTAAAATCTACACATAGATTTTACATATATATACATTTTAAGTTATATGTTTATATATAATTTTATAATTTATATACAACTTATATATGTAATGTATATATATTTAACATATATATATATATCCCAACTCATTTAATCCTCATAACGCTGATACTACCTAACCTGATATCAAAATATGGTAAAAGAATTATGAAAATATTGCTGACCAATATATTTCATGAACATGGACTCAAAAATCCTTAACAAAAGATTAGCAAATCTAGGGGCACCTGGGTAGCTTGGTCAGTTAAGCATCTGCCTTCTGCTCAGATCATGATCCTGGTATCCTGGGATTGAGCCCCTTGTCGGAATCCCTGATCAGCAGGGAGTCTCCTTCTCCCTCCCCCTGCTCTTGCATTCTCGTGTACGTGCTCTCTCTCTCCCTCTCAAATAAATAAATAAAAATCTTAAAAAAAAAAAAAATTAGCAAATCTAATTCAACGTATGAAAGGGATAATACATTATGTCCAAGTGGGGCTTATCCCAAGAATGCAAATTGTTCTGTTATTTTAAAATCAATTCACATTTTTCAAAAAGAGAATAAAGGAGATCATATTAATAGTTGTACAAAGAGCACACTCATTCATGATAAAATAAAAACTCAGCACAGTAGAAGTAGAAAGGGAACTAATTCCTTTGAAAAACCTATACATATCATACTCAGCACTAAACACTTATTCTAAGATTAGGAATAAGGCAAGATGTGCCCTCCCACCACTTCTATTTAACAAAGCACTAAAAAGAAAGGAACTGTGTAAATGTTGGAAAGGAAAAAGTAAAATTGATGATTTGCCAGTGATATTGTCATGAACATGGGCAATCCTGAGGAATTCGTAAAACAGTTATTAGAGCTATTTAGCAAAGATGCAGATCACATAGTCAATATACAAAAATTAATTCTGTTTCTACATTTTAGCAAGAAACACCTGAAAATGAAGCTTAAATGTTTCCATATACAATCACATTTTAAAACTAATTAAAAGAAGTTTAACTAGAAGACACTTATTTCTACCTTGAAGATGACAACATGTTGCTTAGAGAAAATAAAGATCTAAATAGGGGCATGTTTATGGATTTGAAGTCTCAATAATGTTAAACTGTTAGTTCTCCCCAGCTGATCTTTAGATTCAATGCATTTCCTGTCAATCCCAGCAAACATTTTATAGGAATAGAAAAACTGATTTCAAAATTTTTATGAAAAGGCAAAGGACTTATAAGAAAATAATCTTGGGGCGCCTGGGTGGCTCAGTCGTTAAGCGTCTGCCTTCGGCTCAGGTCATGATCCCAGGGTCCTGGGATCGAGCCCCGCATCGGGCTCCGTGCTCCGCGGGAAGCCTGCTTCTCCCTCTCCCACTCCCCTGCTTGTGTTCCCTCTCTCGCTGTGTCTCTCTCTGTCAAAATAAATAAATAAAAAAAAAAAATCTAAAAAAAATAAGAAAATAATCTTGAAAAAGGAGGATGAAGTTGGAGTACATAAACTAACTAGACTTAATATAAAGTGGTTCTGAATTCAGTGTGGTTTGGACATAAGGACAAATAGATAAAATGGAAGAGAATCCAAAGTCCAGAAATAGACCCAGAAAGGTGCCAAAGCAATTCAGTGGGGAAAGAAAAGTCCAAATGGTTCTGGGACACCGTACAGAAAAATAAATGAAACACCCTCAACTTCTACCTTATACCATATAAAAAATTGATTTGAAATATAGCATAGTCCTATATGTAAAAGGTAAAGTTTCTGAAGGAAGTGTATGAGAATATTGTTACAACATGAGGTAGGTAAAATTTCAGGCAAGATACAAAAAACAATAATCATAAAAGAAAAAAATAATAGACTTCATCTAAATTTTGAACTTCTCATCAAAGGACACAATTAAGAAAATGAATTGTCAAAAGCTAGAGGTATTACAATTCCAGATTTCAAATTATACTATAAGGCTGTCGTAATCAAAACAGTATGGTACGGACACAAAGATAGACACATAGATCAACGGAACAAGATAGAAAGCCCAGAAACAAACCCATGATTATATGGTCAATTAATCTTCGACAAAGGAGGCAAGAATATGCAATGGGAAAAAGTCTCTTCAACAAACAGTGTTGGGAAAGCTGGACAAGTACATGCAAAAGAATGAAACTGGACCACTTACACCATACATGAAAATAAACTCAAAATGGATTAAGGGCCTAAATGTGAAACCTGACACCATAAAAATCCTAGAAGAGAGCACAGGCAATAATTTCTCTGCAGTTGGCTGTAGCAACATTTTTCTAGACCTGTCTCCTGAGAAAAGGGAACAAAAGCAAAAACTATTGGGACTACATCAAAATTAAAACCTTCTGCACAACAAAGGAAACAGTCAACAAACTAAAAGACAACCTACTGAATGGGAGAAGATATTTGCAAATGACATAGCCGATAAAGTGTTAGTACCCAAAATATATAAAAATTTATACAATGCAACACCAAAAAACCCCAAATAATCCAATTAAAAAATGGGCAGAAGACATGAACAGACATTTCTTCAAAGAAGACATGCAGATGACCAACAGACACATGAAAAGGTGCTCGACAGCACTCATTATCAAGGAAATGAAATAAAAACTACAATGAGATACCATCTCACACCTATCAGTATGGCTAAAATAAAAAACGCGAACAAGTGTTGACAAGGACAGGGAGAAAAAGGAACCCTTGTGCATTGTTGGTGGGAATGCAAACTGGTGCAGCCACTCTGGAAAACAGTATGTAGGTTCCTCAAAAAGTTAAAAATTGAATACTCTGGGCACCTGGGTGGCTCAGTTGGTTAAGCGACTGCCTTTGGCTCAGGTCATGATCCTGGAGTCCCAGGATCGAGTCCCGTGTCGGGCTCCCTGCTCAGCAGGGAGTCTCCTTCTCCTTCTGACCCTACCCCCTCTTGTGCTCTCACTCTCTCTCTCTCTCTCTCAAATAAATAAATAAATAAAATCTTTTTAAAAATTAAAAAAAAAAAATAGAATACCCTATGATCATAGTAATTGCACTACTAGGCATTTACCCAAAGGACACAAAAACACTAATTCAAAAGGATATATGCACCCCTGTGTTTATTGTTTATTGCAGCATTATTTACAGTAGCCAAATAGCCATACACACACACAGAGAGAATATTATTCAGCCATAAAAAAGAATGAAATCTTGCCATTTGCAACAACGTGGATGGAGCCAGAGAGTATAATGCTAAGAGAAATAAGTCACTCAGAGAAAGACAAATACCACGTGATTTCACTCATACGTGGAATTAAAGAAACAATTTAAAGGGTAAAAAAGGGAGAGAGCCAAACCAAAAAACGGACTCATAACTATAGAGAGCAAACAGATGGTTACCAGAGGGGAGATGGGTGGGGAGATGGGTGAAATAGGTGAAGAGGATTAAAAGTACACTCATCTTCATGAGCACTGAGTAATGTATAGAATTGTTGAATCACTATATTGTACACCTGAAACTAATATAACACTCTATATTAACTATACTGGAATTAAAGTAAAAATAAAAAAAATTTTTTTAAATGAATTGTCAGGGTGCCTGGCTGGCTTAGTCAGTAGAGCGTGCAACTTTCTTGATCTCAGGGTTGTGAGTTCAAGCCCCACATTGGGTATAGAGATTACTTAAAAAAAAATTTTTTTTTTTAAAAATGAATCGTCGGGGCACCTGGGTGGCTCAGTCGTTAAGCATCTGCCTTCGGCTCAGGTCATGATCCCATGGTCCTGGGATCGAGCCACGCATCAGGCTTCCTGCTCCGCAGGAAGCCTGCTTCTCCCTCTCCCACTCCCCCTGCTTGTGTTCCCTCTCTCGCTGTGTCTCTCTCTGTCAAATAAAAAATAAAATCTTAAAAAAAAAAAAGGAAATTAAAAGCCTTTCTTTGAAAAAAAAATAAAATTAAAAAAATGAATTGTCAAGCCACTGAATAGGAGAAAATACTTATAAGATATATTTTAACCAATTTATATTTAGAATATATAAAGAATTCTTGTAACTCAACAGTAAAACAGTAACTTAACTAAAGAGTAAAACTCATTAAAATAATAGTTCAAAAACTTGAACCAATATTTAATTTAAAAAAAAGTTACATAAATGGCAAGGAAGCATTTTGTTAGTCATCAGGAAAATGCAGATTAAAACTATATTGAAATACTGTTTAACACCTGGTAGAATGACTTTATGTACATTTTGCAGTTAACAATATTATGCAAATACTGAATCTTAGTAAATAGATTTGCTTTGCCCAGGGGTCTGGGTTAGCACTTCTGAAACTGATTTCTATGTATTCTAGGCTTGAGCAAATGATAAGTGTTTTGCAGATAATAGAAGCTAGGTTTTCATTGTTGTATAGAGGAATTTAAAATATTTTAGCTTGGCATTGGAGGTATCAATATGAAATCACAGATTTTTTAAATACACATATATACAGAGAGATAGACATGTATTTTTCTGTTCTATCTCTGTGTATCTTTATATATACATTTTAAAAATCTGTGATTTTTTTTCCTGGCTAGTGATATGTAATACAATAGTCTCCTGTGGTGCTAGGCAGTGGCAGTGAGCCACAGCTCCCAGTCAGCCCCACCCAGTTGCGAGAGTAAAAAAAATGATACACTTAAAACCATTCTGTACCCGTATAACCATTCTGTTTTTCACTTTTAATAGAGTATTCAGTAAATTGCATGAGATATTCAGTACTTTATTGTAAAATAGGCTTTTTGTTAGATGATTTTGCCCAACTATAGGTTAATATAAGTGTTGTGAGCGTGTTGTGAGATAGGCTAGGCTAGGCTATAATATTTTGTAGGTTTGGTGTATTAATTGCATTTTCAGCTTAGATGGGTTTATCAGGGCATAACCTACTCTAAGTCAAAGAACTAGAGCAAGAGAGAAAGAATGATAAAACAAATAGGACAAAATGTAAACAAGTGATAAGTCTGGGTAAAAGATAAGAACTCTTACTCCTAGTTTTTTTTTAAGTTTAAAATTAAGTAAAAATTAAAAGTTACCCCCCGTACTCATCAAATTATTTTTTAAAAAAAAACACCAATGCGTGGATTAAACAGTAAATTAGATACAATTGAAGAAAGAATTAGACAACTGGAAGATAGCTCTGAATTGCCCACATGCACTACAGAGACAAGAAATGCTAAGAAATAAGAGTTTAGATATATGGAAAATGGAACTATAAAGTCTAAAATTACTTCTAGATGAAGTCTAGAAAGGAAAAATGAAGGAAAGTCAATATTTGAAAAGATTATGGTTTAGGTTTTTCCAGAACTGTTAAGACATAGATCCATATAAGATACTACATTAGAGATAAGACCGTTAATAAGACATCTTTTGGGAACCTGCAGTGAAACTACCTTAAACAGGATTGGAGGAAGGGCGCCTGGGAGGCTCAGTCATTAAGTGTCTGCCTTCGGCTCAGGTCATGATCCCAGGGTCCTGGGATGGAGCCCCACATCGGGCTCCCTGCTCAGCGGGAAGCCTGCTTCTCCCTTTCCCACTACCCCTGCTTGTGTTCCCTTCACTGTCTCTCTCTGTCAAATAAATAAATAAAATCTTTAAAAAAAAAAAAATCAGGATTGGAGGATCATAAAAATTTAAAGGAACTAAATATATTCCTCAATTTGAGACTGAAGTTTTAAGTTAAAAATATATACAATTAATTAAATAAATCATTAATTTATATAACACTTTTGTGCCCATCACTGTGTCAGGCTTTGGGGATTCAAATATGAACAGATACTGTATTTGCTGGGAGTTTTAATTTTTGTGGGAAAGATAGTTTAACAAGGATGTTTAACCTACCACTTAAGAGTGAAGGTGCTAATGATATAAATATCTTAGTTCAGGGAGGAAAGAGAAACATATAAATAGACTATTTCAACGTGGTAAGTTTTGTGAGAGGGGCATACTATAGTGCTATAGAGTAGAAAGATCCTTAATGCAATGTGGACTATGTCAGGGAAAACTTGTGCTAGATTCTCAAGGGGAAGGTAGACATCGATGTAAATTTATTATCAATTTTTATGCTATAAAATATAATACAAAAAATATGTAAAATATGATCTCAGGGTGCTGGGATCGAGCCCCACATCGGGCTCCTTGCTCAGCAGGGAGTCTGCTTCTCCCTCTCCCTCTGCCTGTCACTCCCCCTGCTTGTGCTCTCTCTCTGTCAAATAAATAAATCTTCAAAAAAAAATATGTAAAATATCACCCATTTCCCATATTTAATTCTGATAAAACTATTTGGCCCCTTTTTAAATTTATTTTTATTTTTTTATTTTTTTTATTAACATATAATGTATTATTTGTTTCAGGGGTACAGGTCTGTGATTCATCAGTCTTACATGGCCCCTTTTGATAAATTTTAAAAGGATTTAACTTATGTCCTTTTATATATTTATGTGTGATGATATATGTATATATAAATTTCTCACAGGAGGAAATAGTAATGAATATTAATGTTCATTTTTGAGAATACTCATTTAAGAATGAAATTATCTTACAGCATTTCTCATTTTATTTTGCCCAGTGACCATCTCACCTCTATTTATCTTCTGGAGTCAGTATTCCCAAATATATCCCTTTACTTCTGTAAGAATTGTTTAGCTAATTCTCTATTAACCTTTTAATAAGGAAGCTTTTGACACAAAAAACATCTGTTGCCCAATAACTGCTTAAGGTTTTGGCCAGTTTTATCATGAAGAATAACAGAGGATTCATTATTTATTTAGGTGCTTTCACATGGTGACCATATTTCTACATGTAACAGAGTAATATTTCTCTCTACCACCCATATGTGATAGTGAATTATTGTATGACCACCGTGAATGTTGAACACAAAAGAGTACTTGAGAGAACACAAAAGGCTTGAATGAAAGGGAGAAGATAAAAAGGATATAGAAGATTCTTTTCTCATTCTCATACATAGAATGGAAAATAAATCGTTTCAGATATCTCAATTTAGGAGTCACATGGGATGTGAATTTGGTCATTGCCTTTCATCAAAGGATTTCTAAGCATCTCACAAGTATACTCAATCCTTTAAATACTCTTGCAATATTGTTATCACCATTATAGTAGGAAGTAAATGGAAGCACTGACATTGTAAGTGATATTTTAATCTTCCATTCAGAAATTCCCTACTAGGGCGCCTGGGTGGCTCAGTTGGTTAAGCGACTGCCTTCGGCTCAGGTCATGATCCTGGAGTCCCGGGATGGAGTCCCACATCGGGCTCCTTGCTCGGCGGGGAGTCTGCTTCTCCCTCTGCCCTTCCCCCCTCTCATGCTCTCTCTCTCTAATAAATAAATAAATCTTAAAAAAAAAAAAGAAATTCCCTACTAGTTTATGGGCCAGTATTATTATCAACTTTATGAAGCTTAGTGAAATTATGTGATTTGCCCAAATTTAGTGGAGGAATTTGGCATAGCATCAAGGCTCTCTGACTCTTACCTGCTTTACCAAGTTTATCTGTCTCCCCACACACCCACTCTTACCCTCAGCTCTGCTATTCAAAATTATATTTAATCCAGTATTTTATTTTTTTTTTTTTTTTTTTTTTTTTTTTTTTAAAGATTTTTATTTATTTTTTGACAGAGAGACACACAGCGAGAGAGGGAACACAAGCTGGGGGAGTGGGAGAGGGAGAGGGAGAAGCAGGCTTCCCGCGGAGCAGGGAGCCTGATGCGGGGCTCGATCCCAGGACCCTGGGATCATGACCTGAGCCGAAGGCAGACGCTTAATGACTGAGCCACCCAGGTGCCCCATATTTAATCCAGTATTTTAAAGAGAAGCTCAAAGGGGCACTTGGGTGGCTCAGTCAGTTAGGTGTCCAACTATTGATTTCTGCTCAAGTCATGATCTTGGGGTCTGAGATTGAGCCCCACATTGGGCTCCGCACTGAGCATGGAGCCTACTTGAAATTCTCTCCCCTCTCTGCCCACTCACACTCTATCAAAAAAAAGAGAGAGAAGCTCAAAACATGTAATTTTGTGCTTTTTGAGGTGTCATTCCTCATTCTTAATTAGAAATCAAATGAAAGTTCATTTTTTTCTAAAATAATTTCTTTTATATTGTCATCAGTGTTAGTAATGTTGTATAATGAAACTCCTGTACTTGTTCTGTTCTGATAGAATCAGAGAATCCTATTCAGGATACTACCATGTGATAAGTTAAATAAAATAGGGGAGGATAGTCTTAGTAATATGACTAATCCCACAAATATAATTACTTTCTATTCCTCTTGATATGAAATTGCATGTCAAATGTATTTATCTTTCCTAAATTCTCAAGAGCAAAATGCTGGTAGCAACCAGAATTTTCATCCCAATGAATCTAAATTTAGTACACCTAAAAATGAAGCACAGTATTTAAATTATGGACATAGGTGTAAATTTGGGTTAAGTTAGAAGTGGGAAGTAACCTGCAGAAGTAATAAGATTACCAGGACGAGGGAGGAAATTAGGATACAGTAGATAAGTGCCCATTTAAAAAATTATTTTTTAAAAGATTTTATTATTTGAGAGAGAGAGAGATTGAGAGAATGAGTGGGGGGAGGGGCAGAGGGAGAAGCAGACTCCCTGCAGAGCAGGAAGCCCGACATAGGACTTGATTCCAGGACTCTGGGATCATGACCTGAGCCGAAGGCAGATGCTTAACCAACTGAGCCACCCAGGCGCCCCTAAAGTTTACAGTTTAATCATTAAGTGTACAGTTCTATGACATTAAGTACATTCACCTTGTGCAACTATCACCACCATCTATCTCCAAAACTTTTTCCATCTTGCAAAACTGAAATTTTATACCCATCCCTATTCACCCTTCCTCTAGTGGCAACCAGTGTTTTCTGTGTTTATGAATTTGACTACATTAAGTACCTTGTTTGAGTGGATCATACAGTATTTGCCCTTTTGATATTGGCTTATTTCACTTAGCATGATATCTTCAAGGTTCATCTGTGTTGTAGCATGTGTCAGAATTTCTTTCCTTTTTAAAGCTGAATAATATACCATTGTATATCTACACTACATTTCGTTTACTCATTTACCTGTCAGTGGGCGCTTGCATTGTTTTCACATTTTGGCTATTGGAAATAATGCTGCTATGAACATGGATGGGTGTACAAATACCTATTTGTGTCTCTGCTTTCCATTCTTTTGGATATATACCCAGAAGTGGAATTGCTGAATTATGTGGCAATTCTACATGTAATTTTTTGAGGAACTGCCAAACTGTTTTTCACAGCAGCTGTACCATTTTACAGTCCCACCAGCAGTGCACGAACATTCCAGCTCTCCATATCCTAGCCAGCATTTTCTCTTTTTTTTTTTTATAATAGACATCCTAATGGTTGTGAAATGGTATCTCTTTGTGGTTCAGATTTGCATTTTCCTAATATTAGGGATGTTGAACATTTTTTCATATGTTTATTGGCCAGTAGTATATCTTCTTTGGAGAAATGTCTATTTGAGTCCTTTTTGGTGTATCCATTTTTTTTTTTTAAAGATTTTTTATTTATTTGACAGAGAGAGACACAGCGAGAGAGGGAACACAAGCAGGGGGAGTGGGAGAGGGAGAAGCAGGCTTCCCACAGAGCAGGGAGCCCAATGCGGGGCTCGATACCAGGACCCTGAGATCATGACCTGAGCCGAAGGCAGACGCTTAACGACTGAGCCACCCAGGTGCCCCATGGTATATCCATTTTTTTAAACCAAAGTAATAACCCCTAAAACTGCTTATAACTTTACAGAACTACCAGAGATATCGCTTTTAATTGCCAACTAATACTGGTAACAAGTGAGTAAATACTTTAGAAAAATATTTATCCCATAGATCTAATCAAGTTTTGTCTGTTCTTCCTTTATAGTATAGTTTCAACCATCTCTTCCTCTCTGTTACTATTAACATCATCCTCTTCCATGTAACATAATTTCATGCTTATATTACAGTTGTTTGTGGCTAAAAGAGTGGATAAAATAAGATTAAAAGCATAGTATGTACTTAATTTAATAACATACTTCGGCATTGGGCCTAGTTCTAATAGATCGTCATAAAATCCTCTAGTAGGTTTGCTGTTCTTTACCTCTTAACTCCTCCCCGTCAGTTCAACAAAGATTTGTTGTGCACAGGACCTGAGATCTGAGTTTCTGCCCTTCAAGCTGTGGGACAGTGGGCACATCACACCAACTCTTCCATATTGGATGAACTAAGTGATTTCTTAGATTTCTCCTAGTTTCATCTATTAAATCTCTTCATGATTGTTATAAATATTACCAGGTTTTAGTTTACAAGCCTGAATTATCTGAAAACCATATCACCCACAATAAATCATGTTTTTAGATTCTCACTGAACTGTTAAAAGTGGGAAATAACAGTCTAACCCAGCTCACTTTCTTGTTTACTTTTATATATTTCCTTGAGCTTCTTAGATCACCCTAGGACCTAAACCGGAAATCTTTTAAATCCAAACATTGAGTTACTTTCTCTAAGAATAAATCATCAATAAGTAATATTTTGAGCAGTTAATATCAGGGTGGCGTTTGTTTCCTTCTAATAGGTAGTATTACATCTTAGCATTTAAAAACAGAATAAAAAACTCTGTGCTGTGTACTTTTAGTTTTTGATTTCTACTTTCGAAATTTTATTAAATACCAAAATATTTCATACACCTGAATAGAGTACTATATATTCCAAAACTAAATATATATTCTTTTTTGGATCATCTGCCATTTTTATTTGTTCATTCCTCTATTCTCTTCTTGCTTCATTGAGAATTCACATTAAATTGATTTCACGTGGACTTCTAAAAGATACAAGTAATTTTTCAAAGTGATTTAATTAATTTCAAGAAATAATGTTATGTGATAAGCTACTATATATATAATAGCAAAATTAAGTGAGCCCTTTTTTGATAGATTAAATTTTTGTATTTAATATTTACTACTCCACAATGTTTGTAAATTGTCCATCTCTTCTATTTTTTTCTTGTTCTTGTCACTTGTTTGAAAGTCAATAGAAAAAAAGTCAGTAGTGATTTATGAATAGTCATTGTCTAATATGTATAAATTTTTTTTTTGTTTTCTATAATACAACCTTTACAATACAATCCTTTTTTTTTTATGGTCAAATTCTCTAATATTTTAAATAACGAAATTTCTGTTTCTCAGGGATCAAGAAAGTACTTTTAACGCTGCATTTGTCACTGGGAAAACTAGTTTTAATTTATATTGACCTTTTTCTCCTTTGAGCATTTAGTCTGCATTCAATAAAATGTTGATGACTGCTCTTTAGAAGACAGCTGTATGAAATAAAGTATTATAAATATTCAGCTTTCCTTTCTAAGCATTGTCACCAACAGCTGGGCATCCAGTTTAGCAGAACAGATTTTGCACAGAGAGAGCCTGGCATGTTCCTGAATCAGTTTAGTGGGGGAGACAAAAAATAGTTTCTTATGGATTGGGGACTTATAAAGACATAGAGCATCTGTTCCTCAGTTAAGTCATAGTCTGGTAGCACTGAATCATGTTTAAAGCTAGAATAATGTGCAAAACTTTTTTCACCTTGTTCATACCTTTATTTTAATAACTAGTGCATTATTTCTGCAAATAATATACTTTCAACATCTCCATTAAGGGTGTGTAAATTATTTTGCCCTTATGCTTAATTTTTCATTAGTGATATTTTAAAACACAAATATATTAATCTTTACTAAGATTATTTCGTAATATGACTTTAATGCTTGAATTGTACAATAGTGCATGTATATGAAACCATATATAAAAGTCCATTTGAATATTTAATTATTCCATATTGAAAGATGCTATTAAAAAATCCAGTTTCATCATCATGAAAATTGCTTTGCTTTCTTCATATGGTATTCTGCTTTCATTGGCAAAAGTAACTCAGAATCTTTGTTTGTATTTATTACTCTTAAATATTTGGCTACTTAAAGCATATAAATCTGATTTCTTTAAATATTTTGTTTGCAGTGTTAAGAGATCACTGAAATTGGATCATCTGTTAGAAGCAAATGTAAGTATTTACCTGTGAATTTATAATTGCATAACAAAAATGTATTTTTAGTTTTTTAACAGGATATTTACCTTAATAAATAGAAAAATTCTCAAAAAACATTGTGATGTAATTGTGATTGGTACACCATTTTCTGTATAAAATGTTTTTTATAAATCTAATGTATGGAAGTTCCTGGCCAGATTGAGGTTTTCATTTAAGAGGCAAATTATTTAGAAACCTTAATAAAATAATTCAGTAGAAATGAATTTACTATTTGTGGAAAAAATGTTCTGCCATTTAAATGCACAAGAAACAATATGGAACAATGGCAGTGCTTTAATCTGTAGTCTATAATCTGCTAAATTGAAATAAAAACATTAACAACATTTTTATATAAAAAATGTAATTACCTCCCTCAGCTATGTTGGCATAATTAAACAATAAAGTACTAACAGTGTAATAAATTTCAGCATGGTTATCACAATAAAAATAAAAATGTACTGTTGCTATTACTTTTTGTAAATCTAGTCATAGTACATTCCCAGTGCCAGCATATCATGACATATGTTGGTTTATTATCTTTTCATACCAGCTATGGAACTAGATACAAATACTAATATTGAGATACTTATGGCCTCAGTAATCTTAAATGCAAGTAAATTGATGAGAAAGTGAATTAAAACAAATAGCTAGTCAATAAATGGCGCTCCTACAAAATCCCATATGAGAATGCCATTTCAAGAAATGGATGTTATATGGAATTTCTCTTTGGAACACTTACTGATATTTAACAGTTTACCATTTTTAAAACTTCCTAGATGCTTTTTTAAAGATATTTAAACAAAAGTGGGAAAACAATGCAATGCCACTAAAAAAATCATTAGCAGTGTAATCAGCAATTTAGAGTACCATTATCCAACTTGTTCTATACAGAATGCAGCTGTGACTGTAATTCTGCATCTGTTTCTTTGGTCAGAGTGGTATTTTGGTAGATGAGTAGTCCAGCTTGAAATGAAATACTGTTCTTTCCTGCCCCAAAACTGTTCTTTGGGAGATGGTAACATTATTTGAATAGCAGAGACTGGCCATTTAGGAATTCATCCTCTTCATGAAGTACAATTGTCATCATGGCTATTTTTACTTGTCATCAGTCCATTTTTACTTCAGGTTAAGATGTGTCAAGGTAGCCTGTGCCACAGCTAACATCCTGTATTAGAAAAATACATTGTTATGTTTGGCCCAATTCTGTACCTTTAAACCAAGGGGACTTAGCTTGACTTAGCTTGGTATCACGTGGCCACTCCCTGCTAACTGCAGGTTCCTAGCATCTAGCCTGGGCCTTTCCTCAACATTTCTCTTCTATTTTCTGACCTATTTCTGGTAATTTCTGCCTTTGTACTCTTGCCTCATTGTTTGTTGGCAGCTCTATATTCACATCTTAGAACTGGCAGCTTTCGTTCTGGTGCTATCTAGGATTCTCTCCTTTGCTACAGTTATGCTTCCATCCACTCCAGTAACAACTTAGCCCTAAAGCAGCCTGGCTCCACAAGTCTACCCACATGCCAATGATCCGTTGAGGCTGCCTTAGCCCATGCAAAGGAAAATCAGACATTCAAGACATACCTATAATTCCAACAGTACCTAATTGCTGTAAAACTGCAGAGAAACTAGTAGTAACTTTATGGTCATTTTGCCTTACAATGTGATACTAAAGGAAGAAGACTGATATCCACAGAAAGGAGATAGCCCTTATATACCAGTTGGTTGAAGTGGAACCTATTCATTCTAATCTACTGCTATTTCCTCTCTTAGAGATGTTCGAAACTCCCAAATCCCAGTGTTCCCGAAGTAGCTACAGACCTTCATGGAGATTAATGCTCCATGATGTTAGGGCAAGTCTGCAAAAGTCATTTTCCTTATGAGTCTCCTAATGGAGAAAACAGAAGTATGAATCAACCCCAGTGACCTTCCTTTAATATCTGGAATGTATACTACAAATACCATCGTTTGCTGAACCTCCCAAATTGTTGGGGGGTAGTGAGGAGTAAAGAATGTTCCAGTTTTTCATCACCTACAATATTTAAGCTGCTCAAGTTATTGTCCTCCAAGCACTGTTTCTAGATGAATTTTCAAAAATGAAGATGAATTATTTATTACAAACTGCTGCCAGTGGCAGTTCAGATGAATTTATAGGGACAACTACCTACCTAATCATGTACATAGTCTCATTCAGGCCACCTCAGAGAAGGAATGGAAGAAGCAGATGCTACAGGTAGGAAGGGAAGGAGCATACTTCCTACCAAGGCCAACTCAGTAGGCTTACTGCTAGAGGGAATAACAGTGCAAGTTGGGGAGGGTGGGGGAGGTTTGCTAATTTAGGCATGGATTCCCAGGCTAGATTACTCCCTTATTATTGGTAGGACACTTCTGATTATTCCTAGGGCCTAAACTTGTCTTATCTCTCTGAGACAAGGCTTCTGCCAACTCCTGAAATTAGAAAGAACTTTGAATTTCAGGGCATTAGGAAATTTTATAGCTCTCATTCTGCAGTCCTATTTATTGATTTGGTTCACATCTACTTTGTTCTCTCCCTCCCTATATCTCTTAGCAGTTAAGTGGTGCTAATTTCCTCCTCTTCTCATCCCCTGGCAACTAATTTACTTGCTGTCTCTATGGATTTGCTCATCCTGGACATTTTATGTAATTGGAATCATACAATATTGTGGCCTTCCATGACTGGCTTCTTTCATAACATTTTCATGTTTCATCCATGTTGTTATATGTAACAGTACTTCACTCCTTTTTGTAGTTGAATCATATTTCAGTTTTCTTGATTAGATACTTAGGGATGGAATTGCTGACTTACATGATAATTCCATCTTTAACTTCTTGAAAAACTGTCAAACTCTTTTCTACAGCAGCTGCACCATTTTACATTCCCACTGCCAGTGAATGGGGAGGGTTCCAATTTCTCCAGATCCTCCTTGCTATTATCTGACTCTTTGATTCTAGCCATCCTAGTAGGTGTGAAGTAGTATCTCATTGTGGTTTTAATTTGCATTTCTTTGATGATGTTGAGCATTTTTTCACATACTTATTGGCCATCTGTATATTCTCTTTGGAGAAATAGCTACTCAAATTAGTTACCCATTTTTAAGTAATATTTTTGTTATTTTACTTTTGTGTATTCTCAGTACAATCACCTTATCACAGATTCTCTGGGTTGTCTTTTCACTTTCTTGGTAGCATCGCTTTGATGCACAAAAGTTTTAAATTTTGATGAAGTCCAGTTTACTACTTCTTTGATTGCATGTACTTCTGGTGTCATATCTAAGAAACTATTACTTAATCAAGTTAATTTTGTACATGATGTGAGAGTAGGAGCATATATATTCAGTTGTCCTAGCACTATTTGTTGAAAAGATATTCTTTCCCCCATTGAATGGTGTTGATACCCTTGCTGAAAATTAATGACCTATAAATGTAAGGATTTATTTCTGGACTCTCAAGTTGACTCCATTCATCTCTGTCTGCCTTTATGCCACTACCACGCTTTCTTAATTACTGTAAGTTTTCAAAATAAAGTTATAATTACTGTAAATTTGAAATCAGGAAATGTGAATCCTCCTTTTGTTTTTCCTTTTCAAAATTGCTTCTGCTATTCTGTATATCTTGCAATTTCATATGAATTTTAAGATCACCTTGTCCATTTCTGAAAAACAGCCGTTAGGAATTTTGACAGGGATTACAGATCAATTTGGGGAATTTGCCATCTTAACATTATAGTAATTCACCCAACAACAGCAGAACGTACACTCTTCTTATATATTCTCTCAAAACAACTTCCCTATCCAGATCACTTTCAAAAGCTTAAGATTGTGGGAGTAGAGTTTCAGATAAAGTGTGCAAGTTCTAGGGAGATTTTCCATGAAAGCCCTTGTTTGAATAGCAGTGTTGGAGTTTCTTTGCCTCACTCCTTCCCCTCACCGAGAGAAGAGGAGGTGATGCTATGGATCCTGGACTAAGAAATATGGCAGTACCAGGTGCCTATACTGACCCTATCTACCCTGCTTTTTCTACTGTTTGCTTCATGTTCCTTGAACTTTTCTGATTGCAAAAGGATAGTCACTTACCCACCATGGCTAAATTCTCTGCCTCTGGGAGCAGGGCAGGTCTGTGAATCTCATCCTCTTCCTGAAAGTAAGCTGGCTTTCTCTATGAGGTTGGGGTCTGCTGGGCTTTCAGTGGATGTGAGGCCATCATCTGGCCAATGCTCTGATAGAAGTGGCACTTCTGGAGTAGTATGCATTCCTTGGCTTGATGGTCTAGACATTCAACTGTAGCACCAGTCTCATTTGCATCTATGCTTCTGCATGTTCTTCCCCTTTGGCCACCTCTCACTCCCAATACTGAACACCTCACCAGGTCTGGGGACACAGAGAGATTCTAGGCCCCTGGCAGACTTCTTAAAGGTGAACTCCACTGCCTTGCCCTCCTTCCTTCAAGCTCCGGAAGCCCTCCATGTCATGTAGGCATTAATATTCTAGTGATATACTAGATTGGGTGAGGAAACTAAAATTCAGAGTAAGTGGTATACCCACAATAGCATAGCTAGGACACAGCAAAACTATTATATGAGCCCAGGCTTCCTTCAGTATAACACAGCTATTTTTCCTTTAGTGTAATTACTTAAACACTTTATGAATCTTCATCCTATTTGGCAAAATCTAATTTCTAATACTCTTTTTGTTCATATTATCTTTACAGTTAACTAAATTTATGAAATGTTTTTATTTTTTTCAAGATTTATTTATTTGAGGGGGGGAGGAGGGGCAAATGGAGAGGGAGAGAATCCCAAGCAGACTCCCCCTGAGCAAGGAGCCCAACGTGGGGCTCGATCCCACAACTCCAGGATTATAACCTGAGTCGAAATCAAGAGCCAGACACTTAACTGACTGAGCCACCCAGGTACCCCTGAAATGTTTTTAAATATTGGGTTGATTCAATAGGAACAAAGAAAGTCTTTTAAATATCCATATGGAAAAAAAATAATCTCTTAATCTTTATCTCACTTGATACACAAAAATTAATTCAAGAAGTGTCATAGGCATAAAGTAAAAGTTAAAAGCATCAAGCTTCTAGAAGGAAATATAAGAAATTATCTTTGAGACCTAAAGTAGACAAAATTTCATACAACAGAAAAAGTACTAACTCTAGAAGATAAAGTTAATAAGGTAGACTTTATCAAAATTAGAAATTTTTGCTCCTCAAAAGACACCATTAAGAAGATGAATAGGCAAGCCAGGGATTGAGAAGAAAATATTTGTCTCACATCTATCTGACAAAAGACTTGTATCTATAATATATAAATAAAAAATAAAAAGACAGTACAATAAAAATCTACAAAAACTTGAACCAACATGTCACCAAAAAATATTTAAATGGACAGTTAGCACATGAAAAAGTGTTCAACATCATTTATCATTGGAAATACAAATGAAACCCACAAATGGATACCATTCCCACTCACTAGAAGAGCTAAATAACAAAACAGAATGGCTTTTAAAAAACAACAGCACTAGGGGCGCCTGGCTGGCTTAAGTTGTAGAACTTGCAACTCTTGATCTCAGAGTCCTGAGTTCAAGCCCTATGTTGGGAGTAGAGATTACTTTAAAAAAAAAATGGGGGGCACCTGCGTGGCTCAGTCAGTTAAGCATCTGCCTTTGGCTCAGGTCATGGTCTTGGGGTCCTGGGATTGAGCCCCATGTTGGGCTCCCCACTCAGTGGGGAGTCTGCTTCTTCTTCTCTTTCTCCCTCTGCTCCTCCCCCCGACTCATGCTCTTCCTCTCAAATAAATAAATAAAATCTTTAAAAAAAACAAACATGAGAATGACTAAAACAGTGCTAAAGATTAATAAGGATGTGGAGCAACTGGAACTCTCTTTTACTGATTGGAATTTAAAATGACACAAATACTTTGGAGAACTCCAGCTTTTATTTTATAGAGAGAAGTACAAATCTCTATCCTATAACCTAGCAATTACATTCCTAGCTTTCCCAAAAAAATAAAATGACATATCCACAAAAGACCTATTCAAGAATTTTTTTTTAAAGACTTATTTATTTATTCTAGAGAGAGAAAGTGTACGTGTGAGTGGGGGGGAAGGGGAGAGGGAGAGAATCTCAAGCAGACTTCAGCTGAGTGCGTGGAGCCTGACCTGGGCTGGATCTCATGACCCATGAGATCATGACCTGAGCTGAAATCACCAGTCAAGACTTAACTGACTGAGCCACCCAGGCACCCCGACATATACAAGAATGTTTTTAGCAACTTAATTCATAATAGCCCCAAACTGGAAATAATCCAAATCTCTTTCAGTCAGAGAGTAGAAAAACAAATTCTGGTATATTTATACAAAGGAGCACTATTCAGCAATAAAAAGGAACACACTACTACCACATGCAACAATGTAGATGATCTCAAAAACATGTTGAACAAAAGAAACCAGAACCAAAAGTTACATACTTAATTTATATGAAGTTCAAAAATAGGCAGAGATATCTATGATTATAGGAATTAGAAAGTGGTTGCCTGTGGGCTAGAAAGTGGAAATTGAGTGGAAACCTGAGATGGTTGAAATGTTCCATATCTTGTGTGGTAGTTACATCAGAGTAACCAATTGTCACATCTCCTCAAGCTGAACTATTAAGATCCGTGCATTTTAATTAAATCATACTTTAATAAACAGACAAAAATATATTTGAGGTGGAATTCAGTTTATATTCTGAAAAATATGAGGATATATGAAGGAATGATGGGAAACAGCCATGAAAATATTTCATTAAAATCTTCTCGACAGTTACATGCAGGAGAGTTACAGAATAGTGTTATCTTTAATATGAAAGTTAATATTTTAGGGGTGGCTCTGTGGCACAGTCAGTTAAGTGTCCGACTCTTGGTTTCAGCTCAGATTATGATCTCAGGGTTGTGGGATCGAGCCTTGCATCGGGCTCTGCACTCAGTGCAGAGTATACTTAAACATTCTCTCTCTCTCAGTTAAGGAGTCAATCCCATTTACAATTGCACCTAAAAACATAAGATACCTAGGAATAAATCTAACCAAAGAGGCAAAGAATCTGTACTCAGAAAACTATAGAATACTCACAAAAGAAATTGAGGAAGACACAAAGAAATGGAAAAACATTCCATGCTCATGGACTGAGAAAACAAATATTGTGAAAATGTCTATGCTACCTAGAGCAATCTACACATTCAGTGCAATCCCTATCAAAATACCATCCACTTTTTTCAAAGAAATGGAACAAATAATCCTAAAATTTGTATGGAACCAGAAAAGACCCCAAATAGCCAGAGGAATGTTGAAAAAGAAAAGCAAAGCTGATGGCATCACAATTCCGGACTTCAAGCTCTATTACAAAGCTGTCATCATCAAGACAGTATGGTACTGGCACAAAGACAGACACATAGATCAATGGAACAGAATAGAGAGCCCAGAAATGGACCCTCAGCTCTATGGTCAACTAATCTTTGACAAAGCAGGAAAGAATGTCCAATGGAAAAAAGACAGTCTCTTCAACAAATGGTATTGGGAAAATTGGAGAGCCACGTGCAGAAGAATGAAACTGGACCATTTCCTTACACCACACACAAAAATAGACTCAAAATTGATGAAAGACCTCAATGTGAAACAGGAATCCATCAAAATCCTAAAGGAGGACACAGGCAGCAACCTCTTCAACCTCAGCCACAGCAACTTCTTCCTAGAAACATTGACAAAGGCAAGGGAAATAAGGTTAAAAATGAACTATTGGGACTTCATCAAGATAAAAAGCTTTTGCGGGGCGCCTGGGTGGCTCAGTTGTTAAGCATCTGCCTTCGGCTCAGGTCATGATCCCAGGGTTCTGGGATTGAGCCCCATATCAGGCTCCCTGCTCAGCGGGAAGCCTGCTTCTCCCTCTCCTGCTCCCCCTGCTTGTGTTCCCTCTCTTGCTGTCTCTCTCTCTCTCTCTGTCAAATAAATAAATAAAATCTTTAAAAAATAAAAGCTTTTGCACAGCAAAGGAAACAGTCAACAAAACCAAAAGACAACCGACAGAATGGGAGAAGATATTTGCAAATAACATATCAGATAAAGGGCTAGTATCCAAAATCTATGAAGAACTTACCAGACTTAAGACCCAAAAAACAAATAATCCAGTCAAGAAATGGGCAGAAGACACGAACAGACATTTTTCCAAAGAAGACATCCAAATGGCCAACAGACACATGAAAAAGTGCTCAACAACGCTCGGCATCAGGGAAATCCAAATCAAAACCTCAGTGAGATACCACCTCACACCAGTCAGAATGGCTAAAATTAACAAGTCAGGAAACGACAGATGTTGGCAGGGATGCGGAGAAAGGGGAACCGTCCTACACTGTTGGTGGGAATGCAAGCTGGTGTAGCCACTCTGGAAAACAGTATGGAGGTTCCTCAAAAAGTTGAAAATAGAGCTACGTTACAACCCAGCAATTGCATTACTGGGTATTTACCCCAAAGATACAAATGTAGTGATCCAAAGGGGCACGTGCACCCCAATGTTTATAGCAGCAATGTCCACAATAGCCAAACTGTGGAAAGAGCCAAGATGTCCATCAACAGATGAATGGATAAAGAAGATGTGGTGTGTGTGTGTGTGTGTGTGTGTGTGTGTGTACATATACACAAGGGACTATTATGCAGCCATCAAAAAAATGAAATATTATCTGATATGTCTTTGCAAATATCTTCTCCCATTCTGTCAGTTGTCTTTTGGTTTTGTTGACTGTTTCTTTTGCTGTGCAAAAGCTTTTTATCTTGATGAAGTCCCAATAGTTCATTTTTGCCCTTGCTTCCCTTGCCTCTGGCGGTGTTTCTAGGAAGAAGTTGCTGTGGCTGAGGTTGAAGAGGTTACTGCCTGTGTTCTCCTTTAGGATTTTGATGGACTCCTGTCTCACATTTAGGTCTTTCATCAATTTTGAGTCTATTTTTGTGTGTGGTGTAAGGAAATGGTCCAGTTTCATTCTTCTGCACATGGCTCTCCTTTTCCCAATACCATTTGTTGAAGAGACTGTCTTTTTTCCATTGGACATTCTTTCCTGCTTTGTCAAAGATTAGTTGACCATAGAGTTGAGGGTCCATTTCTGGGCTCTCTATTCTGTTCCATTGATCTATGTGTCTGTCTTTGTGCCAGTACCATACTGTCTTGATGATGACAGCTTTGTAATAGAGCTTGAAGTCCGGAATTGTGATGCCATCAGCTTTGCTTTTCTTTTTCAACATTCCTCTGGCTATTTGGGGTCTTTTCTGGTTCCATACAAATTTTAGGATTATTTGTTCCATTTCTTTGAAAAAAGTGGATGGTATTTTGATAGGGATTGCACTGAATGTGTAGATTGCTCTAGGTAGCATTGACATCTTCACAATATTTGTTCTTCCAATTCATGAGCATGGAACGTTTTTCCATTTCTTTGTGTCTTCCTTACTTTCTTTCATGAGTATTTTATAGTTTTCTGAGTACAGATTCTTTGCCTCTTTGGTTAGATTTATTCCTAGGTATCTTATGTTTTTGGGTGCAATTGTAAATGGGATCGATGCCTTAATTTCTCTTTCTTCTGTCTCGTTGTTGGTGTATAGGAATGCCACTGATTTCTGTGCATTGATTTTATATCCTGCCACTTTACTGAATTCCTGTATGAGTTCTAGCAGTTTTGGGGTGGAGACTTTTGGGTTTTCCACATAAAGTATCGTATCATCTGCAAAGAGTGAGAGTTTGACTTCTTCTTTGCCGATTTGGATGCCTTTTATTTCTTTTTGTTGTCTGATTGCTGTGGCTAGGACTTCTAATACTTTGTTGAATAGCAGTGGTGATAGTGGACATCCCTGCTGTGTTCCTGACCTTAGGGGGAAAGCTCTTAGTTTTTCCCCATTGAGAATGATATTCGTTGTGGGTTTTTCATAGATGGCTTTTATGATATTGAGGTATGTACCCTCTATCCCTATGCTCTGAAGAGTTTTAATCAAGAAAGGGCTAGTATCCAAAATCTATAAAGAACTTATTAAATTCAACACCCAAAGAACAAATGATCTAATCAAGAAATGGGCAGAAGACATGAACAGACATTTTTCCAAAGAAGACATCCAAATGGCCAACAGACATGTGAAAAAGTGCTCAACATCACTCGGCATCAGGGAAATCCAAATCAAAACCTCAGTGAGATACCACCTCACACCAGTCAGAATGGCTAAAATTAACAAGTCAGGAAACGACAGATGTTGGCGGGGATGCGGAGAAAGGGGAACCCTCCTACACTGTTGGTGGGAATGCAAGCTGGTGTAGCCACTCTGGAAAACAGTATGGAGGTTCCTCAAAAAGTTGAAAATAGAGCTACGGTACAACCCAGCAATTGCATTACTGGGTATTTACCCCAAAGATACAAATGTAGTGATCTGAAGGGGTACGTGCACCCCGATGTTTATAGCAGCAATGTCCACAATAGCCAAAGTATGGAAAGAGTCAAGATGTCCATCAACAGATGAATGGATAAAGAAATGGTGTATACACACACACACACACACACACACACACACAATGGAATATTATGCAGCCATCAAAAGGAATGAAATCTTGCCATTTGCAATGAAGTGGATGGAACTGGAGGGTATAATGCTGAGGGAAATAAGTCAATCAGAGAAAGACATGTATCATATGACCTCACTGATATGAGGAATTCTTATTCTCAGGAAACAAAGTGAGGGTTGCTGGAGTGGTGGGGGGTGGGAAGGATGGGGTGGCTGGGTGATAGACACTGGGGAGGGTATGTGCTATGGTGAGCGCTGTGAATTGTGTAAGACTGTTGAATCACAGATCTGTACCTCTGAAACAAATAATATATTCTATGTTAAAAAAAAAAAAAAGAAGAAGAAGATAGCAGGAAGGGAAAAATGAAGGGGGGGGTGTCAGAGGGGAAGGCGAACCCTGAGAGACTATGGACTCTGAGAAACAAACTGAGGGTTCTAGAGGGGAGGGGGGTGGGGCGATGGGTTAGCCTGGTGATGGGTATTAAAGAGGACACCTACTGAATGGAGCACTGGGTGTTATACGCAAACAATGAATCATGGAACACTACATCAAAAACTAATGATGTAATGTATGGTGATTAACATAACATAATTTAAAAAAATGAAATCTTGCCCTTTGTGACGATGTGGATGGAACCAAGGGTATTATGCTAAGCGAAATAAGTCAATCAGAGAAAGGTAAGTATCATATGATCTCACTGATATGAGGAATTTGAGAAACAAGACAGAGGATCATAGGGGAAGGGAGGGAAAAATGAAACAAGACGGAACCAGAGAGGGAGACAAACCATAAGAGACTCTTAATCTCAGGAAACAAACTGTGGGTTGCTGGAGTGGAGGGGGGTGGGAGGGATGGGGTGGCTGGGTGATGGACATTGGGGAGGGTATGTGCTATGGTGAGCGCTATGAATTGTGTAAGACTGATGACTCACAGACCTGTACCTCTGAAACAAATAATACATTATATGTTAATAAAAAAATTTAAAGAAAAGATTCTCTCTCTCTGCCTTTCCGCCCCCCCAAAATAAATAAATACATCTTTTTAAAAAATAAAATTTTAATATTTTTAAATTGTGGAACAATAATGAATATAAATAGAAAGACCAACGTATCAACTTTTTTAGCCAATGTTTTATTTTTCCTATTAAATTTTTTTTGTCAAAGTAAAATTTATATATTGTAAAATCCACAGATCTTGAACATACAATCCATTGAGTTTTTAACAAAGGTATACCCCTGTGTATCAAACACCCAATCAAGAAATACAAAATTTCTATCACCACAGAGCTAATATATTGGTTATATTCTTTCTCTGCTATCCCTGTAAGATCACTGAGATTAGTGCAAAATGCTTTTGCTTCCATAACTATTATTACAAATAACAATGAAACCCCAACATTATTAGAACCATTAAGGATGATAAT
This sequence comes from Halichoerus grypus, assembly GCF_964656455.1. Lineage (NCBI taxonomy): Eukaryota > Metazoa > Chordata > Mammalia > Carnivora > Phocidae > Halichoerus > Halichoerus grypus. Next base: position 136,842,341 of record NC_135716.1, read on the forward strand.
CATGGTAGCTTATGATAAGAAGTTGGTTGATCTCTAGGACTGTACTGAGAATCCTAGGCCCAAATTGTGAAAAGTACCTGAAACAGCTAGTATTCGGAGTATTTTAATACAAGTTCCATAATAGTATAGTAATCTATAATAATGTCTTAGGTAAGACATTCCAATTATCTAATTAACCAGTGTAAGGTTATAAAGAATTATCTCCCTTTAGTTGCCCTAATTTTTCTTTTGTTTCTGGTTATTCAAATATCTATAGTACCTGTGTTTTAAATATTTCACTGATAGCATAGGGTAGTACTTCATAATAATAATAGCAGATCCTTTCCATCATATTTCATGCCGAAAGAACCCTTAGTTAGTACTTTCTAGACTGTTTATAATAGGTAAAAATCAATGCAATACAGGCACCTTTTTGGTAGAATATGCTTTAAACAAAGGGACAAAGCAAGCTACAATTTGTGAACAATATTGGAGAATGTCATCTATATTTGAAATTATGAAGCGAACATTCATTTTTTTTAGACAGAAAAATCAATGCCCAAATTTTAGTTTTGCTAATATACAAGGTTTGACCGCTTTACAAAAAGTACAGTGGTATTTGGGCTGATCAGAGAGACTTTTTTTAATAGTGGCATTAAATATCTCTAAGGCATCACTGAATATTATAAGCAGTTATAAATTATTATAGAATTATGACTTATTGATTTCTCTTTTCCTAATTTTATTCACATCCTGAATTCCTTCCCTTCTCTAGCCAAATCTAGTCTTCTCACTTTTTCTTCCTCTGTTTTCTAAAGGATCTGGTAGCTAGCACTTCTCATTGCTGAGTGGAAAGAAGGCCGGACTTCTCAATTAGTAGCTCAGTCTTCCCTGAAATCCCAATCTTAACTGTTCCTGGTGTGGGTTAGATGGGTTCTAGGATCACTTCTAAGCATCTTCAGGGTTTTAAAGTTAGAGGACCTTGATAAAACTTTGAGGGAAAAAAAAAAATCTTAGAGAAGTAAGATTATGCCTTTGCGTATCAGTAGTCAGGTATATAAAAATGTGTTATTTACTGAAGAACATTTAGTGAGATAGTAAGGGAAGGTGGATTTTCATTTTTCCCTCTCTGTATAGTATTTGTAGACAGACGTTTTTCCAACACAGATGGCCAAAAATAGAAAGCAGAAGAGAAGCTTCAGTATTTTTCCCCTTCTCTCGCCCCCTCTAAGAAGTTTCAGTATTTTAAGGTGAGGGGAAAAACACACACACACACACACACACACACACACACACACACACACACACACAGACTTATTTTGTGAAAGCTAGAAAATGGTTTTCAAGGACAAATGTATGATCTGTAGTTGTAATGTTTAGATATTTGGCATTTGGAAAAAATAATTTTTTGATAAAATAGGAAAACAGATTGACATAAATGTACATTAGTGTAGTGACTTTCATTTCTTGTACATACATAGTAAAATAGTTCTAGGCAATAAATTCTTGGAAAAGTAGGGTAGGATTGGATAAATGTCATGTTTATGACTGAATACATATAAACAGGTGAAAACTCAAGATGGAGAGGTAATAATAACCACCTGATAAAGAGACTTAAAACCTTTTCACCCTACAAAAAAGATTGCCTTAGAGTTATAACTTGATATTATAGTTTGATTTTTAAAAAAGATATTGGTTACATTTGTGGCTACTATGGATATATAAAATAAAGAATGGAAAGCCTTGGGCGCCTGGGTGGCTCAGTTGGTTAAGCAACTGCCTTCAGCTCAGGTCATGATCCTGGAGTCCTGGGATCGAGTCCCACGTCGGGCTCCCTGCTCAGCGGGGGGTCTGCTTCTCCCTCTGACCCTCTTCCCTCTCGTGCTCTCTGTCTCTCATTCTCTCTCTCTCAAATAAATAAATAAAATCTTTAAAAAAAAAAAAAAAAGAATGGAAAGCCTTCTGTTTCTCCAATATGAAAAAGTATTTATCATTTAAAACCTTAACTGTAAAAAAAAAAAAAAATTGATGCTATAGATTCTGGAACTAATACCAAGATTATTGAAAAAGGTGACACAGCCACTATTTCTGCCAGGGTGTCTTAGAAATAAAGAATCGTTGACAATGGAGAATTATATAACTATTTCAAGTCAGCTACCAAACTAAAGTTTAATTCTACAATGTAAGTAATAACATCATAAGCCTTCAGACCTTTTTTTATCCCCCAAATCCAACCTGTGCCATCAGTAGCACCTCTAGATTTCAGGTTTTTCCTACCTTTCATTTTTGCTTATCTAAGCCTCACCCTTTCTCCTCACAAGAATCCTTCTGTAAAGTTACTGCAGCCCACTTTGATTTTCCCTTTCCTCTCAATTTTTGTAGCACCCATACTACTGTTAAGACCTCTTCTCTGCTGTTTATGAGGCCAGAACAGTTTTTTCTCTTTCTTTGTACACATTAGTTAGCAAGTGCTGGGTGATTAGTAAGCATTACAGAAAACAGTTTAAAAGGAATTCAGAAGAGCAAGCAATTAATTGTGTGATAATGGGTGGTTGGAGGAAGTGGATCATAAATGGGGACCTAAACCAAAGGAAGATTTGATCTGGAAAAGATAAGAAAGGGCATTCCAGCCTAGGATCACAGAATGAGCTGAGGCCCAAATGTGTATAATCTCAGTGACTGGGACTACAGGTGTCATTTCATACTAGATGAATGAACTAATGAAGAAGTGAATGAATTCATAGTGGCTTGGCCAAGGTTACTGGACTGTTCCTTTTACATCATTCATTCATTATACATTTTTGAGTTCTAGGGCACAAAGATGAAGAAATATTTATTTTTAGGAATTCAGATTTTAATGGGGCAGCAGAAATGTGAAAAATTATTAAAATAATTTTTAATTTTATTGGAGGAGATATGCACAAGGTGTGTAGGAACACAGAGGAGAGGAGAGGAGGATATCCTGTAGGATAGGCCGAATTCTCAAGGGCCTTAAATGTTAATAATGTTCAAATAACTTATTTGAATATGTTAATATTCAGTTATATGTTATAATTGTTAAATAATGTTCAAACATTATTTTGGTTATTCTTAAGACAAGAAGTCACTATGTCAGAGCAACTTTGTGAAGGTGTAAGAAAGCACTTAGCCCTCCTAGAATTTCCTTGTGGATTTTACTATAAGAAACTTCTGAGTTTCCCTGGCCTAGCCCCATAATTATACTTCAGGTTCAGCAGACAGCAAAAGTCAGGATATAACTGGAAGAGTCAGCCATCTCTAAACTGTTTGGAAATACCATCTCAGAAGGCAGTAAACCTTTAATATTAAATTTTCACAGATATCAAATTGAGATGCCCTAATCAGTGTGGAGACCTGAAATATCTCTAAGACTTTAAGAATAGTGTTCATTTTGGAGGTGGTAATTGATCGTATTTAAATTCTGAAAAGAAAAAGCAAGGAAAATAATACTGGTTTGAATTTTACAAGTTTTAAAAGGCGTGCTCAAAGAACTAAACATAAGTATTTTTGTCTCAAATTAATTTTTATTTTCAGTCATTTGATTCTTCAAAAATCACAAGGAAGAAAAGTATTACAACTTATTCTCCAACAACTGGAACTTGTCAGATGAGCCCATTTGCTTCTCCTGCAAGCTCTAAAGAACAAGAGCACAAAAATGAACCATCAAATGGTTAGTTGAACATTCTTTTTCATTTATTGTAATATTTTTCTAGTTATTGGTTAAATCAGAATTTTTATTTAATAGTATATGGATCTTGCTGCAGCTGATTTTTTTCTTTTTTCTTAAGGAATTCAACATAAAGAAGGCTAGAATATAGGTACTACTTTGGACATAAATGTAAACTTTCTAGGCACTTATTTTAAAATGCTACTGCAGACTTTGTTCCCTTACTATTCCATCCATTAAATAGAAATTATGGTCTGACTGCCTTCAGCTACTATCAATTATAATGGTTACAGATATACCCCTTAACAAGCTATCCATCATGTGCATAAATTAAAAGGCATATAATTCAGGTACTGCTGCAATACAGTTTAAGAGAGCTACTTCTAAATGTTATTTTTAGTCATGTTGTCCATTTAGTTTTATCCACATTTTGTTTATCTTTGTATAGCTTGCTTTTATTTATTATATTTCATTCCCTTCTTTTCCTTTACTATCTTAAGTGCATTTGCAAAAAAATTTGTAGGGTTTTCCACTAGAGAATAACCCAATTTTAGTATGAAATTGTTTATTTTAAAATATTTAGTTTAATTTTGACTACACGTATTTCTTGTTTTCTCGTAGTTTATTGCTAAAATATTTAAAAGATATATGAATCTAGATTTCATAGGTTTACTTTTTAATATTACAAAAGGTCATGAATCAGTGACATGTCAGGTTTCTATAATATAAAATTCTAAGTAGGCTCAAATTTAATAAAATATATTTTAGATGTGCTATGATTAGCCTAATTCATATTTTATTGTTTAACATTTATTGAGTGCTAAGAATATACTAGAAGCTACACAGAAACAAAGAAATCTCATTTTACCTAATTTGTTGTAATGAAACCCATAATGAGATCTTAAACTTTTGAATGACTTTTATTTTACTTTAATCAAATGCTTTTTATCTTAAAGCTATTACTATTAGGTTTGCTTTCACAAAAATGTATGAAGATGTATACATTTTCTTCAAGCTCTGTTTTAATACACTTAATATATCTTTTGTTTAAAATTAAAAATTAGTGCCTTAGAGATGGCACATCTCTATACTGAAATATGAATAGATTTTAAGTGGATACGTATTCAATTTCCATATTGAAATTAAATATGGACTTAAGGGAACATTCCTTTTGCCCATAAAAAGATGGGTCACATGACCCTGGTTGACATTTAAGTGGATAATTATCACAGATTATAGTACTAAGTAAGCTCTTTTTTAAAAAGTCATATAGCAAGGGTTCCTGGGGTGCTGGTAATATTCTATTTTTTAACTTATATAGTGGTTATACTGTTTCATTAAACTGTACATATATATGTTTCATATACTCTTGATATATGTATCTCACATACAAAAGTCTCAACATAGAATTCTCTAGGATCTTATATCACATTATGTCATTTTTAATCATTACATTGCTTGTCCTAATATGTCATCTTATACATGTTTTAGAAGTAAGAAAACCTGACTCTTATGAAGTAATTTAAGTTCCAAATGATCTCATAACTTCTATTAACAATTCTCAGTTTTTAAATATTGTACGAAACATAAGATGCAACTTCAATAAGCACTTTTATTTAAATAGCATTTTCAAGGGCGTTTTAAGTGCAATTCACTTCCCATCACACTTAGGATATAATTCAAAACTTTATGACTTTTAAGGCCATACATCATCAAATACCTGACCACCTCGTCTGTCTCCTTTTCTACTACCCTTCCCACGTTTACACTATAACCACTCTTACTTTCTTGCTACTCATCAATCATGTTAAACCCCTTCCTTCCACAAGGTCATTGCACTTTCAGGTCTCTCAGCCTGTATTCCTTCTGTTATACTCTTCCTCTAGGTATTTATATGTACTTTCTATATACATTTGAACTGTGTACTATGTGAACAGATGATTTATTATTAAATTTAAATACATTTGTACTTAGAAAGAAAAATCTGTTTCTAAGTCTTCCCTCTACTTAGACTCTACATGTGGGCCAAAAACGGGGTGAATGATTCCAGTTTGTACTTTTGAGAGATACATATTTATTTACTTATCATCGTATATATTTCTCATTGTTATATACGTTTTTGTGTGTGTTATCATTATATTGCTGCCCTCCCCTACCCCTTAGCAAATTTCTCCAAACTATTATGCTTTTCAGTAAAGAGGAAGGATGCATCAGACTTATTATTTAATAATTAGAGTAGAAGGATAAACAACAAATTTGCATAGTCAAAGAGAGTATTTGTGAATTAGACAATAGATCTGTAGAAATCACCCAGACTGCAGCAATGTAAAAACACAGAGATAAAGAAATGGAGAATATGATAAAATGGTAAAGAGAAATGATGAATAGAATAAGAAGCTCCAACATACGTCAGATAGGAGGTCCACAAGGAGGAAATAAGGAGAATGGGCTGAGGCAGTATTCTAAGATAAAAGGACTATCAATTTTTCATAACTTCAATTTCACAGTTAAGGAAAGATGAGAATTTCCAGGTTGGAATAGCATGCTTAGTCTGAGCAGGATGAATGAAAACAAATCCACACCTAGTCATATCATGGTAAAACTGCAAACTGTCAAAGACAAAGAGAAAAATTTAAAGGCCACCAGAGAAAAAGACATATAACCCACAAGGGAATGACAGACTGATAGTAGACTTTTCATCTATATCAACAGACTCCAGCAGGAAGTGGAATAATACCAAATAAAAATCACAGCTGAATTTTTTTATTCAGGAAATGAAGATGAAATAAAGATTTTTTTTTCAGACAAAGTCTGAGAGAATTTACCATTCACAGAGACTCCCTGAAGGGGCTACTAAAAAATGTACTTGGAGAAGTAAACAGCCTCAGGTAAAGGAATGGAATGCAAAGAGCAATGGTGAAAAATAAATTAGCAAACATGTTGGTAAATTTATTATAAATCTAATTACAAAATTGTGACTACAAATTCTGCTCACTATAAAGCAAAAGACAAACAATTTGAGAGGGTTAAAAACAAATAATAGACTATAATAGCACGGAATACTGATGAGGGAGCAGGAAGAAGCTAAAGTGTTTTAAGATTCCTATAATTTTTAGGGAGCAGAAGAATATCTGTTAACTGACTTTATAATTGTGTTTTTTTGTTTGCATGTAAAAATGGGGAAAATAATAATATCTACCTCAGGATTGTTGTGAGAATTAAATAAAGTAATATACAAAAAGCACTCAGAGCATTGCCTGGCATATAGTAAGTTTTCAATACATATTTTAGCTGTTTTTATTAATATCATTAATATTAATAAAAAACAAAGCAAATATTAACTTTAAAAAAATTAATAGCTAGTATAAGAATATTAATATAGACCAAAATGGACTTTAAGGCAAAAAAACCTATTGAAGATAAAGGAATCTATACATAGTGACAGAAGGAAAGAGTCACTACTAGAAAAAGATTTCTGAAACTATGTGCATCTAAAACAAAAACAAAACATAATGAAATAGGACAGGATTACAAGGAGAGACTCACGAATCCCTAATTATAGTAAATTTTAAAGTACTTCTTTCAGAAACTGATGAAATAGATAAAAACTTAGGAAGGATATAAACAGTTTGAACATAGCTAGCAAGTGTGATCTAATGAGCTGTGGTCAAACAAGTATAATACCCAACACATGATAAAGCATGACCTAGAACTTTTACAAAGAATATAACCAGTTTGGAGTCACAAAGAAGTCTCAGCATACTAAAATTGCTGTCACAGTCGCTAACCAAAATTTTGTGCAGTTAGGAATCAATAATAAAAAGGCAGCCCTCTAAAAATTTTAGCCCACGTGTTTGGAAACCTAGAACCTTCTAAATAATTCATTGTTCAGAAAAATCATAATGGAAAGTATAAAATATTTAGAATTGAATGATAATAACAAAAAACTTACAGGAAAACTTTACACCTAAATACTGCTTTATACTAAAACAGTTCTCAGTGGAAATTTTATACTTTTAAATGCATATATTTAGAAAGGAAGAATGATTGAAAACTAATAAGCCAAGCATTCAACTCAGAAGGATGGAAAAGGAATAGAACGAACCCCAAAAAATACAAGAAAGGAAATAGTAAAAGATATAAAGTATTAAATAGAAATAAAGTATTAAATAGAAAACAAGGCAATGATTTAAAAAAAAAGCAGGTTCTTTGAAAAGACTAATCAAATGGTAGACCTCTGTCAAGACTGATTTCTTTTTAAGTGGGAGAAGGAACAGACAATATGTATTTCAAAGGAGCTGATAAATTACTATCAGCTTAAATATATGATGAGCAGTTTGAGATATATGAGCCAAATGCTTCTTAATGTGGTCCACAATCTAATTTGGATGAAAGATTTTAAAATGTACCATTCTGCTTCTCAAATATTAATGTTTTAGTAGCTAAAAAGCAATTCCAATTTCTCATTGATACCTTTCTATTCAATAATATAGGTAAAATTTTAAGAATATTAAATTTCTTCCATGGGACTCAATAAAGGTATTTTGAATTTTAAAAAAGGAACCATTAACATTGTTATTTTTCATGAATTGATCCTCTAAAGAGGTTCTTCACTCTCCACTCTTGTTTAATAATAATAATTTGGTTAATTAAAAGAATAACATGATTTCGGGGTGCATGAGTGGCACAGAAGGTTGGGTGTCGGACTCGGATCCTGACTCTGGCACTTACTAGCTTTAGGGCCTTGGATAAGTTATGTGGCCATTCTGTGCCTCTGTTTCCTCATCTGTAAAATGGGGATAAGAGTGACCAATGCAGTTTTGCAGATTAGTTTATATATGTAACATTTAAAACAGTGCATGGCCCTAAAAATATTATTTAAGTGTTAGCCGTTATCATTAACATCATTGATTGTACTTCTAAACATCATGATCTGTTGAAAGTTATCTTCATTAGTTAGAGAAGGGGCTTCCTGAGCCTTACCAGGAAGTCCAAAATACAATTTTGAATGTATCCCAGATTCAGTGATGGTACATTTTTCACCAGTGTTTTGTGAAACTGCCTTTAAAGGGAATCACATACACAACTGTTTGTTATATATAACCTAGGAAGAAAAAGTCCATATAGAATCTACAGCTGTTTACTGTATGTTAATTGCTAATAGAATGAAATGAAATCAAGGAAGCAATTTTTTTTTTAAGATTTTATTTATTTATTTGACAGAGAGAGAGCACAAGCAGGGGGAGTGGCAGGCAGAGGGAGAGTCAGGCTCCCCACAGAGCAAGTGGAGCCCAATGCGGTGCTCGATCCCAGGATCCCAGGATCATGACCCGAGCCGAAGGGAGACGCTTAACCGACAGAACCACCCTTGGCACCCAGGAAGCAATTATTAAGTAACTGGAATACTCTTTCTTTTTACTTCTTTTTTTTAGAGGGGTGGAGGGGCAGAGCGAGAGGGAGTGAGAGAATCCCAGGTCACAGAGCCCAATGCAGGGCTTGATCTCACAACTCTGAATTCATGACCTGAACCAAAATCAAGAGTCGGATGCTTAACCGACTGAGCCACCAAGGCACCCCAATAACTAAGAGAATACTCTTAATGATATATTAGAGTCCGAACAGTCTCTGTTAACTGAGCCAAGTGTTATTTTTAGAGATATTAAAACTCCTTCTATTTAACAATTGGAAAGTATATTAGAAATGTAAGTCCTTCTATGAGGAGATTGAGATTAATGCTATTGATTACATTTTATAGAATAAGATATCTAATCCCCTTACAATAATAAAAATGTTTCAGCAGGCATTGAACACCTGGTGAAAATTCAAATAAAGCATTCTTTTACTATTTCTCACCTAACTTTATTGACTGATGGTGCTAAAATGTGAAAATTAATTACAAGTTAAAGGAACAAAGTAATTTTAATATTTAATTGTGGAGCTTTATTGAATGCAGACAGCATAGCACAAAATTCAGGAAATTAGTATTAACCTTTAGGCAAAGATTTTCTGAAAATAAGGTTTAATGTGTATCATGGGATTTCATATCCAGCTTGATTTTTTTAAGAGAGATGGATTTTAATAGACTTTTTCCTCAGAGTTCTCTAAAATCATAAATAAAATATTGTTACTGTTGGGGTGCCTGGGTGGCTCAGTCGGCTAAACGACTGCCTTCGGCTCAGGTCATGATCTCAGGGTCCTGGGATCAAGCCCCGCATTGGGTTCCCTGCTCAGCGGGGGGCCTGCCTCTCCCTCTCCCTCTGCTGCTCCCCCTACTTGTGCTCTCTCGCTCTCTGTCAAATAAATAAAAATAAAATCTTTTAAAAAAAATTTACTGTTTTTCCCTTTAATCCTTTGTTAAACTCTTACTATTTGGAATTTAAGGATAGAGTCAAGTCAAATAATGAAAAGTTAATAAAAAGAGATAACTAGTACTTTAGCAAGATCTCTAAATCACAAGTTTTTCTCTTTTTAGAATTAAAGACTATTTTGAGATAATTTAGTTATGATACGGTTTTTTTTTTTTTTTTTTTGAGAGAAGCCATAAGATCCAAAGTAACAATGAGGGAAATTATTGTTAGTTTCTGAACCAATTTACTCAGTGAAATTATAAATATCAGAGAATAGGGCGCCTGGGTGGCTCAGTTGGTTAGGCGACTGCCTTCAGCTCAGGTCATGATCCTGGAGTCCCTGGATCGAGTCCCGCATCGGGCTCCCTGCTCGGCGGGGAGTCTGCTTCTCCCTCTGACCCTCCCCGCTCTCATGTGCTCTCTCTCATTCTCTCTCTCAAATAAATAAATAAAATCTTTAAAAAAAAAAAATAAATAAATAAATAAATAAATAAATAAATATCAGAGAATAGAAAATATACTTTAAATAAACTTTTCCCCTAGTAATAGGAGCAAATAAGAGTAATGGAATAAAAATTAAGTGAAGAAAAAAGTATAAACCAGCATTGGAAAGTCTGTTCCAGACAGTACATTAATATGTTAATAAATTGTATTTGAAAATTTAAAGAAATTGCCTTCATGTTATTTGTGTACTCGGTTTCATCTAGAAGTATCAGATCCTCCTGCAGTATTACATAGAGCTATACTTTCCAATACATGTAGATACGGAGCATTTGGATTGTGGCTCATCTGAACTGAGATGTGCTGTAAGTGTAAAATATACACCAGATATCAAAGACAGTGTGAAAAAGAGAATATGAATGATCCCACTAATAATTTTATATTATCATATGTTAAAATTAGAGTTTTTTGAGTATGTTGGGTTAAATTAAATAATAAAATTTATTTCACGTTTTTCCTTTGTAAAGAATAAGGACATTGAGTTAAATAATAGTTCCTGTGCCAGTTGTTGAACAAATGGAACAACATAAGAATACATAGTGTAAGGAAGTTGTTACCAATTTTACATTTAAAAAAATGATTTCTCTGGACTTTTTTTCATTTGTAGTAAAAAGTTTGGATTATTTATTCATTTGCTTGCTTATTCATTCAATAAACATTTATTGAAGGCCAGTGTATGTAAGACATTAAGAATTTTTTTGCTAATATGTCCTCAAATACTTATTATACATCAGATATGTTTAAAGTATATGGTGTACTGTACTATGAGGTACAGTAGAACCAACAACTAAATGGAGAGCTCATAAAACAATGATCTATTTGACCACTAATAAATGCAAACATCATGTTCTACTAGAGCTATAAAATCAAATTTACCTTTCAACCCCACACACAGGATCTTTCCAAGAGTTTACTAAGTCATTATGCGTTTTTTCAATATGTATTTAAAGTCAGGCACATTTATCAAATTTATTTTACTGTGACATCACTAGAAACTCACTATTTTGTAGATATAAGTATCACCAACCCCTTGTTAACTTTGAGGCAAAAAATAGGGGTGAAATAATGATACAAACTGGAAACTTTAAGATAATATTGTTTATTAAAATATTTGATGAAAGTATCCTTTATCTACTAAAGATTATTTTTTTCTATATAAAGTCATCATGAGTAAAAAACTGGGATATTGGGAAATAAAAAAAAAATAGCTATTGAAAAGTTATTCATAATAGTGATTTTTTTTTCCACAGCAAATTCTAGGATACTTTTTCTTTTCCTACTTCCCTTTCATTAGTCTACCTTTTTATTTTCTATTTAAACTTTGGTGATCTAAATTCTATTTAAAATTTGACAATTTTCCCCTTAACTTTAAGTTCTTCTTTTTACTGCTTGTATATAGGAAAAAGGAAAAAATTGAGGCACCTCAGTTTAACCGAAAGGAAGGAATCTACAACAAAAGACAATGATGAGTAAGTTTGTTGTTTTTGAAATAATAAACACATGTGTCTTAAAAGAAAAGAATCATATTTCTTAAAGTAATAATTTAAGAGAAATAATCTATTTGCAAAAATTAAAAAATAGTTTATACCTGAGTTGAAGTATTCTTTTTTAAAGAAGTAAAATATTTTGTAGGGGCGCCTGGGTGGCTCAGTTGGTTAGGCGACTGCCTTCGGCTCAGGTCATGATCCTGGAGTCCCGGGATCGAGTCCCACATCGGGCTCCCTGCTCGGCGTGGAGTCTGCTTCTCCCTCTCACCCTCTCATGCTCTCTCTGTCTCATTCTCTCTCTCAAATAAATAAATAAAATCTTTAAAAAAAAAAAAAAAGAAGTAAAATATTTTGTGATGTGTTTTGCAGTGTTCATGTAATCATGATATGTAATATCTTAATTTTTTAAAATTTTTTTTATTTGAGAGAAAGAGAGAGTGCAAGTGGGGTGAGGGGAGAGGGAGAGGGAAAGAGAGAATCTCAAGCAAACCCCCCACTGAGTGCAGAGTCCCATGCAGGGCTTGATCTCAGGACCCTGAGATCATGACATGAGAGAAAACCAAGAGTCGGACACTCAACTGACTGAGCCACTCAAGCGCCCCTGTGATATCTTAATTTTAATACTCATTGAGTGCAGTTTCCCAGCCCATGAATAAGAGATCAGCTTAAGATAAAACTGAGGAAAATGCCCTTTTCAGATTTTATATGGATGGAAAAATAATCCGTTATCTGGGAACATAATGCCTAACAAATAGCTGGTTCAAGAGCTAGGAACACAGTGAAGCCAGCAGAGTAAGAGATCCAGAGGAACCCAGGAGGCTTTTATATGCCCGCACCCAACCCTTTTCCTATTGGCCAGCCAATGCTGCCTTGAACGAAGATATTATCTACAAAAATCTACTTCCCATATATATCCTGGAAAGAATAGTTATATCTGTCCACCAAGGCTGGAACATTGAATTAACCAGAACAGGGGGTTAAATTTTCAAAGGAGTTCATATGTTCGGCTCATTTACCCTTTCAGCTATATCGTCTGTGTGCCACACAATATGATGGGTGGGTAAAGATGAAGAAAATGAAATTTCTACCCATTGGGAGCTTATGGTCTTATGTTGTAAGTTAATATACCTTTCTAAACTTACAGATAGGTTATAAATTATGTTTCAAAATGTTTTTTTTAAATCATTTGAGTGGAATTCAGAATGCATTTTCCATACGAATAGTGTTGTAACTTGTGGTTATAACCCCAGAAGTCTATTTCTTTCATAATGTAGCTGAACTATAGTCTTAATCAGTACTAGTCTAGATTAAAATATACAAAAATTGAATGCCATTTAGAGTACAACAGGGACAAAGGGAAGAGTTTCACAGAGAAATTTCTTTGTTTGGCATCTCCTACATCTATCATCATACCCCCTTTATCTGCTTTTACTAGATGCTTTTCCTACCCACGCTCCCCCAGCTCCAAATATTTTCATGTGCCCTGTCCCACAAATATTTTTGTTGTAAATTACTACTCCTTCCTTCCCCTAAGCAAAGTTCCCATTTCCTCAGTGAAACCAGTCTCAACTAGATATTAAGAGGAAAGCATTCTTGGGGTTCCTGGGTGGCTCAGTTGGTTAAGTGTCCAACTCCTGGTTTCAGCTTAGGTCATGATCTCGGGGTTGTGAGACTGAGCCCTGCGTCGGGCTCTGTTCCGCATGGAGTCTGCTCTCCCACCTCCTCTGCTTCTCCTCCCACTCATGCTCTCTCTCTCTCTCTAAAATAAATAAATAAAATCTTTCCCAAAAAAGGGAAAGCATTCTCTTTTTGTTTAACTTATTTAATGTATTTTTAAATTGGCAATATATACACACAAAAATAAATTGTACCAAAGGACATACAGTGAGAGCAAGTGGCAAGTAACAGTTTTTGAAAAATGTATAATCTTGTAGTTGAAAGCAGGTAACACCCAGGTGTTATATAAGACTGGGTGTTATATAAGACTGATGAATCACTGAACTCTATCTCTGAAACTAATAATATACCCTATGTTAATTAATTGAATTTTAATTTTAAAAATTAAAAAAAATGAAAGTAGATACCTGCTAAACCAAATGAATTTCTGGTATAATTATATGAAGTATAACAAACTTAGGAATAAAAGTAGGCAGTGAAGGAGGAAATGTTTTTGGACAACAGTGATACCATGTAAGCAAGCCAAACTTACCCTTGCTTTCCCCCAAATTAGCTCCACTTAAGCTATTCTGACTTTTTATAGTTTCTTCCCTTCCTTATTCTTCTGAACCCATCAATTTTCGTACAGCTCCAGATTTTTAACAACAGCTCTCGTAGCAGTGAGCTTTAAAGTAGCAAGGGAATAAGAACCTTTGTTATGGTTCACTTAGGAATTTGCCTATATTTACTTAATTTCTCTCAATGTTTATTTCTAAAGATCCCTATTATTTATCTATATCACTCCATGACTTGATACTAGAATTAGTGAACTTAAGGACAAGCCAAGATATTTTACAATAGATAAAAATTATGGCTTGCTGATTGTTTTTTTCCACTCATTATAAAATTACTCAATCCTAATCAATAAAGCCATTTTACTAGCTTTAGTAATGGGTTCTTCATTTGTTCCATTTGTTAGATTTCTTTTATTAGCTTGTAAAGCCATTCTAAAGACTTGGTTTTTGAAAATCTGAAATTAAATTGAACATTTCACATTTGTAAATCAGTTTTAAATGATCATAGCATTTTTTTATTAAAGATTTTATTTATTTTATTTGACAGAGAGAGAGAGATAGCGAGAGCAGGAACACAAGCAGGGGGAGTGGGAGAGGGAGAAGCAGGCTTCCCGCCGAGCAGGGAGCCTGATGTGGGGCTTGATCCCAGGACCCTGGGATCATGACCTGAGCCGAAGGCAGATGCTTAACGACTGAGCCACCCAGGCGCCCTCCTCCACTTTTGTTCTGTTCAGCCCCTCAATGAATTAAATGATGCCCACCTACAGTGGGAAGATAGTCTACCCTACTAAGTCAATTACTACTAAGTTGGTTATACAGTGGTGATTTTCTAACTCCATCATTCCTTCTATTAGTCGGCCTTTTTAAAATTCATGAGTTCATAGTGATAAAGGGTTTTTCCTTGCTTTCACCCTTTCCGTATTTACACCCGTTCTCAGAGATACTACATCTTTGGCTCCTCATAGCAGCAGTATATTTTCACATTTGCTTAATCTTACCATGAACATAAAATAGTTTGAGAATTCCTGCACTCATAGCACTATTAAAAACAAGCTTGCAAAGCATTCAAGTTTTGTTTGCAAATCTTTTTTGTCTTTAATTTGACAGTATATAGTCAAATTATTATGTTCAAAACTACTTGGATTAGTTCTCTTTTGTTAATGTTTTCTATTTTAATTCCAGTATAGTTAACAGTGCTATATTAATTTCCGGTGTACAATATAGTGATTCAACAATTCTAAACATTACTCAGTATTCATCATGATAATTGTACACTTTAATCTCCATCATCTATTTCACCCATCCCCCCCTCCACAAAGCTCCCCTCTGGGAACCATCTGTTTTCTATAGTTAAAAATCTGTTTCTTGGGGACACTTGGGTGGCTCAGTCAGTTAAGCGTCTGCCTTCAGCTCAGGTCATGATCCCAGGGTTCTGGGATCGAGCCCTGCATCGGGCTCCCTGCTCAGCGGGGAGCCTGCTTCTCCCTCTGCCTGCCGCTCCCCCTGCTTGTGCTTGCTCACTCTCTCTCTCTGACAAATAAAATTTTTAAAAATATTTAAAAAAAATTTTTTTTAAATCTGCTTCTTGGTTTGTCTCTCTTTTTTCTTCTTTGCTTGTTTGTTTTATTTATTAAATTCCATATGTGAGTGAAATCATATAGTATTTAACTTTCTCTGACTTCTATTGCTTATTAGCATTATACTCCCTACCTAGTTCCATCCATGTTGTTGCAAATGGCAAGATTTCATTCTTTTTCATGGCTGAATAATATTCCATTGTATATATATACCACCTCTTCTTTACTCAATTCATCAATTGATGGACACTTGGGCTGCTTCCATAATTTGGCTATTGTAAATAGTGCTGCCATAAACAGAGGTGCATGTATCCCTTTGAATTAGTGTTTTTGTATTTGGGGGTTAAATATCCAGTGGTGCGATTACTGGATAGTAGGGTAGTTCTATTTTTAACTTTCTGAGGAAGCTCCATACTGTTTTCTACAGTGGCTGCCCCAGTTTGTATTCCCACCAACAGTGTAAGAGGGTTCCTTTTTCTCCACATTACTTGGACTAGTTCTTTGTTTGAAGAATTAGTTATTCATTTGAAGTAGTTAGGTTCTCTTGTTTCTGTTTTTTTTCAATTTTAATCTTTCTTCTCTCATCCTTTTTGATTTAATTTTTTAACAATGTAAAACATTAATATGATTCCAAAAGCCAAAACTTTACAAAAAAGTATATTCAGAGAAGCGTCACTCCCTCCCCATTTTTTCTATCTACTCCCTGTAGGTAACCAAATTCATTAATTTCTGGTTTCCCTTTCTTATGTTTATTTTTATAAAATCAAGTTGTTTCATTTCTTTTTTCTGATTTCTCTTTTTATACAAAGATGGCATACAATGTATACTTTTACACTTTTTGTTTTTCAATTATGTGTATGTCCTAAAATGACATCCTGTTATTAAATCAATTTGGTAAGTTTTAAATATAAGAATTCTTCCAAAAGGAAAATATAGTTCCACATTCTAGGTTTAAAATTTTTTTCCCCAGAAAACAAGCAGTTAGTGACATGTCAATAGAGCTCATTTATAAACAAACACCTACACATTAATATTTTATGTGAACTTCCATATCCTTTATACTCTGAAAGGAAAATATATTATATAATTCACTGCCATTGGCTTTCTTCCTCTTGGCAATTTGCTGCTGGCTCTTGTCACTGCTATGAAAGTACAGTATTGGTGACTATCTTTCTGCAGGTTTACTTCCATTATACCTTTTATTTTCAGATTGTAGATTCACATGCTGTTGTGAGAAGTAAAACAGAGAGATCATGTGTACCCGTTTCTCACTTTACTGACATGATAACATCTTGCAAAACTGTAGGGCAGTATCACAACCAGAAAATTGACATTGCCACCGCCCACTGATTTTTATTCAGATTTCTTAAGTTTTACATATACTCACTGGTGTCTGTATATATATGTTTTTAGTTCTGTGTAACTTTATCACATGTGTACATTCACCACCATCAAGATATAGGACATTCCCATCACCACAAAAGTCCCTCCTGTTGTATAAAGCTTATTTTTAACCACTGGCTTATTCTCTTATAGATAGAAAAGCAATTTTTTTTTTAGATTTTTAAAAAATTTCTATACTAATCCAAATAAAACCTTTCTAATTGTAAAGAATTATGCTAGAACTGGTTTTTTTATTTGTTTGTTTGTTATGAATACAATTAATTGTGACAGGTAGCCACTGTCCAGAATTCTAAGTCTGGGGGGAAAAAAGAATTCTGAGTTACTCTTTATTATGTTTTAAGCATTCAGTTATGCAACAAGAATCAGATTTATGGTTCATTTTTCTGCTTAAATCACCCGGTCTGTAGGAGTGAGTTAGTTGAACATGCTTATCAAAAACTTAAAATGAAAACAAAGTCATGCCTATATTCTGTAGGTAAGTAAAGACTAAAAGAGAAACCAATGTTTACAAGAGACTGATTTTTCAACTGTTCAAAATTTTTGACATGGAAGAATGAAAGCCTTCCCCAAAGATCAATAACAAGATAGGCATGCCCGTTTTCACCACTAGTATTCAACATTTTACAGGAAATTCTAATCAGAGCAATTAGGCAGGAGGAGGGAAGGAAGGGAAGAAGAAAGAAAACAAAAGGCATCCATTTGGAAAAGAAGAAATAAAACTATCTCTTTTTTTTAAAGATTTTATTTATTTATGTGACAGAGAGAGAGAAGAGGGAACACAAGCGGGGGGAGCGGGAGAGGGAGAAGCAGGCTCCCGGCCTAGCCAGGAGCCCGATGTGGGGCTCCATCCCAGGACCCTGGGATCATGACCTGAGCCGAAGGCAGACGCTTAACAACTGAGCCACCCAGGTGCCCCTAAAACTATCTCTATTTTCAGACAACACAATGCTATATATAGAAAATCCCAAAGAATGCACAATGACTGTGTTCCTTATTGTGTAACCCTGAATAATTAAATAATTTGTGTTTCAGTTTCCATATCTATAAAATGGAGATAATGTTTATCACAGAGAATTATTTTAAAGATTAAGATATAGCTTGTAAAGTAACAACTACCGTGCTTTGACTTTAGAAAGAGTTCAAAAAAAAACTTAGCAACATATTTCATCGTTACAATCCAGCTACCAAAATAATCAGTTTAGATAAACAATTAGATTAAGTAGAGGTTCTGTGACCTATCTACCTTTTTCTCTGTAAGACATAATATTAAGAGGATAAAGAAAAACCTCAGGATTTTGTCCCTGTGATGTACATGTAACTTCCAGGTTTCTTGAGATATATATATAAATACAGTCTCTTATAGGTAGTAACTTTGATATAAGTTTTTAGTAATGGAATTAATTAAGAGTTCATTTGTGGCCTTTGAGAGTATAGTACCAGTAGAGTAGTAAGGCAGAAATCTGAATATAAGAGTTTAATTTCAGTATGGAGGAACAGAGATTGGGTTTAGATCATTATTTTGAGCAATGATTTGCAAAAAAAAAGAAAAAGAATATTCATTAAATTAAGTAAAAGAGTTAAGCAGCATCAGGGGCCCAGGAAATCATACACTTGTAATATTGACCATCAATACTGCTGTAAGATTTCCGTAGCACTCACAGCTTAGGCCAGAGAGTGAAGAATACAAATAGGAAATCCAGGATTACACATTAGAAGGACATGTGTAGCAGAAGGTTAAGGGGCTTTTTTTCTTTATATAATTATCCCCAGCTTTATTGAAGTGTAATTGGCAAATAAAGTTGTATATATTTAAAGTCTATAATGTGATGATTTGAAATGTGTGTGTGTGTGTGTGTACCCATTCCATGAAACTGGTTGCTATCAAGATGGGAGGAGTTGATTTCATCTAGGAAGAAGTAAAAGGAGGAGGAGAGGAGAGGAGATTAAAATAAAAATGGGCTGGCTGGCTGGCTCAGTCAGTGGAGAATTTGACTCTTGATCTCAGGATCCTGAGTTTGAGCCCCATGTTAGGCGTAGAGTTTACTTAAAAATTAAATTAAAATTTTAAAAAATGAGAAGAATGATGGACTGTCCACTAGTCTACTGGTCATGCAGTGAAGACAAGTTTCCCTGCAAAAGCAGCTCAAGCATGGGAAGAATATTTTGAAAACAATTTCCCCAGTTATTTGATGTTCAGGCCATTACAGCTCTCCAAGTTTGTCGAAAACAGTTTGCCTAGCTCAGCCCCTCAATAACTATTTTAACTTGAGAAACAGAATTATTAACAGGTCCTTTGGGAATGCTACATGCACAACTCCTGGGGGCACCATTCCCATCTTAATCTATCTGAACAGAGCCCCTTGAAGTCATTCAAGATGGCAACCCTGCAGGTCCCATCCTTCCCACATAATTCCGTAAGGGTCAACAAGGAATATCATCAGTTCCTTAAGGTATGGTAGGTAAGGTAGTGTAGAGAGGCTCTGCCACTTCAGTCCTCCCAGGAAAAGAATGCGAGGTAAAGAGCCCTTAGGATTGCTTCTCATGGTGAAATAGCTCATTTGCCTCAGCTTTGCCTCCCTGAGGGAGTGAGTAGTGTTGGTATAATGTAGGGGAAGCTGGAGGTTCCCAGCCCTGGGTGGGAGTCACTTAAGCCCACTTGCTCCTTGAGACTTTTGGAGCTCAATGGAAGGAGCTGGAATTCCTTTATGTCACTATCTTTCAAACTGAGGTTTAGGTGGTAAGCAAGTAAGGCCTCTGACAGGTGACTTTTCATTGGAAATGCATGATAATAAGGGAAAATTTTTAAAGAGAAAAAGATCACCTGCAATTCCATTTTCCTCACATAAGTTTTAGTTTTTGCATAAATGCTGTTTCTCCACTCCTTGCTTGCATACTCATATATTTTACGTGGATGAAACATACTCTACATATTCATTGTGTGTGAAAATTTAACGTGTCATATTAATCTTATTTTTAATAGCACAAAAATGTTAATGGATAACACTGATGTGACTTTTGAAAAGCATTTAGATAAAATTTCTAGTTTCTTTCATAAAATCAATAATATAGATTTGTGGTCTCTGAAACAGTAGTCACTAGCCAGCCACACATGGCTAATGAGTATTTGAAATGTGACTAGTCTGAAATGAGATGTGCTATGAGTGTAAAGTACACACTGGATTTTGAAAAAAAGCATAAACTATCTCAATAATTTTTATTGATTACATGTTGAAATGATAATACTTCGGATATATTGGTTAAAGAAAATATATTATTAAAATTAAGTTCACTTGTTTCTTTTTACTTTTAATGTGGCTACTAGAAAATTTTAAATTACATATGTGGCTTACATTTTATTTCTATTAGACTGCACTGATAAAGATTATATACAGCTATGAGATCATAAAATTGGAAAAAACACTAAAACTACAACAATAAGGGAATGATTAAGTCATCTTTGGTATGCTTACTAGGTATAATATTGTGCAGCCTTGAAAATTATAAACCTATGGGTGATGTGGCAAAAAAACATATATGTAATATTATATTAAGGAAAGTATGATATAAAGTTATAGAAATTGTTTCAAAAAAAAACCTAAGAAAATTTTTCCTGTATGCTAACATGTTAACTAGAGATATGTTCAGGAGATAGGATTACAAATGAAGTTTTCTTTGTTTTCAAACTTAAAAGAATGCCTTTGTAATCTTTTTCACACTGAAATTTATTAAGCCATAAAACTTATTTTTTATTAAAAAAAATTACTGGTAACACTGACTCATAGACTTAGATCAAGGTAAATAAGGAGAATGGTGTATTATTGTTCTCAAAGTGGTACTGTGGAGAAAGGAGCAAGTTAGTTGGCTAACTAACTATATCTTCACATCTTCTCCCCCTGTTCAGTGGGAGTGAAAGAAAGCAAAAATCCCAAATGCAGGATGATTGAGAATATATATTGTGTTTGTAAAGGGATGAAATAATGAAGGAGGAGCATTTACATCTTTTACCACTTAGTAAAGAAAAGGATTAGAAAACTGAATCTAAGATCTTTAAAAAAAAATTAAAGGTGTTGGGGCACCTGGGTGGCTGAGTTGTTAAGCGACTGCCTTCAGCTCAGGTCATGATCCCAGGGTGCTGGGATCGAGCCCCATATCGGGCTCCCTGCTTGGCGGGAAGCCTGCTTCTCCCTCTCCCACTCCCCCTGCTTGTGTTCTCTCTCTCACTGTCTCTCTCTCTGTCAAAAAATAAATAAAATCTTAAAAAAAAAAAAAATTAAAGGTGTGAAAATGATTTAATGTGTTTAAATGCTTGATCGTGCTAATTTTTTTTTCATTTATAGATTCATGGTGTTGCTATCTAAAGTGGAGAAATCATCAGAAGAAATCATAGAAATAATGCAAAACTTAAGCAGTATACAGGTTAGCTTTTTTTTTTCCTTTCGGCATATAATTTTTCATATGTCTACCACTCCATTTGAAAAAGGAAAATAGGAAAGAAGCCCCAGCATGGAGAATCCAATCCAGAAAAGAATTTGCAGAGAATATGTCTAATTTACTTTTCATGGGAATTCCTTTTCTTATATGAACATGAATTAACCATAATATTTTAGTAATATCTGACTTTTTCACATTTTAAAACTTGCAGTAGTTGACCTGCCAGAAAAAGTTAAATTTCCTACCACAGAGTTTTTTTCAGATGAAAAAAACAGTAAACTGTATTTTCACTAGACTTGTCAGTAATATTATATTTGTAGAGAACTTAACTCATTTAAGATGTCTTTCTTTTAGGCTTTGGAGGGCAGTAGAGAGCTTGAAAATCTCCTTGGTATCTCCCGTGCATCATGTTTCTTACCAAGAGAAATGCAAAAAACAAAAGAACTAAGTAAGAAAAATTCATGAGTTTTCAATGGCATCTCTCCATTCCTTATTTGTAAATGTAAATATATATTCTAATGTTTTCAGTTTTAGAGATAAACCTAATAATTTTTCCCAAATTTAAATCTGATAGAGTTTTTTTTATATATGGCACTACTGGACATGTAATGGAAGTATTATTTAGAGAATAAAAAGCCATATATCTTTTACCAGGATATGTTACTTCAGGGATTCTTGTTGAATACGAAGGAAAAGAATATGCCTTGCAAACTGATAATCAAGCTTCTTAAAAATATGGTGCTCATTCTTTAAATAAGATATAATAAGATATTGCAGTTTGTACTTGATACCTGTATGTATTACTTCAAATTATTTTTTTCTTATGAAGTTATCCCGGGATGAGAAATTATTCATATTCCATGCTAATTCTTAACATGAGTTGTTTTGTTTTGGTTTGGGGGTTTTTGTTTGTTTGTTTTTTAGTGAAAAAAGTAACAGAACAAAAACTGTTTGAAAAGAAGAGTTCAGGACTTCCCAACAAAGGTAAAGAATTGTGTTTTCATTTATATAAAAAGATCCTTTCATCTCATTTCACCATTGAAAACTAATCATCATGAGTTTTTTAGTGTGATCTTGTTAAAAGATCATAAATCTCATTTGCAAACCTTATACTGATTTGGCAGACCATGTCTGATAAGATAACTTCCCTGAAGATTAAACTTTAAAATACCTTTTGAGGGGCGCCTGGGTGGCTCAGTCGGTTAAGCGACTGCCTTCGGCTCGGGTCATGATCTCAGGGTCCTGGGATCGAGCCCCGCATAGGGTTCCCTGCTCAGCAGGAGGCCTGCTTTTCCCTCTCCCGCTCCCCCTGCTTGTGTTCCTTCTCTCTCTGTGTCTCTCTCTGTCAAATAAATAAATAAAATCTTTAAAAAATATATATATATATCTTTTGAAATACAATTTTCAGTTTAAGATTTAAATTTTGTCTTTTTATTAAAAGTTCTTCTTGAGAATATAGACAGATGGGGGAACAATGTATTAATATATAGCAACTTTTAATGGTGAATTAGGATTACACAAAGCATAAAAAGTTACTTTGTAACCAGTGTTCTGAAAACTTTCAGATCATTAATGATGTTTGATCTACTGTGAACTCATATGCCTCTGAGCATTTCACAGTATGGGAAACTAAATTAGCAGGTTTTCCCATAACACATGCACATCCATACCTCAGTAAGTAAAATGATCATGGACTGTAAAATATTAAAACCTTTAGACCAACTTAAGAGGGATCATTTTAATATTACTGACATGAATGCCATTTTGCAATCTCTGCAAGTGAAGGTAGGCCTTTAAACGGGTAGCCATGTTTTAGTCTACCATTTTTGAGTACCAATGACTACCATTTATTGAGGACCAGTAATTACTATGTTCCCAACACTAGGATCAGCAGATCTTTATAGCAACTCTGCAAGATAGCTTGTTATCATTGTCATTATAGATAAGGAATAAAGACCAAAAATGTTAAGTAACTTCCCCAAAGACACTGCTACTTAAGTGTCAGAGCAGAGATTCCAACTAAAGACCAGTCTAACCTCAAATAGTATGGTTTTTTCATTGTTCCATGTTGCCTCTTCCTATAACAAATTAAATCATCTAGTCGTCCCAGTTTTTAGATTCAGACATGAGGCATAACTGAAACCATCTCAACCAATCTAGTATATTAGACTGTATTTAGGATCTTTAACAGCCAGTGTGATGAGTTTGCAGTGGAAAGTGCTGGGATTCCCTGTTACTTCCAAAGGCCACCTGGGTAATGCAGTGAAACAGCCCTGACAGGATCCTCCAAAGCTCATGTGGGAAGAGAGCTGAGCAGGTTTCCTGAGCCATTCAGTAGAGCAGCTAACTTCCACTGTGATCCCAAGAATTTAAGAATATGAAGTTAGCTCTTAGAAAAGGCTTAAGATCTCTTCTCTTCTATACTGTGAAAATTGATTATAATGTGTAGCTGAGTTTCAGTGGTTTCGGTCTCTTTTAACTTGACAAGTTTTAGAGGATCATAATGGGAAATTGGAATGTTTATTATTTCCAAACCAGAGGATATCTTTCTTCTATATATTCTGTGCGAGTGGTGTGAATTTTTTTTCAATCTGTAATTTCCTAGAATTGACTAGAATTAGGCTTTACAGAGTTGGCTTTCACCAAGTTTTGAAAAATGAGGGAGAGAAAATTGTAGAATAAGTGGATCACTTTAATAATGAGAAAAAATTTTCCCAAAGTATTGTTTCCTTCCCTAAACATTTATTAAGACATTAAAGTTATATTCCATGTGTTAAAATTTATCTCCTTTCAGTTATCTAGTATGTACCAATTCTTTGTGTGTTTATGCATGACCAGCCTTAAAACTATTTTCTAGTATTTTAGGCATTAAAACTGACTTGCCCATTACCAGGTTTTCCTTAAGGACTTAGTGTTTATTCATGCATAAAGGAGATCCTATGACTAAATCATGTTTTAAAATTTCTAATAAGCATTGATTATTTGTTGTGGTTTAAATGAAAACTGAATTTAGATAAATAAAATATGTGATAGCTGTAAAAATATATATTAGAATATATGTCATCTTCCATTTCTGTTTCTTGGCAAGAGCTGCATTAGCTTTTATATTTCCTGAGGTATTCAGATCTTCATTAGCTTTTCCACTAATTTTTTTTAAAGTATTGTTGCCTGAAAAATCTTTTGGAGCTTATTTCCTTTATAATTTGAGTTTGAGTGTTTTTACTGAGTGTTTTTCTCTCTTCTCTTTCTGGTTCATAATATATGTGTTTTTTTATTTTGGTGGTTTTGTTTTGTTTTTGATTAAAGATGATGCACATCAACACATTTATATATATATATAATTTTTTTGCTGAGTTAATAACTTTCAACCCTTCTTATTTATACATTCATTTTACAAGGACTTTGCTAGTGTTTTTGACATCTCAAACTAATTTGCTTTATACCTTCCTTATTTGGGGATCTAGCCTTCAGCTTTTTATAGAAATTTCTACCTTACTCCTTTCTTTTACTATGCTATTATTCAGAATTGTTTAAATTTTAAAATGTTTGGGAAATCTTCGTAATATTAGAAATTATATAATATAAAAATAACTCCCATAATATGTATGGAATTTGTTTTATTAGGTACTTAATGAAAATAAGAACAAATTACTTGTTTCACAATCAAAAGAATGTCCTTCAGATTCTCATAAAATTTTCCTAGAATAGTTAAAATAGACAGTATCAGGAAAATTCCAACATTTATGCTGTTGTTGCTTCTTCAAGTCGGTCCCCTAGTTCTATTTATTTTTCCATGTCATTGCTAGCTTGTTTAGCATCAGTTGCAGTCTTTATTACAGGCAGAGCAGTATAATTGTAAAAATAACATGCTAGTGTTCTAAATAAATAGACATCTGACACACATTCTTAAGGCTTTATGTAACATTCAGGGGAAATTAAAATGTACACAATAACATGAAAAGGTACACTGAGATTTTCATAGTTTTCAAAAGAACTGGACGTGGCAAATCAGAGAATGCTTTGATAGAGTATATGAATAAAAGAGTCTCTCCCCTGCTAAATACAAATTTCTTAAACAAAGGAAGGCTTTCTTTCTTTTTTCAGTTACTTAGGAAGGAAGCCTAACTTTACTTTCCTTAATAATATTGGCTTTATGACTCTTAGAAAAATAATGAGATGAAAGGTCCTTTTTCTGTTAGATTTGGATGTGAATTTCATAATTATTCTTAATTTGTTATGCTGAAGATTTAAAACATGACCATTCAATGGGTTGATACAGATGGAATGTCACATTATCATCACATGGTAAGGCATGAAATTTATTTACTTTACATAATCAACCTCTACTTAAGACAACTTGATACAAATATTCGTCAAAAAAGTCAATAGATGGCATTATATAGTACTTAGTATTTTCATTTTTTCTGGAAATATTAAAAAATACCATCATTGTTTGTCTATGACCAGTACTTCCAGTAAACAAAATGTTTTTGAAAAGAATGTAAGCAAATTGTAGAACAGTTGCCAAGATATGAAATCGAGACACTTAGCTTTAGTCCAAAACATATTTTATCTGTTTTGAGAATAATTGTGTAGGTTGCAGTATGCATATTTGAGATGAAATGTAACCATCTGAACTTTACATTGTTCAAAAAAGTTGATTGTCTCAGCTGTTTGTAATACAAAATATTTCAGAATTTTAGCTGTGGCCTTCAAAAGAAAAGCACAAACTATAACATTTCTGTTATCTTTAGCTAACTTACTGTCTTACATTGTAAAATTCATCTGGGTTATAGGATTTTAAAGTTTTCAAATTCTTGGACTACAGGACAAATTTTAAGCTCTTTCTGTTCTAAGACTATAAAATAGTTTGATACTGCCTTTTCATTCTAACCACCCATGGAAGTATTTTTTAACTTAAAAATATGTTGTTCTTTCCCCCACTCAGTCTTGAAAAAGTATTTATCATATCGGCCAAATAATTTTACTCCCTAGAAGACTACTACCCTTTTAGTTTTTTATATCTTAACATTAAACAGTATCTTTTTTCAAACAAATACTTCGGTTTTAAAAGCACTGAAGTTTGAAGTCTAGACATGATGAGTTTTAGAAGAAACAACAAAAATTCCTACCTGTGCCTTAATGTTCTTGGTTTATCTGGAGATAAAAAAATGGAGATACTAGTTTTGGTGACAAATCTACATTAATGTACAACTGTAGTCCTTAGCTCTTTATCAGAATTCACCTATCATGCATGTTGTACGTGGTTCGTACCTTTCCTATTAATAATGTTAATGCCCTTGTCTTACACTATTCATCACTGTTTTGGGGATACATTTTGACTGCTTACTTGAGATTTGTCTAGGATTTAAGGGAAAACAAACTGATTTATTACTTTTCAAAGCCTTTTAAATAATTTCTTTCATGATTTAAATTTTTGTATACTTCTCTAGAAGTATGATCATTTTTATCTTTTAAATAATCAGTAAAAAAAATTTAACCATAGATTTGAACTCACTTAGTAGCAATTATGTGTTTAAGAGGTGTAAATAACTTGCTATCAGACTTTAGGAATATCCAGGTGCTCTGTATGTGCTGATGACAACAAAATTGAAACGAAAGACTGTAATAATTCTGACTGGTTTTCTCTGCAGAAGATATTGATTATTTGTGTGTGGTGAGAGATTTGGAAAATTCAATTAAAGGAGTTGTGCAAAGGTTTCATAAATTTTCCTTCTACAGCATGTACACAGACATTGTTGCGTATTAAATCAATGCAGCACTTCACAATATATTTTCTTTGAAACATAAAAATAAATAACATTTAAACAGTTCTGCTTACTACAGAAACAAATTTTATTTTCTGTGAAGCATTTAGTCATGTGCTATCACTGACTCATCCACATTTGCCAGCTGTAACAAATTTTATAGACATTTTCTCCAGAGACATATCTCACATGCTATGAATTTTTAAATGAGCAAATGGTGAAGAAGGGATGTCAGCAATATAAAAATTGATCAGTTAAAAGATAAAAGCATAAGTAAAGAGATTTGTATGGTAGTCTTAATAGGTTTTATTAAATAAAAATACTATAAAAAGACAGTAATGAACAGACTGAAGACTAACCATTCTTGAGGTGGAGAAAAATTATTCTGGCACATTTAGTAGAAATTGGTTTTATGTCACCTGACAGGTGAATATTTTTTTCCCCGTTTTAACTCTTAGAGTAGTCAGAAAAGCTCCTCAAAAGAGTCAGATGAATTTTCTAAGTGGTTTATGTATCAAACACATATCTAGAATAATAAAGCAGATACTTATAGTGTTATATAGCTAATTACATAGTTAAAAGCAGGACTTCCGTAAAAGGTATTAGGTGATTTTTCCTCCAGCTCACACCTCACTCAGGAGGAAAGGAGGCATTTGAATGTATACTGTTCACACCATGTGACTTCAGCCCTCTGAAGTCTCTCTCTCTGTGAACTCCAGGTCTCTCTCCTGCTTCTCTCTCTCTACCTGGATTGCTCTTTCTCCCATGTCTGTCTAGTCCTGCTCATTCTTTAAGGGCAGCCTCAGATGTCACATCCTCTGTGAAACTCTCCCCACCTCACCTAGGTAAAGCTAAATTGCTTCTTCTGGCCTTCTACAACACTGTCTGAATGTTTATAAATGTATTATGTTGTAGTATTGTAGTATATTGTAATTGTCCAGTTACAGGGCTCCTGGGCTCCTCCTTGGCAAACAAACAAGAGCCTAGTATAGAACCTGATAGAAGGTCCACAATGCATGGTCAATGAATGAGTAAAAACAAATGCCACTCTAAGAATTTTTTAAAGGAACTTAAATATTTTCAAATACTTATAAATCACAATCTCCTTACATGCCTCATCTGTTTAATATTTACTAAATGCCTACTATGAGCCAGGCACTATTCTAGCACTGGGGGTACAGTAATGAACAAGGTAGACATAGTCCTTCCCTCAGGATTGTAGAATATGTCACAAAAGACAATTATAATAAAGCATAAGCATACGTTATAATGATAAGTTTTTTGGCACTTTTTATCCTAAATTCTTAAATGTACATTCTGAAACAGAATTGGGCAAATCAGTAAGATGTCGAAATGAGAATTTATAACTCCAAAGCTATTTATAATGTAAAATAAAATTTTAGGTTTAGGTTCTTTAATTTCATTTGATTAAGCATTTATTCTACATCATATACTGTGAATACTGTGACAACTTACTTTGACTTGTTTTCTGAAAAAAAATCTTTTTTTCTTTCTTACAGAATTATATCATCTTGACAGCTATGAATTCCTTAAAGGCATTTTAAACTGAGGTAGGGTTTCACCATTCTAATTAAGGTTAGCCTTGTTAAATTTCACTGTTTTGTTCAGGTGGAAACATTTTATTTATATTATCAAATTTGGTACTGTCTGTCTATGAATAAAATAGGAGTGAGCTTTGGAGGTGTTTTTGAAATTATATTTAATCTTTTTATAAATAATAGGATAGTTTGACAAGTTGTATGAGAGGCTGATTGAAAAGAACTGTTGAGCTCATTAGCCTAGCTTTAAAAGTCAAAAAGCTCATATTTTTAGGTGAGTGTATAGAGGGCTCTTGATTTAGCACCTTTAGTACAAATAACTAACTAGGTACTGATAGGTGGGTTGTAGTTTCTGTAGGACACATGTAACTGAACAAGATAGAACAATTCTATGAATTTGGAAATGTGCTGAATTAAGTAAATAATTATATATTAATTAGTGTATCTTTCCTTCAGAACAGTTCCCTGTAGATTCAGCAATATAAGTAAAAATGATAGATTTATAACTAGCTTATTAGAACATACTAGCTAGAAGCAATATGAGTCATAATGTGATATTAGCGTCTAATGTGCCTGTAACTGAAGGTTCGCATTAAGAACTAGCCTACCCCACACTTAGTGGCATCAGTATTAATTAAGATTCTTAGAAGCTAACCAGATGTTGCCTACTATCTCTTAGAAAAAAATTAAGGCAAAATAAATTCTATACTGAAAATACTTTTCTTTGGAAATGGTATTTCAAACAATTAGTATTAGCTTCCTAACTAATAACGGTTTTTAAAAATATTTGCAAAGCATCTTATATACAAAATTGTGTCACTTTTCATTCATTAAAATGTTTATTCTGTTGTATGCAACAAATAATAGTTTATAATAATAGCTGATACTTATTAGGCACTGTCAACATGCCAGGTAAGCACTTCATACAGATTCCATTCAACCTTTTTAACAACTTCATGATATACAGTTATTGTCTTTATTTTATAGGTGAGGAAACTGAGGCACAAAGAGGTTAATAACCTTGTTCTAGAATTACCTCGGAGACAGAGCCAGGATACTAACCTGAGTAGGCTGGTACCAGAGTCTTTGCCCACTCACAATAGTAAACTATGAGTGTCAGGTTTCACTGCTGGTCAAAGGTTTTAGATCCTATGCAATAGTAAGGATCTAATATATATACACATACACACCTACTCATTATAGGGTTAAACATTTTGTACAATTTCAGGTCCATAGCAGTCCAACAGACAACTATTAGAGGGCGATCATAAATACATAGTTACAGTTACACATCTGGCTAATAACATACACATTTAGTATATGATGGTCATTCATGAACTTTGGGGAACTTAGAGTACTGAGTATAGCTTTGTGTTCCTGGATTCTAATAAAGATTAGAATATTAAGGGTGTTCTTCTGAGTCTTTAATATGAGTAGTACTTAGAAAAAACTTGCAAGAATGAAGGTTGACCTACCACTCAACTTCCCTTTTAGTGGGAAGCAGTGGAGAGAAATAACAATGAAATGAAACTGGACTAAACCTTTGAGGCATTTCCCTGGGTTCTTTTGACTGTGTTTTCTTCTTACTTTGGGCGCTTTCCTCATGATCTCACCCATTCCTTGACCCTAGTTCTCACCTTAGTGCAATTTATGGTTTCCAAATCCATTTTTGACCCTCTGTAAACCCACAATATCAGCTGCCATATATTGTCCCCCAGGTACCCTAATTTCATCATTTTCCCCCAAATTTCTTCCTCATTCTACCTTTTTAGGGATTACATTCACCCAGTAATAAGGCTCAAAACCTCAAAATTCTGTCCCTTTTGTGTGCCCACATGTGCAACTGCTGCCAGGCGGTCAGATAACTTCTAAAAATGT
The DNA here is from genome assembly GCF_964656455.1 of Halichoerus grypus. NCBI lineage: Eukaryota > Metazoa > Chordata > Mammalia > Carnivora > Phocidae > Halichoerus > Halichoerus grypus. The sequence goes on from NC_135716.1 coordinate 136,873,188, forward strand.
TTACCTCTCCCTTCCATGCCCCCGGCACTAGTTTATTCCTTCATGACCTCATCATCCCTACTGTAACCTGCCTTTCTGCCCTTTGGTCCTTCTTTCCTTACAGCCTGTCCTGCTACTGGATAGATCATGCTTAAGAAGGTATCACTCTACCATATTCACAGTAAAATCCAAATTTATACTAACATTCAGAACTCTCCCTAATGTGACCACAGCTTACCTGGATAAATCACTTGGTTAACAAAACTATGAGGCTTAGTATAAAACATAGCATTTGCACAATGCCAACCTTTTAAAACCTAGTCATCAAGCTAAAGAGACAAGATTTATATTCTATACATGAAACGATAATAATATAAGGCAAGATATGAAGAGCAATACAAGTTCAGAACCCTCTTCTTTCCAGGATTCTGGCAATAACAAGCACAAAAAAGGATGAGTCCATTTAGGATCAAAGTCTCAACTTGGTTAGTGGAGGAACTGATAACCTCTAACATGGCAGGCCCTCTGGCAGAAGCTTAGGGTAACTAATATGGAGTGTGCCTAAGGCAGAAGTGGAATCTCCTCTCTCCCACACTGAGTCTAAATCTTGAACCCTTTGAATCTCAATCTTGAACCTGAGGAAAAAGCTGGATCTTTGAAATAAACCCCATGTCCATGTACCTCTACAATAGAAAAGACCACAGACCTGCCTATGCTTGATTGCAGATGAGATCAACAGAATGGGCTGGTCTCCTTACAACATGAAATTAGGAAGCACAAGGACCCATTGGACTTGACAGTAGACAGGGAAAGGGTGTTGCGTAAGAAGAGTGACATATAATATTACTAGTAAAATATGGATCGATGTTCTGGACTTTGGCCAGTCACGTTTGTCACTCCTCCATGGGGTAGAGAGAGCAGAAGAGTTGACAGTTCCTTCCTCTTCAGACTAAGGAGTATAAACATTCCTCTCTAAGAACCAAATGAAGAATAAGCAACAGTATAGGAATACACAACAGACATAGATGACCTCAGGATAGAGTGATTAGTGATTATTTAAGAGTTCATGATATTAAAATAATTCTAGTTATTCCACTCTGCATTATCTCTGACAGAGGACCATCCAGACCCTAGTAATGTAAACTTTGTACTTTACTAGGAAGTTTGAATTTGAGAAATGGGTCATTTTGATGGGCTGTATAAACATACTAGGCAGAGAGAACAACATGAACACAAAAGGCAGAAAAGCAGAATGACTAAACAAGTAGGTTCGACCACATCATTGACAATTATGATCACCAGGCTTAATCGGTTCAGACTTTATTCATTAGGCAGAAGTAGACCAGTGAAGATTATTAGGGAAGCAACAATCCAAAATATGTTTTAGAAAGAATATAATTGCTGTATGAATGATAATTCCTGTCAAAATACTGCTCATGAACTGCATCACTGTCTCTAAATTGCTTTTTGTGTTCTGAGACATTCATCTCCAGAACCAGTATGGCAGTGTAGAGATAATATACATGCTACTGTATTCTTGTGTTGTGACATATATCACATTGATCACAGTCTTTATTTTTGCTGGATCCTGAATTTGGTGTCAGAATCTTTCTCAACACACTTCTAGCAGTCCTGATCAATTGATGAAACTCCTTTGCATGGTCTGGCATTGTAACAGAGGACAGGATTTGGATTACATGTCCAGCACCAGCTCTGTTATCTACTTAGCTCTGTGGCCTTAACAAGGAACTTGGTTCCCCTAAACCTTAATTATAAAATGGGACTGATATTTACCTTGTGGGATTGTACAAAATAAACTTAACTAGCATCTCCCCCATAGTAACTAATATAGTCTTACTTTCCTATATAGTATTGTCATTAGTTCTGATAACTGTGTATCAATAACCTGTAGGGATATTAGGTGAACACTAGAGTGCTTAAAATCTTCTATAGGAATCCAGACCAGACTCAAATTGGCAAGAGTTGGTGGTTGTCAAGTTGGCAACCTACCTTCTTCTAGGAAAAGAATATATGTGGACTCCCATGAATACGGAAATATAGGAGCCTGCCATGCATTACTTCTTAATAGCTGCCAGTGTAAGTATGGAAGGGGGTATTTCAGGAATGAAAGGTCCACGAGCCCTATGGGAAATATGCCATCACTTGCCAATGGCTTCTAAACCAAACGACAAGAACTTCTGCCACCACTAGGAGGCCCCAGAGGGACATGCTCTGAATAGGCATGCCAGTAAATACAGTCTCTTTTTTGGGGGGGCAGCTGTTGGAGGAAACACCTGCTGAAAGGCCCTTAAGGCTTATAGACAAAAGGCGTGTAGATTTTGGTGTTTTCAGCAAGTAGGTCATGTAGGAGTTTTAGAAATCTCTCAGAAGTAGTTCAAGATCGATCTTCACATAAAGTGAAGAGTGTGATGTCTGAGTAGCCCTATTGACAATTATTTGTGGGTAAATCTTGTTAGAAGACCCAAAAATAAGCAAATGAGAGATTACCAGTATCTAAACTAGGTACCAAATTACATGGTAAATGGGTTGTTTAAATCATTTAAGTAGTGTATAGATGCATGTTAATTTGGAAACTAATTCTTGATTTAATAATCATCTTTTATATCCTGCAGGCATTTAAAAGAAGTGCACTTACTGTGAAAACCAACTTCTTCTGCATCTGCCTGATCGTATTTAAAGGAACAGAAGAAATGTTTGTAATTAATCTGCCCAGTAAATACCAGATCATAGCACTAGGCAGGTGCGTGTCTAGATAAAATTTCTTGCAGCTAATTTAAACTTTCTACACACACCAGTAGATAATCTCAATGTAAATAATACATTTCTTCTTGACCCTTTAAAGTAAGCCAACATGTAGAAGAGGATATTAACTTCTATTCTGTATCACATACACTTCTGTATCCTTTTAGCTTTTGTGGATAGATTTAAAGCATTTATGAAGATGGCATTTTGGTAAAATGTTTTAAAACTCAGATTAAATTTAATGGTGAGTGGAATTAGGTACCACTTTCCCATGTAAAGCCCCAAATGCGTATTAGATTCTTTTTAAACTTCTAAAATTTTTCTAGAAGTTTATTGTGTAGCCACTATCTCAGGGATGAGTTTTTATACTCTAGTTATTTCTATGCTTATACAAAAAAACTATATTCAAAGTTTTAAATTTTTCACACCTCCTTTTATAAAATGCATTTTTCAGTACAAATATATTTTTAAATATGAAGTTGTTCTTAAACTGAACTACACAGACTCTACTGAATTTAAAGAAAAGAACTTTTTTATGGGGTATGTGATCACCTGCAAATTACTTTGAAGCATTAATTTAAATTTCTATTTTTCTGTGGTGTTATTTTGTATCATCCTCGTTCTATCACAAAATAAAGGGGAAGTGGGAATCACAGGATATGTTATAAATTAATAACATGTTTTTTTTAAAACCTCTGTATTTTTCTTTGACCATCTCTACAGGGGAAAAAATACTGTTCCCTTGGTACTTGCCCTAAGTCTTGACAAAATTTGTATATTACTGTATCATGTAAATAAAAATACTATATGAAAATCTGAAACAAAATTTAACTTAAGTTTGAAAATAACTGATTCTCCATTTAGATAAACTTCAGATTTACCTCTTAAAATGAAAATGAGTTTTTAAAAACTATTAAATGACATCAATTAACTATTAAACCTAATTCCCTTCACAAATGATTTTATTGGTACTATTTAAATAAGATTTTAAAGATAATCTGTCTGCTAAATACTAAGAACACTTTGTGATACAGACCTTATAATAGGACATTACCTAAATATACCAAAAAGGCTAATTCCTTTGTGTTCTAGCATTGAAAACTAACCTTAGGATGTAAGCCAAAGCATATAAAGAAACTTGTATTAGGAAAAAAGGGGTTAAGAAATAGATTGGTTGCATATATAATGCAAGTTATGTAGGTATGTGCTTAATGCTATTAAGTCAGTTACTGTATGTTTGACCTCAATACACTAAGCTTTTGCCTTTCAGAACAGCTGGGTCTGCCAAGAATCATTTCCCAGTTCTCTTCATTGTAGATCAGATGACTCTCGCTTTATCACCCTTGGAGGCCACATGAAGGACAAAGCAGAAAGATCCACACACAAAACTAATGTTTATATGGGGGGGAGGGGGGTATGGCATGGAGGAAGGCGGGGTATGGCATGGAGGAAGGCGGGGGGGGGGGGGGCAGGGGGGATACACTTGGCCCTGATCTTCCAATGAACATAACAGAAGAGACCAATTGAGACTTGAAACCCCTGTGTTACTCCAACCATTATTTAGTTACATCCTATCCATCTTTTTACTCTTTCTATTGAACAGAGAGGCTCCTTTGGCTGCCTTGACTTTTGTAAATGTTTCACTCACTTAGTTGTGGTTTATCATTTGGACAGAATGCTACATCTGGGATTTTTCTCCCCTCCTTAACGCCTCAAGGGAAAATGGCTTCTGTATGCTTCATATTTGATACATGAACATACACCCTGTTCTCTTCATTTTAAGAAGCAAGCCTAAGTTTATTGGTAACAGAAAACTGCATTTCTCAGAAACAGCCCTTCCCTCTAAAATGAACTTGAAAATAACTTGGAAGGGTTCATTCCTTGACAGGTATATTAGCGAAGTAACTGAGAAATCTTCAATATTTTTGCATTACCTAAATATCTTTATATTAAAACATCCCAATAAGCCTGAGTGTAGCTGAGAGAAGTACTTTGGAATTGCCTGTTTCTGTGATCTTAATTCATCAATGGACATTTTTGGTATTTTGGAACCTAATCCTTCAAAGTTCAAAGTGGACTCTTCTTAAATTGGCTTCTAATGGATATAAGAGATACTTGACTTATGAGGTAGTTGCTACAGGTCTCCATGAAAGCTACAGTGTTACTCAATATGATTAAATTTCTGAGGAAAACGTGTATTTAGAGGATTTACGTTTAAGATACCTTGAATATGGGTGCATTCTACTTTATTATTTATATAATATACTTTTATTTTCAAATGTTTCTCTGCTCCAGTTATTTAGAAGCTAGGACTTCCTCATCACGGATTTAAATCAGCATCCCGTGTTAAACCCATGTATGCTATTACAAAAAATAAAAAACTAGGACTACACCAGCAGCCAAGATGCTGACATTTGGGCACAGTGATTACAGATGGTGGCCGTGGACAGCGATGCTCCTGCTGATTCGGCAGTGATTCAAGGCTGCTTTTCTGTGCTGACCTGCCCTTTGAGTCTTTATGCACATTTGCTTTGAGAAATACTTCCTGATTTTTGCTTTGTCTAAACCGACTTCCTTTATCAGACTTAGAAGCACATACCTTCTTGCGGCCTGTGGCTGTCCACGTCTAGAACCAGATTTTCTTTGTGTATATATGTTCACTGTTTTAAAATATATCACCACTTAGTCAATATACTTTAATAGATGTCTTATGAAAGAAATATATTCATTAAAAACCATAGGTTGATGTGAAAATAATTGTTTTATTCTTAACACAGAGACTAAAGAGAACACATCTTTTTTTTCCTCCTGCCCTCCCAAAAGAACAATCTTTACATAAGAAACTATAACATAGATATGACATTATTTTTGCCAATTGAATATGATAGTAAAGATGAGCTTCTCCTAATATAGAATGATATACGTTATTAACAGGGCCAAGTTAACATGAAACATGATACGAATCAATGCTTATGGAAGTGGTAATCTTGAACCACTCAAAAAAGATCAAAAGGATGAAATCTTGTATAAAACCATTTAACTTACACAGAATGATCCTAGAAGTTTAGAACTAGTGAACATGGGTAATTAAAAAAAAAACCACTTAAATTCAGTAAAATTCACTGTTTAATTGTATTAAAGTAAATTAGCATTTTTGAAAATAAGAACATGGTCTAATCTCTCTGCCTTTTTATAAAGAAATCAAATTTCCACATGTAATAAGGCATGTTCAAACTTCAAGCACTTTAAATTGCCTTCTCACAGTAATTAAAAAGATCATCACAAATTTAATCCCTGAGATATAATTTCTAAAGAATGAAATATACATTACTTGCATTCTAAAATGTAACGAAAACTAAATTTAAATACCAAAATTCATGATTTCCTTTAAAAAGAAGGACTTGATTTTCCCAGTAGGCTCACTGGATTTGCAGATTTCTTTTTAAGACAACAAATTGTAGAGTACATTTCCTGAGTAAACACTGTGGATTAAGGGCATTTTCTCTTATTTTCCCACTTGGATAACTGAATATTAATAAAACTACAATATGTCTTGGCCACTCTATAGTTAGAAAATAAAAGCCTCCACTGGGCTTGGGTCCCCATATACATTTATTTTTATATGGACAACAATGACTTTTCACCATTTTTTCCCTATGTGATTCTCAAAATGATCATTTCATTTATACGTAGCAAAAAAGTTAAAAAAAAAACCTTTAAGCACTGTTAATACTTTCACATTTGTTTGTGGAGATAGAGTTAGTTGATTTTCTTCTGATTTCTTCGATTTTTGGAATCCCACATGATTATAATGTTAAAGTATACCAAGAAGAACAGGAAGTTCAAGCAGGATACAAAACAAATCAATACAGAAAATAAGTCCGGTAGTTTCTGAGGAGGTTCCAGTGTGATAGTTATCAGTGTCAGAAGTACCATAGTGATGACTGAGATAAGAAACTATAAGGAGGGAAAAAAACATTACTGAGTAATATAAAAGATAAATTTAAATGTACTGGTAATATTTACTTATAGCTGTAAGTGAGCAGAATTGAAGGTAAAGGGTGGGGGCCCAATCTCTTCTACTGGTGGATCTCAACCTAGGCCACATGTTAGAATCATCTGGGGGTAGGTATAAAAATCTCAATGCCAGGCCACACTTCAGACCAATTAAATCAGAGTTTCTGGGGTAGGCCTCGGGATTTAAAAGCTTTCCACGTGATTCCCATGTGTAGCCAAAGCCTAAGAACCCCTATCATACTTAATACCACCCAAGTACTAAAGAAAGTTATCTGGAACAGACAATATTGCTAGTCAGGGTTAAATTCAGGGTATGCTCCAGGGTCTTGAGTCCCTATAGGATATAAAGTTCTAAGCTAATCTCAGAACTTGTCTATAAAAAAGCCTTCCATGGCAAATAGAAAATTACATTTCATATTCATGGAACACTTTCAATGAGCTAATGCTGCAGTAAGTCATGGTGGAGCATATGAAAGAAAATGTAATCTGGCCTCAAAGAGTTTTCAATTTGATTACGGGAATACATGAACTAATTAAATAAAATCACAAGGTCACATTTTATTAAATGCCAAAGTGAGTAGTAAAAATACTTCATTTATTGTAATTGTGTAGCAGTCAGTTTTCTTTAGACTAGTGCACTGTACAATAGAACTTTCTGCAATGATGGAAATGTTCTATACCTGTGTACATCAAAAGAGTAACTGCTAACTACATGTGGCCAATGAGCATTCAAAACATGCCTATTGTGACTGAGCTGAATTTTTTATTTAATTTTACTAAGTTAAAATTTTTAATGTGTCTAGTGATTACTGTATTGGACATTTTTTTTTTTTAAGATTTACTTATTTATTATTTGAGAGAGAGAGAGAGTGTGTGCACAGAGGAGAGGAGGAGGGGAAGATGGAAGAGAACCTCAAGCAAACTCCCTCCTGAGCATGGAGCCCCATGCAGGGCTCGATCCCAGGACCCTGCGATCATTACCTGAGCTGAAATCAAGAGTCAGATGCCTAACCGAATGAGCCACCCAGGCGCCCCTTCCGTATTGGACAGTTTAGCTCTAGACTATGAGCTCCTTTAAGACAAGGACCAGCCAGATCTTAGTCATTTTACCCTGGCATAGCACGTAAGTACACAGAAGCTGCTTAAGTAAATGTAGAAAGCAAGCAGAAATCATAGTGACTTTCATGAAGAATGTGGGACATAAATGGAACCCAAAAAGATGTTTTAATGGCTATATTATAACAGGATTTAAAAACCTGAATAGAGTAATGCAGTGCTCATTCCAGATGGAAGCCTGGGAAGGATAGTAACCAAAAAAGCTGACAAACAGGTATAAACAGGCCGCAAATATCCTCCAAAGGGAAAATCCCTGTCAACCTTATTGAAAAGTAAAAACTTCTGAAGTGAAATCATCAAATTTAAAGTTTCAAACTTAATGGGCACCTGCATGGCTCAGTCAGTTAAGTTTCTGACTCTTGGTTTTGGCTCAGGTCATGATCTCAGGGTTGTGAGACCGAGCCTCGAATCGGGCTCTACACTCAGCACAGAGTTTGCTTGAGATTCTTCCCCCCTCCCTCTCCCTTTTCCTCCCCCTCTGCTCCCTCCCCCCTTAAATAAAGAAAATCTTAAAAAGAAGAAAGTTTCAAATAAGAAATATGGGACTGGTTGAAATGTCATGACACTATGATCCTGAATCAGTGTTAAGGGGTATGTTAAAATTCCTCCTACTTTATTTTTTTTTTATTTTAAAGATTTTATTTATTCATTTGAAAGAGCGAGAGAGAGAGCACGAGTGGGGTGAGGGACAGAGGGAGAAGCAGACTCCCCGCTGAGCAGGGAGCCCAATGCAGGGCTTGATCCCAGGACCCTGTGATCATGACCTGAGCCAAAGGTAGACGCTTAACTGACTGAGCCACCCAGGTGCCCTAAAATTCCTCCTGCTTTAAACAAACTCCAGCTATTACCCCATTTGTCTGCTTCTGTTTACAGCAAAGTTTCCCAAAGGAGTTGCCTATAACTTACTGCATCCAATTCCCTTTCCATTCATTATTGAATCCAAACCAATTAGATTTTTACCTCAGTTGATCCAATGAAACTATATCTCAATAGCATCTGAAATAGCACATCACTCCCATCTCCTTGAAACACTTCCTTAACTTCCGTAACACTATACTCTTCTGGTTTCTTCCCACCTCAATAGTTAATCCTTCTCAGACAGCTTTGCTGGTTCCTTCTCATGTCCCCTACCTCTATGCATTGTAATATCCCAAGGCTCAGTACTTAGTCGTCTAATATACTCACACCTTTGGTGAGCTCATTCAGTGACATGACTAATTCTCATCTCTATGCCAAAGACTCAAATTATTGTCTCCAGCCTGGACCTCTCTCCCCTAAACTCCAGACTCATTCAAATGCATATGTAATAAGCATCTAAAACTACAAGGACAAGCTATCCTTAATAAGATTAACAGCTGACTTCTCATCAGAAAACACTGAGGCCACAAGGCAGTGGGATGGATGACATTCAAATTGCTGAAAGGAGAAAAAGACAAGAATTCCTTCTCTAGCAAAAATACCCTTCAGGGTGGCTCAGTTGGCTTAGCGATTGCCTTTGACTCAGGTCATGATCCCGGAGTCCTGGGACTGAGTCCCACATCGGGCTCCATGCTCAGCGGGGAGTCTGCCTCTCCCTCTGACCACCACCCCCCCCCGCCCCTGTTTATGCACTCTCTCTAATAAAATCTTTAAAAAAAAAAAAATACTCTTCAAAATGAAGGAAGAATTAACAAAAACAAAGTCAATACATTTGAAAACACTGAAATAATACAAAGTGTGTTCTCTAAACACATTGGAATTAAATGAAAATACAAAAACAAAGAAATCTGGGAAACCCCAAATAGATGAAGATTTATTTATTTACTTGAGAGAGCACTTGTGCAGGGTGGGGAGGGGGGTTGGGAACAGAGGGAGAAGGAGAGAGAATCTCAAGCAGATTCCTGGGTGAGCAAGGAGCCCCACACAGGGCTCTACCTCATGACCCATGAGATCATGACAACAAAAGTCATGAGTCGGACACTTAACCGACTTAGCCACCCAGGCACCCCTGGGAAATCCCCAAATATTTGGAAACTGAACAAGTTTCTAAGTAATTAATGAGCCAAAGAAGAAATCACAATGGAAATGGCCTATATTTTTAACTCAATTAAAAAATGTCAAAATTTGGGGCGCCTGGGTGGCTCAGTCGTTAAGTGTCTGCCTTCGGCTCAGGTCATGATCCCAGCATCCTGGGATCAAGCCCCGCATCGGGCTCCCTGCTCCGTGGGAAGCCTGCTTCTCCCTCTCCCACTCCCCCTGCTTGTGTTCCCTCTCTCACTGTGTCTCTGTCAAATAAATAAAATTAAAAAAAAAAAAAAGTGAAGGAAATCTACATAATAGGAGAAATATTTCCAAATCATGTATCTAGTCAGGGACCTGTATCAAGAATGTATAAAGAACTCTTACAACTCAAAAATAAAAAGCCAAGCCAATTAAAAATGGGCAACAGATATGAATAGGCATTTCTCCAAAGAAGATAATACAAATGGCCAAAGAGCACATAAAAAGATAAATAAAATCTTAAAAAAAAAAAACTGATGAACAGATAATGTCCATTACAATGGAATATAGTATGGCAATAAAACAGAATGAAGTATTGATGCATGCTACAACACAGATGAACCTCAAAAACATTATGCTGAGTGAAAGTAGCCAGTTATAAAAGCCTACATTTTTTTTTAAAGTAGGCTCCACGTCTGGCATGGAGTCCAACATGGGGATCAAACCCACAACCCTGAGATCAAGACCTGAGCTGAGATCAAGAGTCGGACGCTCCACTAAACCACCCAGGCGCCCCGACTACATTTTCTATAATTCCATGTTATGGTCTGAATTATGTCCCCACAAATTCATATGTTGTAGTCCCAACCCCCAACGTGAATGCATTTGGAGACAGAAACTTTAGGAAGGTTAAATTGAGGTAGTAAAGGAGGGGCCCTAATTTGATAGGATTAGTGTTCTTATAAGAAGAGGAAGAGCCACCACAGAACTCTCTACACACCCACACAAAGAAGAGGCCATATGAGGCCACAGCAAGGTTGCCGATAACCCAGAAAGAAAGGCCTCACCAGAAACCTTGATGAGGCACCTTGATTTTTTTTTTTCAACAGAGAGAGAGACAGCGAGACAGGGAACACAAGCAGGGGGAGTGGGAGAGGGAGAAGCAGGCTTCCTGCTGAGCAAGGAGCCCGATGTGGGACTCGATCACAGGACCCTGGGATCATGACCTGAGCCGAAGGCAGACGCTTAACGACTGAGCCACCCAGGCGCCCAAGGCACCTTGATTTTAGACTTCAAGCCTCCAGAACTCTAAGAAAATACATTTCTGTTACTTAAGCCACCTAGTCTGTGGTATTTTGTTATGGCAAAGCAAACTAATACATTTCATTTTTTGGAATGTCCAGATTGGTAAATATGTAGGTACAGAAAGTATATTACTGGCTGTCCACGGCTGGAGTTTAGGGTGGAATGGGATATGGCTGCTAATGGAAAGAGGGTTCCTTTTTGGGGTGATGGAAATAATCTAAAATTAGATTGTGGTCATGGTTGTACAACTCTATGTACATACTTAAAACCACCAAATTGCACACTTTAAATGGGTGGATTTTATGGGTGAATTTATGTGAATTATATCTCAAAAAAGCTATAAAAGAAAAAGATATTACTTTTTTTTTTTTTTAACAGTGGCATGCTAAGTCCCATCCCTTAAAAACTGAACAACTCATGGCACAGTTGGTTAAGTGTCCAACTCTTGATTTCAGCTCAGGTCATAATCTCAAGGTTGTGAGACTGAGCCCTGCATTGGACTCCTCACTGGGCATAGAGCCTGCTTAAGATTCTCTCTCTCCCTCTCTCTCCGCCCCTCCCCTCACAGCACTCTCTCTTAAAAAAAAAAAAAAAAAAAACAACTGAACAACTTACCAAATATTGTATAATTCTGGGAAAAAATGTAAAACGTGGAAGATATTTCCTAACAGAAATGGAAAAGGACTTCAATTGCAGTTCTTCTTCAGAAGTCTTTTCAAATATTGAAAAAGAAATTGCACAAGCTATAAAAAATGCCATTGTTGTCACAACTGAGGGCATTAGGAGTTCATCCTTCAGTAGAAGAGGTAGCATACTGTAAGAGAAAACAGGAAAAACATCAAAAGAGAATTGCTAATTCAAAACATAATCACTTTGTAAAAAATTTTTAAATGAGTTTATGAGAACTATACTGAAAACATATAAATATTGGTTTGACTCACCTAAATGTTGACACAAGTAAAAACCAAGTAGACATAAAAGGAATTTCACTTAAAACTAAGCAGACTGGTCTAAAATGATAAAGAAAAAATATTTTAATCTTAGGAAACAGAATTTCAATTCTTGTGAAAAATATAAACACATTTTGTCTGTCTGATCTTTGGGGTAGCTAAACAAACAAAAAACAGCCAGTAAGGTCTCCATATGGATCACTGGTTCATTTTTTTATATCAATCCAAACTAAGTGAGTCTAAACATAAAACAAGGTATCAACTCCTCCTAATAAATGAAAAACTGCTTCTTCCAATATTCCATTAATGGAACCTTTTTTTTCTTGTCATACAAGAAAAAAACAGCAGCTTACAGAAAGGATCAGATAAATTCAAACATTCAGAGAAAGAGAGCTTTTTCATGTTTCATCCTACTTGGGAAATAAATTAATTCCCAGTATAGTGGTTTCAAACTTCTTTTTTTATTATCTTCCATGTTACATATTACTAATCTAAGTTAAAAACTAAAGTTATAACAGGATCATCCTCTGCCACGGATGCGAGAACAACAGACACAAAGAATTATAAGAGGAAACAAGTTGATAATGGCAGAAGAAAAGAAAAGCGGAAAAAAACAAGTAGAAAGCAGCCAAATGAAAAGAGCAATAGTATAGGAAGAGGAAGTATAATGCCAATAAATGGAACTACTGGCTTTATGACAGAGTTTAGGGTCACAGGTCCCAATTCTGTGACCTCCTTACTAGCACCACTGGTCTCATTACCTTCTGGATTCTACTGTGGCAATGCTCAAGAAGAAGGGGACCTGAGTCCTAGTCCCAGCTCTGCCACTTACTGTATGACCTTGAACAAATGATTAATTTAACCATCTTTCTTAGGTGTAAATGGAAATAGTAGTAATACCTTGTATTGTTACATAATTGAAAGAACTCTTTTACAAGTATTATCTAATTTTTTAATAAAATAACTTTTTACTAATGATGGCAGTTGTTGAATACTTGTTACTATTATTATTATTATTTGGGGTCTCCTTATTTTAAAAGGTTTGAGCATTCTCCTCCTTTCTTAGAAGGATGACTTTTCCCCATATCAACCAGCATATGCAGTGTAAGGCCTGGGATTACAAACTGATTGAACTACCACACTAAAAGAAAATACTAGAGGACTTTCAATTTCACTACTTGATGCTTTTTAAATCAGACTGTATTTATGTTAAAAACATGCACGTAGTAGGTGCTCAATAAACAGTATTTTCTCTTTCTGGGTCTTAACTCTTTCCCATTTATTCATTCAGTAGTCATTTACTAAATACAAGTATTTATTGAAAACTTATGTACAATCACTGCCCTGAAAGGAATACAAAGAGGAATAGAACTCAGCCCTTGAACTCAAGGTACTTAGTATTTATATTTAAGCAGCAAAATCCCCTGCATCCTCAACCTCTTCTCTCAATCTTTTCCTTCACCACCTTGTTGAAAACAAATCCTGGCTCCCTTCCCCTGAGGAAAACGCTGCCCCTCGGCCCTCTCAACCTCACCTGTTTTGTTGTTCTTTCCATAGTCCTGAAACAACTTGACCCAGAGGGAGATAACCCCTTTGCTCTTTATCACTTCTTCCACATCAGTTCTCCGTCTCTCCACCCTAATAATCTCCATGTCCTCAGGCTTTATCCCTGTTAGTCCTCATCTTTGTCCTCATCCACCAACAAAAGAGTCACTTCCCTCATTACTCAGTCATTTCAAATCCTTACTCACGCACTCTCTACAACCCTACTCATCTTCATTCCTGGCAATTTTTACATAGATGATCTTCCAACACCCTGACTTCTCGTTTGCTGGAACTCCTCTCTTCTAGTGATCTCATTTTCATTCCTACACCCTTCGGTTATACTCAGGACTGTAACCCCTCCATAATCACAACGCAGCAACTGCATCCTGACCACTATCTCCTACCTTTTCAGCACTCCGGAACTTCAACAATCTTTTGATCCCAACAATCATTTGATCCCATCTTCAATCCATTATTCCTACCACCTCTTTCACTTTGCCTCACTCCTTTGGTTGTCTTTTCTTTTCCCTTCTTAACCAGCTTAAATTCTAAGGTCAACCATTAAAATCACTCCCATGCTTTCACTCTCAAGCCCTGTGCAAGCCCATTATCCTCACTAGACAAAACCACAAACCTGGAAAGACCCAACTCTCCACCTGTACTTATTCCAACCATACTGAGCAACTGCTCTTGAAGGAAACACTTCCCCACACTGTTTTCACTTTAAGGAATTATTTATTTTGAGAGAGAGACAGCGGGGAGGACGGGCAGAGGGAGAGAGAAAATCTCAAGCAGATTCCCTGCTCAACGTGGAGAAGCCCAAGGCAGGACTCATCTCACAACCCTGAGATCAAGACCTGAGCCAAAAGAGTCCGATGCTTAACCAACTGAGCCATCCAGGTGCCCCTGTTTTCACTTTGGATACATGATCATGATGATATTCAAGTGTCTACCACTATATATTTCTCTAGTCTGTTCTGTGTCTCTTTTGAAAAATAATCCACACCTTCTCATAATCTCATAATCCCAACAGCTCCAACCTGCTCTTGCCTAATGACCTTGCCTTCTTCTTCGTTAAGAAAATTGAAGCAATTAGAAGAACTTTAACAGATGCCACCATCACATCTACTCTCTTCCCAGCATCTATACCAATATACCCTGTTGCCTCTTTTTATTAAAGTGAACTACTCATGCATCTGTCCAAAGCCAGTCCTTCCATTCACACTCTGGGTCTGATCCCATCTCCCTTTCCAAGGGGTATTGCTCCAACAACTCTGACCTCCCTCCTGTATCATCAGTGTTCCCTCTGTACAGACCATTCCCACACCATTATTTCTCCTATCTTACAACCTTAAACAACAAGCCTCACTTGACTTTACTTTCTCTACCAATTATTGCTTTTATTTTTTCTCCCCTTTTCAGCAAAGCTCACCTGTTTACCTATCTCACACCATATATAAAAATTAACTCAAAATAGATCAAAGACCTAAACTTCTATAGAGCTAAGTCCATAAACTTCTTAGAAATAACATGAGAGTAAGTCTTTATTACCTTGGATTTGGCAATGGTTTGTTAGACATGACACCAAAAGCCCAAGCAACAAAAAGAAATAATAGATAAATTGAACTTCATCAAAATTAAAAACTTGAAAGTTTTTAAAACCTTAAAAAATGCTCAACATCACTAGCTATTAGGGAAATGCAAATCAGAACCACAATGAAATACCACTTCACACCCCGTAGGATGGGGGGGGGGCGGGGAAGGAAAATAACAAGTGCTAGCAAGGAGGTAGAAAAACTGGAAACATCATACATTACATTACTGGTGGGAATGCAAAATGGTATAACTGCTGTGGAAAACAGTTTGATGGTTCCTCAGTTAAATACAGAATTACTATATGACCCAGAAATCCCACTCCTGGGTGTAGACTCAAGAGTACTGAAAACAGGGGCGCCTGGGTGGCTCAGTCGGTTGGGCGTCTGCCTTCGGCTCAGGTCATGATCCCGCTGTCCTGGGATCGAGCCCCGCATTGGGCTCCTTGCTCAGCAGAGAGCCTGCTTCTCCCTCTGCCTCTGCTACTGCTCTGCCTGCTTGTGCTCTCTCTCTCTCGAATAAATAAATAAAATCTTTAAATTAAAAAAAAAAAAGAAGAGTACTGAAAACAAATGTTCAAACAAAAACTTATGCAGGAATGTTCATACTGGCACTATTCACAATAACCAAAAGGTGGAAACCCAAATGTTCATCAAATGATGCCTGGATGAACAAAATATAGTATATCCATACAATGCAATATTATTCAGGCATAAAAATGAAGTACTGATACATGCTACAACATGGATGAACCTTGAAAATATTATCTTACATGAAATAGATCAGACATAAAAAGCCAAATATTATATTATTCCAATTATATGAAGTATCCAAAATAGGCAAACTCATAGAGACAGAAAGTAATTTAGTGGTTACAAGAATTGAGGGATGGGAAGAGAATGGGCACTGACCCCTTAAAGGGTACAACATTTCTTTTTGGGGTGATAAAAATGTTCTGGAAGTAGACAGTGGTGATGGTTGCACAGCATTGTGACTACTGGTATATTTTGCCACAATTAAATAAATTTTAAAAAAAAAGAATTATCTATAGCTATCTTCAATTTCTCTCCTCTCTCCTCTCTCCTCTCATTATTTCTTAAACCCACCTTAATCAGGCTTTGATCCCTGCATCACTCCATCAACATTAGCCTTGTCAAAGTCACCAATGACTTCCATTTTGCTAAGGCAAAGAGTCTGTTCTCAGCCCTCATCTTGAGTGATCACCTCAGGATAAGAGGTGGGATTGATCTAGGGCTGGATTCAAGTATTCCAATGTGTTCTGGGCAAATATTATTTTAATATTGGGATAATATACCCCGACTGTCACCCAATTTCTGTGATAACCAGGAAAAAATTTTAATGCTCTTAAAACAAAGTAGTCTGATTAGGGATTGCCAATAGGGTCTAAACAAAGGTTTTGACAAAAGAAATAGCAAGGAGTCAACATATGAAAGTTGCTAAAGAGGTGAATGAAAAGAACAAAACTATTAAACAGTTGTGGAAATGAATGCAATGAAAAAGGCAAAGATGACAAACAGGCTCCAATCTGAGGAGAAAATCTCTTTGGTTTATTCAATTTTTTTATTAGCATATAAAAAATATATATGAAGAAACAGAAATAAGTATGTCAGTAATTCTATGAAACTTTCAGTTTAAAATATTATATTTATAAAGAAGTAAAATTATAAGAAATCATTCTGGAAAAATATAATTTTATGAATAATCTTATGCAACTACATAATAACATTTGTGTGGTTTTGTTTTACACTTGGGTGATTATATGTAGGTAATAAATTTATGTATATATTATAAACACATAATAATAAATAAATAAAACACAACATTTTTACTTACAATGATACCAAGAGAATGGACTTTTCATGTACTTGGAAAGAAAATAAAAAGAATGACAGTGCACAGCTAACCTTTAAGGAAAAAGGAGGGAGAATGAGATATAACAACTTATAAACTATAACAGTAGTTTAATTATGAATCTAAATAAAAATCATCTGAAGTAAAATTTTAAAGTTTAATGTAGTTTCTATCTAGAAGGAAAATATCTATACAACACTAATGCATAATATTTTATTCAAATTTAGTATAACATTTCTTGAAAAAACAATGATTATAAAGCTATATTTAACCACCTAAAACAAGTTCATTCAGACTCAGTTATTAATAAACAAAACAAAGACACAACAATCAGACCTTCATCCCCCCCTTGGAATCTCTGACAATTTAAATTAAAAAGCACTGAGGGCCAGAAGTTCAAAATCTAAAACTTGTGAAACAAATCTATTTTAGTGTTTTTAAAAGATATACGTCAATAAAATACATTAAATGTTTTATAAAGTCTTCATTTGCTATTTGGGGTTTAAAATTAAAATTACTTAGATCTATTTTCAGAAGTTTATGATCTGCATATTGGACATCCATCTACACACATCCAGTCCAGAGCAAATCCTATCTACACCACCTTCTAAATACAATATCCACCCACTTCTCTCCCTTCCCCTCTGCTGAGGGTGGCAGAGGAGTGGTCTAAACCACACTCATCTTTCTCCTGGACTACTGCAATAACCTCCTAATTGGTAACAGTCTTGCTTCCTTACAGTCCATTATGTACTCAGCCACCATATCAGATCATGTAAATTTCCCTGTTTAAAATCCTCAAATAGCTTCCCATTAACCCTGAGAATAAAATCCAAACTCCTATCTGGGTCCTGCCTTCCTCTTCCAGTCTATTTCTTACTGTCTCCCTCACGCACTTCATACCAGCCACTTCATACCAGTCCCTTTATGTGCTGAACATACCAAATGTGTTCCTGCTTTAAAGAAAAACTTCATTTTATCAAGTCAGAGAAGAGATCTTCTTGTGAATGGTTCCTTCTGGCCAGTCATTCAGCTCAAGGCTCAAATGTCACTTCCATAGAAAGGCCTTCCCTTTCAAGCTAAAGTAGTGCACCCTAACCAAAACCCACCAGCACTCCTTTCATATAACACTATTGTCCTCATAGCTCCCATTACTTCCAGATATTTTCCCATTAACAAATCTATTTTGTTTATTGTCCTTCTACCACTAGCATGAAAGGCCCCAATTAAGAGAGCAGGGATATGAGCTGTCATTCAGTTACACACCAGTACTTAGAAAAGGACCTGGCACATTAGAGGGCACTCAAAAAATACTACTTGAATAAATTAAATATGATCATTTTGCTGCTATACATATATTAGTGTTCATACTATCAATTACCTCATATAGACTTATACTGAGAAATAATTCAATCTTTATTGAAAGGAAAACACTTTAAAATAATTATGGGAAATGTTTTCAAAGTTCTCAGAAATATTCAGTAAGAATTCAAAACATCAACACTAATAAAAAAAGTCATTAATTAAATTGTTTTTAGTTTTTTAAACCAAAGGCTTATATTAAAACATATCAAACAGAATAAAATTAGGAAATTAAGAGAAAAAATGTTTTTTCTGGCTTATAATCCTAAAAGTAATTACCTCTAACACTGCTACAGTTACTCAAACTCTGAAATTCCATTCGATTATCTTTGAAATATACCTTTATTTAGCATGTTATTTCCTAGAAAAATAACATAATCTTAAGTAAGCTTGCAAATATTTCAAGTTAGGCTTATTAACAACATCAGAGCATTATTATTATTCCTTCTATTCTAAAAGTCCTATAGAAAATTAACAGATGATGTAGAATGCTCAGAGTTTATTCTCAGAATGAAACGAGAAATTGTCAATAAAAAGGTAATAACAAAGGAAAGAGAACATGAAACTATCGTTTTTATACTGGGGTACCCATATGCACTTTTGAAGTATTTTACTGTTATGCTCTGTTCTGGCTTGTTTTTGAAATGCAATGTAAATAAGTGGCCGTCCCAAAATTAAAACCCTAATTTCTAAAATGTTGTCTCCTTATAAGTCCACTAAGACTTTGCATAAAGTAAATTTTCTTGATATTTTAAAAGATATTTTTAAAATACCATCTTAGGGGCACCTGGGTGGCTCAGTCGGTTAGGCGGCTGCCTTCAGCTCAGGTCATGATCCCAGGGTCCTGGGATCAAGCCCCATGTCCAGCTCCCTGCTCAGCAGAGAGCCTGCTTCTCCTCCCTCTGCCTGCCACTCTGACTACTTGTGCTCTCTCTCTCTCTCTCTGTCAAATAAATAAATAAATAAATAAATAAATCTTTAAAAAAATAAAATAAAATATCATCTTAGAGACCAAGGCACAAAGAACCAAATTTTAAATACCACAGAAATACAACCAGGGAGGAATTTGTGAACTCACTCAGAGAAACCCAAAGTTGTAGGAAATATAACCAATTCATCTTCAAGTATAACCAAGTCATCTTCCTAAAACAGAGATCTGTCCCCTCTCCTCAAAACTCTTTTTTGGTACCTCTGGCACACAAATCAAACTCCAATTTTTTCAACCCAACATTCAAGGTCTTACCCGATTTGATCCTTTTCGACTCTTATCTCCCACTATATCCTTTCCTAACCTCAACATACACATACACACACACACACACACACACACACACAAGTCACACAAATTTCATTGTTTAATAGCTATTCCCAGCATTCCCTATCCTTTCCCACCACGGTATCCTCAAGTTCTTCCTCCTGCCTTGAATTCTCTTCTGCTATATAACCTCGTATTCCAAATCTTGCCCAGCTTTCAAAATTTGGTTCCAATCCCACTTACTCTAAGAAGCTGCCTAAAATCTGCCCCAGGGGCGCCTGGGTGGCTCAGTCATTAAGCGTCTACCTTCAGCTTGGGTCATGATCCCAGGGTCCTGGGATCGAGCCCCGCATTGGGCTCCCTGCTCCACGGGAAGCCTGTTTCTCCCTCTCCCACTCCCTCTGCTTGTGTTCCCTTTCTCACTGTGTCTATCTCTGTCAAATAAATAAAGTCTTAACTAAATAAATATATATGTATGATAAAATCTGCCCCAAAGTAATATCTCCCTTTCCCACACTATCATAGCACTTAATGTGTAACTAAAAGAACTTACTACCTTCTGCTTAATAGCATAATTATTTAAACATATGTCTATCCCCACTCTTTTCTTCTCTGTATTCCCTCATTGACTAATACAAAGCAGAAATTAAATAGTTGTTGAATTAAACTGAAAGATTCTGATTATTCAGCCTAGTATACAACACAGCACCAAAGTATGTCAGACACTCAATATATGTTCACCAAATATATGAATACCTTATTTTCCAGTCCAGTAAATCCCATACAGAGTAAGAAAATAATTATCTGTATTTTTAAAAGATCAGTTGCAGCAAGAATTAAGTATTTAAAGTAATGAGAAACTTACCAGAGTAAATCTGAATCCTTTGGGAGAGGGCTGAAGTGTTAATTTTATACAAGCAGGGAGCAGGCTCAAAAATGTAAAACAAAAGCTAAAAAAAGAATAAAAATAAAACATTTGTTTTCTTTGTAGAGGTATGTAATTAAAACAAGGAAATATTTTTTAATATAAGGATCACATTACTTACCAACTTGTTTATTTCAAATTAAAGGTTTTTTATTTATTAAATGTAAATTTAACACCAAATAACATTTAAATAAAATCCATGCATTGAAATATTTACAAACTTTTATACGTGATTATATAATACAGAAAAAAATACTACACTACTTATGTTATTTACAGAAAACATACACAAAGATAGATAGCTAAAGTCAATTCTCAAACACTCAAAATAAGAAACACTACCAGGCATAAAGAGACAATATATATTTGTAACACAAATATTCATAAAATTTACTCACAAGAGAACCTCTCACAAAAGTTGACTGATTTTCAGCCCATGGTAAATCAGAAAGAACAAGTTACAAAGGGAGTGGGCAGCTGCTAGAGCTTCTCCTAGTGATGGCTGATGGGCAGGGAGGAAAAGGAACTCAAGAGCAGAGCCATGTGGAGCCAGTTAGTACCATGGCAAACAGCTTTTGCAAGCCTTAAGGACAACTATTATAACACAAAACAATAACTGATTTTCTCACTGTTGGTGGCTTTGTGGTGTGTCAATGTGGCTCGGCTGAACTACAGTTCCCTGAATTCTCTCTCTAGTAGGCTGCCAGCTACAGTGGGCTACAAGGGATATTCTCAAAAGAATTGGAGGACAGAGGGAGGCAGCACCATTGTGTAGCGGGCACACACACACACACACAGCTTCTCCCAGTTATTCAAACACGAATCTTGGTGCTGTGGGGACGAGATTGTGCAGATGTAATGAAAGTCCCTCTTCAGTTGATTTTAACTTAATCAAAAGGGAGATTCTTGGATGGCCTGACTTAATCAATTCAAAGACTTTTAAAAGAGAGCTTAGGTCTTCCCTAAATCGAGATTCCAAACAGAAACTGGATTTGAATTGCTCTTCCTTCCCCTTAGATATTCCTTCCTGAATGCCTGCCTTGTGGACTTCCAGTTTGTTCAATCAGACCCCATGACAGTATAGGCCAATTTCTTGTAATAAATTCTCTCTCTCTCTCTCTCTCTCTCTCTCACACACACACACACACACACCCCTCCACTCATTCTTCTCTGGTTGAGCCCTGATTGATACACTACTGAAAATCATGACTCTTCAAGATAATGTTTAATCATGTTTAGTACACTTTGTTTAAGGGGGAGGGAAATAGGTAACAATCGAGAAAAGATGATCACTTAACATATTTCAAATAAAAGTTCTGCTATATAGAAGGATAGGTCTGTGTTATGTGGAAAATTCACTAATGAAGAACACCTCATTCCCTAATGACACCAGATAAATGAGATATTACCATAACACTTTTAGAGAACAGCTTATACAACACTATATACAAACTTTGTATCTCTTACCTGATTATTATCTGGATGTGACGTGGCAAAATATCCTTGATCTTCAGAAAGATACTGAAGCTGCACCAAATATTGGCTACTTTATCCTTAAAAGAGATTTGTTAGTTTTACATTCTGATATAATAGAAAGAAATATTAAACTCTATCAAAGTACAGCCCATAATCTCTAAATAAACTTTTGAGACATAAAGCTTTTGTTCACAATTTTATAACTTGCTTAAACTCTCCAAGGAATACACACATACACATACACACACACACACACACGCATTTTTCGTTTTTTGCAATGGGAGTTGACCTAAATCACTAGGCAACCATAATCTAGACATTCCCAAGAAATGTTTATTTTTTTCAAAGAGCAGCACACTATCCCTAAATACTTAAAGTTATTCATCTTTGGAAATTTTTCTAGGGAATCTTTTTTCCTAATTTGCAGAACACACATTTTTTGACCCATTTTATCACACACCTGAAATTATCTCAAGTATAACCTACTAGCAACTTACAATGACAAGAGTTAATTGCTAATAAATCAAGGTATTTAAAGACATTAGCAGTTGTGGTAGGATCACTTTCAAAATTAAATTTGTAACTACAGCTCTCTGCTTGTGAAACCTATCCTCTACCCAGCTGCTTAACTCATAGCTGTGTAAGCATAACACCAAGAAAGTAACTAACAGGGAAGAGCAAGATGGCGGAGAAGAAGGAGACCTAAATTTTGTCTGGTCCCAGGAATTCAGCTAGATAGGGATCAAACCATTCTGAACACCTACGAACTTAACAGGGGATTGAAGAAAATAATAGCAGCAACTCTCTGAACAGAAAAGCGACCACTTTCTGGAAGGTAGGACGTGCAGAGAAGTGAATCGGAGGCGATATTCAGGAAGACAGACCACGGGGGGAGGGAGCCTCCATCAGCAGCTACTGGCGAGTGATAGAGCAGCAGAGCACAAAATCAGAACTTTTAGAAGTCGGCTCCGCTGAGGGACATCGCACCAGTCGCTAAGTGGGGGGTGGAACACTTGCTGGGACAGTGTGGTCTCAGGACCCTCGGGGTCACAGAAAGACCGGGGGTGCCTGAGTGCGGCAGAGCTCCCAGGTATCGGAGTGGGGAAGCCAGCTGCAGAGATGGCGCCAAGGAGTGGGCTCTCAGATGGGGTTGCCATAAACCGTGATCCACGGCACAGTCGGGCCACCGCTCCTCCAGCAGGGACCCAACAAGCGGCAGATCCAGGAAGACTCCCCTTCCTCCCCGGGGAGGAGAGGCAAGGGAGCGCACCTCAGGGATCTGCTGGGTTTGGAGACTCCACATGGGGTCGGGTGCCAGAGACAGAAACAGTCACAGGCCAGGTGAGCACGGAGTGCGGCCGGAGACTGGGGAGACGGGAGTGACTGACTGCTTTTCTCTGGGGGCACACTAAGGAGTGGGGCCCCGAGTTCTCAGCTCCTCCAGGGTGGAGATTGGGAGGCCGCCATTTTCACTCTTGTCCTCCAAAGCTGTACGGAAAGCATGCAGGGAACAAAAGCTCCCAAGAGCAAACCCGACCAGATTACTTAGCACAGCCCCAAGCAAGGGCAGGGCAATTCCACCTCAGGCAAAGACATTTGGGAACCATGGCAACAGGCCCCTCCCCCAGAAGATCAGCAAGAACAGTCAGCCAAGACCAAGTTTACTGATCAATGAGAATGCAGAATGCCAGCACTAGGGGAATACTGCACATAGAATTCATGGCTTTTTTCCCCCTGATTCTTTAGTCTTTCAAAGTTAATTTTTAAAATTTTTTTTTCTTTTTCTATTTTTTTTTGAATTTTTCTTTTTCCCTTTTTCAACCAACATCTTATCAATCTCTTTTTTAAAAATCTTTATTTTTCATTTTTAGAGTCATATTCTATCCCTTCATTGTAGTTAACCTTATTTTTGGTATATATATAAGTTGTTCTCCCTTTAAAATTTTGGGATACAGTTTCTTCTAACAGACCAAAATATACCCTAAATCTCTAGTGTATGGCTTTGTTCTAGTCTCCTGCCTGATCACATTCTCTCCCCTTTTTTTTTTTTAATTTCTCTTCTTTCTTTTTTCAACCAACTTATCAATTCCTTTTATAAAATCTTTTATAATATTCATCTTTACAGTCATATTCTATCCCTTCATCATATTTACTCTTATTTTTGTACATATATAAGTTTTTCTTTCTTTAAAATTTTGGGAGGCAGGTTCTTCTAACAGACCAAAATACACCCAAAATCTAGTGTGTGGCACTGATCTATTCACCAGCCTGATCATATTTGATCATATTCTTTTTTTCTTTTTTTGCTTTCTTTTTCTTTTCTCTGTCTCTTTTTTTCTTTTTTCTTTTTTCTTTCTTTCCCTTTGTTTTCCCCCGGTTTCAGGTCTCTTCTGATTTGTTTAGTGTATATTTTTCTGGGGTCGTTGTTACCGTTAGCATTTTGTTCTCTCATTCACCTGTTCTCCTCTGGACAAAATGACAAGACAGAAAAACTCACCTCAAAAAAAAGAACAAGAGGCAGTACTGACTGCCAGGGACCTAATCAATACGGACATTAGTAAGATGTCGGAACTAGAGTTCAGAATAATGATTATAAAGATACTAGCTGGACTTGAAAAAAGCAGGGAAGATACTAGAGAAACCCTTTCTGGAGAAATAAAAGAACTAAAATCTAACCGAGTCGAAATCAAAAAGGCTATTAATAAGGTGAAATCAAAAATGGAGGCTCTAACTGCTAGGATAGAGGCAGAAGAGAGAATTAGTGATATAGAAGACCAAATGATGGAGAATAAAGAAGCTGAGAAAAAGAGAGATAAACAACTACTGGATCATGAGGGCAGAATTCGAGAGACAAGTGATACCATAAGATGCAACAATATTAGAATAATTGGGATCCCAGAAGAAGAAGAAAGAGAGAGAGGGGCAGAAAGTATATTGGAGCAAATTATAGCAGAGAACTTCCCTCATTTGGGGAAGGAAACAGGCATCAAAATCCAGGAGGCACAGAGAACCCCCCTCAAAATCAATAAAAACAGGTCAACACCCTGACATCTAATAGTAAAACTTACAAGTCTCAGAGACAAAGAGAAAATCCTGAAAGCAGCTCGGGACAAGAGGTCTGTAACCTACAATGGTAGAAACATTAGATTGGCAACAGACCTATCCACAGAGACCTGGCAAGCCAGAAAGG
Source organism: Halichoerus grypus (assembly GCF_964656455.1). Classification (NCBI taxonomy): domain Eukaryota; kingdom Metazoa; phylum Chordata; class Mammalia; order Carnivora; family Phocidae; genus Halichoerus; species Halichoerus grypus. Next base: position 136,898,516 of record NC_135716.1, read on the forward strand.
ACTGGCATGATATATTCAGAGCACTAAACGAGAAAAATATGGAGCCAAGAATACTATATGCAGCTAGGCTGTCATTGAAAACAGAAGAAGAGATAAAAAGCTAAAAGGACAAACAAAAACTAAAAGAATTTGCAAACACGAAACCAGTCCTACAAGAAATATGGAAAGAGGTCCTCTAAGCAAAGAAGCCTAAAAGTAACATAGACCAGAAAGGAACAGAGACAACATACAGTAACAGTCACCTTACAGGCAATACAATGGCACTAAATTCATATCTTTCAATAGTGACCCTGAATGTAAATGGGCTAAATGCCCCAATCAAAAGACACAGGCTATCAGATTGGATAAAAAAAACAAGACCCATTGATATGCTGTCTGCAAGAGACTTATTTTAGACCCAAAGACACCTCCAGATTGAAAGTGAGGGGGTGGAAAACCATTTACCATGCTAATGGACACCAAAAGAAAGCTGGGGTGGCAATCCTTATATCAGACAAATTAGACTTTAAACCAAAGACTGTAATAAGAGATGAGGAAGGACACTATATCCTACTTAAAGGGTCTATCCAACAAGAAGATCTAACAATTGTAAATATCTGTGCCCCTAACATGGGAGCAGCCAATTATATAAGCCAAATAATAACAAAAGCAAAGAAACACATCGACAACAATACAATAATTGTAGGGGACTTTAACACCCCCCTCACTGAAATGGACAGATCATCTAAGCAAAAGATCAACAAGGAAATAAAGACTTTAAATGACACACTGGACCAAATGGACTTCACAGATACATTCAGAACATTCCATCCTAAAGCAACAGAATACACATTCTTCTCTAGTGCCCATGGAACATTCTCCAGAAAAGATCACATCCTAGGTCACAAATCAGGTCTCAACTGGTACCAAAAGATTGGGATCATTCCCTGTGTATTTTTGGACCACAGTGCTTTGAAACTAGAACTCAATCACAAGAGGAAAGTCGGAAAGAACTCAAATACATGGAGGCTAAAGAACATCCTACTAAAGAATGAATGGGTCAACCAGGAAATTAAAGAAGAGTTAAAAAAATTCATGGAAGCCAATGAAAATGAAAACACAACTGTTCAAAATCTTTGGGATGCAGCAAAGGCAGTCCTAAGAGGAAAGTATATGGCAATACAAGCCTTTCTCAAGAAACAAGAAAGGTCTCAAATACACAACTTAACCCTACACCTAAAGGAGCTGGAGAAAGAACAGCAAATAAAGCCTAAACCCAGCAGGAGAAGAGAAATAATAAAGATCAGAGCAGAAATCAATGAAATAGAAACCAAAAGAACAGTAGAACAGATCAACGAAACTAGGAGCTGGTTCTTTGAAAGAATTAACAAGACTGATAAACCCCTGGCCAGATTTATCAAAAAGAAAAATGACACAAATAAATAAAATCATGAATGAAAGAGGAGAGATCACAACCAACACCAAAGAAATACAAACAATTATAGGAACATATTATGAGCAACTATATGCCAGCAAATTAGATAATCTGGAGGAAATGGATGCATTCCTAGAGATGTATAAACTATCAAAACTGAAACAGGAAGAAATAGAAAACCTGAACAGACCTATACAACCACTAAGGAAATTGAAGCAGTAATCAAAAATCTCCCAACAAACAAAAGCCCAGGGCCAGATGGCTTCCCAGGGGAATTCTACCAAACATTTCAAGAAGAATTAATACCCATTCTTCTGAAACTGTTCCAAAAAATAGAAATGGAAGGAAAACGTCCAAACTCATTTTATGAGGCCAGCATTACCTTGATCCCAAAATCAGACAAAGACCCCATCAAAAAGGAGAATTACAGACCAATATCCCTGATGAACATGGATGCAAAAATTCTCACCAAAATACTAGCCAATAGGATCCAACAGTACATTAAAAGGATTAATCACCACGACCAAGTGGGATTTATTCCTGGGCTGCAAGGTTGGTTCAACATCTGCAAAGCAATCAATGTGATACAATACATTAATAAAAGAAAGAACAAGAACCATATGATCCTCTCAATAGATGCTGAGAAAGCATTTGACAAAGTACAGCATCCTTTCTTGATTAAAACTCTTCAGAGAGTAGGGCTCAATATCATAAAAGCCATCTATGAAAAACTCACAACGAATATCATTCTCAATGGGGAAAAACTGAGAGTTTTTCCCCTAAGGTCAGGAACATGGCAGGGATGTCCACTATCACCACTGCTATTCAACATAGTACTAGAAGTCCTAGCCACAGCAATCAGATAACAAAAAGAAATAAAAGGCATCCAAATCAGCAAAGAAGTCAAACTCTCACTCTTTGCAGATGATATGATACTTTATGTGGAAAACCCAAAAGACTCCACTCCAAAACTGCTAGAATTCATACAGGAATTCAGTAAAGTGGCAGGATATAAAATCAATGCACAGAAATCAGTGGCATTCCTATACACCAACAACAAGACAGAAGAAAGAGAAATTAAGGAGTCAATCCCATTTACAATTGCACCCAAAACCATAAGATACCTAGGAATAAATCTAACCAAAGAGGCAAAGGATTTGTACTCAGAAAACTATAAAATACTCATGAAAGAAATTGAGGAAGGCACAAAGAAATGGAAAAACATTCCATGCTCATGGGTTGGAAGAACAAATATTGTTAAAATGTTTATGCTACCTAGAGCAATCTACACATTCAGTGCAATCCCTATCAAAATACCATCCACTTTTTTCAAAGAAATGGAACAAATAATCCTAAAATTTGTATGGAACCAGAAAAGACCCCGAATAGCCAGAGGAATGTTGAAAAAGAAAAGCAAAGCTGGTGGCATCACAATTCCGGACTTCAAGCTCTATTACAAAGCTGTCATCATCAAGACAGTATGGTACTGGCACAAAGACAGACACATATATCAATGGAACAGAATAGAGAGCCCAGAAATGGACCCTTAACTCTATGGTCAACTAATCTTCGACAAAGCAGGAAAGAATGTCCAATGGAAAAAAGACAGTCTCTTCAACAAATGGTGTTGGGAAAATTGGAGAGTCACATGCAGAAGAATGAAACTGGACCATTTCCTTACAGCACACACAAAAATAGACTCAAAATTGATGAAAGACCTAAATGTGAGACAGGAGTCCATCAAAATCCTAAAGGAGAACACAGGCAGCAACCTCTTCGACCTCAGCTGCAGCAACTTCTTCCTAGAAACATCGCCAAAGGCAAGGGAAACAAGGGCAAAATGAACTACTGGGACTTCATCAAGATAAAAAGCTTTTGCACAGCAAAGGAAACAGTCAACAAAACCAAAAGACAACCGATAGAATGGGAGAAGATATTTGCAAATGACATATCAGATAAAGGGCTAGTATCCAAAATCTATAAAGAACTTATCAAACTCAACACCCAAAGAACAAATAATCCAGTCAAGAAATGGGCAGAAGACATGAACAGACATTTTTCCAAAGAAGACATCCAAATGGCCAACAGACACATGAAAAAGTGCTCAACATTGCTCGGCATCAGGGAAATCCAAATCAAAACCTCAATGAGAAACCACCTCACACCAGTCAGAATGGCTAAAATTAACAAGTCAGGAAATGACAGATGTTGGCGAGGATGTGGAGAAAGGGGAACCCTCCTACACTGTTGGTGGGAATGCAAGCTAGTGCAGCCACTCTGGAAAACCGTATAGAGGTTCCTCAAAAAGTTGAAAATAGAGCCACCATATGACCCAGCAAATTGCACTACTGGGTATTTACCCCAAAGATACAAATGTAGGGATCCGAAGGGTTATGTGCACCCCAATGTTTATAGCAGCAATGTCCACAATAGCCAAACTATGGAAACAGCCAAGATGTCCATCAACAGATGAATGGATAAAGAAGATGTGGTATATATATACAATGGAATATTATGCAGCCATGAAAAAAACCAAAATCTTGCCATTTGCAATGACGTAGATGGAACTAGAGGGTATTATGGTAAGTGAAGTAAGTCTATCAGAGAAAGACACGTATCATATGATCTCACTGATATGAGGAATTCTTAATCTCAGGAAACAAACTGAGGGTTGCTGGAGTGGCGGGGGGTGGGAGGGATGGGGTGGCTGGGTGATAGACATTGGGGAGAGTATGTGCTATGATGAGTGCTGTGAATTGTGTAAGACTGTTGAATCACAGACCTGTACCTCTGAAACAAATAATACATTATATGTTGAAAAAAAAAAAAGAAGATAGTAGGAAGGGAAAAATGAAGGGGGAGAAATCAGAGGGGGAGATGAACCATGAGAGACTATGGACTCTGAGAAACAAACTGAGGGTTCTAGAGGGGAGGTGGGTGGGGGGATGGGTTAGCCTGGTGATGGGTATTAAAGAGGGCACGTATTGAATGGAGCACTGGGTATTACATGCAAACAATGAATCATGGAATACTACATCAAAAACTGATGATATAATGTATGGTGATTAACATAATAAAATTTTTAAAAATCTGTTTTTTAATCATTCAAAAAAAAAAAGAAAGAAAGTAACTATCACTGACAACTGTACCATCCCACTTCCCTCTGTCGATCAAAGAAAATGCTCTTCAGATTTTGAGGGCAATAAGTGAATGGAGGTGGCCAGCAACACCATCAAACATATATGATACTCATTTTTATAATTATCCTGATAAATACTATTTCTGAAATGGAAGGCAAGGCAGATAACCAAGCAGCTTAGATGGGGAATTAACTTTTCTTTATATAGGTTTTAAGGTTGAGGAAATAGAAAGAAGGAAAAAAAAAACAAAAGAAGTAAAGAACACAATTTTCAAAATTCAAACCACAGCTCTGCCATGTATAAGCTACATGAATCTCTGACCTCAGTTTTCTGATCTGTAAAATGGATACAATAGCTACCTCAGTCAGAGCTATTATAAGAATCAAATAAAATCACATGTGAAGTATGTGGTACCTAGTAAGTAAGAGTGGTGACAGTAATAGTGATTATTTATGATTATCATTATCAGTAGCAGCAGTATCCCCATCAACATATAAGTCGCATATTCCTGTTCCATCACAACACCAAACTCTTTCTTGATCTCTTTCAAAATGCTACTACCATCTTCCTATAGATCCTTGGAAAGATAATCTATAGCAATTTATATATTCAAAAATTAGAAAGATATATATGCTTTTCTAATTCTTTTTAAAAGAAATGTTTATCAAAAGCAAATTATCTATAAATATGTTGTCTCTAACTTTATTAAAAGGCCTTTTTGTTTCAGAAAAATGGTTTGTTTAATTTAATTACTAAATCTAAATCATCAAATTATCCATGTAATAAAAGTTTAACAAGAGTGATTAAGCTAGCATTAATGAAAGATTCTAATTAAAAATTACTATGGATGAAGGTTATATAAGGAATTATGAGATCTTGCTGAAGCAAACATGATTATTAGTTTAATAAATAATGTCCTAAGACTAAAAAGAGAATATAAACCAAAAAATTAGAGCTGTTAACTTTGTAGCTGCAACTTCTCATGCTGTCTTTCACTATGGATCTTATTTCATTAGAAAAATATATAATTTAATTATGGATTTCATGATGGCATAAATATTATCTATTCACTTACTGTACTAGAAAATGCCAGCCGAGCTAGAGGTTATATACTGGATTAAATAACTGGCAAGGAATTACTGCAAGGAGAGCAGCTAAAGTTACTATTCCTTGTGTGTCTTCTACATGAAATCCCCAGAGGTCACAGCAAAGGTAGTGTTAACAGAAAGGAGTGAGAAGACATTTTTTAAACATACCTCAAATAATCCACGATCAACTGGGAAGAGTCTTCTCAGAACTTGCTGCATTTGCTCCCTTTCTGTAAAGAATGGCAGCCAGCAGAGAATGAAGGAAGCCACAACTGTACAAGCTAGCTTAATTAACAACACAAACCTAGAACAAAAACAAAGGTACCCAGTAAGACAGGGAGAGGTTAATAATTCTGAGAAATCAGTCTCAGTCTCACTAAAGTTAATAATAAATACAAATGTATGGTAATGGTAAATCTATGCTACTAACAAAGGCTTAATATGGGAGTCTACTCAAATCAGAGTTAAGAAATTCACAATTATTAAGGTGTATAGCTCTCCAACAAAATGAATATCACCATCTTAATTAACATTTAACTTATACACCTTTCCAATGCAGCCATGATCAAATTGGGATGTATTTCTAAAAATATAAAATGTAATATGCTCTAAATGGGTGAAATTCATAGCAATGCTCTAACAAGCCAATCCACATTACCTCCAGTAAATGTACATTGATCAAAATATTTCTCTAGTTAGGAAGATTTAAAATAAAATAATAGAGAACATGACTTAATCTCTCTTCCAACTCACCCCACGGTCAACACGGTAATAAGAAATCACCTAAAGGCAAAATGAAAGACCATCTTCTTTCTGGTAAGTATGCCAAATAAATTCTCTGAAGTACTTTTTTAAAATTCTGATGTTTAAAAGCCACTCACCCCTTTCCTTTCAGGCCTTTTTTAAAACACTTGCCAAGTAAGAAGCAAAAAAATGGCAAGGAATGGTAAAGTTCCATCTGTTTATAATTTATAGCTAAGCAAAATGCCAGTGAGCCTAGCAGGTCCCAGTCACAAGATACTCCAAGAACACCCCACAAAGCAAAGCCAAGACTCACAGAATTATATATGTTCCTATGTCAAGGAAATTAACTCAATAATTAAAAGAGATAGATCTTGCATTTTATAGAGCATATTTTTATGTGATTTTAAAATAATATATAATGAAGGCTATTTCTAAACAGAAATTGTAAGTATTGAAGTGATAAACTAATATGAAACAGTATATAATGGCCTCAAATATATTAAAACGACTGCTAAACAGAGCAACTGATTTGTTTAGATTTAAAAGATCACTAAATAGTTAACACATAACTTTGTTTCTGCTAGACTATTGCACAGTATTATTATAACAACATACCAAAATCTAAAGAAAACAATGGTCCAAAGTAAAACACACACACACACTTACTGATATTACCATACTTTCCTCTATAATATGCATCAATATTATAAATTAATATATGTTCTTGATCAGAAACTAATAACCTTATTATAGTAAAACAACATCACAATTAGATTTTGCAGTTCAAAATGGTTGAGCTGAGCTCTCACGTTTACCTCCTCTTCTTCCCGAGACCCCCTTAAAATGATAGGGAATTTTATTTATTTTTAATTTTTTTAATGATTTTATTTATTTATTTGACAGCACAAACACAAGCAGGGGGAGTGGCACGCAGAGGGAGAGGGAGAAGCAGGCTCCCCACAGAGCAGGGAGCCCAATGAGGGGCTCGATCCCAGGACCCTGGGATCATGACCTGAGCCAAAGGCAGACACTTAACCGACTGAGCCATCCAGGCACCCTTGTAGGGTATTTTTAAAAGTAAATATGCACAGCTGTAAAGAGAATAGGAAGATGGGTTACAACAGATGAAGATTTCAACACATTTCTAGAAGACAGAGGACACAGAAGCATAACAAATAAAATAGGATGAAAGAAGCTAGAGCTTAGAAAATGCAGAAGAAGCCTGAGCAAGCAAGGAGCCAATCCACTCTGCAAGCCCCTAGAGAACTCAAGAAACACCAAGTAGGTTAGAGGGCTTGAGGAACATGTTAAAAAGAAAACAGGAGGATTAAATGAAAATGCCTACATGGAGACGTCCAATTCCACCTTACTCCTGTGCAGAGAGGTCACATGCAACTTTTTCTTCTGCCTTATTCTTTTTTTTTTTTTTAAATTCCATTTTTTTTTTTTTAAAGATTTTATTTATTTATTTGAGAGAGAGAGAGAGAGAGAGCACATGAGAGGGGGGAGGGTCAGAGGGAGAAGCAGACTCCCTGCTGAGCAGGGAGCCCGATGTGGGACTCGATCCCGGGACTCCAGGATCATGACCTGAGCCGAAGGCAGTCGCTTAACCAACTGAGCCACCCAGGCGCCCCCATTTTTTTTTTTTTTAAAGATTTTATTTATTTATTTGAGTCTTCTGCCTTATTCTTAAATAAGAATAGATACATTAGGATCAAACAGACATTTTAGAAAACCCTATAACAAGAAAAAAACCCAAAATGAAAAGGGGAAAAAAACTGACCCTAGAAGAATGGAAATAATTCAAGGAATAGTAGGAAAAAAAGAGTAAATTCTAATTTAAGATGGGATTAATAAAATAAATGAAATTTAATAGAAGTATTAGAGATAAAGTCATGATAATCTAAACCATAAAAAAAAAGATGAAGAGATGCTCAACACAGAGGTGAAGGGGCACCGGGATGTCTCTGACAGTTAAGCGGCAGACTCTTGATTTCGACTCAGGTCATGATCTCAGGGTCATAAGATCAAGCCCCATATAGGGCTCCACGCTCAGTGGGGAGTCCGCTTGGGATTCTCTCTCTCCTTCTCCCTCTGCCCCTCCCCTCACTCACATGCACACGCTCTCTCTCTATTAAGTAAATCTTAAAAAAAAAAAAAAAGAGGTGTAAGCTCTAACATCTGTCTAATAAGCTCAAGAAAGAGTGAAGTGAGAAAATCATCAAAGAAATAGAATTTCCCAGAACTGAAGAACATGAGTCTTCAAAAAGAATGACTCACAGAGTATCCAAAACAATTGTTGCAAACACCTATGCCTAAACAAATCATTGTTTAATTTCAGAGCCCAAACAATAAAAAATAGTAACAGCAAGAGCAGTAACAACAGATAATAATAGCAATAAATACTCATATAGAGCTTAATATTTCCCAGGTACTGTTTTATTTATAAATAATAATTAAACAATAATTCACTTAATTCTCAAAACAAGCATACAGGGGCGTCTGGGTGGCTCAGTCAGTTAAGTGCCTGCCTTTGGCTCAGGTCATGATCCCGGGGTCCTGGGATCGAGCCCCGCATCGCATCGGCCTCCCTGCTCAGTGGGGAGTCTGCTTATCCCTCTCCCTCTGCCCCTCCCCCCGCTTGTGGTCTCTCTCTCTCTCTCTCTCTCTCTCTCTCAAATAAATAAAGTCTCAAAAAAAAAAAAAAAAAAAAACAAGCATACAAAGTGGGGCACCTGGCTGGTTCAGTCTGAAGAGCACTGATTTTTGATCTCGGGGTTGTGAGTTCAAGCCCCACGTTGGGCACAGAGATTACTTAAATCAATAAGTAAACATAAAAAGGGGCACCTGGTGGCCTTCGGCTCAGGTCATGATCCTGGAGTCCCAGGATAGAGTCCCGCATCGGGCTCCCTGCTCAGCAGGGAGTCTGCTTCTCCCTCTGACCCTCCCCCATCTTATGTGCTCTCTCTCTCATTCTCTCTCAAATAAAATGAGGAAAGTACATAGTGGTTAAAAAAATGTGTCCCTACAAAATGACATAATCCCAAAAGCTTCAAGACTTTGATTTTAATCACAGAGGACATACCACTACAAATTCACCAGAATGGTTAAAATGAAAATGACTGACAGCTGGTGAAGATGAGCACCTGGAAATTCCACATTGCTTCTAATGGGAGTGTTAATTGGTATAACATGCTTAAAAATCATTTGGGAATATCTGAAATTAAACGTGTGCACACCTGGGGTGCCTGGGTGACTCAGTCAGTTAAGCGTCTGGCTCTAGATTTCAGCTCAGGTCATGATCTCAGGGTTGTGAGATCAAGCCCTGCGTCAGGCTCCACACTGGGCATAGAGCATGCTTAAGATTCTCTCTCTCTCTCTCCCTCTGCCCCTCCCCACCTCTCTCCCTCTCTAAAAAAAATAAACATGTGCACACCCTATAACTCAGCAATTCCACTCATAAGAAATATATCTAGGGCACCTAGGTGGCTCTGTCAGTGAAGTGTCTGACTCTTGATATCAGCTCGGGTCTTGATCTCAGGGTCATGAGTTCAAGCCCTGTGTTGGGCTCCATGCTGGGCATGGAGCCTACTTAAAAAAAAGAAAAAATAAAAAAATATATATGCAATGTGTACAAAGAGACATTTACAAGAATGTTCATAGCAGCATATTCATCATAGCCAAATCCTGGAAACAATCCAAATGTCTCTCAGTAATAGAATTATGTGTATTCATTCAATGGAATATAGAGCAATGTAAGTGAATAAGCTACAGCTACACACAAGTACATGAAAAACTCTCACAAATGTTGACCAAAAATACCAATCACAAAGGAATACCTATTGTGTTGTCTCTCTTATATAAAGTCCAGAAAAGGAGGAAAACTAAACTATAAGATTAGCAGTTAGTATGTGGCTATCTTTGGGAAAGGAAGACAAAAGCACTTGGCAGTTGTACAAGTGTAGATGTTGGACACAAGCAACGTTCAGTTTTTTTGACACAGGTAATAGTTTGTCAATGCACTGAGCTACACATTTACATTTTGCGCACTTTTCTATATGACTGTTACATTTCAAAGTAAATATAGTTTTAAAAATCTTGTAAATAACTTTTTTCTTTAAATCAGTGTTCTTGATATTACCAGAGTATCAGATGGCCATGATCCCAAAATGCAAAACAAAGAAACAAAAAAGTCAACTTGGAAAGTGGACAGAATAAAAACTCTGATTTAAATCTTTTGCAAGTCCTTTGACAAATACACATATTAAATTTGTTATAACTAAAACAGATTGGCTTCAAAAGGAAAAGCTATTCATCAATCATGTTGCTGTAGATTATCTTTTTTTTTCTTTTGGGGACAGATGGGGACAGACAGTAACAGTTCACACATCAGAAGACAAGCTGGAGAGCCATGTCCAGATTTTATCAACTTTCCTCTAAGATTTGTTTGAATGTTCCTTATTTTACACTTCAAAAAATTACACGCATAAAATCCACATAAATTATAATTATTCAATTTTAGTTCCCCAAAGCTTGCAGTTACCACTATCTGTAAGAGAAACACTTTGGTTTAAAACTCAAAAAACTGTAAGATTGTTTTCCTTTTGTCAGTGTTGGATGACATTTACAAAAGACAAGATAGGTGATACCTCTTTAGAATTAGGAGAGCATAACCATACTTGCACTCTTTTTCCAACTCTCCAGAAGAGCTAATCCATGACCCACATTTTGTTCCCAAGCTAAAGGGTGTAAAACAGCAATTCTACTTTCAATTAATCTGTACTTTACCCTTAAAATAAAAGCTTGGTGAAAAGAGTCTTTTATATTGTTGTGAAAAATAGTTTATATAAGCAAGTACCCTAGCAAATAAGACATTACTGGATGACAACATTATACACACTAAGCCCAGATTTCAAAAATATGCATCTGACTTCATTTATAAATTAGCAAAGGATACTGAAAATGTCCATAGTCGATAAGAATAAGGCCTGGATACAGCAATATGCATAATGCATGAGCAATCTGTAAAGAAAAATATTGTGAGAAAGGAATGTTACTCAAATCAAACAGGGTAAAATTGCTGTTTGATTTAACACAGCAAATGTCCCCCCCTCACCTTCTATTTACCAAAATATTCCTTTTTACAAAACAATTCTCTAAAGACTGAAGTTTTCATGGAGGTGACATAGTATACCTCAGTAAAAAGAAAAAAAAAAAATCACTAAAAGATATTTGTCAGAGAAAGCACTTTTAGATATACAAATCAAAGAAGTTAATCTAATGATTGACCCAAAGGAATATCGGTTAAATGGGAATAAGAGAATATACAATGACTTCTCAAAATTCCTTCCAGTTTAGTCATTCTCACAAGCCAATTCAAAATTCAGATTTACCAGTAAAGCCATAAATTCAGCAGTACCTAACTTCTCAAATTCAATGCATCTTATTACTAGAGTTGAACGTTAAAATTATTAGTCTAAGTTGATGTTTTCTAAATGAAAATTAATTAACAAAAGAATCACTGCTCTACAACAGCCTATTGCCCAAAGCATGGCTTCTATAAGCTCTATACTTTAATAGTTAAGCCAATAAAACATTTCAGAGATGACATTTCAGGTTGCTTTAAGACTTACTTTTTTCTTGGTTGAGATTTCTTTTAAACACCAACAGTATAACACCACTGCAGGTATATAAATCAGCAAATCAGCAATTAACACTGAAAAAACAAGTAAATCATTTTAAACATGAGTCCATTAGGATTTACAATAACCTATTAAGTGCCATCCTCCCCCCTCCAACCTCGAGTGGGAATTCTGTTAACAGAAGGCTCTCACCCACTCTGGACAAGGCCTTTACATCTAGCCCTTTCCATTCATTCCCTTCACCTGTGCCTAATTTCAACTGCTATGGTGCTACAATTATGATTAAGAGACCCCTAATTTTCTCTAACAAATTCACATATTAAATCAGTTAGAAGTGTCCAAAACTAATTCCCTCTTTGCTCTGAGACTTAAAAATTAAGAATACTCAAAGGAAAGGAAAACAACATTTTTTCCCCAGCATCTGTATACTCCAAATTATCTGGTGTGAAGTGTACCTCAAATGTGGCAAATCATGTAAGAATCCTTCTTAAATGTTAATATTTATAAAAACTGCATAAACTTTTGCTAATTAATGCATATAAAGAGCTTGACAGACCCAGGTAAGGAGGAAACTGAAAAAAAAAAGTTTAAAATTTAAAAAAAAAGGGCGCCTGGGTGGCTCAGTCGTTAAGCGCCTGCCTTCGGCTCAGGTCATGGTCCCAGGGTCCTGGGATCGAGTCCCGCATCGGGCTCCCTGCTCGGCGGGAAGCCTGCTTCTCCCTCTCCCACTCCCGCTGCTTGTGTTTCTGCTCTCGCTATCTCTGTCTCTGTGAAATAAATAAGTAAATAAATAAAATCTTTAAAAAAAAAAATAAATAAAATTAAAAAAAAAAGTCATAATTTGGAATGTTCAGTTCTTTTAGAACAAAGAAAAACAAATACATCAAGTTCTTCAACAGTACAAAATAGCTATCCAAAGGGCCTATTTTTTTCTTGTTCCACACTAACTATGGTGTCCAGAATAAAGTAAATGACAGTAAACTGTCAGTTTTAGATGCATGCAATCTATTTTTAGCTCTAGCTGCCACATTTAAGGTGACACTGACAAAATGGAATATATTCAAAGGAGCACAACCAGAGGCCTCAAGTCATAATCATACTCAACAAGCTGGCCATCTAAGAAATAGTTAATGTATCTAAGAATATTTAACCTGAAGAAGAGGTGACTTCAAATGTTTGTAGGGTGTTAGGTATACAAAGGATCAGACTTGTTCTATGTAGCCCAAGGAAACAGAACCTAAAGTGATGAGTGGAGGTATTACGTAAGAAGGAAATGTTTAGGGGTGCATGGGTGGCACAGTCGGTTGGGTGACCGACTCTTGGTTTCCAATTCGGTCGAGGTCTCAGGGTCGTGACATCAAGCCCTATGTTAGGCTCCACACTTGGCATGGAGTCTGCTTGGGATTCTTTCTCCCTCTCCCTTTGCTCCTCCCATTCATGCGCACTCTCTATCTTTCAAAATAAGTAAATAAATCTTCTAAAAAAGAAATAAAAGAAGGAAATGTTTAATGATTAGGGCTCTCTGAAAATAGAATAGACTGTTTCTAAAGGTTGTGAGTTCTCTGCAGATACAGGTATTGGTTCAGAAGTTAAATAATCTTCCAGTGAGTATGCAGTTCAGAGAAGATTAAAGCACTGATGAGGGGGAAAGGAGAGTAGTATGGCAGAGGGAACAACAGGCAAAATAATCTCTTCAGCCTGAGATTCCATGACTGGATGAATGATAAAGAGAACAAACTCTGAGTAAATTTAGACTAAGGAAAAGGTATAGAGGAGCATTAAAGTCTAAGTCATGCAAAGCTTTTAAAGAAATTGGGGTGTGGGGGGAAGCCCTGGGTGGCTCAGTCAGTTGAGCATCTACCTTTGGCTCAGGTCATGATCCCAGGGTCCAGGGATTGAGCCCTGCATTGGACTCTTTGCTCAGCAGGGAGTCTGCTTCTCCTTCTGTCCCTCACCCCGCTCTCATGCTCTCTCTCTCACTCTCAAATAAATAAATAAAATCTTAACAACAACAAAAAAAAGAGTCCAACTCTTGATTTCAGCTCAGGTCATGATCTCAGGGTTGTGAGATGGAGCCCTGCATCAGGCTCCATGCTCAGCTGGGAGTCAGCCTGAGATTCTCTCTCTCCCTCTCCTTCTGCCTCTCCCCCTGCTCACGCTCTCTCTCTAAATAAATCTTTAAAAAAAATTAAGGAATTAGGGGCACCTGGCTGGCTCAGTCAGAGGAGCACACAATTCTTGATCTCAGGGTGGTAAGTTTGAGCACCACACTGGGTATAGAGATTACTTAAGTAAATAAACTTAAAACAAACCTTTTAAAGAAATCTAATCTTATTACTTTCAAGCTCTTAGAACACCACACAATACACCACACAACAGATGCTCAATAAACATTTGTTGAGGCGCCTGCGTGGCTCAGTTGGTTAAGTGACTGCCTTCGGCTCAGGTTATGATCCCAGGGTCCTGGGATCGGGTCCCACATCAGGCTCCCTGCTCCTCGGGAAGCCTGCTTCTCCCTCTCCCTCTGCCTGCCACTCCCCCTGCCTGTGCTCTCTCTCTCTCTCTCTCTCTGTGTCAAATAAATAAATAAAATCTTTAAAAAAATAAAAATAAAATAAACATTTGTTGAAGGGATTATTTAATTTAGCAAAAATGCACAGCAATACAATGTATGAGATACAATCAAAAGGTTTACTTTAAGAAAAAGGTTAAAGGGATGTGGAATTAAGATAGTAAAGCAGCAGCTAAACAACTAAAACTTCAATATATGGCTATCTGACCTCAGGTAAGCTATTAGCATCAATCAACTATGCCTCTACCTCCTCAGATTAAAGTAAGGATAATAACAGTATTTAGCTCATTTAGGTGTTAAAAGAATTGAGATAATAATAAGTGAAAAGCACCCAGAATGATTCCTTTCTATTCTTTTGTCTTTAGCTTACATAAACATTTGGTCTTGTATTATACATATATATGTATACATATAGTTATACAATATTAAAAGTCAGTAAGAACAATAGAACTTTTTATCAGTTTGTTCAAAATTTTTTTTAAAATCAAAATTTGATTCAGAAAATCAACACTTTGTTGCTCTTTTACCTGTGGTGCGCATAAAGAGCTTATGTGCCTGACTCTCATATCCACGTGATGAATGGAGAGCGATCCAGTCTGGATTTATGAACTTTGCCCTGAAAATCAAAGCATATATACATATACAGTATTACTTGTCACTTTTAGCAATAACAACATCTGAGGACATATGAATCTATCTCAAGAAGTGGCCATTGCTCTTATAAAGTGAGAGAGTCGGGGCCTAAGCTTTACTTTTTTTATTTAATCATGTGAAACTGACTTAAGCTATAACACAGGGTCTACCTCACTCACCTTCCAACAAAACCATGTAACATGTCACGAAAAGCCCTCCAACAAAACCATGTAACATGTCACGAAAAGCCCTACCTTCACAATTCTTTCAGTGTAAAAACAATCTGATGTGTCACATTTCATTTATTTATTTATTTATTTGATTTATCCTTTGGTTACTACTAAAGGATCATGTTTTATAGTTTATAATCTTCTCAGTTATAACAGTTGGTAATAATAAATAGCTACTAATTATAAATCCTTGCATAAAACTGAACATAACTGCTAAGATAACTTCTCAAACATACTACATTACTCTGAACACTGCAAAGTATATCTGATTATCATGAACTTTGGGGACTTATTTTTTTTATTATGTTATGTTAATCACCATACATTATATCATTAGTTTTTGATGTAGTGTTCCATGATTCATTGTTTGCATATAACACCCAGTGCTCTATTCAGTACGTGCCCTCTTTAATACCCATCACCAGGCTAACCCATCCCCCCACCTCCCTCCCCTCTAGAACCCTCAGTTTGTTTTTCAGAGCCCATAGTCCCTCATGGTTCGTCTCCCCCTCCGATTCTGGGGACTTATTTTTAATCCAGGAAGCTAATTTCTACAAGATATAAATAGTCCATTCCAGAAAAAAAGCTTTGCTATACACAACTAACCATATTAGATATATTTGTCAGTGCCCATGTATAATTGGTAGAATCTTGACTTCAAAACAAAGATAGATTTTTACATTTCTTTCTAGCCTGTCCTTCAAAGAAATTACAGAAATATTCAAATTTTGATAGTTAACTTACTTACAACCCAATTGCAAAGGTATAGTGCTTTATTTTTTTTTTAAGATTTTATTTATCTATTTGACAGAGGGGGTGGGGGAGCACAACCAGAGGGAGCAGCAGACAGAGGGAGAAGCAGGCTTCCTGCTGAGTAGGGAGCCCAACATGGAACTCGATTCCAGGACCCTGAGATCATGACCTGAGCTAAAGGCAGACACCCAACCGACTGAGCCACCCAGGCACCACAGGTATACTGCTTTATAAACCACAATGCAAAAGTAGCTACAAACAGTCTGTCCTCTATTCAACAAAGCCAGATTTCACTATTTCTTACTAAACCTGCTAAGTGCATAAATATGTAGTTACATTAAGGAAGAAACACTGGGGCACCTGAGTGGCTCAGTTGGTTAGGCAACCAACTCCTGATTTCGGCTCACCTCACGATCTCAGGGTCATGGGGTCGAGTCTCACATCAGGCTCTGTGCTGAGCCTGGAGCCTGCTTAGGATTCTCTCTCCCTCTCCCTCTGCCCCTCCCCTGGCTCGCGCACGCTCTTCCTCTCTCTCTCAAAAAAAAAAAAAAAGTAAGAAAGACTTACACATATGCACATAAAAGACTATGATAGGCTGTAAGAGGTGGATAGTCCAATCCCCAATACTGTAAATTGTTATCACTACTGTTAAAATACCTGGAAAAAAAAAATGAAAGAAACATTCCATTAATCAATATTCAAGAAATAGACTTATAATTTAACATCTCATTTAATATAATTAAAATGAAAAATATGTTACGCAAGGTCAAAAAAATTCATCTAAACTTTTGTCTATTCCCCTTCACTTAAAATTTTTTGTGAAATCACAATTAAAAGTTTTTGAGTAGAGTAAGTAAATAATTTATTGTCTAAACCAAGACACTCTTGAGAGTAAAAGAGGAAGTTATTAATAATTAAGCCATAACAAAAAATGTAAACCAAGTTTGTACCAAGCAAACCGGAACTTACTGTCACTCTATTAATAAATTGATGATTAACATGTACACAACAAAAAAATATGCAACAAAAAAAGACAATTCACTTCTGATAATCTAACAAATTAGAGAAACAATATAAAATCACAATTTAAAAAAGTAAAAATATCAGCAACAAAGAACACACAAAGATTTGATTTATGTAAAGAGAAATACCTCATGGAACAGGTAGACTTTTTTTTTTTTTTTAGGATTTTTTTTTTTTTTAAGATTTTATTTATTTGACAGAGACACAGCGAAAGAGGGAACACAAGCAGGGGGAGTGGGAGAGGGAGAAGCAGGCTTCTTGCGGAGCAGGGAGCCCGATGCAGGGCTCGATCCCAGGACCTGGAATCATGACCTGAGCCGAAGGCAGACGCTTAATGACTGAGCCACCCAGGCGCCCCTTTTTTTAGGATTTTTAAGTAATCTCTACACCCAATATGGGGCTCAAACTCACAACCCCGAGATCAAGAGTTACATGCTCTACCAACTGAGAGAGCCAGGCACCCCAGAACAGGTAGACTTTCAATAAGACTTTGAAAACAATTTAACCAACTTATAATGAGAGCCTATTACATGCAAGATTCTGTGAACTGAGGAAGAAAATTAGGTCTAACATCTATAAATTAATAGACTCCTGAAGTTGGCCAGAACGGGAAGGCACGATATACAACTACTATAACTGAAGAAATGAAAACTAAGTTTACATAAACAGATTCCTTAATTATATCCTTTATAACTAAGGAGCTTCTTCTATCCAATTTATTTTCTCAGTCCTAAGAATAATTTACAGTAATGGAGACCAAACTATATAACCCACAACTAACCAGTATTCATAACCTGTTTCAAATGGGTCACAATTTTTTAGTGTCACAATCTCTTTATTTGGGATTAAAATTTTTTCTTTTAAATTAACATTCAAGGGCGCCTGGGTGGCTCAGTCATTAAGCGTCTGCCTTCAGCTCAGGTCATGATCCCAGGGTCCTGGGATCGAGCCCCGCATCGGGCTCCCTGCTCAGCCAGGAGCCTGCTTCTCCCTCTCCCGCTCCCCCTGCTTGTGTTCCGTCTCTTGCTGTGTCTCTGTCAAATAAATAAATAAAATCTTTAAAAAATAAAAAATAAAAAAAACATTCAATCTCATTAAATAATCTATTGTTCCTCTTCAGAAGGTCTGCTTTGCTTAGTCACATAAATTGTAGGTTTGTATGGAAGGGATGGGGATTAATAAAATGATCAAGGCATGCTGCACAGCCAAGAGATCTGGGCATAGGGTACTAAAGTATGTACCATCTGGCAGTAGTTGTCACTCCAGGAGCGACATCCATGTGAACCACCCTACGTCCTGTATCTGGCTGGGACTTGAAGCCAAGAGGTAGATAATCCAAGAATCTCCAGGTTAGTTGGAGCCCCTTTTGACAGCTTGAATCTGGGAAACTGGGCCAGGCCAAGAGTGGAGACCAGAGGACTCACTTCTCTGGTACCCTCTGAAGATAGGCACCAATTGTGTTATTTCCAAATTCACCTTATTACCAGGTACACTGGCATAAAGTTTTATTGCATCAACCTCACAGAGTTGTTGAAGGATTGGGTTAAATACATAAAGCTGTTAAATCATTGCCTGACATACAACAAATACATAATAGTAGTTCTAACTGCCTATTAGCCACAAAACTACTGGAAATGGATCTAGCAATGGAAAACCACTTTGACCAATACAATTTCATTTGGTTTTCTGTTTCTTATAAGACAAAAGCTATTTTTTGTTTACTTTAACCTTGAGATTCTCTGGAGATAAGTAAAAGAGGCACTGACAGCAAAGACACATACTAACAGTAAAGTCACTAGTTGAACTGGGAAGAAAGAATGACAGGGCTAACAACCTTTATGGAAAAAGTAGCTTTAAAATGTTTCAAGTAGGGTGCCTGGGTGGCTCAGTCAGTTAAGCGTCTGCCTTTGGCTCAGGTCATGATCCCAGGGTCCTGGTATCCAGCCTCATGTCAGGCGCCCTGCTCAGCAGGGAGTCTGCTTCTCCCCATCCATTTACCCCTCCCCCCTGCTCCTTCTCCCTCTCTCTCTCTCTCTCTCGCACACACTCTCTCAAATAAATAAATAAAATATTTAAAAAATAAATAAATGTTTCAAGTAAAGCTGCAAAATCTACCAGTAGAAACAAAGCAACTAGTTAATTCTCCTGCTTTATATATTTTGGATATATCTGAAAAGTTGTATAAATGCTATCAATATGTTGAAATGTATTTTCCCAACAAATCCCCATATAATCTCAGTAGCTGTTTTGTCAGAAAAAAATTGGCTGCCATATGAATTATGAAATTACATTCAAGAATATTATTAATAACTTCAAGGTACAATTTTTTCTAATATACAACCCACAGTCATGGGTATTTTTGCTTTTAAAAAATATATATTTTAAAGTGAAATAGTTTCAAACTTACAGAAGGGTTTCAACAGTAGTTCAAAGAACTTCTGTGCATCAAAATTTAAATTTTTTATATGAAAAAAGACACCATAAGAAAAGTTTAAAGACAAGAACAAACAGGAAGATATTTATTTTATACATACACACATACACACACAAGAAAAATTATTAAAACATAGAATACTGTTGTAGCAGACAGACTTTAAGGTCACCATCATGAAGCCCATCTCCTGTTGTTCATACCCTTGAGTATGTACAACCTCACCTTCAGTGTGGGCAAGACCTGTGACTTGCTTGTAACCAATAGAATATGGCAAAGGTGACAGAAGTCACTCTTGTGCTTATGTTTTATGTATATGTAAGATTCTGTCTTGTTAGCAAGTACGCTAGAGAAGGCTCCTTCCACTGACTTTGAAGAGGCAAGCTGTCATGTTTTAGTAAGTGACCATATTGAAGAAGCCACATGGCAAAAAACTACAAGTAAACTCTAGGAGCTGAGAGTAGCTTCCAACAAGAAACTGAAGCCCCCATCTTATAGATGAAAGAAAATTCATTCTGCCAACAGCCAGAGGTACCTTGGTAATGGTCGCTTCTGGTTGAACCTCTGAGAAGGCTAGAGCCCCAGCTAACAACAGGATTGCATGCAGCCTTCTGAGGCCCTGAGCAGAATATCAAGCTAAGCCATGCCTAGACTTTTGACCTAAAAAAACCTTTGTGATTAAAAAATATGTGTTTAAGTAATTACCATTTGTGGTCATTTGTTAACACAGCATAGAAAATTAATGTACAGTAGTCTTCTCTTATCCACAGTTTACTCTCTGCGATTTCAGTTACCAGTGGTCAACTGCAGTCTGCAAGCAGACTGTCCTCCTCACGTATCCTCAGGAGGTCAACAGTTGCTTAATGCTATATCACAATGCCTATGTCATTCATCTCACTTCATCTCATCCCATAGACATTTTATCATCTCACATCATCACAAGAAGAAGAAAAGAGAGTACAGTCCAATAAGATATTTTGAGAGAGAGAAACACATTCATGTAACTTTTA
This sequence comes from Halichoerus grypus, assembly GCF_964656455.1. NCBI lineage: Eukaryota > Metazoa > Chordata > Mammalia > Carnivora > Phocidae > Halichoerus > Halichoerus grypus. The sequence continues at coordinate 136,919,196 of NC_135716.1, forward strand.
TTATAGTACATTGTTATAAATATTTTATTTTATTACTAATTCTTGTTATTAATCTTTTACTCTGCTTATTTATGAATTAAACATTATCACTGGTATGAATGTATAGGAAAAACCATAGCGTATAGGGTTTGGTGTTATCAATAGCTTCAGGTATCCACTGGGGGTATTGGAGCTTATGCCCCATGGGTAATGGGAGACTACTGTAACTTTATTTAAAAATCATACAAATTATTATAAAAAAGATCAGCAACCCAACAAAAACATGGAAAAAAAATATGAGTATGCAAATTTGAGAAGAAACATGGTGATCATCAAATATACTAAAAGATGCCCAATATCACAAGTACTCAAGGAAATGGAAATTTTAAAAGTCTGGTGTTATTAAGTGTTGATAAATGTATGTGGAAAGAAGATATTCTGGTGTTGGTATCCATTAAAACTACTTCAGAGATTCCACTTCTAAGAATCTACCTAGAAAAAACATGTGCACAGGGAAAATATACTTTATTTAATCATTCCCCTACTAAAAGATATTTTAGAGTATTTCAGGTTTCTCAATACTATAAACAATGCTGAAATAAACAGCTATGCCCACCAATTCTCTTTAAAAAAAAAAAAAATTATTTATTTATTTGACAGAGAGAGGGACACAGCGAGAGAGGGAACACAAGCAGGGGGAGTGGGAGAGGGAGAAGCAGGCTCCCGGCCAAGCAGGGAGCCCGATGTGGGGCTCGATCCCAGGACCCCGGGACCATGACCCGAGCCGAAGGCAGATGCCTAACGACTGAGCCACTCAGGTGCCCCCCAATTCTCTTGATTTATAAAACTGTGATTTCATTTAAAAAGCAACAAGCTCAGGGTAGGCGGACTCTTCCCCTAACCCCAGGTATAAACCATGCCTGCACTGAGCCAACCATTTCTTTTTAATAATGATTGCTTTAAATGTGGGAAAGAAGGAAGCCTGGGTGGCTCAGTTGGTTGGGCAACTGCCTTCAGATTGGGTTGTGATCCCAGGTTCCTGGGATCGAGCCCCGCATCGGGCTCCCTGCTCCACAGGAGGCCTGCTTCTCCCTCTCCCTCTGCAGCTTCCCCTGCTTATGCTCACTCTCTATGTCAAATCAATAAATAAATCTTTAAAAATTAATTAATTAATGTGGGAAAGATTTTGCTCCTTGACAAAAAGAAAGGTAGAAAGATGGTATTCCTATTATTCTTGCCTTGAACATGGCTGTATAAAGTTACAATGCTTGTAGCCTGAGCAATCATCTACTGACCATGGAGTGAGTACACTCAGGATGAAAAGCCAACATGCCAAGAAGAAAGAATGGCAGAGAGGAAGGAATGGAAAAAGCCTGAGTCCTGGATTGTTATTACTGAGCCACTTTACCAGCATTACAATGACCTACTTCTTGACATAACTGAATTATTTTATTGCTTAAGCTACTATTACTCAAGTTGTCTATTACTTGATGCCAAAAGTCCTGATTCTACACATAAGGAATTTTCATTATAAAATTTATCATAAAATTAAAGAAATAAGTTCTATTTTCCTTCTTAAAATTATACACAATGAATAAATAATAAAAGTTTTCTTTTAATTTAGAATTATCAAAACTAACACTTTTAGGGGCGCCTGAGTGGCTCAGTTGTTAAGCGTCTGCCTTCGGCTCAGGTCATGGTCCCAGGGTCCTGGGATCGAGCCCTGCATCGGGCTCCCTGCTCAGCAGGAAGCCTGCTTCTCCCTCTCCCACTCCTCCTGCTTGTGTTCCTGCTCTCGCTGTGTCTCTCTCTGTCAAATAAATAAATAAAATCTTTAAAAAAAACAAAAAAACTAACACTTTTAAAGTTAACATGACCAATCCTGATATCATATTTTAAACAACTATGTCACTTGGAAAGAGTTTTGACTAATTACACTATAGCTTACTCTAGGTAAAAAGAGAAAGACTTCACTCTTGGAAAACTGAAGTAAAAAATAAGAAATCACACCGTTCAAACATGAATCTGAAACAGATTAGTTTCTCTTAGAATTGTCAGGTGTACATTTTTGGCTTTTCTAGTCTATCCACTAATAAAGAGAAAATTTCTGACATTTATGATACTAAATCATATTTCTTAGATTTCTTACAAACTTTGTGAGGTACTGCACAATCGACTAATGATAAATCATACTTCTTTATACCTTATGTCTCTGTTTCTGAGATGTGGTTCTTTCATTCAGGATTCTTATGCTACACACTGCCTAATAAAGATTTCAACATTATAAAATTTACCACCATGATTACTTTAGACATTTCATGATATATAAGGCTCACATACCACAATTAAAACTGAATCACATAATTATATCTGAGGTATACATTCCTGGTTTTTAACAAAGAAAAAGAATGAAAATGTATACATGTAATCAACTCTTTTTTTTTTTTTTTTTTAAAGATTTTATTTATTTATTTGACAGAGAGAGACACAGCAAGAGAGGGAACACAAGCAGGGGGAGTGGGAGAGGGAGAAGCAGGCTTCCCGCCGAGCAGGGAGCCCGATGCGGGGCTCGATCCCAGGACCCTGGGATCATGACCTGAGCCGAAGGCAGACGCTTAACGACTGAGCCACCCAGGCGCCCTACATGTAATCAACTCTTGATTATCTGGGCCAAAGTAGGAGACAATTGGTACAAAAAACTGAAAAATGAGATATAAGTATTAGAATAACCCACCCTCCATACTGAATTGAGATTATATTCTCACTCCTGGAATCAATGTTTTATCCAATAACAGTAAGCCGAATGCTGTAATTTATCACTTTTCTGTAATCTTTCAATACTAAATACCACAATTACTTTTGTATCAAAATCTTTGTTGAGAAGTACTTACCATAGAATAGCCAAAAATACAATTATCTTTTCCATGTAATTTTTCAGAAGGAATAAAAAAGAATTACAAAACTCAAAAGCAATGAGCTGGTTTCTCTCAGCAAATATTACCTGATTCTATCAATCAAGCAAGAGAAAAACACATTAAGAATGTACTAGTAATTGGAACAATAATACTCATTGGTTAAATCATTGTATGAGGATATGAAAGATGCTCAAAATAGTACAATAAAGAATAGTGCCAAATATTTATCTGGTCTCTATTTTAAATGCTCTCTGACTAGGGTACAGCCTACCAACCTATTAATAGGGAGTTTAATATGAAGTTTGTGCATGAAACTCTCTCATAAATGAATTATATAAAAGCAGTGACAAAAAACAAAGAATCCTAAAATGTTTATGGAACCACAAAAGACCCCAAATAGCCAAAGCAATTTTGAGAAAGGACAAGGCTGGAGGTATCACACACCCTGATTTCAAGCTATCAAAGCTATAATAACCAAAACAGTATGGTACTAGCATGAAACAGACACAAAGATCAATGGAACAGAATAGAGAGCCCAGAAATAAACCTATGGACATAAGGTCAATTAATCTATGACAAAGGATGTAAGAATATACAATGGGGAAATGACAATCTCTTCAATAAATGGTGTTGGGAAAACTGGACAGCTACATGCAAAAGAATGAAACTGGACCACTATCCTACACCATACACAAAAATAAATTCAAAATGTGTTAAGAACTTGAATATAAGACCTGAAACCACAAAACTACTAGAAGAAAACATAAGCAGTAAGCTCTTTGACATCGGTCTTAGCACTGTATTTTTGGACCAATCCCCTAAGGCAAGGACAACAAAAGCTAAAATAAACAAACAGGATTACATCAAACTAAAAAGCTTTTGTACGATGAAGGAAATCAACAACAAAACAAAAAGGCAACCAACTGAATGGGAGAAGATATTTGCAAATCATATATCCAGTAAGGGGTTATATCCAAAATATATAAAGAACTTACACAACTTATATCAAAAAACAAACAACCAAATTAAAGAATGGGCAGAGGACTTAAATAGCCATTTTTCCAAAAAAGACATACAGATGACCAACAGGCACATGAAAAGATGCTCAACATCACTAAGAATCAGAAAGATGCAAATCAAAACCACAATGAGATAACATCTCATCACACTGGTCAGATTGGCTAATATCAAAAAGATAAGAAACAAGTGTTGGTAAGGACATGGAGAAAAGGGAATCCATGAACTGCTGGGAAATAACTTGGTGCAGCCACTATGGAAAACAGCAAGAAGTTTCCTCAAAAAATTAAAAATAGAACTAGCATAAAATCCAGCAATTCTACTTCTAGGTATTTATCCAAAGAAAATGGAAACACCAATTCGAGAGATATATGCATCCCTATGTTCACTGTAGCATTATTTACAATAGCCAAGATACGGAACCAACCTAAGTATCCATTGCTAGATAAATGGATAAAGAAGATATGGTATATAAGTAACTCTTGAACAATACAGAGGTTAGGGGCCTCGACCTGACACAGTTGAAAATCCATATATAACTTCTGACTCCCCAAAACTTAATTATTAATAGCCGGTTGACTGGAAGCCTTACCAGTAACATAAACAGTTGATTAACACATATTTTGTATGTTTTATGTATCATATACTGTATTCTCCCAATAAAGTAAGTTAGAGAAAAGAAAATGCTATTAAAATCATAAGGAAGGGAAAATACATTGATAGTACTGTACTATATTTATTTTAAAAATCCGCATATAAGTGGACCTTTGTAGTTCATTCAAACCTGTGTTGTTCAAGGGTCAACTAAATAGGGGCGCCTGGCTGCCTAGTCGGTAGAGCATCCAACTCTTGGTCTCAGGGTTGTGAGTTCAAGCCCCATGTTGGGTGTAAAGATCACTTAAATAAATAAAACTTAAAAAAAAAAAAGGGTCAACTGAATATATGCAGTGGAATATTACTCAGCCACAAAAAAAGAACAAATTCTTGCCATCTGCAACAACATGGATGGACCCAGAGGGTATTATGCTGAGTGAAATAAGTCAGACAGAGAAAGACAAATACTGTGTGATTTCACTTATATATGGAATCTAGATAACAAATGAACAAAACAAAACAAATACAGATTCATATAAACAGGAAACAAACTGTTGGTTATCAGAGTGGGAAGGGGTTGTGGGGTGGACAAAATAAGTGAAGGGGATTAAGACGTACAAACTATTTATAAAATAAGTAAATCATGGGGATATAATCCACAGCACAGGGAATATAGTCAATAATGTTATAAGTTTGTATGGTGACAGATGGTGACTAGACTTATCATGGGGATCATTTCATAAAGTATAAAAATATTAAATCACTATGATGTACACCTGAAACTAACAGGATTTTTTATGTCAATTATATTTCAATTTAAAAATAATAATAAATGTATTTTAACTTTGAAAAAAAAAGGTATCATATAATTTCCTCACATAAAATCCCATGAAATGGTTCTTTTGGATTCTAATGACTTGAATAATTTATCAACATACAGAAAAAAAAAAAAAGCAGTGACTAAAGCAATCAACAGAACAATGCAAACAGTTTGTGTAGCCAGTCTCTCATAAAAGAATCTATTAGGCATCCAATAAGTCAATAAATAAAGTCATCAATTGTTACCAGAATATGTTTGATAAAAATGACTAAGGCACAAATTTCTGTAAAGATATAACCACACCTAACATTTCCTGAAAGCTCATTTTGTTGCAGACACTGGTGCTTTACATATATCACTTTATTCAATCCTCATAATAATCCAGTGAAATATGTACTCTATCATTTCCACTCTACAAGTGATAAAACCATGGCAGAGAAAGTTAAATAATTTCACCAAAGCTCACACAGCTAGTAAATAGTAGAGACAGGATCTGAACTCAGGCAATCCAACTTGAGCACCAACATTCCTTACCACTAAGCTACTGCTCGTTCATATCTCTTTCACTCCTAATAAAGAAACTCTGCAAAACCACCAGGAAAAATACTGTTAGCCCAGGATGGTTCTTCAGTTTATGTCCAGAGGAGCCTATAAGGTATATAGTGTTCTATCCTCAAAGTTCTTAGCATATTCCAGCTGCTGAGTACATGGGTAACTTTCAGGAGTATAAAATTTCAAAGATGAGCCTATAATATGCAAGGTAATACAAGAAAATGAGGATGATGAAGATGAATAGCATACTTTCCTTTTAAATTATCTTAAATAATCTGTATTAACTATGATAAACAATAAAATCAAGTTAAAATGATCCATACCATTGTTTGACTGGTAAATTAAAAGTAATTTCTTGCCAGTGTCTCTGAGCTTCATAATCACCAAACATAGGGGGTTTTCCAGCACCTAGATGAAAGGTAAAAAGAGCCAGACAACAATATACTTTAATGTATCAATGATATTTATTTCCTTATGAAATTTTTCTAAATTATAGAAAGGCAGTGTCGGTTAAAGAACAGAGACATTACCGAAACAGCAGAGATGAGGTGTGAATCCTAGCACTGCTAGTACACTGAGTGACTGTGTGACCTTGGACAAATTACTTAACCTCCCTAAACTTCGGCACATTAAAAACAGGATATACCCAGGGGCGCCTAGGTGTCTCAGTTGGTTAAGCATCTGCCTTTGGCTCAGGTCATGATCCCAGGGTGCTGGGATCAAGCCCACATCCGCTCCTTGCTCAGAAGGGAGCCTGCTTCTCCCCTGCCTGCCGCTCCCCCTGCTTGTGCTGGCTCTCTCCCTCTCTCTCTGTATCAAATAAATAAAATCTTTTAAAAAGAAATACAAGCTATTGTTAACATTAATTAGTTAATAATACTAATTATAAAATATTCAAGTTTATTTTTACTTCATGAGAAAGACTATCAATTATACTGTCCAGTAAGTATCTAAAACAATAATAATAATGAGTATCTATATTTTACAAGGGGCTTTTGCAAACTAAATATAAATAACTGAAGGTCAAGTATAGAACCAAAACCAGACTATATGTGACAAAGACATTTGTTAGGTCAGGCTTTGCTGACTGTCAAATGACTGATATAAAGACTGTCGGTTTACAGCTTTTTTTTTTTATTTCAAAATTGCTAATAGGGATAATGAATCTTTAATAACTAACAACTGATAGCACCTACTATGTGCCAGATACAGCACTGAAATAAGTATTATTATTATCCCCAATGTACAGCTGAAAAAACAGAGGCAATTCACCCAGGCATCAAGTAGCAGAGTCTGGATTTGAACTCAGGCAAACTGGCTCCATAATCCATGCTTTTAACTCCTACTTTATATTGGTCACAGCTTGGTTAAGTAGGTTATTAACCTTAAGTCATGTTAAATGACATAAAGGTAATTCCATTTAATAAATAGTAAACATCCACTATTTAACCAGCAGGTAACTACAAAATTGTGAGAAGCCCAGACATGTGCAGTACAGTCACAGGTTTTTAAATCAGCAACTGAAAATCACATACAGTCAAATATACTCAATAATCCATTAGTTATTAATTAATGCCACATTGGAGAATGATATATTAACACTGATTCAAATCCAACCCAGATTTTCTCCAGTTTTGGAACACTACATTAAGTAGGGCTTTTTGCATGTAATGACTACATTATACCAATATTCTTTAATGGCTAGCATCTTCACCCAAGGAGATATCCCCACTGTTGAGATAATCATGGGAAAAGCAGATTAACATCTTCAAAGCAAAAAAGAGAGTGACTATCACAAGCAATTACCACAGTACACAGACACATGTATACACACACACATATACATACATACACACACACCTGTCCCTCTCTCAAAAAATACCGTCTTTTTCATTTTTGTATTCTCAGATGTACTGGCAAACTGGTAGATTCTCAGTGAATGATGCTGAAGAAAGAACACTGATACAATCAGTGTGATATAGCAAGGATTTTAAGTTCAAAAGATTTGAAATTTTGAGTCCATGATTTTCCACTTACCATATGTGCAACATTAAGCAATTTGTGATGGCAGACCAAATTATGCTGACTATTCTAATACAATGCCCATTTATTGGTTCTTGCCCAAAACATCTTTAAGTCATTGACAGAGACTTTAAAATTCTAAGCCTCTGTTCATGCTGCTTACTCCCTGTTTATACATCCCTTCCATTAATTCATATCCAATCTTTAGGAATCACCTCAAATTCCAAATTCTCCATGAAACCTTCCTTATAAATTAAAAACACATTGTTCGCTGATTTTTTTTTTATTTATTTGAGAGAGAGAGGGAGAGCACAAGCAGGGAGAGGGGGCAAAGGGAGAGGAAGAAGCAGGCTCCCCACAGACCACAAAGCCCAGGACACTGTGATCATGATCTGAGCCAAAATCAGATGCTTAATTGACTGAGTCACCCAGGAGCCTCCATTGTTCACTGATTATTTACTTCTCATAATACTTATATTTTCAGTATCACCTATTTTGTCACATGACTATACTATTTCCTAACTGCTACCCAAGTAAGAATTTTAGTTCCTATGAACAAGAGAATATGATTTTCCAGAGTTCAAAGGACACTTTGGTATATACATACTTTCATTAAAAACTTATTTAATTAACTGAACAGGAGAGGGAGAATAACGTTTTTTTTTTTTTTGAAGTTAAAATACCCCAGTGAATTGCAACTTTTGCATGTGCATTTTATAGGATAGGAATGTGTGTTTTGGGACACCTGGGTGGCTCAGTCGGTTAAGTGTCTGCCTTTGGCTCAGGTCATGATCTCAGGGTTGTGGGATCAAGCCCCGCATCGCATCGCATCGCATCGCATCGCATCGCATCACATCACATCACATCACATCGCGCACTCTGCTCAGTGGGGAGCCTGCTTCTCCCTCTGCCTGCAACTTCCCCTGTTTGTGCTCTCTCTCGCTGACAAATAAATAAATAAAATCTTTAAAAAAAAAAAAAAGAATGTGTGTTTCTACTTTAAGGAATATAACCATTGTCTATGGCTTCTTTTGTGGGGGGGGAGGAGTTGATTTCTATTTTTTGTTTTGTTTTTGTTTAGTTCCACTGGGATAATAAAAGTCAGAGAGGATCTTAGGTAATTTTCTACACCTGAAAAAATCCAACTATCTAGATTTTCTGAAATTGCTCTAGACGTGTGGTCAATGTGGAAGAATTTATTACCATTCTCTAACAAATAGAAGAATGGATAATGACTCTCTTTAGGGTTGAGAAACAAGTTTCTATCCAGAGTCTGACCTACTTCAATAAATCCAGCTGACACTGGCTATGAAATTAGTACTTAAGTTTTTAAAACTGCTAAAGTGCCCTTAAAGCAACCCAGAAGGACAACCCAACTGTACCTGTGGGAGATTCACCTGGGAAGGACAAAAAGGATTCCTTCCACAGTGATTAATTCTACAAATTCATTTACATAAAATTCATAATTACATAAAGAAAACACACTAATGTATATTCATGGAGTTTCAATTTTGTCTTGTTCTCAGGGAAATGGGCTTAAGCAGCACTTAGATATTCATTTTATCAATTGTTGTTCAACTATTCAGAATTATGCTATAATTTAAAAAACAAGTAGTTTCTTTGATAACAATACATTCTAACTGCCTTTACATTTAAATTTTAAACATTCTAAGAGAATTTGGCTAAAATTTTCCAGAACAAAATCCCCCTTTTATATGTTCTTGGTGAGTAAGAAGAAACATTATAAACAGCAATGGGTAACTTGAGAGAAACTAACCAATAAAATAAACATTTCTTCTTCTTTTTTTTTAAGATTTACTTATTTGAGAGAAAGAGAGACACAGGGAGAGTGCACGAGTGAGGGGAGAGGGAAAGGGAGAGTCTTCAAGCCGACTCGCCACTGAGTGTGGAGCATGATCCCAGGACCCTGAGATCAAACCTAGAGTCAGATGCCTAACTGAGCCACCCAGGTGCCCCAAAACTAACTAATTAAATAGAACACAGTCATACTTTAACAATGATTGATATGTTGCCAAAAAAAAAAAAAAAAAAGATTCTCTATGGCTTATCCCTCCTAAACAGCCAATAAAACTTTGGGGGGAAAAGAGTATTAGAATAAAATAACTTTCCTTGGTTCAAGTATTACTATTTGCTCAACAACTATAGAGAAACCGTGAATCTCTACAAGACATAAGAAACAATCAATACTAAAATCAGAATTTGTTTCCTCCCTGGGGTTCCTGGTTGGCTCAGTTGGTAAAGCATGAGACTCAATCTCAGGGCCATGAGTTCAAGCTCCATGATGGGTGAAGAGATTACTAAAACATGAATACCCCCCCAAAAAAAGAATTTATTTCCTCCCCAAAGCTTGTTTAAAAGTAAAAAGCAGGGGTGCCTGCATGGCTCAGTCCGTTAAGAGTGGTTCAGCATCTGCCTTTGGCTCAGGTCCTGATCCCAACATCCTGGGATCAACCAGGGGCTTCCGTGCTCAGCGGGGAGTCTGCTTCTCCCTCGCCCAGCTCCTGCGAGCACATGCCCGCGCGCTCACTCGCGCTCTCTCTCTCTCCTCCCCTCTCAAATAAATAAATCTTTTTTTAAATTAAGTAAATAAATGCACAAACAATGAATCATGGAACACTATATCTAAAACTAATGATGTAATGTACGGGGATTAACATAACAATAAAAAAATTTAAAAAAAATTAAGTAAATAAATAAACATAACAAGCAATATTTATTCAATATTTTTAGGTCTGTAAAAATCAATTACATACGCAGCATTTTAGTTAGGGGTATAATGTAAATATGTAAGGGGTACACATTTTAGAAAAATTTAAATTACAATACACATTAAGTAGTTTGCCTATACAATATACGCATTTCCAAAGGAAAAATAATGGATTAATACTGAGCAAGCTAGCCTGAGCTTCCTCACTTGAGTGCTTCCTAATTACAATCTTAAAACAAGATAAATGAAAAGCAAATTAAAATAAGCATGTTAAAAAGAAATTATAACAAAAAAGGTATTTTAATTAAGATAAAATCTCAGAATCACAGATGTCATACTTAATTCTTTAATTCTGCCAGCCTCCTATGATATAGAAGTTCTTTACAAGTGCTAAAAATGTTGTATTTTTTATGATGGGGTTAAGAACTGACAGAATCACAATTTTTCTTAGTGCTTAGCACTTTATTCTTCTCACACGAAAAATGACAAAAACATATAATAACCACCTATAAAAGATTTCTACAAATATTCTACTACTGTATAATAACAATACTTTTCCTATACAATAATCCAAAAGTAATCCTGTTATGTTGACTTTCTTATAGGACAATTTAAGAGTAAAGTTTAAAATAAGCAGGAGTCCTATTTTCCAGATAAAGTAAGTAACTGAGTAAACTCAGACTTTAGGAGAGAAATGTTAGAGTAAATAATGTATGTAAGCCACAGGATAGAAAAGTATTATATATGCTTGTAGTCCTCTATTCAGTTCCCATTAAGCATTTGATTACATATGCCAGTAATACTGAAATAGTGTGATTCCTTAAATTATGTTATTCTACTCTATACCTTTAGTTCTTTTCTACTTCACCTCAACATGAAAAGTTCAAAGAAAATAATGTATCTGTCAAAATTAGAAGACTAAAGGAAAATTTTAAGAACAACATAATGATCAGTTATAAAATAATGCTGAAGGAAGAAAAAGAGATGACCATCCAATAGACCAGTTATAGGATGAAAGCAAAGGTAACATAAATTACATATTTTACATAACAACTTTTGACGGGGCTTTTTTTCTGACCTCCTTACCCCATTCCTGCTACCAAACTAACTCCCTCCTTCCATTCAAACTTCTAAGAGTCGCTATGCCCTCTTGTTAACTCCCATTTAGTCCTCAATTCATTATAGTCTGATAATTAAGAGGCTCACAATGGCCTCCTTAGAGATCTTTTGTCTATTCTTAATTTTCACCCTACTTGACAGTCTAGAACTTGACACTGTAGGCCAGTCCTTATTTCTTAAATTTCTCTAATTTCCTGGCTTCCAGGCTCTAATCCTCCCTCCTCATGGTTTCTTCTGAGCCTCCTTTAATCATTCCCCTTCTCTGTGAAAGTGATCAGTGGTTAAATCTGTTTTCTTCTTGCAATATAAATGCCCCCAATCCTGTGGCTTTAACCATCATCTGTATCAACATTTTCTAAAGATCAGAGTAACATGTGGAGGTTTTAAAAATACAGATGAGGGGCACCTGGGTGGCTCAGTTGGTTAAGCATCTGCCTTCGACTCAGGTCATGATCCTGGAGTCCTGGGATTGAGCCCAGCATCAGGCTCCCTGCTCAGCAGAGAGTCTGCTTCTCCCTCTGCCCTTCACCCCGCTTGTGCTCTCTCTCTCTCGCTCTCTCAAATAAATAAATAAAATCTTTTAAAAAATTAAAAAAAAATACAGGTGAGACCAGTTTCCAGCAACATGGCAGACTTAGGTCAGAAAAACACCTCCAGGGTGCCTGGGTGGCTCAGTCATTAAGCGTCTGCCTTCGGCTCGGGTCATGATCCCAGGGTCCTGGGATCGAGTCCCACATCGAGCTCCCTGTTCGGCAGGAAGCCTGCTTCTCTCTCTCCCACTCCCCCGGCTTGTGTTCCTGCTCTCGCTATCTCTCTCTCTCTCTCAAATAAATAAATAAATAAAAATCTTTAAAATAAAAAAAAGAAAGAAAAACACCTCCAATGGGGGGGGGGGGGGCGGGTAATGGCTGAATTAGCGTCAAAACAAGAGAATTCCTTAGGAGCCAGAAATAACAAAAGAAGTTTAAGATCCAGACAAGTAAGCATTAGTCCTGAGGGTATCCAATGACCTTTTGTGACCTATGGCCTGGCTACCGAAGTTCTACGAAATAGAGGTATAGCCTAGAACTTGAACAGGTAAAAACTTCAGTGACAGAGAACCATTTACTAGGATATAAAATAACAATGCCTTTGGGGAAATGGGGAAGATAATATTTATCTCTGCCTTGGCTCCTGGTAGTACAGGAAAAAAAGAAGTCTCCTGAAAATTCCTAACATTATCCTGCATTCACCCAGTGTGGGGCCTGAATTCACACCAAGAATTACAGCTGAAGAGGGGCGCCTGGGTGGCTCAGTCGTCGGGCGTCTGCCTTCGGCTCAGGTCATGGTCCCGGGGTCCTAGGATCAAGCCCCCGCATAGGGCTCCCTGCTCGGCGGGAGGCCTGCTTCTCCCTCTCCCACTCCCCCTGCCTGTGTTCCCTCTCTCGCTGTCTCTCTCTCTGTTTCAAAAAATAAACAAAATCTTTTAAAAAAATTTTTTTAAATAAAAAATAAAGAATTACAGCCAAAGAAACCTTAAGATGAGAATTTAGTTTGACTTTAATAGTGCCCAAAGTGCCTAGCAGGAGGCAACCTAAATCCTCTGGAGAAATACACAGTAAACTTGGGCCTCAAAAAATTCTCACAGATAAAAGTTCCAAGTAACTTGAGCTCACAATTTTAAAAAATCGCTAAACCCACAAACAAAATACCATGAGCTAGAGTCCATAGAACCAACAAACCAGGAAATCAAACTGCAGGTATTAGTATTTTCTGAGAGGGAATATAAAATAAGTATGGCTAATATGTTTAAAGATATAAAAGAAGACACTGAGAATATGTTGAAGGAACAAGAGACAATCAGAAATGATGAAGATGATTTGAAAAGGAAACAGAACTTTTGGAAATAAAAAAGTACAGTAATTAAAATTGTAAAAACTCAATCGCTAGTTAAAAAACAGATTAAACACAACTAAAAAGAAAAGTAATGACAAGGAAGATAGATCTGATGATTATAAAAAAAAAGCAGTATGAAGAAACTATGAGACAGAATATAGGAGATTTTGAGACATAGAGGATAGGATGAAAGGACCCAATATACCTATAATCAGAGTTGCACAAGGAAAACAGAAATGAGGGAGATGAAATACTTGAAGAGAGAACTGAAAATATAAACTCAAAGAGATGAAGAGATTATTGTCTGTTTTATTTTCTGCTATATCACCTGCCTTTGGCATGAGTACCCTACACATATGTGGTGAATTAATAAAAGACCAAAGATCTAACATATATCTAACCAGAGTTTTACAAAGAGGAAACAGAATGAGAAGAGACAGTAGCTGAGCAGTTTCAAGAACAGACAGAAGGTTACCATTCATTAGACTCAGAAATCCCAGAATATCCTGAGGATAAATTTTTTAATACTCACACTTCGATACATCATAGTGAAATTGCAGCAAGAGAGAAAAGACAAATTACCTACAAAGAAATAACAACTGAAATGACAGCTGATGGTCTGAACATAGCAACAGAAACTAAAAGACAATGAAATGAGATTTTCAAAATATTAAGAGAAAATAATTGTCAACACAGAATTCCAAACCCAGTAAAATGTTAGGACCTAGAGCAAACTAAAGGCATTTTCAGATAAAAACTAAGCCACCAACAGGCTCTAACTAAAAAAAAAAAAAACCTCCCGGAGGGTGCCCATTTGACTCTGTCGATAGAGCATATAACTCTTGATCTCAGGGTTCTGAGTGCAAGCCCCACACTGGGAACTGAGCCTACTTAAAAAAATTGTTTTCTAATTAAAAAAAAAAAAATTTAAAAACCTCCCAAAGATTTGGAGCACTCAGTCAGCTGAGTGTCCAAATCTTGATCTCGGCTCAGGTCTTGATCTCATGGTCATGAGTTCAAGCCCCACACTGGGCTCAGTGCTGGGCATGGAGACTACTTAAAAAACAAAAACAAAAACATTATGCTAAGCAAAATAAGTCAATCAGAGAAAGACAATTATCATATGATCTCACTGATATGTGGAATTTAAGAAACAAGGCAGAGGATCATAGGGAAAGAGAGGAAAAAATGAAACAAGATGAAACCAGAGAGGGAGACAAACCGTAAGAGACACTCTTAATCTTAGGAAACAAACTGAGGGTTGATGGAGGGGAGGGGGGGAGGGGGATGGGGTGGCTGGGTGATGGACATTGGGGAGGGTATGTGTTGTAATGAGCACTGGGTATTATATAAGACTGATGAATCACAGACATGTACCCCTGAAACAAATAATCCATTATATGTTAATTACTTGAATTTAAATTTTAAAAAAATTTAATTAATAACAAAAACAAACAAAAAAACCTCCCAAAGATGTACTTCAGGAAGAAAGAAAATTATCTCAAAAGAAGATGCAATATGTAAAAAGGAAGGTTAAGCACAGAAAATGATAAACATGAGGGTAAACCTAAGTAAATATTAATTTATAAAACAGTGATTAATCTTAGGCAATAATAACATTCTAATAGCGGGGGTGAGATTTGTAACTAGAGTTAAAGCATCTCATGGCCCTTGCATTGTTCAGAAAGAGAACAGAAATATTAATTTTAGACTTTGTTAAGTTAAATAGGTATATGAAAAAATCTCCACACCATGCCCTGAAAGAACAAAATAAAGCATAACTTCCAAACCATCAGGAGAAAGTGGAATTAGGGTGGGGAACTGGTTAGTCAGGTCTAAGTCACAGGGATTCAGAGGTAAAGAGTAAAAGGATAGAAAAAGATATATCAAGCAAAAATTAACTTAAAGAAAACTAGTGAAGCTTTATTAATTTTAGAGGAAATGGACTTTAAGATAATAGAATTACTGTAAATAAACAGGGACACAACAGTAATGTCATGAAATTCAAGTCACAAGGAAAAAAACTCTGCATCACCTAATAATATAGATACAAAGTATACAAACAAAAATTGACAAAACTACAAAGAGAAATTGCAGCTCTCTCAACTGGTAGTTTAATTGGGCAAAAATAAGTAAGGATATAAAAAACTAACATCAAAACAATAATACTGAGTTAATGGATACATGCAGAATATTAAGCTGGAGAACATGTATTTTTCAGGCACACATAGAACATTTATAAAACCTGATCATATAGTATGCCAAGTCTCAATACATTTCAAAGAATATGTACCATAAGAAAGATTCTCTTTCTACCGTGCAATTAAATTTTAAAAATGTCAAAAAATCATTTTTAAAGCCTAAATATTTTAAAAATTTTAAATATGCTTCTGAATAATTCAAGAGGCAAAGCATAATCACAACAGAACACAGAGGGGCACCTGGGTGGCTCAGTTGGTTAAGTGTCTGCCTTCAGCTCAGGTCATGATCCTGGGTCCTGGGACTGAGCCTCGCATTGGGCACCTTGCTCAGCAGGGAGTTTGCTTCTCCCTCTCCCTCTGCCCCTCCCCTCTGCTCATGCTCTCACTTGCTCACTTTCTCTCTCTCTCAAATGAATAAATAAAAAATCTTAAAAAAAAAAAGAGGTCCCAGTGTGATAATGATTGCCAATTCCCCCCAAATTACTCAAAGGTATAGAATAATGTAATTTCAATCAAAATCCCAACAGGGTTTTTCTTAGGACTTTGACAATCTGATTTTTTTTTTTTTTTACTTTGGAGTAAAACAAGATTTCATTGTTGACAAGGTTACTTCTGAGTTGCAGAAATTCTTCTGGTTTTTCCCCGTACTCCCCCATTCAATCTTGACTGCCATAATAAGACAGATGATTTTTTTTTTAAGGCATATATGTGGGTACCTGGATGGCTCAGTCAATTAAGCATCTGCCTTCAGCTCCGGTCATGATCCCATGGTCCCGGGATTAAGGTCCACATCGAGGCCCCCTGCTCAGTGGGGAGTCTGCTTCTCCCTTCCACCCTCCCACTCATGCTGTCTCTCACACACGCGCTCTCTGTCTGAAATAAATTAAAATCTTTAAATAAATAAATAAATAAATAATGGCATATATGTGTGTATTAGGTGTATTAGCTTTCTATTGCTACGTGACAATTTACAAATTTAGCAGCTTAAAACATCTCACAATTCTGTAGGTCAGAAGTCTGAATGGGTTTAACTTGATTCTTTGCTCAGGGTCTCACAAGGCCAAAATAAGAAGGCAACCAATCTGAACTCTTAACTGGAGGCCCGGGGAAGGAATCCACTTCCAAGCTCATTCAGGCTATTGGCACAATTCAATGCCTTGCTGCCACAGCCTGAGGTCCCATTTCCTTGCTGACTGTCAGCTGGGAGCTACTCTCCGTCTGCAGCCAGCCGGAGGCCACTTGTGTTCCTCCAGACATGGCCCTTCCATTGTCAAACCAGCAACAACCTTAGGCCCTTATGTTTTGAATCTCTCAGGAGTCCCTTTCTGCTGCCAGCTAAAAAAGTTCTCTGCTTCTAAGGGCTCCTGTGATTGCACTGAGCAACCCTGGATAATCCAACACAATCTCCCTATTTTAAAGTCAACTGTGCCATAGAACCTAACAATCACTCTTGAGTGAGATATTGTTTTCACAGTTCTGGGGAATAGGGCAGGACATCTTTGGGGAGCCATTTTATAAATTCTGCCTACTGCAATATGAATGAGCAAAGCCCACAATACCTAAAACATCCCTGAAGTGGAAATATCAGGTAGGAGAATTTGCCTCACAATATATCAAGCCTTATTATAAAATTATAATAGTAAGACACAGCAGTAGTGGACCAATTGATCAGAATGAACAATCAGAAACAGACCCATGCATATACGAAAACCTGAGATAGAGCTGATAATGCAGATTAGCAGGGAAAAATACACTATTCAATAAATGAATTGAAACTGATTACCCAGGTGAAAAAAATTTAAAATAAATCCTTATCTCACATGTTATATATAAAATTCAATTTTAAGAAGGACTTCAGTAAGAGAGACAAATCTTAAAACTTTTAGAAGAAAATCTTAGGAAAATACCTTTGTGACTTGGAGTAGGGAAGAATTTCCTAAAGATACAAAAAGCACAAATCATAAAGGAAAATGATTAATAAATTTCACTATTTTATCCTGTTCATCAAGACACCTTAAGATGTGGGGCTCCTGGCTAGCTCAGTCGAAAAGCATGTGACTCTTGATCTCAGGGTCTCAAGTTCAAGCCGCACATTGGGTATAGAGATTACATACATACATACATACATACATACATAAACAAACTTAAAAAAAAAGACATCTTAAGATGTGAAAAGATAATCCATAAACTGGGAGAAGATATTTACAATTGTACAAAGGTTAGCTTCCAGAATATGGAACACTTGAGAAAAAACCCCAAAATACATAATATATAAGAAAAAAAATCAAATAGAAATATAGAAATGACATAGCAAATATCCTAGAAAAGGAAATATAAATGGCCAGTAAAGATGAAAATATGCTTAAGCTTTCAATAATGAAGTAAATTCAAATTAAAACCACAACAAAACACCATTTCACATACCCCAGAGTGGCAAAAGTTTTCAACACTACCAAAAGTTGTGAAGTATGTGGGGTAACAGGGACCCTCCCCCTTGGGAACTGCCTCAATACTAAAAAAGCTTAGAATGGATGACTGAAATAAAATTTGCTCTAGGAATTGGCACTAATGTTTTCTGGTTCATTTCCTGCAGTTTCTTTTTAAGATCTCAGGTTGAGCATGAGCTTAGAGAGAAACTGAAATAGGACCTGCCTACTTCGGTTTTAGCCACGTAAAAAGGATTCCTGCAGTTGGCCCAGCCTCGTTCATCACAGAGCTGCACTGAAGTATGAAGCCAGGGCCTACCCTGTTGTTCTCTGTGACCAGATGAAGATGGATTTACGTGTTCTTGCGCCCCAGGCAAATTCCATGTCTCAAAATTCACCCTTCTTTATATGACTAAAATGCACCCAAACCTTACCATACCCAAAATGGAATTCATTCATTACCTTCCCCACTGAATCTGCTCTGTTTTCAAGTCTCAGTATCTCTGAACTAGAAACCAGACTCACTGTCAAACTCTTCCTTATTTATCCCCATATACAATTCGTCGTTACATTTTGTTGATTTTTACTCAATGTCGCTCTCAAACTTAGTCACTTAGACAAGCCTCATCATCCCTTGCCTAGACCACTGCAACCAGCTTTATGCAACAACACTTCAAATAAGCATCATAAATTGAAGTAAGGCTATGGCACATATATGCTGTCAGTGTGGTCTTGCTACCACCAGCCTCTCCTTGTTCTAATCCAAACTCCACGCTGCCTCCGTATTTGTCTTCTTAAACAATATACCTGATCATGTAAAGTCCCTGCTTAAAAACCTCCACTGGCCAAAAGATAAAACCCTCACACGTTACTTTGGCTCACAATCTGGCCCAGTTTATTCCTACTTCATCATCTACTGCTCCACCTTAACCATGCACCCTGTATTCCAGTCACATTTACAGCCTCAACATACCACAAAGAACTCTTGGCCTTTGTTCATGCTATTTCCCGTCACTGGAATACTCTCCTCTCCTCCTTATCTGCCTAGTAAATCCTCCCCACACTCCTTTCAGAACAAACATGTTATCGTTAATGTGATACTCTAAGCCTTTCTTGTCTGAACTACAAGTCTTTTGTGTTCCCAGTCTTCTTGGTTTATATCACACTATATTTTAAAGTAATACATATTTACAAGTCTGACCTACCCACCTGACTTGGAACATCTCTAGGGAAGTGAAAGGGTGATTCAGGAACCCAATTACAATGTGGGGATGGGGGATTCCCCTCATGTCCAACAAGCAATTCTCAGACACAAACTCCATATCCTACAATTCAACTCAATTCTGACACTATCTGCCCAGAGATACCATCAGATTCCACAGGTTATGGGTTCAATACTAAAAGACCGCCCCCTCCCTCCACGGCAGAGGCCAGTCACAAGCCCAGATTCTGACCAACTAGGTTATCAACTGGAGTAGGGAAGAATTTCTTAAAGATACAAAAAGCACAAATCATAAAGGAAAATGATTAATAAATTTCACTATTTTATCCTGTTCATCAAGACACCTTAAGATGTGGGGCTCCTGGCTAGCTCAGTCGAAAAGCATGCGGCTCTTGATCTCAGGGTCTCAAGTTCAAGCCACACATTGGGTACGACCCCCTCCAACTCTGGATGCCAATCTCAAGTCTAGACTGCAACCTGCACTTCTGACCGACTGGCTATAGATCCGATGTTCCCACAACCTCCTCCTTTGGTCCTTTGCTAGAGCAGCTCTCAGAACTCAGGTAAACATTTACTTACTAGATTGGTAAAAGGATGTAACTCAGAACAGCCAGATGGAAGAGATGTATAGGGCAACGTGTGGGGAAAGGGCACTAAGCTTCCATTCCTTCTGAATCTCCATGTGTTCACCAACCCCATCCTACTTTTGGGTTTTTATGAAGGCTTTATTACAAAAGCATACTTGATTAAAACATTGGCCACTGGTGATTGATTCAACCTCCAGCCCTCTCTCCCCTCCCTGGAAATCAGAAGGTAGGACTGAAAGCTCCAACCCTCAAATGATGCAGTTTGGTTTTCCTGGCAACCAGTCCCCAACCTTACGTGGGTCCAAAGGCCAGCATTACCATAACAAAAGACAACTTTATCACTTTCACTTAGAAAATCCCAAGGGTTCTTAGGGGCTGTGCCAGAAGGAGGACAAAGACCAAATATATATTTCTTACAAATCACAATATGATAGGAAGATACCATTTATTATTCTTGGTCATCCTGAAAGCCAGACTGAAGGACTTGATCACCAGTAAGATATTTTTGCTGCACAGCAGACACTCAATAAACATTTTGGGGTTAAATGATCTGATGTAAGGATCAAACAAGATAATAGTTGTGAACCATTAATATGCTGATTATACTCCTACACTACTAGAAAAGAAAATACGTTGGGCATCTGGTTGGCTCAGTCGGTTAAGCGGCTGCCTTCGGCTCAGGTCATGATCCCAGGGTCATGGGATCCAGCCCTGCTCAGCAGACAGCCTGCTTCTCTCTCTCCCTCTGCTGCTCCCCACCTCCCCCACTCATTCTCTCTCTCTCTTTCTCTGCTCTCTCTCCCTAATAAGTGAATAAAATCTTTAAAAAGAAAAGTAGGGCACCTGGGTGGCTCAGTTGGTTAAGTGTCTGCCTTCGGCTCAGGTGGTGATCTCAGGGTCCTGGGATATAGCCACGCATGGGGCTCCCTGCTTAGCAGGGAGCCTGCTTCTCCCTCTCCTCCCCACTTGTGCTTTCTCGCTATCTCTCTCTCTCTCTCTCATATAAATAAATAAAATCTTGGGGTGCCTGGGTGGCTCAGTCGGTTAAGCATCTGCCTTCAGTCAGGTCACGATCCTGGGTTCCTGGGATTGAGCCCCGTGTTGGGCTCCCTGCTCAGCAGGAAGTCTGCTTCTCTATCCCCCTGCCCCCCGCCCCTCCACCCTGCTCGCCCCTCCACCCTCCTCGTGCTGTCTCTCTCTCTCGCTCACTCTTTCTCTCAAATAAAATCTTTAAAAATAAATAAATAAATGCTTTAAAAAAAAAAGAAAATACAGTTCATACATATTATCTCAGGTAATCCGCACAACCCTGTTAAAATACATATTAATATTCCCACTTTGTAGAAGAGGTATCTTTGTAAAAGGTTCATGGAGATTAAGTAACTACTCTAAGATCCACCAGCTAACAAGGGAAAAAAACTAAGATTTGAACCCAAGTCTACTACTGCATCCAAGTGATTTTACTTCCTCACTATTTCTCAAATTCATTTATCCATCTTTTAGCTGGCTTAGTTTGACTTCTTTCTCAGAAGCCACAGAGTAGTGTCCTAAAAGCACTGATTTTGGAATAAAATACAACTGTATTTGAATCCCAGGTGTCATTTATCAGTTGTCTCATTTTCCATTTGTAAATTAGAGACAATACCTATCTTCAGTAGTCATGGTAAGTAAAAGAAAAGGCTCAGTGTCTAGTATATGATAAATACTTAAAAGGTAGCTCATACTTCTATTATTATGATTCTCTTTACCTCCAACCTGCTTCCGACAATCCTTTTTCATTACAATGAAAGTTATTTTTCTAAAACACAAGTAATTTGCCAAGCGAATTGTATACCTAAATCTCGAGCTGCTCCCTCCCCATCTTTTTATTCCTTCTTTTTATGCTACAACAATACTGACTACTTAAAACCATGCTCTCATTCTACCATGTTTTTGTCCATGTTCCCCATTTCATTTGTCTCGCAAATTCCAACTCATCCTACAAACCTTGAACTCAAACATCATCTTCTCTGAAAAGTTTTCTCTAATGCAACCTGGTCATTCACTTCTCTATGTTACCTTTGTACTTTACAAATACTTCTAGTCATAATAATCACATTGTCCTATGACCACTTACCTACTAAAATGTGGACCCTTTCAGTACTGGATATTCATGTATTTTAACACCTAGCACATTACCTGGAACATGCGCAGTGCTAAATAAATACTCCCAGGGTGAAATCTAATCCTATCCCCTGTCCAGGACCGCGTACCATCAATTCTCCCTCCCTTTCTCTCACATCATTCCCAGTCTTAGTCTCCACTGGTCTCTTCCCTTCAGTCTAGTAACATGGTTTCTCTACCCTAAACAAACAAACAAAAGCCTCTTTTGATTCCACTCCCACCTTGAGGTAATACCTCAGTTCTTTCTTCCATGAGTAATTATTTCTCAACTTGTCATCTTCCCCATTAGAATACATTTTTGTTTTCTCATGTCATAAACTATGCTTCTATTTAGCTCTTACACATATTTTTTTTTTAAAGATTTTATTTATTTGACAGAGAGAGAGACAGCTAGAGAGGGAACACAAGCAGGGGGAGTGGGAGAGGGAGAAGCAGGCTCCCGGCTGAGCAGGGAGCCCGATGCTGGGCTCCATCCCAGGACCCCGATATCATGACCTGAGCCGAAGGCAGACGCTCAACGACTGAGCCACCCAGGCGCCCCTACACATATTATTTTTACTAGAATTCAATGTTTAAGTGTATTTTCTTAACTATACCAATAAAGCCTCAAATTCTTCTCTGTCCCAGTCAGATATCTATAAATTATTACAAAAAGGAGGAGGAGGAAGAGCGGAAGGGGGAGGAAACTATTCAAAGGAATATTTACCCATCTTTTAAACAGTAAAGATGTGTTACCTGAGTAAGAATTAAGAGAAACTGTCCACCGTACTGTTAGTCCTAATAGGACCACAATTGCCATCAAGTACCATTTCTCCATATTTTTTCTTCAATTCTAAGGAGAGAAAAAAACAGGACCAGTGCCAGAATACTCTTAACATGTAGTCAGTCACTTCTTCATCAGAGAAAGGTTATCAATTCTTTGGGATTAGGAGTTTGAGAGAATTTTAAGTGATGCTTCGTTTCCAGTTAAATATTGACTTTTATGTCTATGAAGAAGTAGCCTGGAGAGAAAAAAAAAAAAAAGAAGACCGAGAGTTAGCTGAGCACAGTATAACAAAGAACCCATTAAACCAACCAGGAAGGGGCGCCTGGGTGGCTCAGTCGTTAAGCGTCTGCCTTCGCCTCAGGTCATGATCCCAGTGTCCTGGGATCGAGCCCCACATCGGGCTCTCTGCTCCGCGGGAAGCCTGCTTCTCCCTCTCCCATTCCCCCTGCTTGTGTTCCCTCTCTCGCTGTGTCTCTCTGTCAAATAAATAAATAAATTCTTTAAAAAAAAAAAAAAAAAAAACAACCAGGAAGATGGAGAATTGGGGGTGTTGAAAAGGAGGAAAAGTGGGTAGTTTTACGTTCTTTATTCCCTAGTCCTCAGTTGGGAAATATACCTCAAAAGGTAGCTCTCCCTATTAAATGGGACTCAATATATCTAAAGTTGTGGTAAGGATCTTTCTTACAAGGGAACAATCCTGAATGAAGAAAAACAACAGACATATATAGATAGTAGAAGAGTCAATTCCATCTAAAGCATGTTTATCTACACATAAAAGTAATACTACAAAAGTTAACAAAGAGATGATTTATCTTTGGTACAGAGAGAAAGAGGAATTTTACCTTTCTATTTAGTTTAAGAAAGTCTTCCACTAAAGTAATTTATGTAGTTTACTTTTTACTTCTTTTCTTCCAAAATATACTTTCACTAACTACACCATCTTTCCATCTTAGAGAATGAACCTTTACAAGAATCAAGTAATAACCCCAATTCTTTTTTTTTTTTTTTAAAGACTTTATTTATCTGACACAGAGAGAGAGCACAAGCAGGGGCAGCGGCAGGCAGAGGGAGAGGGAAAAGCAGGCTCCCCGCTGAGCAGGGAGCCCCAGGCAGGGCTCAATCCCAAGACCCTGGGATCATGACCTGACCCGGAAGATAGACGTTTAACCGACTGAACCACCCAGGCACCCCAATAACCCCAATTCTTAAAAGAAAAAAGCAGTAAGATGCAATTAACCATTTACATGTTTCATTTTTTTCAGTTTTTTCCTTGAGGTGGAATGGTTTAAAAGTAAAAAAGCTTTGAGAAATTATGGGCCATTTTAACCACAGGATATACTTTATTTTTTTTTTTTAAGATTTTATTTATTTGTCAGAGAGAGACACAGCAAGAGGGAACACAAGCAAGGGGAGCAGGAGGGGGAGAAGCAGGTTCCCTGCAGAGCAGGGAACCCAATGCGGGGCTTGATCCCAGGACCCCAAGATCATGACCTGAGCCGAAGGCAGACGCCTAACAACTGAGCCACCCAGGCACCCCCACAGGATATACTTTAAAAATAACCAGAAAAATACAATAAGTCAACTGAATAAACTAGGGGAAAATTGGTACATTCCACGTACTGGGTAAAAAAAAATTTTTAAGAATGTAATTAAACATATTAGTTTTATTTTTTATTAAGTTTATTTTAATTCCAGTATAGTTAACAAACAGTATTGTATCAGTTTCAAGTATACAACATAGTGACAAAAATTATTCTCTTATTTAAATATAGCAAGGGTCAGGGCGCCTGGGTGGCTCAGTTGGTTAAGCATCTACCTTCGGCTTGGGTCTGTGGTCTGGGGGTCCTGGGATCTAGCCCCTTGTCAGGCTCCCTGCGGAGCTTCTCCCTCTCCCTCTGCCTCTCTTTCTCTATCTCTCATGAATAAATGAATAAAATCTTTAAAAAACAAAACAAAAATAAATAAATAAATATAGCAAGAGTCAACTCTAGAACTAATGAAGTCTAGCATCTCAATTAGGGAGAATGACTCAAAGCAGTAAATAAGGCTATGTAAACATATTATTCACATTTGGATTATATAAATGCTGTTTCCTCCCTGCTACCACATCCATTTTTTATCATTTTACTATTCACTAGAACTTCTATCACAGAGGCAAGGTAAGAGGAAAAATTAAAATTCAATCACTTTGGCACACCTGGGTGGCTCTGTTGTTAAGCCTCTGCCTTCGGCTCAGGTCATGATCCCAGGGTCATGGGATGGAGTCCCGCATGGGCTCCTTGCTCAGGGGGGAGCCTGCTTCTCCCTCTGTCTGACACTCCCCCTGCTTGTGCACTCAATCTCTCTCTCTCAGACATAAATAAAATCTTAAAAAAAAAAAAGAATAGGCTAGACGCTAGACACCAAAGAATACATATTATATGGTTCCATTTATGAAAGGCTCATAAATAGACAAAACTAATCTATGGTTAGATATCAATAAAAGAGAAAAGAGAGGATGGTGATTGGGAGAGGTCTCCAGGGAGGTCTTTCTGAGAAGAAGGTGAGAACATTCTGTATTTTTGTTGGTGGTGGTGTTGTTTTGTTGTTTTGAGGGAGGGAGTGTGGGAGGGGCAGAGGAAGAGGGAGAGAGAGCAAGAATCTTAAGCAGGCTCCAGGCCCAGTAAGGAACCCCACGTTAGGCTTGAACTCACCACCCTGAGATCATGACCTGATCAAGAGTCCCTGGCTTAACTAACTGGGCCATCCAGGTGCCCCAAATGTTGTTTCTTGATTTGAGTGGTGGTTAAAAGATGCGTTTACTTTACAATAAATCAGCAAGTTACAACTTATGATTGCTGTATTTTCTTGCACATGTTATATTCCAATAAAAAAGCATAAAAGGAAATTTAATTTTTTAAAAAAGAAAATTACATTTGACAACTACAGTGTAAGTTCTGTGCAAGCAAGGATCCTCCTGTCTTAGCCCCTGGCTCTGTTCCCTGCACTTAGAACAATGTTGCAAAAAGCAGGTACTCATAAAATATTTGCTGAATGGAGATCTTCCTGCGTACGAAGAGGGGAAGTACCTAATTTTACTGAGTCCTCTGTGGTCAAAGATATTATGAGACTTAACGGATCTCTTCTTGAACAGTAGCAAGGGTGCTTTATTACTTTTTCCATCTGCAAAGCACAGTAACTTTCTAACCCATCCACACGACACGAAGTCTTTACGCAGGTGGCAGATAAGTTTTCCGTCCTACTTTGCCCTAAGATTAGTAGATTTCGATCAAAAGCAAAAATAAAACAAACAAAACCTCAGCGACATTTCGATCAAAAACAAAAATAAAACAAAACCTCAGCGCTTCACTTCCAGGGCTGAATTTGTTCTTAGTCTGAGAGGTCCTTCCTCCAAGGTGGACACAACACCCAGGGAGTGCGGCTATCCGCGAGGAGCACGTCTGGCAAAAGGGACCGTCCTAACGTTTCTCCTCCCTTTCTCCAGCGGGCCAGACCCTCAAGACCGCAGGAACAAGGGCGTCAAAGGAGCCAAGGCTGCTGCCAAGCCAAGGGGTCCCACCACCATCAGCACGCCCCGTCACCCGACCCCCAAGCGAGACAGCAGGCTGACCCGGGGAGGCCTCGCCAGCCGCCCCTCTGAGAGGAGCGGGACCTGGAGCGGGGCTGCTACCTGCGCGCGGGATCGCTGCGCGTCGCAAGTCCCCCTCCCCTCCGCACCCTGGCCCCGCAGCCCAGACGTCCCAAGATCCCGGCCTCTTACCCCACCGCCCGCCGAACGTTACGAGTCGCGCCCACAGCTATCCCAAGAAGGCGCCTGCGCGCTCGCCCGTGGGGCGGAGCTCTTCTCTCCGCCTTCCGCTTCTGCGTGCGCGCGCGCGCCGAGCGCGGGAGCGAGCCCGTCGAACGTGAGGGGAGGGTCCGGGAAAAGGCGCGGAGAGGAGGTGGCAGGCTTAGGAGGCGGGGCAGCGGCGGCAGGAACGCGAGAGGCCTCTCACCCCGGGTTAGGCTTGGGGCAGGTGGAAAGCCCCTTGCTCTTCTTTCCCGGGATGATGGCCAAGTCCTGAACGGCTGCTTAGTCCACGGATTCCTGTCAGGGGCGGGTCCTGGCTCCCTTCACAGAGTGGAGAGCCCTTGGCTAATCCTCACCACCGGGCAGCGGGTCTTCCTCTGTGCCTGTGCCCTCAAGGAGCCAGAAAGCCACCTGCTTCACTTTCTTCAAGCCACGTGCCTGCGAAGAAGAATGTATTAAGGCTGGTAAGTCACTTCGTGTAAGAAACATTAAACGTCCAACCATTTTTGAGCCTGTGGGTTATACAAAAGAACAGCCCTGCCCTCAAGTAGCCACTATACCTTTCCGGTCAGGCAGCTTGGATCACCTATTCCCAAACTTGCCCAAAATAACTACCTTGCCTCCTTTGTTCAGTGAATGCACACATTCCTCTCTGCTGAATCCTATCATTCTCTATAAGCCAACCCCTCTGATTTATAATACACAAATACCGGCAAATATTTGACTATGGCTGTATACTAAGTGGGTCTGCACAACTCTCTGGATCTATTTTTCTTCATCTGTGAAATGAGTGATAGGTCTATATAAACTTCCACATCTAAAACTTTATTCTATATTTAAAAGACTCGAGGGGCGCCTGGGTGGCTCAGTTGGTTATGCGTCTGCCTTCGTCTCAGGTCATGATCCCAGGGTCCTGGGGTGGAACCCCACCTGGGGCTTCCTGCTCAATAGGGAGTCTGATTCTCCCTCTACCCTCTGCTCGTGCTCTCTCTTGCTATCTCTCTTTCAAATAAATAAAATCCTTAAAAAAAAAGAAAACAAATAAAAGTAAAAGACTGTCAGTACTAGAAATATGGAGAAATATGGCCAAGTCCCTGCCCTCAAGAGATTTCTCATTGGAAAGACATTTTCATACATAAAAGGATAGAAAGCAATAGAAGGGAGCACATGCTAAATGTCAGATTATTGGTATATGCATTAAGTAGTGTAGGAGTTCAGAGAAGAAATGAAAACTGTAAATTAAAAACTATCAGGAAATGCTTTCCCTGGAGCAGTCAGCTGAGCTTTGAAGGAAAGCCTGGAGGAAGGGAGTAGGACTCCAGGCAAAGGAAAATGGTTCAAGTCAAAATTGTGGCAGCTGAAAAGTGCAGAACATTTCCTCCAGTTCAGATGATGGGTGATGAAGCTGGAAAGGAACAATTGTGGAGAGCCTTGAATATGGTGGCTGTGGTCTTTGGAATTTATTCAATGATCAGTAAGGAGCCAATAAATGACTTTTAGCAGGGATTCGAGTGTACAGTACAGTCTTAGAGAAAATTTAAAGTGGTGATAATGGATAAGATGAATCAGAAGAAGAGGTAGAAATCATTATAGTAGTCCATGCATGATTAGACAAAGGCCTGGTCTGAGATGGTAATAGTGGAACTGGAAAAGAAGAAATCAATGCAACAGGAAGAATGGGCAGGTCCTGGTAACAGTATATACATAGAAGAAGTGAAACAAAGGAGAGGGTAAAATCAAGGAAGGCTACCAAGGTTTCAAGTCTGAATTACTAGAAGATCTGAAAGATCTAGGGAAGCTTAGGGAGAAGCTGGCTTGGAGGGAAAGGCAATGCATTGTATTGAGTTTGAGGTGACAGCAGGACAACAAGTTAATGATCTTCAGGTACCAGTTATGAATCAGAGCCTAGAAAAAAATTGGAGTTGAAGATAGAGATATGAGAGTCTTTCATTTGGCTGAAGAATGAGGGAGACAGTACAGTGGGAGAATAGACAACCATACTTCAGTAAACCCATATTTAAGGTCAGAAGGAAAAATACAAGCTAATGAAGGATATTACATGGTTACAAGCATAGGGGGAAATCCAGAACATTGCAAGATATAACTAAGCATCTTGTGGATAAGAACCATGTTTGGCAGACTAAAAATCATGTTTTATTGAATCTTATTGACTCTATCAATTGTAGGAAGCACCATTATTTTATGTACCACTAAGTAAGAAGGTTTCCATTTAAACTAGTTATGACTGTAAAACATATAATTTCAGAAATATTAATATGTGAGAAATATACATCTTCAAATGATGAAATTGGTATAAGCCTCTCTCCTTTCTGCCTAGCTTCTGGCAGAGTATGAAGAACACAGTTGGTACTTAAAATGTTCATTGAGGGGCGCCTGGGTGGTTCAGTCATTAAGCGTCTACCTTTGGCTCAGGTCATGATCCCAGGTCCTGGGATCGAGCCCCACATGGGGCTCCCTGCTAGGCAGGAAGCCTGCTTCTCCCTCTCCCACTTCCCCTGCTTGTGTTCCCTCCCTCGCTGTGTCTCTCTCTGTCAAATAAATAAATAAAATCTTAAATAAATAAATAAATAAATAAAATGTTCGTTGAATAAATAGCAGAAGAGACTTCATAGCCTCTGATTCATAGCTGAACTGCCTACCAGTACATCTACATCCTACTCCTGCTCTTTCCTTCTAGTAGATACTATCATCTCTGAAAGCCCAGTACCTGTACATAACAGAGTAAATGCATTTTGAATGAGGTCATTAGGGTAAGCCCTAATCCAATCTGACTGGTCTCCTCATAAGAAAAGGAAATTTGGTCACAGACATTCCCATACACAGAGAGACCATGTGAAGACACAGGGAGAAGATGACCATCTACAGCCAAGGAAAGAGGTCTCAGAAGAAATCAACCTTGTTGACACCTTGATCTTGGACTTTTGGCCTCCAGAAGTGTGAGAAAATAAATTTTTGTTGTTTAAGTCATCCAATCTGTGGTATTTTGTATGGCAGCCCTAATAAACTAATATATACCTTATGAAAGGTACTGTCAATACTCAAAGCACTAGGCAAACTTCCTCACACAAATCATACTTTATTGGTAGTTTCTAGCTCCTTCCCTAGATTACTTCCCCACTAAGAAAACAAGCCCTTTTCTATCTCAAGCCTAGGGCTTCCCTGAGTCTAGGTGAAAATCACTCATCTGGTCATAGCTGTTCTTTGAAATAGAATCATTTTACCAGTCTGTACATCTTCTTAATTTGATCCTTGTATGTCATTTTTCTTTGTTCTTCAATCTCCAAGTTTCATTATACCCTTGCCCTCTCCAAGGAATAAGTCCACCTAAGTAGCATAGAGTTAGAGTTAACCCCCACATTTCCAAGTTTGATTAGAGCCATTAGCAAACTAGTAGCCTCTTTTATATACTAAAAATCTTTCATATCCAATTCACTTGATCCAGACAATAACTCAGAGAATGGTAGAACAGGTATTATTATCCCTTTCTGACATACAAGAAAACTTGAGAGCAACATTTCCCAAAGTATGCTCCATAGAACTCTCATTCAGTGAAATGTGTATTGTTAAAAAAAAAAAAAAGTCTCTTAATGCAGAGATAAATAAGTTTGAAAACAATGGGTTATACTAATGTAAAAAGGATTCCTCACTCCAGGTCTTTTCAGAGCCTTTTATGTGTTATATACATCATGATTCTCCAAGAGAATATGGAATTTTCAGACTTATTTGACCATGGTATCCTATCCTCACACTCCACCCTACCTCCCACTTCCCATCTTACAGAGTGGCCCATGAAACACATATGGGAAATGCTGATTTGAGACATTGTGTAATTTCTATAAGAGATATAGCAAATAAATGTCAGAACTATGATTAAACGTGGATCTTACTCTGATTCATTTTGGGGTCTATATAAAAGAAGTTCAAAAGCGTAGAGATTGCATACCAAAAAATGCCAAAACATTGACATGAAGACTATCCTTAGTAAGATTATGAACTTTCAAAGTTAATTATAAAACAAAACTAAATGGAAAAAAGAAATCCCTAAAAATCAGAAATAAAATGAAACAAACTGTAATGTGTGTCCAGGTGTGGCTCAACTACACAGAAAATAACTCTTCCAAGTGACTTTAAAACATGATAATTTGACAGTAAATCCCTACTGCTGTATACCCTAAGGAAAAAGATCTGTTTAAAAAAATAAAATAATTGTTATTAGTAATTGTGTTGTTGGTATTAGGATTAGTGTTGTCATTTTAAAACTACTGTATGTGTAAAGTGGGGTAAAGAACATGAAGATTTATGTGATATTCAAATTTTATCATGCTGGTGTTTTGACATCAGGATTCTTGGTGTGAAAAATGAATTAAAGATGTAAGATGGAAGTTAACTATCAGTATAAACTCATGATTTATTTTATTGAATTATGGAAGGGAAGGAAAGGGAGGGAGGAAACAAAGAAAATATATTGCCTAGCTTTTTTTACTGAAAGGACTAAAAACAAAGACCAACGCAATAATAATGAGCATCCTTAGCACACAGATTGTGTCTTGAAATTCAATCCTACTAAAAGGAACGAGGGATCCTCAGAGAAATAGCTAACTACAAGTCTGTTAAAGAAATATACAAAAATCTGGAACATTTTGTTATACTATCAAGGAAACTATCAAAAACTACAGCCAATGTCAAAAAGTCTCTGAGCCAACTTGAAGAGACTCCCACTGGTCATAGGTGGGACACATTGAGCATCAGTAAGCATAATAACCAATGGACTGAAACACATCAAATTAGAATTGTCTGTGAAATTGTCACATTTTCCATGAGCTCATAATAATATTAAAAAAAATCAATGGACGAAGCTAGTAAACCACTTATTATTTTGAAAACTGGCAAATAAAGAATCAGTTATTCTGCTTTTGTTATACAAATTATTCCACTGGGTAGCCAAATAGTTTTTACACACACACACACACACACACGGAGTCACCCTTGTTTCAAACCACGAAACAGCCTTATAGATGAAACTAACTGCTTTTGACACTTGAGAAACTTACCTCATATTTGGATGGGACCAAAGTAGACTCAACCTTAACTGCATCATTATCTACTATGAATAGAGTGATTTAAATTTCTTTATTGCTTAAATGAAGTTAATCAAGTTAATTTTACTTATGGATATACTCATTTACTCAACAAATATTTATTGAATAAACAGCTTTCTTTTAAGGAGTTTATAGACCAGTATTATATACAGCTCAAGGGATAATAAATCATTGTTATTTTTACTGTCAATATCAGATGGCACGTGGAATTATTCTCATACAAATACAGATTTTTCAACTGTATATACATAATCATACATATAAAATAATTTTGTTGATATGGACCTAAGAGAAATAATACATGTTTCTGCCACATAGCTCAAACACTGTTATTGTAACAATCTAGGAACAATTCTAAGAAGTTCATATTTCTATATCTTTATTTATATCGAGATATAAATAAAACAAGAAATATAAATCTATAAAGGTCTGCAGATATAATTTGGTATGGAAGTCTAAGTTCTTTAAAATCGTAAGATTTTAAAACTCTGTTATTAAAATGGAGTATGGTGCTTATATCTTTACAGATAAAAAGAGTTCTTTAATGTGGCAATGTAATGTATTCATTGGTTCATGGTCCCCAAACCTCCAAGGAAGTGTTGCAAATCTATATCTCTCTCAGCCCAGGATTTTGAATTTAAATTTAAATATGTGACATAACTTAACTCAACATATTTTGGAGAATTATAAACATCTATAATTTCCAATAATAAGTAACACTG
Source organism: Halichoerus grypus (assembly GCF_964656455.1). NCBI lineage: Eukaryota > Metazoa > Chordata > Mammalia > Carnivora > Phocidae > Halichoerus > Halichoerus grypus. Next base: position 136,951,814 of record NC_135716.1, read on the forward strand.
TTGGGTCAGTGTTTAGATTTGTAAAGCCACTGTGATAACACAAATGCTACTTTATTACTTTATCTCCAGTGTCTTTCACAACTGAGTGGATTGTCACACTCTATTATGTGGCACACAGATCCACTGGCTAGAGCTATCATGCTACATATCTAAAACGGTCTTTGAAAATGAAAATTTGGGCTAAATATAAAGAAGGCAACCTGCCAGTAAGAACTATTCAAACCAAAAAGTCTCCCCGAGGGAAATGGTAAGAACTCCATTTTAAAATCATATAAATCAAGATGGTAGGAGGTTCCAACTTGTAAATTTTACAGTAAATACATCAAGATTTAAAGTCAGATTTTTACATAAATTTTTATTTATAGTAAAGGATGAAAGTCCATACCAGAGAAACAGGGTAAGTAACAAAATAAAGCCTTTGCTTCCTACTCGATTTTTTGCTTTGGCTCACCAATTTTTTAAAAAGATTGCCAAACTAAAAAAGAGAGCTGAGGAGAGGGGTAAGACACAAAATATGTAAAATGTGATTTTTTTTTTTTTTTTTAATCACCGTTTTGTTTTACAGTGGGTTTGGGGTTTGGTTTTAATGAGAAGGGAGATGGCAGATACTGTCAATAGCAGCACTCTGCCCCTGGGAACATGGATTAAAAAATCTAAATGAGATACCACATGTGCCCAATAATAGTAGCTACTACATATCACCTGAATGATTCTCGTAAAATAAAGGAAGAACCTAGGTGCTTTGATGGTGTGAAGGAAAATAATCCTTCCTGGATATGCAGGGAAGACAGGTTTGGAAAAAACTCTATAAAAAGTTATTTTCTATAATTGATGGAGTTAGTTTTCTGGAATAAGACTACTGTTGAATCCACAGTAGTCAGTTAAGCAGGAGAAATAACCTCTAGGTGCCCTTTCTCTTCCAGGATTACTTTCAGGATCTGGAGAAGGGAGCTAGGAGGAGGAAAACATCTTCCTTAAATTACGGCACCCAAATTTGCAACCCAAGAATGCATGATAAGAAAAAATAAAAAACAACAAAAAAAGTTTTTTCTAAAACCCTTACCCAAAACTGTATTGGAGTATCATTGTGTTTACATTTCAAATACTGGAGCTCTTATTCTTTATAATTGTTCTTGGGAAAGATTGAAACTATTGCATTACCCTAGGTATACATTTGGGTTGATAGGGAGGGTGGGGCCAGAGAGTATTAAATCCTATTCAAATAAATGAGAGGGGCTAGAGAAGAAAAGTGTGAACAGTCATTCTCCAAAATAGACCCCAGTGAAATGCAATTACAATTTATCACATACCCTGCATTTTCCTCTCCAAAGAATTCTGCAGAACATTGTAGTTGAAAAGAAATGCACCAAAGCTGGTATCTAGTTACATTAAGCCCTAATTTGACTCCCTGGTTTGTTATCTGCTGGAAGCTTTCTGTCTGTGTTTAATTCTCTTTCCAAAGGAATTTTCCCTAAAGGCATTAAGGAGGTGGAAAACCTTTTTCTAGAGGTTCCTTTTCTAATTTTTGCCTCTTTTTTAAAGTACTCAGTTCCTTTAAGCCATTTCACAGTGTGAGATTTAATTGCATTCTGGGTTGCTTCTTTTCTGGTCCTTCCTTGGTGTTACTGATTTGATTGAAACCCCCAAGTAGAGATTGTATTGGATCCTGAGATCTAAGACATCCAGATCAAATTTTGGAAAACCTTGTGTCTTAATGTTCTCTACTTTCTCAGCACGCTTATCTTACAATGAATTAATAAAGTTTTGGTAGTTGTTTAAATAGATTAAATGTCACACTTTAAATAGAAAGAGAAGGCTCTACCTAACTGACCTATTTTTCATCTGTGATTTAGAAAAAGGCAAGATTAGCATGGATATTGCATTTTCAAGGACCTCGCCACTATTAAATAGACTGTTAAGTGCATTTTATGGCTGAAGAGTCTGTTCCCAGTTCAGTCTACAAGACGTGCTAAGTTCATCTCTACCTGCTACATTGAACATTCACTGACTAAAATACTTTCTGTGGATGTAATACCTATGCTCTGTATCTTTTAAGTACATAACTCTAAATATTTTAGGACTAGTAAAATGTAACTCAATAAAAGTCCCAAGAATAGGTGTTGTCCCTCAAGAAAAATACAATGTTCATATTTTCCAGTGATATATATCCTGTGCTCCATTAGCACCTGCTTATCATAAGGTGACCAGACTTTGAAAAATAACAGGCACTCATAAAATGGGATTGATAATCTTGTTTAAACCAAAAAAGCAACAATAGCTGGTTAAAACTCCATCCTCACATCAAGTTGTCTTGTTCACAGGATTTCAAGGCTCTGAAAGGAGTGGCTTATGGGCTTATATTCTAATGAACAGGATAGATATTTTACCATTCATTCTCACTGCATTATGGACCAACTTCAGCATTTTGTTGTTGTTGTTTAGGGAACTTCTGCCTCAGTTTACCTTTTTATTTAGGTGTTTTGAATATAAAAGAAAATATCAATGAATGAACATGAAATAAAATCTTTAATTTAAAAATTAAAGATATAGGGGCCCTGGGTGGCTCAGTCGGTTAAGCAACTGCCTTTGGCTCAGGTCATGATCCTGGAGTCCCAGAATCGAGTCCCATATCAGGCTCCCTGCTCGGCAGGGGGTCTGCTCCTCCCTCTGACCCTCACCCCTCTCATGCTCTCTCTCTCTCTCATTCTCTCTCTCTCTCAAAGAAATAAAATAAAATCTTTAAAAATTAAAGATATAAAAATTAAGAAATTATCTTCCTATATCTCCCTTGCTTTCATCAGAGTTTATAATCTGTTGTACTGTGTTAGCAAACCCAAAAAGAAGTAAGTCTGTTAAAGGAGAATTGTGTTAGAAGAGCTACTTACCTTCTTTTGCTTACTTGGCAGAACAGAACTTTGATTTTAATTGCTTGGTAGACGAATCCAAATATCCATGCATAATAGTAATTAAAGGTATTCTTCAATTCAGAACTTTATGTACCAAAAAGACCCCCTTACGGGGGAAAAAGACTGTCCTGAGGATTCTCAATAGCCTAGACATATATCCTAAGCATTTAAACCTTTTATTTTTTTATAGATTTTATTTATTTATTTGACAGAGAGAGACAGCGAAAGAGGGAACATAAGCAGGGGGAGTGGAGAGGGAGAAGTAGGCCTCCCGCCCAGCGGGAGCCCGACTCAGGGCTCGATCTCAGGACTCTGGGGTCATGACCTGAGCCGAAGGCAGATGCTTAACGACTGAGCCACCCAGATGCCCTACATTTAAACCTTTTGAATTCCCCAACTTTAACTTTCTGTGAAGAAATCCTGTTAATTACTCTAAATATAGAAGTCTCTTTTAGGGCACCTGGGTGGCTCAGTCGGTTAAGCATCTGCCTTCTGCTCACATCATGATCCCAGGGTCCTGGGATCGAGTCCTGCATTGGGCTCCCTGCTCAGCAGGGAGTCTGCTTCTCCCACTCATTCTCTCAATCTCTCTCTCTCAAATAAATAAATAAAATCTTAAAAAAAAAGTCTCTTTTATTTCTTCTTACTTCCCGCCACAAATAATGATACAGCTTTACCTTGATCTGCCCAGTTGGCATGATTGTTATCATTCTTCAAGCGTTCTTCAAGGGGGGGTGGGGCGCACGGGTAGAGGGAAAGAGAGAATCTTAAGCAGGCCCCACGCTCAGCAGCACAGAGTCCAACTTGGGGCTTGATCTCATGACCCCAAGATCGTGACCCGAGCTGAAATCAAGAGTCCGCTGTTTGACCGACTAAGCCACCCTGAGCTGAAATCAAGAGTCCGTTTGACCGACTAAGCCACCCAAGTGCCCATAGATGTTAAGCTTCTTAGGAGAGTGACTGACTCTTGTATTGTGACTCATGGGGTCACAGTAAACATTTGCTGGATTAATTTAAATATTAATTAGCCAACCAATTAATAATCAAGATTATATTAATTAAAGACTAAGGAGAGCTGTTAAAGCACTCCTAAATTCCCAGTGGGATCAACAAGATAATTTGAATATACTTAACAGTACATTTGGTTTTTAAAATATCCCAAAAAGAAACATCATCTAGAGCCATTTGAACACTTTATAAAGCAATTTTAACCAAGTCATTTATGACTTGGTAAATTAGTTATTCCACAGATACACTAAGGCCAGGTTTCTGAAAGAAAGAAGAAAGAAAGAAAGAAGGAAAGAAAGAAAGAAAAGAAAGAGAAAGAAAGAGAAAGAAAAAGAAAAGAAAGAGAAAGAAAGAAAGAAAAAGAAAGAGAAAGAAAAAGAAAGAGAAAGAAAGAAAGAAAGAAAGAAAGAAAGAAAGAAAAAGAAAGAAAGAAAGAAGCACTGAGACTAGACAACCAAGATAATTCAAATTCCCATTTTACTTTTCTCAATTGCTTGGATTCTTTCTTTAGCCTTTTCCTTCATTTGGTTGAGATGTAACCTTTAACATTCTTAACTACAAGAGCAATAGGGCTACAAAGTTGTCACGTTCTCCTAAAGATCACTAATAAACTTTGCTGGCAAAAGGAAATCTTACTGTAGAATTAAGAGCATAAGAGTGGAAGTCAGAAGACCTTGTTCTATCCTGATGCTACCACTGAGTTACCTTACCCAAAACACTTTACCTTTCTGACCTCAGTGTCCTTCCTATAAAATTAGAGGGTTTTAGGGGCACCTGGGTGGCTCAGTTGTTAAGCGTCTGCCTTCGGCTCAGGTCATGATCCCAGGGTCCTGGGATCGAGCCCCGCATTGGGCTTCCTGCTCCACGGGAAGCCTGCTTCTCCCTCTCCCACTCCCCCTGCTTGTGTTCCCTCTCTGGCTGTGTGTCTCTCTGTCAAATAAATAAATAAAATCTTTTAAAAATAAATAAATAAAATAAAATTAGAGGGTTTTATATAAGATAATCTCCCAAGGTTTCACCAATTCTTTTAAAGGCTTTCTTTAAAAAAAATTTTTAAGTACTCTCTACCCCTAATGTGGGGCTCGAACTTACAACCCCAAGATCAAGAGTCACATGCTCTTCCGACTGAGCCAGCCAGGCACCCCTCACCCAATTCTTAAAATCCTATGAATTTATTACAAATAGCATTATTTTATTTAAGTAACCTTTTATTTGAAAAAGTAATGTGTGAATGTGGTAAGTTAAAAGTGGCCACAAATTCTTTGCAGCTCCTCCCAGTAAGCAGTGGAGTCTATTTCTTCAGTCCATGAATCCAGGCTAGCCTTGTGACTTTCTTTGACTAGCGAAAGGAAACAGAAGTGTTATGTGAGTTGCTCTGGGAGTCTGAGCTTCAGGAAGCCCTATGGCTTCAGCTCCTGCTCTTTGAACATAGGCATTGTATTAAGAAGCTGAGGCTAACCTGCTGGAGACAGATATCTCTGATGACAGCCAGCATTAGTAGCCAGACACCAGTGAGTTTATCTTAAATCATCCAGCTCTTGTTCAGTCACCAGAGGACGGCAACCACATGACCAAAAGAAGACCAGGAGAATTACCAGCTGAGCCCAGCTCTAATTGCTAACCTTGAGAATTGTAACCAAATAAAATAGGTGTTTAGTCACTAAGTTTTGAGGTGATTTGTTATATAGCAACAGATAACTGGCATAATATATCTGGTAAAAAAAAATTTTTCAGAACAATCAAAAAGTATGTCTTCCTTCCAAAAACTTCAGTCCCCATCCACAGAGACAACAGGCATCACAATGGGAGCATATTATACCCACTGCTCTGTGTCTTGCTTGATTCTCTTAATATAATATGTAATTTACTCTACATCAGCCATATACATCGCCTCAGAGCATTCCATTATATGGATATACCATAATTTTTTTAAGCAGACCCCTTCAAATGGACATTTAGATGATTTCTGCTTTTTTTGTTATTTACAAAGATTGATGCAATGATCATCTTTGCACATATGTATCTATGCATACATAGTGTATCTATAGGAGGGAGGAATGAGGATCAAGGATGGTGCTCCCCCACTCAGATATGTGGAGACTCCACTCCAACAAACTTCTATTCAACAGCCAGAACTAGCAGGGGGATCCTGTGGTCCAGCCAATGCCAAGGAGTGTGATCCCTACTGAAGGCAACTTAGTTTCTGTTTAGCTTTCGTCTCCCTGCCAGAGTCACTCTGTGTTTTTCTCAGTGCTGTGTGTTCCTCTTGGTACACTAAAGCAGGCTTATGAACTTTTACCAAAAGCTATAATTGTCATATCCCTTGCCCAGATATCTATCCTATGCCAAGGAATCTACCCAAGCTGTTTTGACTATGATCACCAATCTCACCATGGCCTCTTACTGAGAGAAGCCTGCCCCCTGATAAGAGAGCTATCAAACAGATAAATGCTGATAAAAAATAATGCCTAGCTTTCTCTGCATTACATCCCTAAAAGGACACTTGATTTCACTTTTTCCTTCCCCACTCCAGTTCTCACCTTCTTTTGTGCTCTCAAGAGCCCTTCTTATGGCTGTAATCTTTCAGCTCTCACTTCCTATAGTTTTGGAGCAGGCTTCACCTTCTCCATAAATGCCTGACAGGAGGAATTGGCTTATAGAGAATACAAACCTCCTATGGCTCTGGTTCAAGGCATATACCAGCATTCCCCACCAAAGACTCTTAAATGCTTTCCATTCTCACTTCCCAAAAATACCTGAATCCTCAATTATGAGAAGCCCAGTTTCTGGGCACCTTATCATTCTTCCTCAGGCTGCTGAAGATGAATGATACCCAGCACATAGGACCGAGACTTTCTCAGGGCCCTTTCTCCCAGATGAAAGGAACCTTCAGTCCATACTCCCAGGTCCTACACCTCAGCATAACCTCTTATGCTTTCATTAATAATGAATTGAAACCATCTACAAAACAAATGAGACTGATGGGGCACCTGGGTGGCTCAGTCGTTAAGCGTCTGCCTTCAGCTCAGGTCGTGATCCTGCTTCTCCCTCTCCCACTCCCCCTGCTTGTGTTCCCTCTCTCACTGTCTCTCTCTCTCTGTCTGCCAAATAAATAAATTAAAAATTAAAAAAAAAATGAGACTGGAAAGTGAGTTACCTTCCTACTCTCCCTTATAGCTAGAAGTGGCCACTTTGCCCAAGTTCTAGTCAATGATGTATACAGGGAAGTCAGCTGGTAGGGTGCTTGTGAAAGTTTTTTCTTTCCTGACAAAAGGAATAGATGCAGCATGCTCTGCTCTTTTATCCCCTACCTTTTCTCCCTGCATTAAATATGAAAGTAATACCTGGAGCTCTGACAGCCATCTTGCAACTATGGGTGATGTATTAATTTTCTATTGCCAAATTACTACAAACTTAATGGCTTAAAAAACATATTCATTGTATTACAGTTCTGGAGGTCAGAACTTCTCCAGCTTTTAAAGCCTGCCTTCATCCTTGAATCATGACTCCTTCCTCCATCTTTAAAACCAGCAGCACATCTTCAAATCTGTTTCTCTGACCTCTGTTTGCATCAACACATTTCTTTCTAACTCTCCTGCCTCCCTCTTATAGGGACCCCATGATTACATTAGTTCCACCTGAATAAACCAGGATAATCTCCCCATCTCAAGATTCTAAGCTAAATCTACCAAGTCCCTTTATAAGAGAAGTTAATATATTCATAGGTTCTAAGTATTCAGATATGAATATCTTGGGGGGGGGGCTTTATTCTTTCTACCAAAACTAATATGCATAATGACCAAAAGCTGAGGATGGTGAAACAGAAAGATGGGAAGAGCCCAGATGCTTGATGACATTATAGAATCACAGTACCAGGGGCCCCTGGGTGGCTCAGTTGTTAAGTGTCTGCCTTCGGCTCAGGTCATGATCCCAGGGTCCTGGGATCGAGCCCCGTATCAGGCTCCCTGCTCAGCAGGAAGCCTGATTCTCCCTGTCCCACTCCTCCTGCTTGTGTTCCCTCACTCGCTGTTTCTCTCTCTATGTCAAATAAATAAATAAAATCTTAAAAAAAAAAAAAATCACAGTACCAGCCCTGACTGGCTACTTCCAGATAATTAAATGTCTGTGTTGCTTAAGTCACCATTAGTCATGTTTTCATTTCCTTGCAGCTGAACACATTCTAACTGGTACATTGCTTTCATTGAGAAAGATTTAACATGTTGGATTAAATGAGATTGTGTTTGGGAGAGTGTTTTGTATGCTTTGGTTATACTGAATTCCCTGAAAACACCATACTGTTTTGCGTTTGAGCAGTTCTTCCTTCTTATACTCTTTCCTTTCTACCCTCTCTCATGTATACCAACCCTTACACCATCCCCATTCACATGGCTAACTCACACTCATCATTTTGATTTCTCCTTCGATGTCCCTGCCTGCCCAGAAGTCTTCCTCTGACCTACGTCTGCTCACTAAAGTTCTGGCGAAGTATCCTGCCTTGGTGTTTCCATGGCAGCCTGACTCTCTCCGATCATATTGTTCCTTCCCTGCCACAAAAATCTTGGTCATCCCGGGCACCTAGGTGGCTCAGTCAGTTAAGCGTCTGCCTGCAGCTCAGGTCATGATCCCAGGATCCTGGGATCAAGCCCCGTGTCAGGCTCCCCACTCAGCGGAGAGCCTGCTTTTCCCTCTCCTCCCTGCTCATGCTTTCTCTCTTGCTGTCTCTGTCTCTCTCTCTTGCTATCTCTGTCTCTCTTGCTAGCTCTGTCTCTCTCTCTTGCTATCTCTGTCTCTCTCTCTTGCTATCTCTGTCTCTCTCTCTCTCTCTCAAATAAATAAATAGTTAAAAAAAAAAAAAAAAAGACTTGACCCAAATCGCTCAGTTGATGAGGGGCAGAGTTGCGCCAATGGAGCAGGTCTTGCTTCTACTTCATCATTCTGCTCAGTCATTAGGCAGCTTTGTGTAGGGCAGGATGGGGTAAGAAAACTTGGGTGATGGTGCCCATTCTTTGGCGAATAATTGCAACTCTAAGGGTTTCCCTCAGTCTTCAGTACTCATTAATTAACAGTTTGTCTTACCCTGCTTGGGTTGCTATAACAAAATACCACAGGCTGGGTAGCTTAAACAACATAAATTTGTTTTTTCACAGTCCCGGTGGCTAGAAGTCCCAGATCAGGGTCCGGCAGGGTAAATTCCTGGTGAGAACTTTCTTCTGGGTTTGTAGATGGCTACCTTCTGTATCCTCAAATGACCTTTCCTCGTGTGTGTGTGTGTGTGTGTGTGTATGTGTGTGTGGCAGGGGCTGGGGGGGGACACAAAGTGAATCTCTATTGTCTCTTCCTCTTCGTACAAGGTCATCAGTTCTATTTGACTAGTTCCCCACCCCTATCACCTCATTTAACTTTATCTCCTAAAGACCCTATCTCCAAATACAGTCATGTTGGGGGTGGACTTCAACATATGAATTTTTGGGGGGACACAATTCAGTCCACAGAACAGTCCTATTAAAAGGGGAAGAAACAATGTTTCATCTCAGAAAACATTCTAACCTACCTCCCCAACTCTTTGTGAAGCCTTAATTATGAAAATAATGAACTATGGGGGTGCCTGGGTGGCTCAGTCGGTTAAACATCTGCCTTCAGCTCTGGTCATGGTCCCGGTGTCCTGGGATCGAGTCCCACATCAGGCTTCTTGCTCAGCGGGGAGCCTGCTTCTCCCTCTCCCTCTGCCCCCCACTTGTGCTCTCTCTCTCTCTCTCTCACTCTCTATCTCAAATAAATAAATAAAATCTTAAAAAAAAAAAAGAGTGAACTATGGATAAACTCTTGAGTTTTCATTAGTAGGGCAAAAGAACTTGCCTAATAATTCTTGAGTGCCTATTTGTGCCAGGCACTATTATAAGCACCTTACATGTATTAATTAATTTCATCCTCACACCACCTTATTAGGTAGATACTATTTTAATTCCCATTTTGTAGATGAAGAACTGGAACCTGTCCAATATCACACAGCTAGTAAGGGGCAAGGCTAGGATTCAAACCCAGAGTCTGGCTCCCAAGACTGTGCTCTGAACCACAGCTCCATATTACTTATATTTATTATAGTTATTTCCGATTTCCTGTGGCAAATAAACAGGGTTAGATAAAACAATTGGAAAATAATATATATTTTATACAGCTTATTCATATAAACTGTTTAGAATAATTTTAAATTGAAATGCAAAAATAGAAGCAATTGGAGGTGTCTGACTGGCTCATTTGGAAGACCATGCAACTTTTTTTTTTTTTAAGATTTTTATTTATTTATTTGAGAGAGAGAGCACAAGAGGGGGTAGGGTCAGAGGGAGAAGCAGACTCTCTGCTGAGCAGGGAACCCAATGCGGGACTCGATCCCGGGACTCCGGGATCATGACCTGAGCCAAAGGCAGTCGCCGAACCACTTGAGCCACCCAGGTGCCCTGACCATGAAACTCTTGATCTTGGGGTCAAGAGTTCAAGCCTCATGTTGGGTATAGAGATTACTTAAATGAATGAATAAATAAAAACTTTTAAAAAATGGAAGCAAATGAACATTACAGCCAACTCAAGTCAGTAATGCATGAAAAAAGCATCCCTCCTAAAACTTTGGGGAGTTCCAGCTATCTACTTATGTCATATATAATGAGAACACTGAAATATTGCCAAGCTTTGCCTCTATTAGTAGAATACTGAATTAAAGTCCTTAATATATCCTAACAACACAATTTATTTTGTAAATACCAAATTATAATTGGAAGCAGAATAACCTCCCCAACAAACTAGGATTACCAACTGTCCCAGTTTGCCTGGGACTATCCCTCTCTTCCAGTCCAGAAAATGTGTATCTGCTCTGGAACCAGAAACAACTGTACTCATCCAAAGATGTTTTTTGTTTCTTTGTTTTGCTATGTCTTTGGTTTTTTGTGCTCAAAATCCAAAAATTTAACTTATTTTGTTTCTTATAGTTTCCCTTTCCTGAGGCAGTAATTGATGGTCTAGTTTGGACTGGAGGGAGGGATGGGATTAAAAAAAAAAAACAGACCAAAATATATATTTCTTATTATAAATCATAATATCACACTAAAGGATGTTATGCTAAGTGAAATAAGCCAGACACAGAGAGACAAATACTATATGATCCTGTTTATATGTGGAACCTAAAAAACTCAAACTAGTAATAGCAGCAGAGAGTAAAATGGTTGCCAAGACAGGAGGAGGGTGGGAGGAAATGGAGAAATATTGGTAAAGGATACAAACTTTGAGTTATAAGATGAATACATGCTGGGGATCTAACTTGCAGCATGGTGATTATAGTTAATACTGCATTGTATACTTTAAACTTGCTAAGAGAGTAAATCTTAAGTGCTCTCACCACACACACACACACACACACACACACACACATACACACACACAAAGATTGCATCGCAAGAGTCCAAAAAATATTTGTAGGAAGCACAATTCTCCTCTGCTGTCCAATCCCCAAATCCATCCAGAGGGATATTTACCCCAACTCTAGGAATTACCCTCATCAGCTTCTCTCTGGTTGTTTCTCCTCTCTTCTCCCCATGACTAGGAAATTTTACATAATTTGGCCAGGTGAGACTCTTTATCTGTTGTTCCAAAATGAACTGTTAATGACATAAACTTTTTTCTTGGGTACATAGGTTTTGACAGGAAAGGAGCCCAGTTTCTTTCAAAAAGCTTCCTTCCCATGGCATTATTTTTGCCATGAACTTCAAAATGTTTGTTTTAAAACTCAAGAACTGGGATGCCTGGGTGGCTCAGTCATTAAGCGTCTGCCTTTGGCTCAGGTCATGATCCTGGGATCCTCGTATCAAGTCCCACATCTCCCTGCTCAGCGGGGAGCCTGCTTCTTCCTCTGCTTGCCTCTCTCCCTGCTTGTGTGTTCTCTCTCTCTCTCTGACAGATAATTAAATAAAATCTTAAAAAGAATAAAAATAAAACTCAAGAACTAAGCAGAGGAGTGCCTGGCTGGCTCAGTTGGTAGAGCCTCTGACTCTTGATCTTGGGGTTGTGAGTTTGAACCTCATGTTCGGTATAGAGATTACTTAAAAACAAAATCTTTAGGGGTGGCTGGGTGAGTTAAGTGTCTGACTCTTGATCTCAGCTCAGCTCTCAATTTCAGGGTCATGAGTTCAAGCCCCACCTTGGGCTCTGTGCTGGGCATGGAGCCTACTTAAAAAAATAAAAAATAAAGTAAAATCTTAAAAAAAAAACTAAGCAGAGATTTTTCTCTATGAATTTCTGCTATAACAAATAATAATAGCAAATATACACTACATTTTATAATAATGGTACTACCTCATGGGGTTGTGGTGAGAATTAAATCCTTTGTTAATGTGTATAAATTTCCTAACACAAGTTACTACTCTACAAGTGTCTGCAGGTCACCCACTATTGTAAGCACTTCACATGCATTTTCACTTCATAAGGTAGGTACTACTATTACCTCTTTTATAGATGAGGACACTAAGTAACAGTAAAGTTACGTGGGGTCACATGGCTAGTAAGTGGCAAAGCTGGATTTCAAGCCCAAGCTGCGCGGCTCCAAAGCCCTTCACTCAGCCACATTTCTGCCTTAGACAGGAAAGAGAGGAGTTGCAGGAATTCCAAAGAAAGAAGCAAAGGTTAGCATTTCAAAATATTGCTGCAACACTATTTTGAAATGCACCAGAAAAGTAAGATGGGATGTTGGATAGATGAAAGGATGACTGGCTGGAAATTCTGTGATAGAGCAAGTGTATTAAAATGTTAATGGTAGGGGCGCCTGGCTGGCTCAGTAGGTGGAGCAGGCAACTCTTGATCCCAGGGTTGTGAGTTTGAGCCCCATGTTGGGTGTAGAGATTACTTAAAAAATAAAGTCTTTTTAAAAAATTTTTAAAATGTTAATGGTAGGATGGTGAGTATACAGGTGCTTGTTGTAAAATTCTTTCAACTTTTTGGGGCATCTGGCTGACTCAATTGATAGAGCACGTGACTCTTGATCCTGGGGTTGTGAGTTTAGAGATTACTTAAAAAAATTTTTTTTAATCTTTAAAAAAAATTCTTTCAGCTTTTCTGTATATTTGAAATTCTCCATGATAAAACATTAAACATGCTTCCCCAAATATTACTGTAACATATTTGTACCCGAAGAAGAGACACTGAGGTGCTTTTCTTTAAAAAAATTCTGTCCTATTCAGCATCCCATTACATATAATAACACACATTTAATTGTGAAATTGTATACGATAGGCAAAGTGCTATGGGGCTCTGAAATAAGAACAAGCACAGTGGACTAGCTTGAAGACCTCAAAGAAGAAGTCTAAAAGTGTCCCTTAGGGATGTCACTGTGAGTCCCATTTCTATGGATTGTGGCAAGGGGGAGGAAAAAGATTAAATTACCATAGTTAGCACAGAGAATGGAGCAGTAGAAGGCCCCTGTGCTGATAATCAGTCAATCAACTTTTTTTTTAAGATTTTTTTTAAATTTATTTGGCAGAGAAAGAGACAGCGAGGGAACACAAGCAGGGGGAGTGGGAGAGGGAGAAGCAGGCTTCCTGCCAAGCAGGGAGCCCGACGCGGGGCTCGATCCCAGGACCACGGGATCGTGACCTGAGCCGAAGGCCTAACGACTGAGCCACTCAGGCGCCCCTGAATTAACATTACTTAAGGAAGCAAGTTAAAAGTTGAATGCAAATTATTTGTGCAAATATTTAGATTGTATCCTTGGGCTATTACTGTTAATATAATAATAAGAAAAGCTAACTTTTATTGAATGCTGATATACCCAGGACTGTTCTAAGCATTTTACATGTATTAATTCATTTAATCTTCTCACTATGAGGGTAAGTTCTATTATTGTCCCTATTTTACAGATAAGGTAACGAAGGCACAGAGAATTTAAGTAACCTGCATACAGTAACACAGCTGAAAAGTGATGGAGCCCAAATTTGAAATTAGGTAAATTCATTTCCACACCTGTGCTCTTAACCACTCTCTTATACTGTCTCTTGTAGGGTTTTAAGTAGTTCATTTATAACCTTTCTCTTTCCCATCTAAATTTAGAACCATCTGAGAAGTAGACACAGGAGTCAGAGACAAGAAATATTAGTTTTATTTCTAATGAAATCTAAATTAAGTGATGTGCAACCAAGTGAACTTGCTAACAGTTGCTGAACTAGTTAGATTTACCTAGCGTTTGGGAGCACCAAACAGCTGCGGGCCTCAACCACAAGTAAGACCATGTTTTGCTAAGGTCATGGTATGACAGAGGCTGAAAACCTTAATGTGACCTCTCTGAGAGCAGGCAAATCCAAAATGTGCAGGAATGGCTGATCCACAAATGCGTAGCTCTTCTTCTAAACTCACTAATCAGATAAGTCCTCCTCCCTCCCTCAGGAGAGGAGTGAATACGAGGTAAAAGTTCGGGGCCCCCGGGGGGCTCAGTCGGTTAGGTGTCAGACTCTTGGTTTCGGCTCAGGTCATGATCTCAGGGTTCTGAGATCAAGCCCCGTGCTGGGCTCCATGCTCAGCTTGAAGTTGGCTTGAGATTCTCTCCCTCTCCCTCTGCCCTTCCTCCTGCTCATGCTTGTGTGCACTCTCTCTCTAAAAAATAAATAAAATCTTAAGAAAAAAAAAGAGGTAAAAGTTCACAAGTCCTCAAATGAAAATTTCTCCCCATGTAAATATAGGAAATAAGTATTTTCTCATCTAGCCCTTCTTAGTTATTAAATTCAGCTGTATCAGGGGCACCTGGGTGGCTCAGTTGCTTGAGTGTTGACTCTTGATTTTGGCTCAGGTCATGATCTTGGGGTAGTGGGATTGAGACCCAAGTCGGGTTCCGTGCTCAGCAAGGAGTCGGCTTGTCCTACTCCCTGTGCTCCTCCTCCTGCTCATTTTCTCTCTTTCTCTCTCAAATAAATAAATAAATAAATAAATAAATAAAATCTTTTAAAAAATTCAGCAGTATCAGAAGAAAAAATACTGGCTACACACACACGAGTAATGTGGAGGTTTCCCAGAAAGTGTATATAATATTTGAAACTGAGATACCAGTAGGGGGGCTTATAGTATAGAAATCTAAGTGGAAGAACTCTTCCCAATCTAATTTAGATAATCCATTTAAAGTGCTAAACACATTTCCTGGCATGTTATAAGTGGTCAATTAATCAATCTTCTTAGCTTCTATCATTATTATTGTTGTGATTGTTGTTCTGTACACAGCTACAATTCACTTTCTGTGTGAAAACACAGAATAAAAACATTTAAATGGCATGCCAAGTCTTGTCCAGAGTACAGAAACATTTTACATTTTATAGCACGGTGAATTTTGCAGAGCACTTTAACGTATATTATCTCATTTGATTCCCAGAACAACCCTGGTAAGGCAGATATTACAATGGAAATTGCATTTTGTGCAGGAGTTAGAATATAAAGTAACATGTAAGGTAAAAAATCAAATATAATAAAAATTAGTCACAAAATCCCTTCAAGTGGCCCTTAACTATATACAAGCATACCATCTCTCCATTGATCTAACAGTCAGCTTTTTCTCAATTGTTAGAACAGGTTGATGTCTTCTTGGTTGAACTCTAGATGTAATAACTAGCTTGCATTTAGGGGCCATGTTGTACAAAAATATATTTAAACACTGAGATCCCATCCCATTTTCTGTAGCAAGATGCTCACATTATAAAATACATAAGGGAGGGGTGCCTGTGTGGTTTAGTCAGTTGAGCATCTGCCTTTGGCTCAGGTCATGATACCTGGAGCCTGCTTCTCTCTCTCCTTCCACCTGCCACTCCCCCTGATTCTGCTCTCTGTCAAATAAATAAATAAGATCTTTCAAAAAAAATTTTTAAAGGGCGCCTGGATGGCTCAGATGGTTAAGCATCTCCCTTCGGCTCAGGTCGTGATCTCTGGGTCCTGGGATGGAGCCCCACTTCTGGCTCCCAGCTCAGCGGGGAGTCTGCTTCTCCCTCTCCCTCTGCTTTGCTCTCTCTGCCTCTCTCTCTCCCTCTCAAATGAATAAATATAAATCTTTTAAAAAGTTAAAAAAATACATAAGGGAAATGACTAACTGGAAACAGCAACTTCACGCCATCCTTACACATTTCCCTGTATCCCATGCCCACTGAAGAGAATTAAAGGCAGCTTCACATTTCAATGGTTTTTCATTCTCTCTTTCTCTCCCTTTCTCATACTTTTTAAGTGATGTTTGCTTTAGGGACGCCTGGGTGGCCCAGTCGGTTGGGTGTCTGCCTTCGGCTTGGGTCGTGGTCCCAGAGTCCTGGGATCAAGTCCCCCATTGGGCTCCCTGCTCAGTGGGGAGCCTGCTTCTCCCTCTGCCTCTGCCCCTCCCCCTTCTTGTGCTCTCTCTCTCTGACAAATAAATAAAATCTTAAAAAAAGTGATGTTTGCTTTAATTTGAATAAGCTAAATAAACATATGTCTCAACTAAATTATCATAATTTGAGGTTTCAAGTGACTTAGTGAAAATCACCAGGCAGCAAACCCCAATCAATCTGATTTCTATCACATCTTCCTTTAATTATATGATATCACATCCTCCCATTAACCAGATAGAATAACTGAGGTGATCTTTGCAAGCTCAAAATTAGGTGTTTGCCTGATCAGATCCAATCTAGGCAAACAGTGACTTCTCCTAGTGAAATCTTATTGCAGATCTAGAAAAATGTTAAAATTAGTCCACCTAGACTAGAGCTCAGCAAAGACATAAGGCACATGTCCTTGTTCTTGTGAAAGTGCTATCATATCTTTAATGACTATTGTCAAGACCTCTCATCCACAAGACTGAAAAATACCCTGAAAGTGAAAAAGTGATTTACCAAGTGGCACTACAGAGTAAATTGTTTCACATTTGTTAAGTTGTGAGAACACAAAAATGATACCTCACTCAAACAGATGAAAGGGACAGTGGTATCAGCAACTTCATTTTTAAATATGAAATGTGACAAATATTGGTATATGATATCAAAGAAAAAAATAAAGGTAGCCTCATGAAAATATGACCACTATAAAATCAGCAAAACTGTAAAGTGATAATAGCCACCATTTTTAGGCACTCCAAATACATTATCATAATAAATCTTCATATTATGATCCCCATTTTATAGATAAGAAAACTGAGATTCAGACAGACTAAATAACTCTGATGAAAATTATATTTAGGAAGCAGCAGAGCCAGGACTTGACCCAGGACTATTAGATCCATAGCTCATACCCTTTCCAGAATATCCTTCTGCACCTCAAATAATAAACCCTCCTTAGCAAGGGAATGGATTTTGAAAATACAGTATAGTTATCTCATACAGAGTAAGTTTTTAGCTCTCAAAATTTAATAAAGTGTTTCCTCACACTTCATCTCATCTATGTAAGAATATTTAAAAGTAATAAATGTAATCCATTAAGTATGTATATTGAATATACTGTACTAGAATGATGGTTCCCAAAGTAGAGGGTGCATTCACTCTCAGTATCCTACGGAGGAGGCCTTCAATTTATTCATGGGGCCCCATGGATGGTGGTGGTAGAGAGGGGTGATTTAGTCTCTTACCCTAAACTACAATATACACTATCAATATCAATAAAGGAGTCATTAAACTGCTGGAGATTTGAATGACAGATGTCTTGGAAAAAAAGATACCTTAAGCCAAGACAAAAGTGAAATTAAGGTTTAAAAAAATCTCTAAATTTTTAAACAGTACTCAAAAAGATCTGTTGGCTAAAAATCTGAAATGATAGTTATAATACTATACTCCTCTCTTTCTCTCAGCTAAGTTTTCAATAGTAATTTTTACATGAGCAAATAAAGAGCCCACCAGATACTTCCAAGTTCAATGTCAGGACTAGGACTAGGAATTAGTCTTGTCTTTTAACCCAATCTATTAATACTTGCACTTGATTCCCTCTAGCAACAAGAGCAACTTTATCATAAAGTCATAATTCCTGATGTATGTGGAAAGGTGATGCTGTTGAAGTACCATCAATAAAGCAGATGTTTCTCAGTGGTTGTGATTAATTTGTGCTGATCTTGATACCACCTTGCTCTTGTAACCAACATTTACATTTGCAAGATGGTAGAATTTGAGAGATGGGTTACTGGTATAATCTGTAACAATGGCAGAGGAAGAAGCTAACTGGGCTATATAAAGACTAAATCAATAGGGACCACACAAACTAGATATAAATTTGCAAAAAAAAAATTGCATTAAGTGTATAAAACTAAAGAGCATGTTATCGGGGCGCCTGGGTGGCTCAGTCGTTAAGCGTCTGCCTTCGGCCCGGGTCATGATCCCGGGGTCCTGGGATCGAGCCCCACATCAGGCTCCCTGCTCCGCAGGAAGCCTGCTTCTCCCTCTCACACTCCCCCTGCTTGTGTTCCCTCTCTCGCTGTGTCTCTCTCTGTCAAATAAATAAATAAAATCTTAAAAAAAAAAATCTTTAAAAAATTTTTTTTTAATTTAAAGAGCATGTTATCTTGAT
Organism: Halichoerus grypus; assembly: GCF_964656455.1. Classification (NCBI taxonomy): domain Eukaryota; kingdom Metazoa; phylum Chordata; class Mammalia; order Carnivora; family Phocidae; genus Halichoerus; species Halichoerus grypus. Next base: position 136,970,254 of record NC_135716.1, read on the forward strand.
CCCAGCTAGAGGGCAATAGCCAAATAATCTAGGATTTTCCTTCCTTCTTCTTTATATTATATAGTAGAATCCACATGAATGTTTTTCAGAGAAGATATCTAGTTTCATATGGTGAAGGTTGGGATGAATGACAGCTTAAGAGATAACCATTATGCCAATGGTTACAGCAATGAAAGAGAAATTAAATGATTTGTTTAATTTTTTTAAAATGCTTTTTTTTTTCTGGTTAAAATAAAGAACATGAAATTCTAAAACCATCCCACAAGACATTTATCACCAGTATTGTCTAAACCCAATCTTAGGAGAGGTGATAACTAGAGGCTCTCCAAGTGGGTCTCAGAACAAGGCTTCTGGACAGTCCTGGAACACGTATACTGAATACAGAACGCTGACACTTTCTCAAAGCTTTAGCTTTTGCTCAATTTTCCCCACAAACAGTAGTTTTAATGTAAAAGCCAAACCACAGTGAATGATGTTTCTAGATTAAAAAAAAAAAACAAAACCCAACACATGATAATATGATCATCTTATGGGACGCCTGGGTGGCTCAGTCAGTTAAACATCTGCCTTCGGATCAGGTCATGATCCCAGGGTCCTAGGATTGAGCCCCACATGGAGGTCCTTGCTCAGAGGGAGCCTCCTTCTCCCTCTCCCTCTGTCTGCCGCTCCCCCTGCTTGTGCACACTCTCTCTCTAACAAATAAATAAATAAAATCTTAAAAAAATACATATGACCATCTTACATGGTCATCTTTAATATTAAAATCTAAGCAAACGACTCTCAAATCCTCTACATTTTACTAAAGAAATAAGTTCTATAAAAGAAAGTGTAGCAAATAAAGATGTCCCTAAGAGCAATGAATGTTTGGTAAGGTTTGAGTCCTCTTCCACGGGAAGAATTGAAGCAGAGGCTAGCTGAAAACTGAAGTACTCTAGAGGGGGTTTCCCCATTAGTTTGGAGGTAGAACTGTCTTACGGTATTTCGGGGAGGAGAAGGCAGAGAAAACATTCCAGAAAATCAAATTATATTATGAACCTGACATGTCTTATACCTTTTAGACATCTAATAAATATTTTAAAAATTCCTTCATTTAAAATATTTAACATGGGGGCACCTGGGTGGCTCAGTTGGTTAAGCGACTGCCTTCTGCTCAGGTCATGATCCTGGGGTCCTGGGATCGAGCCCCTCATTGGGCTCCCTGCTGAGCAGGAAGCCTGCTTCCTCCTCTCCCACTCCCCCTGCTTGTGTTCCCTCTCACGCTGTCTCTCTCTCTCTGTCAATTAAATAAATAAGATCTTTAAAAATAAATAAATAAAAATAAAATAAAATAACATGGTGTTTACAAAAGCATTATCATAAAGAAGGGGAGTGGCGAAAAGGAAAGGGAATTAAACAATCCCCCAAACTCTTGAGAAAGACCTGATTTGATCAATTAACAGCCTTCCTCATCCTCATGTCCATGGTCCTCGCTTGTTATTTGCTAGACAAATCATTTTAGTTGTCCCTTTTGCGCTAGGCAATGTTAGTAAGAAACTCCCAGGGCATCAATGACAGCGGTTCATTAAGTTGGCACAGTGGGATCCAACGAGGTGCAACTAACCTGGGCTGCGAGGTTCCATAAGGCTTCCCGGAGGAGGCGCTGCCTCCCACGTGGAGCTTGAGAGCAAAGAGAACATTTCGGGTTTGGGGTTGCTCTGGCGCTGACCGCAAAGCTCTCTGCGATGCCAGGCGCACGCCCCTTGCAGAAAAGGGTAACGGGCAAAATGTGTTGTTGATCTTTGGGAGAAAACTGAGTCTCGCTTACCATGTGTCGAGAGGAGAGAGTGGAAGGGATGGAGGAAGGAAAAGAAGCAAATCCCCTCTTCAAAAAAGGCGTGCCCTGCAGCCCCTGTTGCCAGATCCCGGGAAGGAGCATTCCCAAATGCCGAGTCCGCTGAAGAGGGAGCGGCCAGGGGCCAGGATGGCCGAGAGGAGACCTTGCGGCGCATTGGCGGCCGGACGAACAGGCCCCGGGTTGGCGACACTCGCAGTCCTCACGACCCACCCTCCTTTTAAGACTCGCCAGGGCTATGGCCTAACTAGAACGTAGTAAACTTGTTCTTCGTTTCCCAGAGATCCCAGGCTGGGGCTGCCAGGCCGCCCAGGTTCACCCGGCGGGGAGTTGTTTCTCGCCGCGAGCTTCCCTAAGCGCCTGCAAGTGGGGCGCCGCGGGAGAGGGCGGGGAGGAGAGTCCCCACCGCGCCCCTCGCTGTCCCCACCCCCGCAGCGGGTACCTTTTACGAATGGGTTTTCTCCCTATTTAAATTCTCTTCTTCCCTCCCTTCAGACAGGGGGAGCTGGAGTCCCGCAGGCCGAGCCCTCGTGGCTTGCGCAAAGGTGGACCCAGAGCAGGAGGGGTGTGGGGAAGCCCACGGGGACGGTCTGCAGACACCGGAGAGCCGTGGATGGGCCGCTGACCTGCAGGGTAAGGGGAGGTGCGGGCCTGGAGTTCCCGGCTTCTTTCTTCCCCTCCCAAATCACTCGGCAAAAAGGAAATCTAGCCGTCGGTCTCCGCAGAACAGCCCAGAGCTAGGCTAGCAGTGCTCCCGCCAGTCGGGGCGGAGCGGGCTTCAGGTCCTGGGAAACGCCCCAGGGTCTAGGTCTTCGGTCTTCCCGGAGCTGATCCCGCTCCGCCCAGCGCTTCTCTGTGTTTGTCTTTTTTCTTTTCTCTACTCTTCCCAACCTTCCTTGCCCCATGGTTCGCTTTTTCCTTTCCTCAAGTGAACATCCTTCCTATGTAGAGAACACTTTTTCGTCCTTTGAGTATTTCCATAGCTTACGCTTGGGCTGCTGAATTACCATGGGGAAGTCACAGAAACTTCTGGGGCTATGTGAAAAGAGGGGAGGGTGTTCTGGAGGACTGTTTTTTTTCTGAAAATACCTCTGAAATTCAGCCCGGGGAGGGGGAGGGCGGAACTCAGGCAAGGGAATGAAGGTGTTCCCTCTTCCTCCCCACCTTGCCACTGATGGGAAGAAGCTGTGTGCATAAACACAACGTCATCTGGAAAAGAAGGACTTGGGTACGGGTTTTATATTAAAATAGGGAAGGGGATTAATGTAATTCTTATTTTGAGAAATTCTGATGTAAGACACCCCCTCGGGAAATAAAAAAATAAGATGACAATGCTTTCTTACCACTTCATGGCTGATTTTGCAACATTTCTTTTCAAATCTTGTTCTGTGCGCCCACCGTCCTTGGCTGGCCTTGCTCCTGGGGAGCAAAGAATGGCCTGTACATTCCTAAGAGGGTAAGGGGAGGGGGTGGTGATGGTTAAGAGAGAAGTTGGCTCTGGGTGTAACTCTGCCAACTGTTGCAAGTAAAGGGAGGGTGGTCTTTTACGTGAGTTTAGGATCTGGTTACCTTTAATTCACTCCGGAGCCCATGTCTTGCACTAATGGGCATCTGTCAGCGAAGGGCTCCTGTTTCCCCACTTGCCTCAGATGGTGGAAGCAAAGGGGCAAACAGCAAAGTGGACCAGTCAGCCAAAAAGAAACACGCCAGGCCTCTGCAGCTGGCCTGAGGGCTTCTCCTCAGGCCCAAGGCATGGTGGAAGGACTCAAAACCAGGAGGAGACTCCACCTTTTAAAAGCCCATTCTGATTAGCCTCTTTTGCTCCATCCTTCCAGGTAGCAGGGGACTGGAATAGGTTCTGCAACCCCTCTTAGAAAAACCCACTTTTCACACTTAAAATTGAGTTTTTCAAAACCAAACCAAATACTGTTGGTGTTTGGAAGAGAGTTGTGTCTCTGTCCAGAAGCCATTAAAAATACCAAGTAAACTCCTTACATTCCCTTAGCTCCTTACAGTTTATAAAACATTTTTCACTGACACCAACTCACGTAATCCTGCAAGCCCAAGCATCAGGTGGACTCCTCATTCTCATTGTAGAGATAAAGAAATGGAGAGACTCAAAGAAACCAAGCAGCTTGTCCAAGGTCACAGTCACAAAATGCCTTATCCCTGATTGAAACCCCTTCTGCAAGGCCTCTCTCATTCCATTGCTTCCTATCATCCCCTCCCATGAAATAGGCACCCCACCCCCTCATGACTGGGCCTGGGCACCCTGAGAATCTTCTTCCAACAACCCCCACCCCCCGGCCCAGAGAGAACATTTACTAATTCATGCTGCAGTTTGCCACCATTCATGCTGCAGTTTGCCACTAGTAGGGTCCAATGGACTCATGGCTTTGGAATTGGGTTTCAGACCACATTCTCTCCAGACAGTTCTTCAAGGAACCCACGTTAAAACGCACCCCTCACCCATTAACCTTTCACGTTCCCCTCACTGCCAAGACTCTTCCTATAAACCATGTAAAATAAATAACCTCAAATATAACTCTTAATTGCAACCAAGTCGATGTTTCCTCATCACTAAACTTTATTGCTTCCCAATCTTTAAGACAAACTTCCCTCGGGACTCTGGCCCTTTCAGGAGACAGGCCGAGGAAGTAGCTTCTCCAAGATTCTACCTGGATGTCCCAGGCCCGGAGGATGAACAAGGATGTCAGGGTGTTCAGAGGCTTCGAGACAAGGAGAGGTCTCCGAGAGCTGGGGCTGGACGGTAGGAGACAAAACCCGTTAAGTTTTCCATCTGCTCGTCGCCCCCTACAGGCCACATCCGCCATCGCAGCGAGAGCCCATCATCGTCCGTGCAAGCATCTTGCTCTAGTCTAGGTTCGTATTTCCCTGGACCTCCGGATTCACCCATTTCCGGAGGAACTGCGTGCGCGGGCCCCACTCAGGGACTCAGTCCTGGGGAAGTTCTAAGGACTACAGACCTCGGAACTGGATTGACTTTCTAGAAATGAGCGCTGGAGGAGGTGGAAACCAGTTTAAATTTGTGTGTAGCCGAAAGCTAAAATTCTCCCCCATAAAAATCAACCCGCTTCCTTTTTTTATTACAAATAAATCTGCCTAAGTGGAATAAAAAGCGGATATCAATCGTGTTGCCTTTAAATCTCAATGTAAAAGGGGATTTCAGTGTCTTTCGTCGCTGGTGCCCGCGTTCATATCAAATGTGAGTTTCAAACCGCCCCCCCAACCAAATGTTTGAGTTCATTATATATATTTGCATTTTCCCTTCTGCTCTAAACCTTCGTGGTTTAACAAGCATAAACCAAAAAGAGCTTTTCAAAGGGGTACAGCCAGGTCTATCTCCAAGACGTCTGCCAGCACTTTAAACAGCCGCTGTCCGGTTTGGAGTCTGGATCTGGGAGTCTCCTATTCTCCAAGAAATAAAGGAAAGGGACCATCTCCAGGCTCTAGTTCAAGGTTGAGAAGTGACTAGAAGGAAAGTTGCCGGCGGATCCCTCCTCCTCTACTCCCTGCTGCCTAATGCATCGCTGGAAAAAGCCCTGCGGATCTCAAGCGGCGGCTTGTGGCCGAGTGTCAAGCTGCGGGCTCAGGCTCGGCCGGTATTGCTGCTATGCGTGGAAATATGAGCGAGTAATTTTATAAGTAACAAAGGATCAGGGATGGAATGAGGCCTCTGTTATCCAATGTCATTTAGAAGCCTTGGATCAGCAGCTTCTTGAGGCTAAAAGTGAATTCAAGAAGCCCTGCCTTTCCCTTTTCCCAGGGGTGTCAGCTAAAATTAGAAATAACCTCTGTGTTTGCACAAATCATGTACCATTTGCTGTTTGTGTAAAAACCGATTAGCCAGACACAACTGTGAAACAACTTGTTACTTTTATAGCTGCAACACACAAACAAATTTAGATCCGTTTAGTTTTCCTTGTAAAAGGAGATTAGAAGGGACCCGCCCGGAGACTGTGTGGTCCATAATCTCTTCTCGGTGAAGGTTACTGTTGCGCCTCTCCGCCGCGGTTGATTATCAGGTTCTTGTTTATCAAGTTAAACTATCTCACCCCCGGCAGCTTGTTTTATTTTAGGACCCTGATCCAGGAGGAATGTTTACTCAGGACACAATAATGTTTACTGTTTACCAGGAAAACAGATTCGGTATTTTCGAGGACGTGTCTTTCAAAGCGACTCCCTAGCCCACGCCGACAGCAGAGAAATAAGGGTCGAATCCGAAGCCGGAAGGCATCTCCACGACCAAGAGCCGAGGTGGACGCCACCGACAGGGACTGGCCCTGTTTTGCAAGCAGGACGCGCATAGGGCCGAACTGACAGCACGGCTACCGGTTACAGATTTAAAAAGCGATTTCGCAAAAGTAATTGTACAGCTAAATTAATTACAAAATAATTAGAATTGATGCCATTTGAGGATATGTTGGTGAATGGGAAACGGCCTTCCGCGTCTAGATGTTTTATTTCTACCTTAATGTTTTTAAGGTTGCAACAGCTGAAATGCACATTAAAAATAATCTGCGAGGACATCTCCCCATTCCTGCCCTATGATCTCTCATTTCCCACTAACCTAGACTATGGTTTGTTTTTTAAAGTTTTAAAAAGAGGGGAATAAAGGGGAGGAGTGATGTGCACCTGTTTTTAAAAGGGTGTTAAGGCCACTATTCCTTGGCCTTCCAAAACACTGCGGGTTGAGGGGAGGAGGCATTCATAGGAATCCTTCAGAAATCAAAATTATGTTGTGGATTTATTATTGCCATAGAAAAGAAATATCTTATTTGAAAATATTATGAAAGATAAGAACTATGTCTTATTGATCAGGTTAATATAGATAATACAGTTCCACTGCAAAATTAAACTGCCATAACATACATTAAAAAAAAAATTAACTGTGTTTATTTACCACTGCCACTTAAGGAATGAAAAGAAATAATTTCAAAAACTTAAGATTTAAATTCTAAAATGGGGGATGTTTGTAATTTACATTCTTTTGAAAGCATAATTGAAATGACCAAGAACTCATATGGAAGATAAAAGTCTGATATTAAAAAAAAAATTAAAAGATTGTGCTGTTGTTTAGATTTAGGTTGGTTTTTTAAAATGGCAGCTTATTTTATCTATAGAAATATCTGGTCAGACTTAATGGATTGGAATGAACGAGATCATCACCAATATCCCAAATTTATGTGAAAACTAAAAGAAAAATATTAATACTATTTAAATTAGGCATATTCTTTCCTTTCTCCAATTAAATTTTTCTTACATTCAAATTATGCATAGCTAAGTTTGAAAGGGTCATACTTGAAACTCCTCGAATTTCTGGTAAAGATAAAATACAAATACAATTTTAAAATACGGTCGTTTACCTCAGACATCTAAATAAAACACTAGGGTGAACATTTTAAAAATTTATTTACAAAGTTGTGTACAACACGATGGAATAACATTTAGAATACCATATATATTCATTCATATATAAACAGACTTTTATAATAGAATGACACTTTTCGCCTTTCGAAAATTTTTCATATTTAAAATCTCCCAACGTCTCTATACATTTTTTTTCTCACATAAAACTGCGGAGAGTGAACCTTCAAAAAAAATGAAAGTTCAGAGCTCTAAATCTACTGAATTTGTTTTTTCTTAAAAAAATAAGAACCCCAAAAGGAAAGTCAATAATTTTTATACAAATATGTACAAAGAATTTCCCTCCCATCCCCACGGTACTGACAGCAGGAGCCGTCGGGGTACATTTTTGGAAAATTCGGTTTTCAGTTTTACCTGTACGGAAAGCTATTCCCGGCGGGCGTGCGGTGAGATTGCTCCGCCAGCCTAGGTGTGCGCGAGGGGGTGGAGGCCGCCGAAGGTCGGTGTTGAGGGGTCGGGGGGAGGAAATGGAGGAGAGGCAGAGTCCGGGATTGGGCAGGGGGGCCGGGCCCGGGGCGGGGCGCGTAAACTAGAAGTGCAGCCGCCGCCCCAGGCCGCCACCCGGCCCTCGGTCCCGGCCATCGGCGCGTCCCTATTGAGCGGGCCACTTTGCTTGCGCTGCAGCTGCGGCAGCAGCGGCGGCCGAGGCTGCGGGCTGCAGGAACTGTCCAGAGAGCGGCACGCTCAGGATGGGCGCGATGGTGGCCGTCGTCCGGCTCAGCGACAGCGGCTGGTGCGTGGCCATGAGCGCCGCGGACTGCACGGTCCCGGGCGGCCGTAGAAAGGACTGCGCCGCGCTGCCGCCCCCACCGCCCCCGGTGCCCCCAGTTACCCCGGCGCCCCCAGCGCCCGCTGCCGAGCCCCCGGGCGCCGCGGGGCCCCCGCCGATGATGTTTTCGATGCTGAACGACGGCCGCGCGCTCGGCTCGGACTTGATCAGCGACGCCGTGGTTCCCGCGGCGCCCGCCGTGCCCGCGGCGGCCGCGGCGGCGCCCAGGCTGTTGAGCTGCAGCTGCAGGCCCGGGCCGAGCTGTGAGCCGAAGGCGGCCGCTTTGCGGCCCAGCTCGCCCGAGGGCAGCAGCGGCACGGCAGGCGGCAGCACGGGTGCCACGGGCGGCAACGCGTAGGGGTACTGGAGCGCCGCCGCCGCCGCCGCGGCTGCCGCGGCAGCCGGGTGAGAGTAGGCGCCGGCCGCGGCCGCGGGGTGCAGGCCGTAGGGGCGGCCGTAGGGCCCCGCGGCGCCAGCCGCCGCTGCCAGGCTGTAAGCGCCGAAGCTCTGCATCATGAGCGCCGTCTGCTCGCGCAGGTGCTCCTGCTGGTGGCGCTTGAAGCGTTTCCGGCGCCGCAGGAAGCTGCCGTTGTCGAACATGTCCTCGGACTGCGGGTCCAGGGTCCAGTAGTTGCCCTTGCCCGGGTTGCCCGGCTCGCGGGGGATCTTGACAAAGCAGTCGTTGAGCGAGAGGTTGTGGCGGATACTGTTCTGCCAGGCGGGGAACTTCTCCCGGTAGTAGGGGAAGCGGTTGCTAATGAACTCGCAGATGCCGCTCAGGGTCAGCTTCTTCTGCGGGCTCTGCAGGATAGCCATCGTGATGAGCGCGATGTACGAGTAGGGCGGCTTCACCAGGCTGTTCTTGGGCTTACTGGGGGCCAGGCCTCCCGCTGCACCGCTGCCCGAGCCGGGCCCGCCGCCGCTCCCGCCGCCCTCCTCGCCGCCGACGCCGCCCTTGCAGCCGTCAGCTTCGGAAGCGCCCGCCTCGCCCCCTGGCCCAGCGCCGGCTCCAATCGCCTCTTTGGGCAATGCCAGGGGCTGTTGGTGCGGCGGCTGAGGCTGCCCATGATGGGGTGCCGCCGGCGTCACCTCGTCCGCCTCGTCCAGGCGCAGCTCCGGCGGCCCCATGGGGCTATCGCAGCCCGCGTCGCTGTCCTTCTCCTCCAGCCCGTCGTCGCCCTCGCCCACCACATCGATGTCCACGTCCTCGGCCGTCAGCACCGTCTGGCCGGACATGTCGCTGGCGCTGCCGCCGCCGGAGAGGGTCATCCCTCCTCGGGGTTGGTGGCGGCGGCGGGGAAGGAGCGGCGGGCGATGGGAGTCGTCAGGGTCTGCCGCCGAGCTCCGGGGAAGGGGGCTTGGGTGCTCCCGAAAGATGGGAGACTGGGAGAGGGGAGGGGGACGTAGATGGTTCGGGGCCCTCCCGGCTTGGCTCACACTCGGCAGCCCGGCATCGCGCGGCGCGGGCGCTGCCGTCCGCCCCCCGCGGCCGCGCTCCTCAAACTCCTGCTGTCCCTGGCGCTCGGTACTAGGCGCTCGATGCCGCTCCGGGCCACCGCGGTTTCTCCACGCCGCGCCCCCTCACTTCGCCCGCCTTCCTCGGCCTCTGGCCCGGGCGTGGAGAGCAAGAGCGGTGCAGACGGGCGCGGGACGCCGGGCGCGGAGCAGCTCCGGAGGGCGCGTGCAGGGGCAACGGGGGGAGGGGGGGTGTCAGGGACGCCGAGCCCCCGTAGTCGAAAGTCCCGTTTTAAGGACTGGCCTGATAGATTACTTTCTACTTAAAGATCCAGCGGGAGGCGGGGCCACGTGACCGCGCGTGACGTCAGGGCCGCCGCGGAGCCGGCCAAACTCAAGTTGGTTCAGGGAATTGTCAACAAAGGGACGAGGGACACGCAACTCAGCGCCGCACGGTGCGCCAGCATCCCGCGGGCTCCGAGGGCGTCCTGGCCCGCCCCGGGACCCCAGCCTAGGCTGGAGCCCCGCTCGGGGGTCGAGGGAGCCTATGGGTGTGAGTGCTGGAGGGTGGGTGTGAGCGAGCGAGGGCGTGGGCCTGGGAGCGTCCGCGGGACCCGGCAGCTCTCGCTGCCCTGCCCTCCCTGCTCCCTCTCCCTTCCCCCTTCCCCCCTTTGCCAACACTCTTTAGGCTGGGACTGGGCAACGTAGAACGAGATTCCCATTCCATTTTTTTTTTTTTAAAGAAAAATTTAGTAGTCTCTGTTTTGTTTTTTGGGTTTGATTCTTTTTAGCTCTCGAGTAAGAGCTGCGCACCCGACTCCGTTTTGCTAATTAGACTTCAGACCCCCCCCCTCCTGCCTCAGTGCTCTTTAGGCGGAGACACCTATTGAGGGGACAAGTATCCTTTACCCCCTAAGCCAAACCACCCGGGTCCTGCCTTGGCTTTCCCCGCTCGATGTGGGCGTGTTATATATATATTCCCCACACACACACCCCGCGCGGCCACAACAGCATCAGCTGGGGTTCCCGAAGGTCAGAAAATAGTTATTGATTAATCTATTAGAATAGTTGCCGAGAGAAATAAAAACGACGTAAAATAACAGTGAACCTATAAATAAAGAGGCCGTAACTAGCTGCTGGGAGTTGTTAAACGACTTAGCATGTGAAAAAGTCGGAAATGAGGCGCTGGGGAAGGAGCCGGGAGTCAGCGGCCTGGGTAAGTCGAGTGGCGCGGAGAGGAGGCTTCCGGGCCTCTCTTAGACGCTGCGCTCGGGCTGGGAAGGTAGAACAACGCCGGGAGCTAGCGAGGTGGCTTCCCGGGCCGCGGGGCCCGGCCTCTTGGAAGCGAGGGGCGGCGTCGGGTGTGCGGGTGGGCTAGGCTCTCCGTCCCTGCTAACTAACGTGGATTCTTTCCTCTTAAGGCTTAGGTAAATCCTCCAAGATTTAACTTCCGCGGAAACCAGTAGCAGAGCGGGTGGAGGAGGCGAGGAGGCGGCTAGTACACACCGAGTTTCCTTGGCGAGGAAAATCACTAGTGGTAGGAAAGGCTATGGGGATTTAACTGGGATTGGGGGTGGGGGGATCACAAACCAACCACGGGTGCGTGGCATTGCCCGTGCGCTTGGACCTCGCACCTCGGAATAGTGCTCCTGACCCGGTGAGTCCGCGATGCGCCACCTCTCTCCTCCTCAAGTTTTAGGCCGCCTGAAGGCGAGCTGCAAGCGCCTGCCGGGTGTAGCGGGCTCCTTGAACCCAAGCCCTGTCTCAGCTCGCCTGCCGGGTGTGGCGGGCTCCTTGAACCCAAGCCCTGTCTGTCTGCTGAGTACTGGGAGGAGAATGCCGGCCTCACCAGAGGAAGGAGAACAAGGGGAGACGTCCGAGAGGAAATGGTGAAATATTTACAGAAGATGCTAAGAAACCGATTTAATTCTTGGTGGACAGTGGTGCTTCTGATACCCTCAGTCTGTGTCTCTCTCACCTACGATTCCCTCAATCCTTGGCCTAGGAAAAAAAAAATCCGTAAACTTACTTCATTATAGGCAGTGAGGCACACAGATTGACTTTCATCTCCATTAGGTAATTTCCTGGATACAACACTAGCCCATTGGATCTCCTTTTCGCAGAAAGTTCTGGTTTGTGCCGGGGATGGGGTGGGGGTGGGGGGAGGTGGCAGTTACTCCATCCTGAGACACCCGCGAAACTCCAAAGTTTTTTTTTGTATCTAAACGATCCCTTGTTGTACCTGACCCTAAAATGCATCTCTGAGTTGATTTCCGCAGCTGCACCTTTTTGTGGCCCCGCAGGTCCGAACCATTTGCGATGCCATCTAGACAGCCCTCCGCGAAACCGACCCGAGCGGCTCGAGCTGGCAGCCCACCACTGCACCCGGCTGCAGAGGTCGAGGCTGCAACTCTCCGAGCAACCCAATACTTACAAAAGGAAGGTCGAAAGGACAAAAAAGAACCCGAAATTTAAAATTTGCCCAGTTTCAGTTGTCCAGCTGAAGTGCGAGGCGCGGGCTGTGAGCCCTATCGCAGCCCAGGAGGCTGGACCCGCGTGGCCGCGTGCCGTGTATGTGTGTATGTGTGTGTGTGCGCGCGCGCGCGTGTGTGCGCACGTGAGCGCGCGCGGGAGTGTAGCGGCTCCAGGGGCTGCCCTCGGTAGTCTTCTTAAAGTAGCCTCCAAATGAGCCTAATTTCGATTCTGCTGGCAGCCAGGCTGGCTCTCAGGACTCCCTCGGCGCTGCTGGGCGCTGCCTCGCCCTCCCTCGGCCAAGACCTAGCCTGATCCGTCCATTCCCCGGTGTCTCACTGGAACCTCCCTGGGGGAAGGGGTGGGGGGTGAACAACTCCCAGCCGCCAGTTCCATTTGTTGCGCTTTTTTCATTCGACACAATAAAAGTCAAATTAATTGATTCATACCATTAATTACGGCGCGTAGCGTGAAAAGCAACGCTTCCCCTCGGTTAGAGATCTATTGTGCTAATCTCTTGTTCAATCAGTGTTACCATCTGATGCCGGGTCTGGCCCTTACAGAAACTTTTCGACTCGATTAGCTAAATGATGAGACGTTGCAGGACCTACTGGCTGCGGCACCGCCGTCCGACGCCCGCGCCGGCCCAACCGCTTAATATCGATTTCCAGCGGAGGCAGCGGATTTTCCCGCGATCACTCTCGACTGGGGAACCTGCCACCGTTCTCCCCCTTCCGGGCGGACAGTGCCACCAGCGCAACCTCCCGGGACCCGGAAGGAGGCAAAGCGGCCGCCCAGGTGGGAAGCCGGAAGGTTCCCGCAGTTCCCGCTGCGGGACGCCGCCCAGGCGGAAGGGCCGGAGTCCGTAGCGGTGGCAGGAACCTGCCCTACGCTGACTAGATTTTGGGCTAAGTAAATCCTGTTTGCCCCGTAATTGCAGTTTGCAGCTAAGAGCCCACAAATCGTCAGATACTGCCAAGCTTCAGGACAGAGCGAGACTGAAGAGGCGAGACAGCTACAGAGAGAAAGTGACACATTAGTGGGGGAAAGAAAAATGTGATAGAGGGAACGGAAATATTGGGGGGAGGGAGATACGTGGATAAATATATTCTGGGTCGCAGAGGGTTACTGGGAGAGATGGAAAGAAGGAGGAGTACACACACAAGATTATTACGAGTGAGAGTAACTACTTGGGTCACAACAAGCAAACTTCCCTGGAGGGATTTAAAGAAGATGGCACCAAGCTGTCTCACCTGTTCAAAGGTTTGAAACGTTTCAGCCAAAGGAGAAGGGAATAAGTCTCTCTCTGTTTCTCCTGGGGCCGGCGGAGTCCGTGGTACACAGGTGGGGCAGCCACCAGGACGGGAGCCGCCGTCGAGGGCGGGGTGGTGGTGGAGGGGACCGAGTTTCTAGCAACAGGAAACAAGAAAAGTGGAGTCCGGATCGATAAGAAGGAAATTGAGACGTCTTGGGGTAGGGGCGATTTAATGTGTTCTGGGGGGTGAGATGGGGGTGGGGGAGAAGTGGATGGAACAATTTATGACGGAGAAGAGGAAGTTAATTACAACTCAATTTGGGTTCTTAGCTGGTCAGCACGGGGGGAGGGGGCACGGTCAGAGTGTGTGGGATGCAGGAATGGCCCACCTACCCCTTGCCAGGCCCAAGCGAACCCAAGTGCTTTCTTCCTCCTCCTTTAAGTCAGAGTATATGCCAGTGGCTTGGATAAATCGTTGGCCCGAAGTGAGACAGAATCCTCATGCCCGTGCGCGGGTGCACTTTTCTTATAATCCGGGAAGATGGGACCAGGTTCTGCGCCGTGAGGGGAGCATCCCCCACCGAGAGCAGCCTCCCTCTCTCTGTTGCAGAGGGAACGAAACGTAGGTAGAGCGCATTTGGAAAATACCCCTCCTTTCTCTCCCCTCCCGCCCCCACCCCCAAGAACCAAAGTCGGCTCCTTCTCGACAATCTTCATAGATTTATTAAACTATTATCAGCCTCTACCTGGATGGCCACCACCGAGGAAGGTGGGACTGGCCGAGATGATACCCAGGTCCCCAACCCACCCAGCTTATTTCTATTTCCAAGTGGGTGGGATTTTAAACGCACTTCCCACCAACCTTGTATATGTCTCCAGATCTACTCGCGGTGAAAAAAAAGGGGCTAATTTAACGTTCTTGTTTGGATTTTCATCTTAAAACTTCATTTACTTTCAAGGTGTCCGCCACTCCGGGCCCATGCCAACAAGTGCTTATAAATGGCGAAAAACCAAAGGGAAAGGAGGAGAACGAGAGAAAGAGAGAGAGAGAGAGAGAGGATGGTTTCGAATTTATTTATATTGGAAATGTATAAACATCCATTCTGTAAAAGGCAACACGTTTAATTAACGATGAGAGAGCAGTTAGGGGCAGGAAGCTAGTAAAATTGTGTGATAAATTTATGGCATTGTTAGCGTGCTTTTAATTATGGCTATTATGTTAATTATTTCACATTAGCATGGAGTTATCAGCAGCATGTCAGATTTAATCAAAACGAGCCTTTCTCTCAAAAATTGTTCTTTTCATCCACGAGGAGAAAGGTCCTGGGCAGGATCGGGGCTTAAAAATGACTTGGCATTGAAAGCTCTAGTCTTTCCGACACGGTTTGGAGCGATGCGGCCGGGCCCGGCTGACGGCTGGGTCCCTCCAGGCTACCGGCAGCTTGCGGAGGAGCCGAGGGCTGGGTTTTTAGGAATTCACCATTTTCACCCCCTTCGGAGCCGACACTTCATCATATGGGATCATTCTGTCAAACAATATGCTGCTGCTCATTTTTATCTGTCCCACTTTACAAAACCCCCATTCAGCCCGCCGAGGAGCAACAAAAGCCTCGCAGCGGCGCTGCGGCCGCTGGCGGCCACTGCCCGCCCGGCGCGCCAGACTGAAAGGCAACAGGGGCCGAGGAAAGCAGGCGGCGGGCGCGCGCGCCCCTCGTCGTCCGAGGGAACGCGGCCTGCCGGGGCCCGCGCGCCCAGGTGACCAGCCCTCGGGTGTGGTCGGGGCGGGACACGCCTCTCCCAGGCCCGCGCCCGCCCGCGGCCTTCCCGCGGGCGCAAGGCGGTAGCACCTTTCTCTCCCCGAGAGCGACTCGCCCACCCAGGCCACATCGATTTCTTAATCACTGCCGATCGATTTATTGGGAGCAAATAAATAGCGCGTTTTGGAAATGTTTCAATTGTTGCCTTCATGGATGGGGCGCTGACGCGGGCGGGCGCGCAGGGCCGAGGGACGCGCGCCGGAAAGGGCTTGTGGGAAAGTGCGGAGCGCAAAGGCCGAGCGCCGCTCGCCGCGGGAGTCTTGTGTATGCGCGCGCGGGGCCGCCCACCACAGGTACCCCTGCGCCTCCATCTCGGGCGACGCCTCGGCCTCCTCGAGGGTCCGGCTTCCTCCTCTCGCAGTCAGCTCCCTCTGGCGGCGGGGCGGGCATGAGCTCAGCGCCAGCCTTTCCACCTTGTCAGGTCCAGGCAAGTTCGCCCGGGGTCTGATTCCTTAGTAAAGTTTTGCCTCAGGCCACCGAGCGGCCCTGAGTCCAGTCCCTGGGACGCTCGCAGGTAGAGGCGTCTCGGGCCCAGAGCAGTCGCTGGCCTTCCGGCGCAGGACCTGTCCCTGGTTCAGGAGCGGCCTTCCGGCGCAGTGCCTCCCGTCCCTGGTTCAGGAGCGGCCTCCAGGCGCAGGACCACCCGGGCCCCCGCCCTTCCCGGCACAGGGCTGTGGACGCGCCAGCTGTTGCCTTATTTTTAGCGCCATTCCATTCGCGCGGTTATATTTAACTCGATCCACTCCTCCTCCGAGGTCGCTCGGACATCGAATTCTCTACATCGCAGCCTTGGCCCGCCCGCCTTGCCTCAGGGGCGGGCCCTCAGGGGCAGACTGGAAAACCCCTGATGAAGAATCTTTGACATCTCTGGAGTTTGGCTAAGGGAGGAGAGGTTGAGAGGGCTGGTTCTAGGAGCAGTCGCTACCGCGCCGGCCTGCACACCAGGAGAGGTGCAGTCTTGTGTGGGGGAGGGGAGTATGGCGAATTAGCCAGTCCCTAGGGAAGGATTCTCTGCGGGGAGTATCGGGTCCACTTCCTTCTTATGCACGGCCCAGAGTATCTTGGTGACCTGGAAGACCTCTTACAACTCTGCCCTTCAGAAAGTTTATGATTTTTTTGTATTCATGCAGAAATCCCCTCTCCTCCCTACTCCCAAACACAGATTCAATAGGGTCCTTAAATTTGAGTAGTATGTTGGCTCAGTTCCAGCCCTGTCTTTCCTTGACAAAATCTCAAGACCATGACATTGACTCAGTTACTTCCTGGGGAAAGGACCCACTTAGATAACACATAGAAATACCATTCTAATACATACTTTACTCACTCGTGTCAAACTGAATTTACAAACAACGCTAAAGCCACATACCAAAGGTACACATTCAAATGTGACATGACTTGGGATATGGAAACACACTGTTAAAATTTAAATTCTCCTTCTAACACTTTTAAAGAAAGAACTTTCTTAACCTTTGGTCCAAAGTGGGTATTTCTGGTAGCCTCTTTCTGTAGATCTCCCTACAATGTGTAGAAGGATGGAAGTCATACAGCTGAATTCAGGGGGAGAGGATTCACAGTTGACCCTTGAGCAACAGGGTTTGAATTGTACAGGTCCTCTAATAGGCAGAGTTTTTTTCCATAGAGTACAGTACTATAAATGTATTTTCTCTTCCTTATGATTTTTTAAAAGGTTTTATTTATTTATTTGAGAGAGCGAGCGAGAGAGCATGAGCAGGGCAGGTGGGGCAGAGGGAGTGGGAAAAGCAGACTCCCCGCTGAGCAGCAGACAAGGGGATCCCAGGATCCTGGGATCACTACTGGAGCCTGAGCTGAAGACAGACGCTTAACCGGCTGAGCCACCCAGGCACCCCTTCCTTATGATTTTCTTAATAACATTTTCCTTTTTCTAGTTTACTTTACTGTAAGAATATAGTACATAATACATATACAAAATATGTGTTAATTGACTGTTTATGTTATTGGTAAGGCTTCTTGTCAACAGTAGACTATTAGTAGTTAAGTTTTGGGTATGTCAGAATTTATTCCCAAATTTTCAACTGCTTAGGGGTGGGTGCTCCTAATCCCAGCATTGTTCAAAGGTTAACTGTATTTAACCGTATAAATAAATGTACATATATTCATTTACTCATTTGTTAATACTATATAGAACAGTTCTAGACTCTGGAAAGTCCTAGGGAGGAAAAGAATTAAATTCAAGGTTCCAGGGTGATAAGTATGATATGATACCTCTATATGATAGAGGTAGACAGAGCACTTAAGAGGTCTCAGTGGGTGGGAAATGAGAAAATATGAAGTTTTCCAATACAGAAGATATTACTGACCAGCTAGCTCTAATGTCAGGGGCATTGGGGAC
The DNA here is from genome assembly GCF_964656455.1 of Halichoerus grypus. NCBI lineage: Eukaryota > Metazoa > Chordata > Mammalia > Carnivora > Phocidae > Halichoerus > Halichoerus grypus. The sequence continues at coordinate 136,987,672 of NC_135716.1, forward strand.
AATTAGGGAGGAGTAAATTAGAACCTGGGACACTTTGGGAAAACAAAGTACTAAGATGCCTAACGGTACTTCTAGATAGTGGGTACTTGATACTGTACTTGGATAAAGGGTACTTGGTCTCAAGGGAAATGGGGAATAGAGTGTGACAAGGAAACAGGAAGAGGGAAGGTTTAGAATAAAAATAGAACTTTGCTTAGAAATTTGGTCTTCGGGACGCCTCGGTGGCTCAGTCGGTTAAGCATCTGCCTCCCGCTCAGGTCATGATCCCAGGTTCCTGGGATGAGTCCCTCATGGGGCTTCTTGCTCAGCGGGGAGCCTGCTTCTCCCTCTGCCTGCCATTCCGCCCTGCTTGTGCTCTCTCACTCTCTCTCTGACAAACACATAAAATCTTAAAAAAAAAAAAAGAAAAAAGAAATTTGGTCTACATCCAATATGACCCATTTTAGATTACATGGAAGTGCTTTGACTAACACGTGGGAGAAATTTACAAGGGAGCATAGATAAAAGGAGAAGATCCAATGGAAGAGCCTGACAGGGAGAGACTATGGAAAAAACTGGCTGATAGGCCCATCTACTTTTCTAACCTTATCATATTAGTTCATCAAGGGTGAGGCACTGGAACTACAGGGGTAAATGAGGTAGGCTCCACTTTTACAATGTTAACTCCACAAGGTCAGGAATTTTCATCTGTTGTGTTCACTATTGTATCCCTGGCCTCCAGCTGAAGAAATGCGTGGAGAGTGGGGTGAAGGTTGGGGGTGGTGGTGAAGGTGGGGAGGGGGAAGTACATGCTCAATATATATTGGCTAAATGAAGGAATCAGTAAGGCACAGCCCTACTCTGATGGGTGACTTATTCAAGAAAATCCATAGTTAAAATATAGTGTGATGAATTATAAATACTTGTAGAATGTTACAGGAGTGCAGAGTAGACATACCTAACTCTGTCTGGAAAAGACAAGGAGTGTGTAGGAAGGTTTCCCAAAGGAAATAATGCTTGAGCTGTCTTGAATGATGGTAATTGCTGTTAGGTGGCTAAAAAAGAGGAACAGAGTTCTAGGCAGATAACAGAGCATGAGCAAAGACACAAAGGAAACATAAGGAGCAGCGTATAGTTTAATATGACTGAAATAGGAGGTGGGAGAGTGACTGGAGTTGATACTAGAGAGCTAGACAAGAGTGAAATCATGAAGATTCCTGAATATTGTGTGAAAGAGCCTAAAGGTGATAAGGAGTCACTGATGGGTTTCAACTTTACGATTGGCATGATCAGAGTAAGATTGGAACAATCTTTTAGGGGCATGTGAAGGATATACTAGAGGGAGTAAGACTGGAGGTAGTAAACAGGCTATTTCAGTTATCTCAAAAGTGATGAAGATGTGGCTCAAATAATTGGCAGTGGGACTGGAGAGAGGGGATGAACTGGAGAAGGATTTAGGAGGTAAAATTGGTAGGACTAAGTGTCTGATTAATAAAGGAGAAGGAGTTCATGGAAACTCCTAAATATGAAGTTTGGGTATCTGGAGGAAATTTTGGGAGAATATAGATGGAGGAACATTCTCTAGTCTCTTGCTCCTCAGTCATCCACATGACTACCCATTGTCTCCTTAAATATCAGAGCATGACAGTCACTTTCTGATCAAAGACCTCATTGTTTATAGAAGAAAATCTAACTCTTTAGGAAAGTATTTTAGGTGTGCCATGATCTGTCTCCAACTCACTTTCCAGTTTCATTTGTACTCCATGCTCCAGCTCCATGAGACTGTATACTATTCTCAGGACACACCATGAACTCCATTATATACCAGTTGTGTGACTTTGAGCAAATTCCTTAGACTTTTGTACCTTATTTCCTCATCTGTCAAATGAGGATAATAATACCTTCTTTGTTGTTGTAAGGATTAAATATACCCAAAACACTTAGAACAGGTTTAACACATACTTTAAAAAAAAAATTTTTTTTTTTGAATGAGTCATGTCTTTGAAACACCTTTTCCTGTTTTCTGATTGAAAGACATAGTCCCAGCCTTCTAGGAATTTTCAGTTTAGTTGTAAGAATAAGAGAGGCAGACATTGTAAGCCCTTGAAGGTAGAGATTGAGAGGCTTAGATTATTATAATCTTTGTCCTGAAAGTGACTATTGTAGAATTTTGAGCATCCTGGGAAGTGATATGACTGGATATGTGGTTTAGCAATATCACTCTGTCATCAGTGTGGAAAATGACTGAAAGGAGGAGATGAGTTTAGTTTTGCATATACTGAGTTAGAGGTGCTGGTGGAATTTCTGAGTAGAGATAATTAGTAGGAGAGCAGTGCTGTCTAATGGATATATAGAGTGAGCTATAAATGTGAGCCATGCATGTACTTTTAAATGTTTAATAACTACATTTTAAAAAGTAAACAGAAACAGATAAATTGATTTTAATGATACATTTTATTTAGCCTAATATTCCTAAAAATTTTGTCATTTCAACATGTATATGAAAATTTTTGAGATATTTTCCATTCATTTTTTTCTAAGTCTTTGAAATATGGTATGTATTTTATCCTTATGGACATCTCAGTTTCAGCTAGCCACATTTCAAATTCTCCATAGGCACATGTGGCTAATGTCTATGGTATTGGACAACTCAGGTCTAGAGCCTAAAAGAGAAGTCAAGACTACAAATAAAGATTTGGGAGTCATCAGCATTCAAGTGTGGTAGTTCAAGCAATGAGAGTGTGTAAGCTCAGCAAAGCAAATGGGAATGTGTGGGATAAGAAAAAGGCCAAGGGAATATCAGAGATGGGAGAAGGAAGAAGAACCCATAAATGAAAAGTGAAATAACAGAGCATAAATTGGGAGGAAGTGCCATCATAGAAAGCAAGGAAGAGGGACTTTTGAGAAGATAAGTGTAGTCAACAAGGCCAAGTGTTCCTGAGGTGTATTTTTATTATGGGTGACTTTTTAAAAAAAGATTTTATTTATTTATTTATTTGAGAGAGAGAGAGAGCATGAGCAGGAAAGGCAGAGGGAGAGGGAGAGAGAATCTCAAGCAGACTCCTCACTGAGCATGGAGCCTGATGTGGGGCTCGATCTTATGACCCTGAGACCGTGGCCTGAGCTGAAACCAAGAGCCAGACGCTCAAACAACTGAGCCACCCAGGCACCCCTGTGGGTAATTGTTAAATAGATATTATTATAAGGGTTTGGCCATCTCTGATAGGAATTATTTCAATATAAGTAGATTGGTTTTTCAAATTCTGGCAAGACAGTTATCAAGAGTAGATACCATTTCTTCATTTTTGTGCATAGTAGCGAAATGCTATTATTTGATTTCACTAAGGCATGCATATTGCCTCTTTCTATGAACTTGTGCCACAGTCACAGTGACCAAAATGTCCATTGCTGCTTGACTGGAACGGTTCCAGTTTAAGCCTACTTTTCAAATATATCTAGGGCCCATTTTGTTCTCAGAAGTGTCCCAGTTTGGATAATAAATTATTTGGTCACTCTGTACAGAGTAGACATAATTTTCAACACCTGGAGCATAGTCAAGCTGCCCATCAGGTTTTCTACTGATGGATAAAAAAAAGTGCTGCAAACAAACATAGGTGCCACTTAATATAGTTTTGCCTCCCAGTTGGATCAGGGCTTCTCTTTCCACTCTCCTGAAGTGTTCTGAAGGGAAATTGAAGCAGCATAACCTGCCAAGTAAGACTGTGACTGAATCTTTGTGAATATGTCTATACATTCTCATCCCGTCCACATTCCCAGGATAATGAAAGTGATTTATTAAGCACTTGCTATGTGCTACACACTCTCATATGCAATTTACATGTATTTAATCCTTACAACAGTCTTATGAGGGAGGAGCTATAATTATTCTCATTTTATAAATGAGGAAGGTTACTCAACCAGAATTTGAACCAATGCAGTGTGGCTTCAGAGCCCATGCTCTTAACCACTACATTGTACTATTCTATAATATCATCTTTCTTTTCACCTGCTCCTTCCATTCCTTCCTCATCCCCAATAACTTTCTCACTGGCACTCACAACTGAATTAAGCCTTTCAATGGGACATATTGATTAAATACCTATGTACTTTTTAAAAATATTTTATTTATTTATTTATTTATTTATTTTAGAGAGAGAGCGCACAAGTGGAGGGGGTGGGGGAGGAGCAGAGGGAGAGAGACAAGCAGACTCTGCACTGAGCGTGGAGCCTGGCGCAGGGCTCGATCCCACAACCCTGAGATCATGACCCTAGCTGAAATCAAGAGTCAGAAGCTCAACCAACTGAGCCACCCAGGCACCCCAATACTTCTATACTTTTAATATTAATTATTTGAATAATGGAAGATGAAAAAGAACAGATAGAGATTTTTTTTTTAACTTTTTTTTTTTTAAGATTTTTTATTTATTTACTTGACAGAGAGAGACACAGCAAGAGAGGGAACACAAGCAGGGGAAGCAGGAGAGGGAGAAGCAGGCTTCCCGCTGAGCAGGGAGCCCAAAGTGGAGCTCGATCCCAGGACCCTGGGATCATGACCTGAGCCGAAGGCAGATGCTTAACGACTGAGCCACCCAGACGCCCCCAGACAGAGATTTTTAATGTCTAATCATTACTTTGTATTTTGCTCTTTTGTGGAAAGAGAAGATTTTTGTCAACCATTTTGTGTTAGTTTCTTTTAAAACGGTCTATAATACTTTTAAAATTAAATTAAATTAAAAAAAATTTTAAAGTAAACTCTTTGGGGCGCCTGGGTGGCTCAGTCGTTAAGCGTCTGCCTTCAGCTCAGGTCATGATCCCAGGGTCCTGGGATTGAGCCCGTCATCGGGCTCCCTCCTCTGCGGGAAGCCTGCTTCTCCCTCTCCCACTCCCCCTGCTTGTGTTCCCTCTCTCGCTGTGTCTCTCTCTGTCAAATAAATAAATAAAATCTTAAAAAAAAAAAAAGTAAACTCTTTGCCTAAGGTGGGGCTCGAACTCATGACCCCAAGAACAAGAGTCACTTGCTCTACCAACTGAGCCAGCCAGGCCCCCTTCCAGTACTTTTTTGTTGACTGATTTTAAGAATGTCTCAGAATAGGCAGTCTTAGGGAAAAATGGATGCAGAATTTATAATAACTACCTCTAATTATTATCTATTACTGCATTATCTCAAGTTTAGCAGCTTATAATAACAAATACTTATTTTCTCATAGTTTGTGTGGATCAGGAATTCAGATGGGGTATAGCTTGGTGGTTCTTGCTCAGTATCTCCCATGACCCTGTAGACAAGCTGTTGACTGGGACTACATTCATCTGAAGACTTGATTAGGGCTCACTCACATGGCTGTTTACAGGAGGGCTCAGTTCCTTGTCATGTAGGCCTCTCCATAGGAGTACTTAAATGTCCTCATGACATGGCAGGTGGCTCTCCAGAGTAAGAGAGAAAGGAAGGCAGAAGCCACAATGTCTTTTATGACCTAGCCTCATCATATGCTATCACTTCTGCTGAGTCTGTTGGTCACACAGAACAACTCAATACAATGTAGGATTGCACTATATAAGGATATGAATACCAGAACGTGGGGATCATTGGGGGCCATCTTGGGGGCTGGCTACCACAATCAACTCTGTGGTCCCCTATGATTCATGTTGCTCCTGCATACAACATGTACTCACTTCCTCCCAAGGTTCCTAAAAGTCTCATTTCATTACAGCATCACCTCAAAGTTCAGAATCTCATCGTATAAATCAAGTTCAGGTGTAGGTGAGACTTCTCAGATGTAGTTCCAAAAGTACAGCTCCTTGAGTACAGTTTCTCTTCATCTGAAGACCTGTGAACTAAAGAGACAAATTATCTTCCTTTGCACACACCCAACATATAATGGTAGGGCATAGGATTACTGCTATACAGACACTCTTATTCAGAAAGGGGTAACAGGGGAGTCACACAAGAGTAACTGGTTCATGGCAATTCTGAAATCCAGTTAGGCGCAGGTTGGCATTCCTTGATTAGGGCTCAGTGCCTAAGAACAAGTCTCCAAGATCTTGTCTCCACCTTCTGGGTTATTTCCATCCTCCAAATCATCCTTTCTCATGAAAGATAGCACATGTTTGCAGCTAAGTAGTTTTCTTAGCCTGCTTCTTGCTTGTGGAAGTTAGAAGATCCAAACACCTCTTTTCATTTTGTACTGTTTATGTCCCTTTTTGTCCAATCTGGTGAGGTTTCTGCCAATCTAATTCTCTTCTGTCAATATAATTCCGCAGGTATCTCCTGCCATCCTTACAGCTATGTGTATTAATGAAAATGAATCCCATTCCAGCTCCAGGGGGGTGAAACTTGATTGATTTAATCAGCTATCATGTTTTCATTCACTTTGCCAGAGACTGATGAAGACATGGTCAAGTGATACCATTTTGTCCAGTGAGAAAGAAGGGGAAGGTAGTTCAGGGGTTTCTAGGAAAGGTTTTCTTTGCTAACAAAGATCTCCAGGGAAGAAAGAGTTCCTCTTCTGCTATAGACATTGTTAGGTCTGCATATCATACTTGCCGTTGTCATCTTTTGGCCTTGAGGCTAGCAGAGGAAAAAGATGGAAAGCATTTAGGTTCTTTGTTATGTGATTGAGCAATTGAATTAATCAATGCCAGAAAAGAAAATTTTCCTTTATTTTTAAACCAGTTGCTAGTTGTAGTCGTGAATTTAAAGTGAAACCCAGTTAGCATGACTGTGTGGTTTTTTGTTTATTTATTTATTTGTTTGTGTTTTGGGGGCTGATTGCTGAGGTGAAGGCTGGAGAAAAATGGTGGAGAATGAGACACAAACAGGGTTATGTGCTTATGTGTTTGCCAAGTACAGTATGTGTACTTTACAAAGAAATTTATTATCATTATGGATCTCTCTCTTTCTGCTTTCTTTTCCCTTCCCTGCTTTCCTGTGCCCCTACCTCTTTCTTTCTCCAATTCTTTCCCATTCTCTTTTCCTCATCCTATTTTTCCTTCCCCTTTCTTCCTCCTGTGTAGGTAACTTCTTTTCCGTCTTCTTTGAGCTTCCACTTATTTTTATGCATTGTTTTACTCAATATCCATTACAACCCTGTCTAGTATATACTGATTAATATTCCCATTTTTTAATTGATAGATTAGATTAAGCAACTGCTTATGGTCGTACAGCTAAAAAATAGCCTCCAGCTCAAGTTTATATGATTCCAAATTCTATGCTTTAACCACTATGCGGGAGTGAAAGGAACTCTTATAAAAGAAAATTTGCTAGCTCTTAGTATTAAGCTATTGGAGTTCAGATATTTACTTATATAGATATATGAATAGAAAACTGTGGTTAAGGCTTCTAATTCTCACAGTAGCCAATACTGTAACTTTAAAATAATCAATATTTAAGAGTTAATTTTCCTTTAAAACAAAGGAGATAAAACCCCGAAAGTTTAAAATAAGATCAAGATTCTAATTTCTCTAACTAGTTCCACCCTATTAAATTAACTGGTTCCCCGGAGACCTGATTACTTTGCCACCCTTAGGTAGCTAAACAGGAGGAAAATTTCAGTTCTAGACCCTCTCACCCACCCCCATTTGTGAGGCTGCTCAAAGGGTGGCAGCTACCTCTGATATTTATCTTTTTTTTGTAGAGTATTTTATACCAAATCATGGCCTAGAGAGAGTTCTGTGAAGCCTAAGGAAATGAATCTTTGTGTATTAGTTCAGAACTTTACATTTAGTGTCCTGATTTTGCAGTTGTTTAGAGAGTCATATTTAGTTTTGACATGTATCTTTCCTTTTTAGGAATAAGAAATTGGGCTCGGGCGCCTGGGTGGCTCAGTTGGTTAAGCGACTGCCTTCGGCTCAGATCATGATCCCAGAGTCCTAGGATCGAGTCCCACATTGGGCTCCCGGCTCAGCGGGGAGTCTGCTTCTCCCTCTGACCCTCTCATGCTCTCTCTGTCTCATTCTCTCTCTCAAATAAATAAATAAATAAAATCTTTATAAAAAAATAGAAATTGGGCTTAAAAAAGCCATGAAATTTTCTGTCTCTGGTAGTCTTATCAGTCTGTAACTTGTTGGGATTACTTAGGAATTCAAAAATTTTTGAACACTGCCTTGGAGAGGAAAATGTTTTCTTTGTGCTCTGATTTGGGTGTTGTTTAGAGAAAGTGATACTTAATTTGGAAACTAACAGTCCTCTTGTCTTCTTATAGATCAGTATTGATAACTGACAAAAGCCCTGATGCCCCCAGAGCATTTACAGTTTTTGAATATTCACTCCTATCTATTTAAAAGACTTAGAGGAAAACAGCTATACTTACTCTTTTATTATGTTAATCTAATTTACATACTGACTGGAATTGTTTATATAGGGGATTTTGACTGTGGTATTGTTTGCCTAAGGAAGAAAACTTGGTAGCAATCTTGTCATTCAATATTTACAGTCTGCAAGCTGTATATATTTGGGGAATCTTTCTAAAATATTGCATGACAGGAAATTTCAATAAGCATGTTTAAATGAATTCTAAGGAAACAGACAGAAAGGAAATATGCCTCTCTGGTTCTGAAACATTTATCTCCCTGGGTGGAAAAGGGTATGGGTAAGCCTTTGAATGATAGATAGTCCAAGAGAAAAATGCACATTAATCTGGGATTTAATGTGCTCCCTAAATGTCTTAATTGCTTTTAAAGTCATGTAAATAAATAACATTCAAAGGGTGTGAATTAATATCCTAAGAAATGACTTTCCTGATATAAGGGCTCCTATTTCAAATAATATTTATATGGCGCTACAAATAATTTTCAGCCAAGAATTATAACCTCAGTTGGGAAACCAGAATTTACCAACTGTTAGGAAAGAACATTTTTGTTTTGTTTTGTTTTGCTTTGCTTTTTTTGTTTTACCATATGGCTAATCTTTGCCGTAGGTATTCACATGTTATCTGACAAAGGAAGGAAGGATCAACACTCTCAGGGAGGGGACAGAGGATCTTGGATTGCTAAATCTTAATGGCGATTACAGTACTTTAAGGCTAGGAGTCGAACCTAAAGATAAATTCAGCATATTCTCAGTTTTATTTCCAAATACAACATTTTATGTCTTATAGAGAGAGGTTTAAAAAAAAGGTTTGTTTTAAATGATCATCAATTTTCTGAATTAAAAGTGAGTGTATATGGTCATAACGCTTCTCTTCACTGTCCCCTCAGAGGCTTAAATTAAAAATCTGTAAGCCGATTAACATTTTGGAGAAGTTTTAATATTGGACTTCATTTGATTCATAAAACTCAGCTTATTCTTTCTTTTGCACCTATGAGTGAGCCTCCCCCCTTTACTCCTCCTGGACATGTGAAGGTTCTATGGTATTTTACCTTTGACTCATGATAAGAAATATAAGATTGGGTATATAAATACATGTAACAAGACACATACATATGTGAGACCCACGTTTCATAAAACAAGATTCACACCGTCTGTCGTACTATGATTTTTTTTTTTCCTACTCTGGGGAAAAAAATGCTAGTCACGACCCACAAAATTGATTTCATGGCCCACTAATGAGTTGCAACCAACAGTTTGATAAAACACTATCCAGACTCTAGAGAAATAACAGAATTGAACAAGCACTTTCTTTTTGACTTACTGGAATTCTGAAGCCAAGTGAAACCTACTTCCTTCGTTTTTACAATCTTCCAAGTTTTTCCCTAAGTATTTATTTCCTCCCGTTATATTCAGACCTGGGACTTCATAGATTTGAAAGGTGGACAGCTGATTTTTGTCATTGCTAGCTTCAGAAGTAGAAAAGTTGCAGCCAGGAATTGTCTCATAGAATAGCCTGCAAAGGAATGAAACAGCTATAACTTGGGTATGACTATCAGATCCTGCTGGGGACACTTTAAACCTATTGTAGAGGTGGCCTTTATTAGAGATGTACTCACTTCTTATGATAGATGAGTCTATAGCCTGGCTTTTTAAGTACTGTGAATGGCTATTTGAAAGAATCTCTTCTTGAAAAAATTCACAAATTTCCTAAAATTCATAAATCCTTTTGTATTATAGGAAATAATACTAGAATATCAACTACAGGAAAGCAGGGATTTTTGACCATTTTATTCACTGATATGTTCCTGATCCCTAGAACACTGCCTGATACAAGCTGGTGCCCATGAAATATTTGTTCAATAAATTTAAACATAGTAATTCCTAAAGAATTTCCCAACTGGGACACACCTGTATTCACATAGCATGGATGGTTATATACAATGTTGCTGATCAGCTTCCTTGTCATATTTTCTAGAAGATTCTTTGGGCCAAGATGTCATCTGAAAGACAACTTCAGTGTAGTTCATGCGTGTCAATTATACCTGAATAAAGTTGTTTACAAAACTAAAAAAAAAAAAAAAAGTAAAACATAACCTAATTAACATAAAAGTGTTGCTTTAAGTGAGGCAAATGATGCCAGGGAAAGAACTAATAACCAATGGGAGAGAAAAGAAATTCTAATATGCATGATAATATCAAGCATTTATTGAGTGCTTAATAGCTAAGGGGAGGGAGAAATATTCAGTTCTCTGTCATTCAGTTTTCACATTTCTGAGAAGTAGATACTATTTTTTTTTTTTTTTTAAGATTTTATTTATTTATTTGACAGAGAGAGACACAGCGAGAGCAGGAACACAAGCAGGGGGAGTGGGAGAGGGAGAAGCAGGCTTCCTGCCGAGCAGGGAGCCCGATGCGGGACTCGATCCCAGGACCCTGGGATCATGACCTGAGCCGAAGGCAGACGCTTAACAACTGAGCCACCCAGGCGCCCGAGAAGTAGATACTATTTTTAATCCTTTTTCTTTTTGAAGAAATTGAGATTTAGAGAGCTTAAGTAAATTGCCCAAGCCTGCACAGGTCCTATGCAGTTAAATGAGTTTGAACCCAGGTCCACTGCTTTTAGTTTATAGAATTTGAGGTTGAAGCTTATTAAGACACTAAAGTCAACTTATATACTTCAGTTTTATTTTTATTTTATTTATTTATTTATTTACTTGTTTATTTATTAAGTAGGCTCCATGGCCAACATGGGACTTGACCTCACAACCCTGAGGTTAAGAGTCACACACTCTACCCACTGAGCTTGCCAGGTGCCACTATACACTTTAGTTTTAAATTTGTGTTTTTGGCATTTTTTTCATTATTCCTTTAAGCAAATGAATTGAGACCCTACTATTTATACACAAGGTATTAGGTCTACATTGGTAACTATAGGTGTAGTCCTTGCTCTCATGTCATAGGATCTGATGGAACAGACAGGTAATAGACAAGCTAAGAAACAAAAAATACAAAATGTGATAAAGGAAAAAATAAGAGTGTTACAATAGGGAATAATGGCTGGGAAGCCTACAGTGACTTATTTTAAGGTAAAAATGCCTGATGGATCTGTTGAGCTAAGATCTGAAGGATGGGGAGCCAGTCTAAGAGCTTGAGGTAGTTGGTAGGTGGTGAGGGTGACAACACTGTGTTCCAGGTAGCAGAATGGCTGGAGGCAAAAGCCCCAGGCAAAAAAAGAGCTTGGGTAGTTGGACATGAACTTTGTATGGCAGAGGAACAGGGAATGTAGTTGGAGAGGTTGGCCTGGGGCCAGAGTATGCAGGGTCTTGTTAGCCATGGAAAGGAGTTTGAATTTTGTTATATATGCAAAAGGATAGCCATTTTCAAATCAGTCCTGATAACATTGCCAATGAGATTCTTAACTGGAATGCTTGGTAAACCCATTGCATCAAATGAAATTTAAGTATCTAATTAATTAGCATGTATTACGTTAACTATTGTGTATCCCTTTACTATTATCCAGTCCTCCGATGCCTTTGCAAGGGTTCATGTAGGGGCGCCTGGGTGGCTCAGTCGTTAAGCGTCTGCCTTTGGCTCAGGTCATGATCCCAGGGTCCTGGGATGGAGCCCTGCATTGGGCTCCTTGCTCGGTGGGAAGCCTGCTTTTCCCTCTCCCACTCCCCCTGCTTGTGTTCCTGCTCTCACTATCTCTCTCTCTCTGTCAAATAAGTAAATAAAATCTTAAAAAAAAAAAAAAAAAAAGAGTGCATGTAGTTTCTTTGGTAATTTCCCATTTGGAAATGCCCAGCATTTTATTTTTATTCCTGTACTATCTGTCCCTATAATACATTGATTGGCTTTTAGAAAGCATGTATTGAAGTCTTTATACCACTATGGATCCTGACCTGATGAACTTGCAGACTAATAGCAGAATTAAGATACATAAAATATTACATTATAAAGTAAAATGTGTTAAGTGGGATAAAAGATAGCAATAAAGTACTCCTGGGAATTCAGAAGAGAAAGAGATTCCTTTTAGCCCTGAGGGATTAAGGGGAAGGGGAGCAAGAGGATTAAGAGAGACTTCCTGAAGGAGGTAGCTTTTGCTCATGGTTTTGAAAGGATAAATAGGATTTAAACATTAGGAAGTTGAGAAAAGGCAAAAATCTTATTAAAAATTCCAAGTATAGATGAGTGCATGTGTGTTTAGCATGGTCCTTATTGCACTGTGGATCCTCAATTTGATATGATTGTCACCAGACCCTTGGGAGACATCCAGGACTAAAATAGTTTGGATGTGTTATGCAGTAGGATTGAAGTTCATAGTACTCTGCAGGAAATTATCTGTAGTTCTAGCCAGAGCTGTTGGTCTTGACTTTCTCAGCTGCTTAAATTTATTAACAAATAATATGGAGACCTAAAGAATTAGAGAGGTAGTTAAAAGAGCATTGCATCGGGACTAAGAATCCAGTCTTGTTCTCTTGCTATCTTAATGAGTGATCTTGTTTCTAAAACTATTTCTGTTTCTCTGTCTGTAAAAGGGAAAATGGTAATTCTGTCCCCTATCCCCTACCTATTAAGATATCGATGACGATGAACAGTGATGGAAAAAAGCTCAGAAGAAAGATGCTGCATAAATAAAACAATAAAAATAGCAATTAAGAAAACACTATTATGCAAAATGATGTTTAAAGCTCTTTTAGGCAGAAAGCTTTGTATAGAACCATGGGGGTATTTGAAATTTCCCTTTATTTTTTTCAAACAAGATATCTCAGTTTGGAAGTTAAAAGATGATTGGAGGTATTTAAATTTGTGGTTAAGTGTGGTCAATTCACAAGGCAGTGTAAGCAGGCAGTTTATAAGGCTGTCTGTCCTTACTAACTGGGTGAGGAGGATGGGGGTGGGTGGGGTGGTGATGGTGTCTTTTGTTAAAATCTGGAAGTGAAAAGCTAAAACCTACACCAATTTAAAAAGCATTTACAATAACTTCAGGATGCACTTATATCAATTACAGTTAAAACATAAAAATATTTGGAGTGAGGTTCAAGATGCTATAAAGACAGATTTCTTAGAAAAGAGGGGTTTCTTAGAAAGCTAAGGTGCAATATTGGTATATTTTATTCTGAGTGACTTTATTGTATGATATAGCTTGAAAAAAAATCTTAATTTGAAGCATGGTAAAGTACATTGTGGTGAAGCATTTGCTATATCCACCAATGTCCCAGTTCTCTCAAGCTTAATATATTTAAATAATTGTGATTACTATCTGAAGTTTATTCTTTCTGATCTTAATTTGAAGATTCTGGTTTTAAACACTAAGAAGACAAAAGACAAAGGACTTTTAGTCAATTAATAAAGCTGTTTCCTAGAGAACTAAAAAAAAAACCTCAATACATTTTAACCTTATAAAATCAGAGCAATATCATCAACCAAATATTAGTTTTATATATTACTTAATGACTTAAAATATCTTCTTCAAAGAAAATATTTTGAAAAAAATCTTAACTTTTACATAACAATTGATAAGTAAACCCTATTCCCAAATTAGGGTTTCTAGGGGTTGTGTTCTAATATGTAAAATATTTAGAGGTTTAAAAAAATATATATTGAAAATACTTCTCTTTTGTCTTTTATACCAAAGTTTTAACATTTATCAATATCGAACCAGGTTGAATGTGGACTGATGTTATGGGAATGGGAAAATAAACTTTCTTGGAGATGGCATACCAAAAAAGAGGGTTAGTCTTCTACATAATAGAATTATACTTAAGTACTTAAGGCCAGCTATAAGATAGAACACTAATGAAATCAATTATATATTTTCAAAACTTTAAATATATTTCTCTAAAGAATAACAAAACTTGGGGCGCCTGGGTGGCACAGTCAGTTAAGTGTCTGCCTTGGGCTTGGGTCATGATCCCGGGGGCCCTGGGATTGAGCCCCGCATCAGGCTCCCTGCTCCGTGGGGAGCCTGCTTTTCCATCTCCCTCTGCAGCTCCCCCTGCTTTTGCTCTCTCTCTCAAATAGATAAATAAAATCTTAAAAAAAAAAAAAGAATAACAAAAATTTCATTATCCTATATATATATGTGCATGTATGAGTATGTGTATGTACATATTTTAAATCTTGCTTATTATTTTGGGCCAAACAAATAGATCCTTAAAATGGGTATAATAATAGCTGATAATAAGCAGCTATTGGTAATGGTTTTTTGATCATTGTAAATAATGAATATTGTAATTTAAATGCTTTGTTTTTTTTTCTTTTTCCTCTACCTTTTATTCATGTTATTACTCATCATTTTCAAGTTCTCTTCTATGAAATACTCCAAAATGATTATGAAGTATTGATATACAATTAATGAGATGTTATAGATAACCATAAGAAGAAAATCAGTCCCATTACTTTACACTCACGTCTAACTTTGGCTCCTAATTAGTACTGGCTTGATTATCCACTTTTCTATAAGTCACTTTTGGAGATTATTGTCTAATATAAAAGCCAGCTTCAAATATTGACATTTCTCATCCTTAGGGATGATCAAAAGAATGTGCTTTAGTCTGCAAAGGACTTTCCAAACAGGATTCTAAAAATGTTTTGACCGTTTGAAAATAAACATATAATCTCCCATAATGATCTCTCAGAAAGACAGCATTCATCTGAAAAGAGAAGAATAGCTTTAAACAACACTGCTTTTCTAGATTTCTGTCCCTGAAATATTTTCCACATAAATATAATGCATGTTACCGATTTAAGTATGTATTTAAGTATGTATTCTGCCCTCCTCCCGCCCCCATGTTCGGTGAGCTGTCGTATACTTTCGACCATTGAGCTCTCAGAATATCTGAACTCTGGCCATCTGCTCTCATCCTCAGAGCTTTTTATCCTGCTCTCTTGAGTTGGGTGCATTTTGCAATGGTGGTCTCTCTGCCGTTTATCCTGTGTTCCAGCAAATCCAAAAGATATACGTGAATAGTACTTTGTGATGAAGTAACAAAGGAAGGGTGTCATACTGGCTATTAAAATGCATTTTAAGGCAGCTTAAGGTGCCTTCAAGTGAAAGGTGGAGGAAAGAATCAGGAATAGCCAGGAGTCCTTTAAGGATTGGTGGAGCCTTTTGACATTATGAAGGGCCTTCTAAACATCACTGAAATCTTTCAGGATTGACCTAGTTGTAGGAAAGGTAGCAGAAGATAACGGCTGTTACCTAAGGGATGTAGTGACTTCAGGGGATTTGAAGAGAACAATTGCTGACTTACAAAGCAACTCCACAGGGGCTATGCTAAAACAACTACATATAGACTGATTTAGTTTGCACACCTATTTCAGGAATGCAACCCACCCCCCTTTCCAATACTAAACAGGATATTCATGCAATTCACCTTTACTCTGGCACAAAAACCTAATAATAGTCTGTGATATGGTGTGGGGAAGGTACCCAGATTTGCTGTTTTTCTCAACATCAAGGAGAAAAATATTGTTCTTTCTTTTGCTTGGTTACTTAGAACTGTAGTCTCCTAAGTGGAGGAAGGTATCACTAAGGTGGATGAAACTTTCTGAGAGAATAGGAATTGAATAGAGAGGGATTCCAGGGACCTTTGTTTTTTTGTTTGCTTCCAATTTTCTGTGAGGTTATTGCAGTTAGCATTTGCTGGGTTAAGGGAATTTGTAGATTATATTACATAGGAAAGTAAAATAACCTTACAAATTGTACATATAATGTAAGCTTGAAAAAATTCATGTGAAGAAACTTCAGTTTAAAGATTTACTAATGATAAAATGATAGAACCGACATTTCTCCCCTACTAGTAGAGATCTTTCTTAGCCACATTACAAGATAAAAATAATGATGATCTAATTAGAACTTTTATCTAGCACATTACAAAATAAAAACTGCAATGATGATCTAATTAGAGCTGACAAGAAATTGGCCAAAAAACTTTAAATTATCAATAAAAAGTTTTTGAAATATGGATTTATATCTACTCTTGTTAATGATGAACCTCATCTTAAGTGTGTATTATTCTTTGAGATAAATAATTGAAAAATCTTTATAGAGCACTTGTCATAAACCAGGCACCGTTTTAGGTGCTGGGGGTATATCAGTGAAACAGATAAAGATAATAATTCTAGTAGAGCTTACTTTCTATCAAGGCAATAAAAGATGTAACAACTTAAATATTACCTTAGAAGGTAATAAATGTTCAAGGCAAAAAAAAAAGAAAAGAAAAGAAAGGGAGGAACAAGGTAAAGGGATTAAGAGTGCTGGGCGTGGGACAATTGGTACAATTTTAAATATTGTCAGGGTTGTCAGGGTATACCTGAAAGGTGACATCTGAGCAGACTTGAAGGAGATACTGACTTCGTATACTGTCCTGAGATATCTGCATGCCGTGTATTCTTTAAATTGGGGTTTGTTTATAGTTATTGAAGATAATATAAAAATGCTGGACCCATCCTGTGTACTAGTTTGAATAGCTATATGGTTGAAAGGAGGATTAACATTAAATAGCTACTTAGGTTAGGTACTGATTATATTATTTTGTATAATCCTGGAAGGTAAATGTCATCAGTGCTATTTTATACCAGTGCTTAGGGATACCCAGTATCTTGTTTACAATTACATAGCTAAGTAGGCAGTAGAACTGGTGCTGTATATCTAATTCCAAATCTCATGCTCTTTTACAATGCCAGGGCCTGCAAAAAGTTGGGTCAGTTGATCATAGATGCTAGGAGAGTTGCGTTGAGAAAGATTCTGAGGCCAAATACAGCATCTGATGGAAATATTACATCAATATAAACATGAGAGTGAGGAATGGTATCATGTGTATATACTTATCTCTATGCTGTCATGAGATGTTCATCTCAAAAACAAATGAAAGACAATTTAGATACAATGATGTAGTTTGTAAGGAGTATTTTGAAAGGATCTATATTTCTTATTTCAATCATATTATTCTTTCTAAAACATGTCATTTCCCTAATAATCTTCTACGTTCCACCTCTTTCCCATGAATAAACTGTTATTGATATGGACCCAACCTACCTTCCCATAATCCTGCTTCTTTGCCCTGTTTTTTATCCATATGATTTTCTCTGTCTTGCATGCTTATACAGCCCATTAAAATTACCCATATTTCAAATTACAGCTTCCTAGTGAAGTAGAATGCTTCTATTCTAGGAATGTCTACATAGAGAGGTTGAATGTCAGATACAATATAGAAGGAATAACTGTATTATATTACAGGGAATAAATTTTTAAAATTTTAAATTAAACTCTTAATAGAGGTGGTATAATTATTACATAATTATTTCTGGTTATTAATAAAGACCAGTCATGGAGTTAACTGTGCACTACCTACTAATTGTATGTTCTGGGAAAAATTACTTAAACTCTCTGAAATTTCAGTTTCTTCATATCAGAAGCTTCAGATTCTTGGGTATTTATTAGAATTTGCTTTGTAATCTAATACCTGGTGTTGTTGCCGTTGTTTTAGTTAAATGTTTCACATTTAATGTGATTATTGATAATTGTTAGGTTTAAATTTGTCATTTGCCACTTGTGCAATCTTTCTTTGTTCTCCCTTCCCCCTTTTCTGTCTCTTTTTAAATTTTTATTTATTTATTTTTAAAGATTTTATTTATTTATTTGACAGAGACAGAGACAGTGAGAGCAGGAACACAAGCAGGGGGGAGTGGGAGAGGGAGAAGCAGGCTTCCTGCTGAGGAGGGAGTTCGATGCTGGGCTGGATGCCAGGACCCCGGGATCATGACCTGAGCCAAAGGCAAATGCTTAACGACTGAGTCACCCAGGCACCCCTGTCTCTTTTTTTTAAATTTTAATTTAATATTTTTAAGTAGGATGTATGCCCAATGTAGGGCTTGAACGCATGACCCTGAGATTAAGAGTTGCCTGTTCTACCGACTGAGCCAGCCAGGCACCCCTTTTCTCCCTTCTTTTGGATTGAATATTTTTTATGATTCTGTTGTATCTGCTTTGTTGGCTATTAGTTATAACTTTTTTTGTTATTTTAGTGTTTGATTTAGAGTTTATAATATTCATTTTTATCACAGTTTACATTCAAATGACATTGTACTACATATATAGTATAAACATCTTATAATAGTATATTTCTATTTCTTCTCAGCCTTTGTGTTGTTGTCATACATTTTACTTTTACAAGATATATATCCCATACCACACTGTTATTATTTTTGTTTATATTTTAATGAGATTTAAATAAGACAAAAATGCATATATTTACTCACATAGTTACCATTTCTAGTGCTCTTTACTTTTTTGAGTAGGCCCATATTTTTATCTGGTGTCATTTCCTTTTCCCTAAAAGACATTCCTTTTTTTTTTTTTTTTAAAGATTTTATTTATTTATCGGAGAGAGAGAGAGCAGGAGCAGAGTGGGGGGAGGGGGCAGAGGGACAAGCAGACTCCCCACTGCAGAGCCTGCCACAGGGCTCTATCCCATCACCCTGAGATCATGACCTGAGCTGAAATCAGATGCTCAACCTACTGAGCCACCCAGGCGCCTCCTAAAAGACATTCCTTAATAGTTCTTGCAATGCAGGCTTGCCGGTGATTAATTCTTTCAGGTTTTGTATGTTCGGAAAAGTCTTTACTTCGTCTTCATTTTTTAAAAACAGCTTTATTGAGATATAATTCACATCAATACAATTCACTTACTTAAGGTGTACAATTTAACAGTTTTTAGTGTGTTCACAGTTATGTGCAACTATTAGCACAGTTTTAGAATATTTTCATCATCTGAGTAAGAAACTTATCTTCCTTAGCTATCACTCCCTGTCCTTCTCTCTCCCATCCCCAAGCCTTAAGTAAGCACTACATTACTTTCTGTCTCTATAGATTTGCTTCTTTAGACTTTCTTTTTTTTTTTTTAAATATTTTATTTATTGGGGTGCCTGGGTGGCTCAGTCATTAAGCGTCTGCCTGTTAAGCATCTGCCTTCGGCTCAGGTCATGATCCCAGGGCCCTGGGATCGGGTCCCACATCAGGCTTCTTGCTCAGCGGGAAGCCTGTTTCTCCCTCTGCACCTCCCCCTGCTCATGTTCCCTCTCTCGCTGTGTCTCTGTCAAATAAATAAAATCTTAAAAAAAAAAAGATTTTATTTATTTATTTGACAGAGAGAGACATAGAAGAGAGGGAACACAAGTGGTGGTGGGGGGGTGGTAGAGGGAGAAGCAGGCTTCCCGCTGAGCAGGGAGCCCAATGCAGAGCTCCTTCCCAGGACCCTGGGATCATGACCTGAGCCGAAGGCAGATGCTTAAGGACTGAGCCACCCAGGCGCCCCTCTAGACTTTCATATGAATGGAATTATGTAGTATATAGTCTTTTGTAAATGGCTCTTTTCACTTAGCATAATATTTTCAAGGTTTATCTTTTTGTAGCATGTATTAGTACTTCTTCCTGTTTATAGCAGAATAATATTCCATTGTATAGATATACTGCCTTTTGTTTATCCATTCATCCACTGGTGGAAATTTGCTTTTTTGTCCCCCAATATCTTCCTTTATTTCTGAAAGATATTTCCTTGGATACAGAATTGTAGTTTGGTGGAGCACATGGGTGGCTCAGTCAGTTAAGTCTCTGCCTTTGGCTCAGTTCATGATACCAGGGGTCCTGGGATCGAGCCCTGTGTTGGGCTCCCTGCTTGGCGGGGAGTCAGCTTCTCCCTCTCCCTCTGCCCCTCCCCCTGCTTGTGTGCTCTCTCTCTCTCAAGTAAATAAATAAAGTCTTTAAAAAAAAAAAAGAATTGTAGTTTGGCAATTTTATTCTTTAAGTACTTTTTAGATATTGTTCTACTGACTTGCTTGCATTTGTCCTGATGAGAAGTCTGCTGTAATTCTTATCTTCATTCTTTATAAGTAATGTGATTTTTTCACCAGCTGCTTTTAAGGTTTTCTGTTTATTACTAATTTTAAATAATTTATTATAATGTGTCTTGGTGTGGTTTCTTTTTATATCCTTGGGGTTTGTTGAAATTCTTGAATATGTAGATTTATTTATTTATTTATTTATTTAAGTAGGCTCCAATGCCCAGCATTGAGCCCAGCTCGGGACTTGAATTCATGACCCTGAGATCAAGACCTGAGCTAAAATCAAGAGTCAGATGCTTAACTGACTGAGCCACCCAAGTGCCCCTTGAATCTGCAGGTTAATAGTTTTCATCAAATTTGGAAAATTTTTAGACAGTATTTCTGCAAATATTTTTTTTCTGTTTGTCCCTCCCTTTTTTGTGAATCCTAGTTGCAGGTATACTAGATCACTTGAAGTTGTTACACAGCATATTGATATTATATTATAATATATTATATTATATTTTATTCTTGCTTTCTTTTTCCTTTTGAGTATTTTTTCTCAGTGTGTTTGTGTTTATTTTCTAATGCTATATCTTCAAGTTCATTGGTGTTTTTTTCAGCAATGCCTAATTTGCTGTTAATTTCACCTAGTACATTTTTCATTTTATTTTATTTATTTATTTTTATTTATTTATTTTTTTAAAAGATTTTATTTATTTATTTGACAGAGAGAGAGATAGCAAGAGCAGGAATACAAGCAGGGGGAGTGGGAGAGGGAGAAGCAGGCTTCCCGTGGAGCAGGGAGCCCGATGCGGGGCTCGATCCCAGGACCCCGGGATCATGACCTGAGCTGAAGGCAGACGCTTAACGACTGAGCCACCCAGGCGCCCCTACATTTTTCATTTTAGACATCGCAGTTTTTAATCTCTAGAAATTTGATTTTTTTTAAAGACTTTATTTTTAAGTAATCTCTGCACCCAACATGGGCCTCAAACTCACAGTCCCAAGATCAAGAGTCACACACCCCACAAACTGAGCCAGCTAGATGCCCCAAGAAGTTTGCTTTTTTAATATTCTTTAATGTCTTTACTTAACATGTTTAACAATTCCTCTAGCCCTTTGAATATGTAAAATGCAGATTATAATAACTCTTTCAGTGTCCTTATCTAATAATCCTAACATCTATGTTAGTTCTGGGTTGGTTTTGGTTCATTGATTTTTCTCCTCATTCTGGCATACCCTTAAACATAGAATATGTAGAATTTTGTGTCTGGCTTTTTTTTTGAGAGAGAGAAAGAGAGTGTGTGCATGTGGGGGGGAGGGGCAGAGGGAATAGGAGAATCTTTTTTTTTTTTCTTTTCAGATTTTATTTATTTGTGTGAGAGAGTGAGAGTGCACAAGCAGGGAGAGAGAGCAAAGCAGCAGGCAGAGGGAGAAGCAGGCTCCCAACGGAGCAAGGAGCCTGATATGCAACTTGATCCCAGGACCCTGGGATCATGACCTGAGCCAAAGGCAGACACTTAACTGACTGAGCCACTCAGGCGTCCCAAGGGAGAGAGAGAATCTTTTTTTTTTTTAAAGATTTTATTCATTTATTTGACAGAGAGAGAGACAGCGAGAGAGGGAACACAAGCAGGGGGAGTGGGAGAGCGAGAAGCAGGCTTCCCACTGAGCAGGGAGCCCGATGTGGGGCTTGATCTCAGGACCCTGGGATCATGACCTGAGCCGAAGGCAGATGCTTAACCGACTGAGCCACCCAGGTGCCCCGAGAGAGAATCTTAAGCAGGCTCCACACTCAATGCAGAGCCTGACCTGGCTGGATCCCATGACCCTGAGATCATGACCTGAGCCAAAATCAATAACCAACTGAGCCACCCAGGGGCCCCTTGTGTCTGGCTTCTTTCACTGTGTAATGATTCCAGAGTTCATCCATGTTGTAACATGTATTAGAACTTCACATTTTTTGTGGACAAATGATATTCCCATGTATGGATATATCACATTTTGTTCATTTATCAGTTGATGGGCATTTGACTTTTTGGCTATGATGAATAATGCTGCTATTAATATTCATGTACAACTTTTTGTGTGGACATATGTTCTCAATTCTCTTATAAATATACCTAGGATTTATTGCTGAGTCATATTGTAACTATGTTCAACTTTCTGAAGACTGCCAAACTGTTTCCAAAGTGGATGTACCATTTCTGTAGCCATTATCTCTTGAATATTGCATTTCCTCTATTCTACCCATTTCCTTCTTATCAGAGATACATTGGAGTTTTTGATTCTATCTTTCATGTCTTTACTTCTCTTCAAATTTTCCCATTTTTTAGATCTTTGTGCTTCATTCCTCAGATCTATCTTTCAGTTCATCAATTTTTTTTTCAGCTGTACTTACTCTTTTATTCAGCCCATTCTTTGAGTTTTAGCTTTTTTCTTTTCTTTTTAAGCGTTTAATTTTTTACTTCTGAAAGTGCTGATCCTATTGTTTTTCTAAGTTTTATAGTATTTTTTCCTCCATAATCAGCTTCTTTTCATACTACCTCCTCTTTTATGGCTTTATTCCTTTCTTAATATTGTCTTACAGAGTGTAATTTTATTGAAATTCTTAGACACAGACTCTTGATCATTATGGATTTTTTCCTTACATGTTTTATTGTGGGATTATCTTTACTGAAGCTTTTTTGCTTTGGCTTCCACCAGTTGCTTCAGAGAGATCACCAACCAAAGCTCAGTCATTGTGTTAACTTCGCAATTTGAGGCCCCCAAAACCATGCATATTATATTCATTTTAGCCTCAAATTTATGGAAGGCACAGGCCTGAGATTGTGAATTTTGGGGAGGTTTTTTTCCCTCCCTCCAGCTTAAAGCCCAAAAGAGACAGATAAGCTTCTTTTGTCATCTAGTCGTGGTAAACATATTTCTTTTCTAGTTCATCTCTTCTCAGAAAGAGCAGACATTTAAGAATCTTGGCTTTATCCATTAATTCTTAGTTCCTCATGCACACCCAAAGCCCCATGTTTTTTTTCCTATGTGAATATTAAAACCTAAGTTTTTAGGTTACTGAAACCAAGTCTTCCTATGTGAATATGAAAACCTAAGTCTTTAGGTTATGGAAACCAGTTCTTCCCCAAGCCAACTGAAACTCTGTTCTACCTTATGGTTTAGCAATCTGTTCATTTTTGGCACCTAGGATTGATTGATTATCTTTATTCCTTCTTTCTTTCTCAGTTGTACTTTTATTTTTTTATTTTTTATTTTTTTAACATTTTATTTATTTATTCATGAGTGACAGAGAGAGAGAGAGGCAGAGGGAGAAGCAGGCTTCCCATGGAACAGGGAGCCCGATGCAGGACTTGATCCCAGGAGTCATGACCTGAGCCGAAGGCAGACGCTTAACCGACTGAGCCACGCAGGCGCCCTCAGTTGTACTTTTATTTTATTTTTTTATACTTTTAAAATAATGTTTATTTTATTTCTTCCAGCATTTCTAGGTCTTCGTAGTGAACAGCTTGTTTTCATTATCTTAAATCACTGTATTGTCAGAAGTCCCAGTTTCCTCACCAGTAATGTGGGAAAAGCAATTTATTTACCTCATAGGGTTTTTAGGATTACATGATATAATGTAATAAAGTGCTTAGCATAGTGCCCATTATGGAAGTGGGGCTCAAACTCATGACCCAGAGATCAAGAGCCCTGTGCTCCATTGACTGAGCCAGCCAGGTCCCCACCTTTTTTTTTTTTTTCTTAAGTAAGCTCTATGGCCAATGTGGGACTTGAACTTAGGACTCCAGATGAAGAGTTGCATGTTCTACCAACTGAGCTGGCCAGGTGCCCCAGTTATAATTACTAATTAATGCTGATTGACGAGCTCTAGATAAGAACCCAAATCTGCATAAGGAAAATTACTGAAATAAATTTAAAAATTAATATTTTGACCTCCTTTTAGAATGTATTGTTGGCCTATTTTAAAGTTAGCTCCCTTTTCGATAAGATGTGAACACACAAAACTAGCAATTGAGTATATTCTATCTTGCATTTTACATCCTTGAGTGTCCCATTTCACTTTGATCCTGCTCTGCTTAGAATGTGGGTGAGGCATGGAACAGTTTTTGTCGATATTTGATGCCTGATTCAATTGAAATGTGTCTTTTTTTCATTTTACATTTACATTTACAGATAAATTTCAATCCTTATAATGTACCTTATTTTATAAACATGTTGATAAGTTTCTCTATCAAAAATCATCACATTTTAAGCTTACATAAAATTAGATCATTTGAAATTCATTTTATTAAGAAAAATATAATCTCTCAGTCTTGTTCTAAAATATTTATTTACCAGAAGATATGAAATTTGAAAGACATTGCATGGATTATTAACAGGCTATCTGGTTTGATTATTTCTACTTAGGAATATAATTCATTTAAACAAAGACATATCTGATTAAAATGCTGTGTGGGAGTGATCTCTTTCATGTTCTTAAAAAAGAGGAATGATGGAGGAAAAAAATAGTATTTTTGATCTGAGTTTTTATGTAAAATTGAAGTAGATGCTGTTCTTTTTGCTTCCTCTCTGTAGTAGACATTGTGTTTGTGACGCAGTCTGTGTGTGTGTGTAGTCCCCCTTTTTTTAATGTGTCTTCATTTCTCGGTGAAATGAAAGCTGACCTAGAACTGTGGTCATTCCTGTGTCAAAGTTGCAACAACTGTGGTCACTGAGCAATTACTATGGCAATCCGACTGGTCCTAAAGGGATAGTTGTGTTAGACCAAGATCTAAAATAATCTGTAGAAGGGGAATGAACTGAGCCGTATGAGCTGAGTGAACTGTAATGGAGTTTGATCTTGTGTCACTGTTTAAACCAGATGACCAAATTTATAAACAAGTAACTTATTCTGCAGAAGGATGAAAATCCTAGAAAACCTTTAAGTGCTGCTTTTTTACTTAATTGCCTTTTCTTGACAATTTTATTTTAATAATGAAATATTGGTAGAACTCTAAGAAATGATACGGATTTCTATGTCCAAATAAAGTACTATTTTTCTTTTCTTTTCTTTTTTTTAGGAACATCAAAACATTTTTGAACTGGTATATAAATAAAATGTTTTTAAGATGATCCTAAAATATTTACAAGGTGTGTAACTGATAGAGATTATTAATATCAGAAGAAAATTTGAAAAAATGACAAGGTATGTAGCAATAGGACATGTGTTTTCATTCCTTTTTTTCCAGAGGGGTAATAAGTTTGTGCTGATCCATCTACCTTTTCTCCTTCCCTCACATCTATTGTTCAGTGGTGAGATTTTTGTCTGCAGTTAGTACTCAGCTGGAAACAAATGAATATCCTGCCTTTTTCAAAACTGTTTTTATTCCTTCATCTTCATTCTTTAATTCCTTCAGCATATAACAAACACTTGTTCTGTACCAGCCACTGTGGTATGTGTTAGGGGTACCTTACTGAACAAGACTATCAGGGCTTCCTTGGTAAGTTTCTAGTCCTAGACAATTTTTTCCCTCTCTTTACTTTCATTCTTGTATTTTCCTATTGTTTTCTTTCTGTACCCTTTCTCTTCCTTACCTTTATTTCTTTCCCTTATTTTCTTGCTTTTCTTCCTTTCTTTCTTTGTCAGGAAATTGCTAAAGGGCTTCCCTTTCTTGTTCAGGCTTGTCTAGGCTCAATAGATGAAACTCCTTTCTTTGCACTACAGTCTTTTCCCGTGGGAATTCAGGGGCATTCATAACTTTTGGCCTGACTTAGCTGTGTCTGTACCTCCTCTGAGGAAAATTGGTTGCCAGCTGATGAGAGTATCATTTCCTCTACTGCCATGGAATCATGCTCCTCTGCCTTTTATCATGCTGCCAAACTTTGTGAAGAGTGAGTCCTTTGGGGAAAGACCTCTTCCTGTCTCAGTCTACAAGCAATCATTTTTTGTTAAAACCTTTTTTTAAAAATTGGTTTTTATATCTGTATACCTAAATTTATCTCCAATTTGGTTCCATTGGTCACAGAATAGTTTCACCTTACTGGCTGAGTATTTTCATTCCTGCTGAGCTTCCCTCAGTCAATATTACAGGGTATTTTCCAGCAGTATTTTTGGGAAAGAGTGGCTAGTGGTAGACAGAAGCCTAATATAAATTCAGATATAGCCCTTGTCCTATTGCTTTCTGACACAATGTAGTAAGAAATCAATGCAATCAGGGTCACAAATGACAGTCGATAAGGATAAGCAAACTGGGTTTATCTGAAAGAACAGATGAATTAGAATTATAGGATTACTTTTGTCTCGGAAGAATTCTTTTGATCCAATCCTGGCTCTTTAAAGTTGAAGAGCAGAGATGTGACATGCTAGAAATCACAGCAAGTTAATGATAGCTGGGGCTAGAACTCACATCACAATTTCCGGTTTTCTTTTTTTTTTTTTTTTTAAGATTTTATTTTTAAGTAATCTCTACACCCAACATAGGACTGGAACTTATAACCCCGAGATCAAGAGTCGCATGCTGTACTGACTGAGCCAGCCAGGTGCCCCTCAATTCCCAGTTTTCTTTTTCACCTGGCAGGATACAGGAAGTAGGATATTGGGAAAATTATCTTTTTGATGGGGAGTTATTATTTGATGGAAAAAGGTTTGTCAAACCCGCTGGGATTCAGACTTTCATACTTTTCAGCTGAGACTCAGAGAATCTAGTTGCATATGATCCTCGTGCAACCAGCTGAGATGTTGAAAAGAACTAGTATAATAAAATTAAGTGCTGCCTACTGAATATTCAGTTTGTGTCTTTTAGCTCCTATATTCATAAGTGTGGGTTTATTTTATGTCTTGTTTGTTGATGTCTATTCGTTAGGAGAAATATGATTTTTCCCTCACCCCAAGTGTTGCAGTTATAGGTAAGTTGGGGAAGGTAAATTTACTTTTGTTGAATTCAGGGAATAAGTGATACAGTGAAAAGTTGTGGATATAAAAAACCACAGAAATAAGGAATCAGAACTCCAACAGTTCATCTACTTAATTAATTAATTGTTATTTGAACTGGCTTAGTACACTTTAATCTCAGTGCTGAGGAAGTCATTTTGACTCTGGCTTTCCACCCCCTAATCAACTGAGAATCATTTCTTCTCTGCTCCATTGGCATGGATATTAATATTTTTTTGGCGTGGTAACCAGGCTCCAAGATGGTCTCCAGTGATCCCTTGCCTCCTGGTAATCATGACCTTGTATAGTCTCCTCCTAACATTATATCAGCATTGGTTTGTGTGACCAATAGAATATGATAGAAAGAATGGTATGTCACTTCCTCATAGAAGACATTGTGGCTTCTTTCTGCCTTGTACTCTCTTGCATCTTTCACTCTGGGGAAGGCAGCTGTGAGCTCATGAAAATACTCAGACAGCTCTATGAGAGGTCCACATGGCAAGGAACAGAGGCCTTCTGCCTGTAACCAGTGAGGAAAACCAGCTTTTTGCTAATAGACAAGTGAGTGAGCCATCTTGGAAATGGGTCCCCTAGCTCTGGTCAAAGTTTCAGAAGGCTGCAGCGCTGATTGTTGGACTGCATGAGAGATCCTGCACTAGAGCCACTTAGCTTAGTCACACTCTGATTCCTGACCCCCAAAACTGTGTAAGATAATAAATGCTTGCTGTTTTGAGTTGCTAAATTTGGGGGATATGTTACACAGCAGTGGATAACTATACAATTCACAAACGTTGAATATTCTCAATTTAAAAACAATAATAATAACAATAAATGTAGATGTTTTTATTATGAGATTTGACCCTTAGAAACAAACACTGTATCTAACCTTGGCCTCTACCAGTATTTTCATTTTATGACATAGGAAACAGGAATAGAAAAGTCAAGTGATTTATGTTGGAGGAATGGTGGTAGCTAAAAATTGAAACATACTTTTTTTCTTTTTCCATTTCTTTTTGAACTATGGTTCTATTAAAATACAGGTAAAGACTAAGTCCAAAGTGACACCAACAAATTCAAAAGAGTTATGGTTTGAGGACACTTTTATTTAAAGAGAAGTTTTCTGGGCACCTGGGTGGCTCAGTCATTAGGCGTCTGCCTACGGCTCAGGTCATGATCCCAGGGTCCTGGGATTGAGCCCCGCATCGGGCTCCCTGCTCGGCGGGAAGCCTGCTTCTCCCTCTCCCACTCCCCCTGCTTGTGTTCCCTCTCTGGCTGTGTCTCTCTCTGTCAAATAAATAAATAAAATCTTAAAAAAAAAAAAAGTTTTCTGACAGCTCTTTGGTTTTTTGTTTATTTGCTTTTTAAGATTTTATTTATTTAAGAGAGGAAGAGAGCGAGAGAGAGAAAAAGTGAGAGAGAGATTAAGGGGGGGTGGCAGATGAAGAGAATCTTAAGCAGACTCCATATTGAGCACAGAGCCCAATGTGGGGCTTGATCTCACAACCCTGAGATCATGACCTGAGCTGAAATCAAGAGTCGGACGCTTAACTGACTGAGACACCCAGGCGTCCCAACTCTTGTTTTAATATTAAATCATTTCAAGTGGTCTGAGTCATTTTATCTTTACATGCAGGTCAATTATGCCACTTTCAATTAATAAATGTGGAGGGGGTTTCGATGGATCATTTAACTCAGGCCTGGATGCGAATATTTTTTATTAATTCAGCAAGCATTTGTCAAGAACACCACTGCTGGCCAGGGGACACAGAGATAAATAAGATATCTTGCTCATGACTAGCTTATAGGTTAGTGGTGGGGAAGATAATTTCAGTAGTGTGGGAAGAGTTCTGATATAAATTTCAGTAGTGTGGGAAGAGTTCTGATATAGGCTTCAAAGGGAACAGGTAGCTCCCTAACCCAGCTTGGGAGTTCAGGGAAGACAAATGACTTTCTCCAAGGGGTACGGCCACTTTGTGGCATTTTGAATCTGTCTAGGCTGTTTTCTAGACACCTGAGAGTTACAGTAACAAGATTGTATGCTGCCTGCCTATTATCTTTCATATATGGGTAAGGTGCTCTCTGTTTTTCTACAGAGACCCTTTCTATGACCATTATTCATTGAGATATTATTCAAACTTTTTTTTTTAAGAACTTGCTTTTTCTTCCAACCAGGATAAATGGAATGGGATAGAGACACTAAGAAAAAGAAACCTTAAACTACAAAACAAAACCCCAGGAAAGAGAGAAATGTTGGGAACGTGAATTAGGAGATTGAAATACACGTCAAACTGTAAGAATAAAACATTTAGGGTATGGGATTCTTAAAAAAATTTTTATTAAGCAAATCTTCTTAGTGATTTGTCACATATTTTTAGCCACCAGTCCTTAAGAAATTTGTGACAAAGTTTTAATTTGACTTTAAGGAAAGATTGCACCTGTGGATCAGTGTGGTAGAATCTGGGGATCTGGGGTGCCTGGATGGCTCAATAGGTTGGGTGTCCAACTCTTGATTGGGTCTTGATCTCAGGGTCGTGGGTTCAACCTCCATGTTGGGCTCCACTCAGCATGGAGCCTACTTCAAAAAAAAAAAAAAAACCAAAACTGGTAGAATCTGGAACTTACTTCTCTCGGTATGAACAAGCAAGTTGCAGACATTAGAGAGCCAAGGAAACTTCCAACATTGTTTCATGAATGAGGCAGTATGAATGAATAGGTCTTTTATATCTTCATTTTGAGCTCTGCCTGCAAACCAGAGGTCAGCAGGCTCTTTGATCCAAAGGGGGTGCACAATGCCTAGAGGTGCTGCTGGTGCCGGTGGTTGGTACTGTGGGACAGGTGGGAATAAAAGAAAAAGGGAAGAGGGGCCAAAAGATAAAGAGACTGGAAGAAGTGAAGAGGGAGAGAAAGAAAGAAGGAAATGGGAGAATTAATAACTATGGTTTGTTGCACACTGCTAGCCACTGTACTGAGTGCTTTGCAAACCTGATCTCAGTCCTCACAATAGCCCTATAAGGTGGTTGCTGGTAGTATCTGTTTTACTGATTAGGATATTGAGGCTAAAAGATGGTCATTTGCCAAAAGTCATACAGCTAGTAAATAGCAGAGGTGTGATTTGAACTCAGGTCTGTCTGACTCCCAACTCCAACATTCCTAAACATAATGCTGGGAAGGGAACATATTTACCTACTGTGGTGTGAGAGAGGGTCACCACAGACAACCACCTGGACCGCTCCATGGCTGGCTCTGGGATTTTTTTTTTTTTTTTTTAAGTTTGTAGACAAGTCTTTAACAGAATGAAGATCCCTTAATTGGATTTGCCTGTTATCCAATATTGCACACCACATCGTATGCTGTGCTTCAGTTCCCTACATGAATCAGTTAGAACCTTCCCATTTAGTCTAATGAACCCTAATTTCAGACAAAGGTAACTGTCACCTTTTGTTTCATCCTGTGCTTTTATTTTTCAAATACCAGAGCCGACCTCTGAACTCAATCTGCACTTGCCTATTGATGCATAAATATCTATAATATCACAGTAAATTAAATTCTATTTTAAAGGGTTTCTATTTAACAATCTGTCAGAACTTTCACAGTATTTGATTTCTGGTTTCCTCCGTCCAGTGACAGGTTTATCTCAATATGGCTTGATTAATGAAACCTTTTATTTGGTGTAAGCACACCTATTATTACCATAATCTCTTAATGCTTGCTTAGGCAACATTGAGGTCTGGTGGCAGGGACTCTCAAAACTTCTAGCTTCTTTAGCTCCACCAGAACATTGGGTGAGATTAACGGGCCTGGAGACTGATGCCCTCCTAATGGGGAGCATGGTAATGTTAGTGTCAGCTAAATGATCTAGCACTCTGTCTCAGAGGCTTGGCCAAACTCCCTTTCAACCTCTAGGGTTTAAGAAATGTTTCCGACATAGTGCCAACAAATCCGCCTTCCTCTCCATTGCTACCTTGTCCTTGCATGTCAGTCACTGCGGGGCGTGGCTGACGGCTCCCTTGGTAGCCGGGGAATTGCAATGTGCGCTGTGTAGCTGAGAAGTGGGATGAAGTCTAAAATAAGAGAATATATTGAAAAAGAGTGTCTTAATGAAGCCAAGGGGCCAGGCACTAATAGCTCTTAAGAAATAGAAATGACTTTATGATGGATATTCCACAAGCAACCTTTTCAGAAAAGAAGAGTGCAATTGAATTACATTTTGTTCCTGACAAGTATTTACCTCGGAGAGGAGCTGCCATTACTACTGGATTACCTCCTTTGCGTCCTACATGCTTCCAAAGCCCTGCGAAAAAAATATTTTGGATTTCACATAGACTCAACGCTGTCACTCTGTTTTACTTTGCTATTAAATATTTAGTAATGTTAAAAGTGAGACATTGAAAATAAAATGTGAAACTTGTTTGTGCTGCAGAAATTGTCTTCTCTGCAGATTTTTCCTCGCTAGTATTTTCTGCACTGGTAGAATGATAGGCTTGTGCTGTATATTATACTGTTCCTTTATTTGTATTCCTGTCTGCCTCTAATGCTTAAAACATCTCATACTTTTTTTTTTTCTTTCTCTTTTCAGTTTGTGGTCATTGTGGTTTTAAGTGCAATAAAATCCACCTGGAGAGTTTTGCTGTTTTTAAACTTCCTGAGGGAGGAAAGAGAACAAGGTAATATTCATAAATGTGAGTCAAGGTCCTAACAAATAATTAAATCAGATAAAAAAAACAAGTGAGTCTGTTATTTAAAAAGAACATGTTTTTAAAAAGAGCATGTTAGTTAAAAAGTGCCTTATAATTATTAACATTCTTTGTTCAGACTGGAATAGTCAGGGAGAAAATAACCCTTGAAAACAATAGAAAATAGTATTTGTTTAGTGACTGTACTAGCTTGATTATTAATTTGATTGAGTTTGCAATTTGTTATTAAATATATATACTTATATAGACTTTAAAATGCAGAAGTTCTCTTTCTGGAATTTCTGTAGTGAAAAGGAAAATACTATAGAAAATATTTCTTTTAAAGTGGTGACATCAGATTTTTATTATCAGTTTAGCTTTAACTGAATTAATTATAATCATACTGAATAAATAAGTATGGTTAACTGTACTTTCAAAATTAGATATATGGTTTAAGAAGATCCATTCAATAAAATAAGGAAGTAGAGAACCTAGTTTAATTTAAAATGAGACTGAAAGTCAATCAAATAATTCTCAATTAACATAATTAATAATAAGAATCTGGTGTTCTGTTGAAAAGTATATAACATTTTTCTTCATTAAAAATGTTCTTTTGTAAGAAAATACAGAAACCTCTCAATGAGATACTGAGTGGAGGATTATTATAATTCTCCAACATGTTTCTTAGTTTTTAGTTTATTTCACATCATGCTTTCTAACCTTTGACAACAAATATTGTTGTACCATGAAGACAGCAAATCCAAACAATTACATATGTAGTCCAAAGGCATACACAAGAAAATCAATATTTGACATCTTTGCAACTCCCTCTTTGCTGTAGTGTTCAATAGCTCTTATTCATTATACACTTATATCTCTTTCAGATTCGCCTTTGTCACTGGAAACCCATTTTTTTTTCTCCTTTGACTTCCACATAACTTCTTTGCCCTGTACTTTTACAGATGCCTTCTGGCTATAAATACTAATGAAATCTCTTTGCTTAATTCAATTTTGCTGGTACACTTACAGTTATGACCTAACTTTCCCACGAGAGAGACTGATTGAACATTCCACTACCTTATGGATGGGAGCAAACATTCTTACAGAACTGGGCTGACAATTTCCATAATTATAGAATTCACAGCCTAATGACCTTAAAAAACAATAAAAAGATCTCTTGTTAATTCCATTTCTGTTACTGACATTCAAGATATTTCATTTTTCACGGGACAACAAATTTACTTTTTTATTTTCCAAAGAGCAGTCTATCCTTTCCCCCCAGATTAAATTTTCTGAATATTGAAGTATTCCATTGAATATTTAGCATTTCTTTGTCTTTTAAAAGTTAGAATATTTATGATCCTTAGAATGCGTTTGACTGATTTATAGCAATCAATTATAAGAGTACGTTTTCAAATAGCCCTTTTAAAAATGAAGAATAGAATAATTAAAAAGATCACAAGTCCTCCCTTGCATATAATTATTTCATTATTTCATTACAGTGCAGAAATTATTTTTGCTGACTGTGAGCAATTTTAATTGAGCGAGATCTGTGTTAATATACGATAGCAAGCAGTTCTTCCTAAGAAATAAGATCACTAATTGCCTAAATTTTTATTCAGTACAGTGAGTCTTATGAGTCACATTGCAATATAAACCTAATCACTAGGTAGAGTGGGTACAATACTTTTCCGTAGTATAGATATCCTAAAAGCAATTTATTCCTTCAACAGGTTTATTGCCTTATTAAGCATTTGTTTTGTAGAAAATTCTTAATCTATCCAGTTATCACAAAAAACTATGATAATGAAACATTAAAATTCAGACTCAAAGTCTATTAAAGCTAGCATAAATAAGCAAAGCTAAAACACAGCATCTTTCATTCTTCTTAAATACCAAAATGCTTAGCATCCTAGTATATATTCTGGAAGCTTTTGGCTTACAAATAAAGACTGCTCCTCAGATGTGGAAATCTTGAGAGTAGAAAGATAGCCTGCTATTAAGTGAAGTTAAATTAAATGTTAATAATAATCATATTCTTGCAAAAATTTAATATTCATCATAAATGTTATTTTATCTTTGGCATATCTAAATATTTTATATGTATCTGAGATATTTTCTTCCCAATAGTATTTTACATATATTTATTATTATGAGAGAATGAATAAATTATAATAAAATCAATCAGAACCATTACCTTAATAACATAAACTGTTTTGGTAAAACGTGAGTAAACATTTAAAAAAACATATTTGTTCTTATGTATAGTTTAGTATTGAATATACTGTTGAGGGTTTAACTTAGACCTTAACCAAAAAGTACTGTATTTGAGTGTTTTCTTAGTTTATATACATAATTTTTGAAAGTGGAAACAAAATATTTTGAAAACTCAGTGGTATTTATTGGTAAACCCATTTGTTCATTTAACAAATATTTAGTAAGCCCTCTATGTGCTAGATGTAATTCTAATGTGCCAATACTTCTTTCCTGAACCCTTCCAAGAGAAGTGTTAACATATTTGCCTTCTTTGCTTGGATTCAGGTATGTTTGCTGCTAAATAGGGAAGTTGACCAGATTGGTATTTAACCACCAATGTAGAAATTACAGAGTTGTTTACAGTTCTAATTTCTAGACTTCAATATTTAATGTGTTAGCAGTGACTAAAACCTTTTGGAAATCTCTAAGAAATGAGTTACTATTGTGAAGAGAACAATTTTTTTTTATTTAGAGCTTTTTCATTGGAAGTCAAGAATTATGTGTGTTATGAAGGGTAAAATAAACTATTGGCTATAGAAAGAGGCTTTCTTATGGTGAAGAAGTTCCATAGTGCAGTGGGAAGGTGATGTGACCTAGAAGAATAACTAGACTGTTCAGAGTCCTGGGTTCTGCTACTGCTTGTTGTTAACTAGATGTAAGACTTTGGGCAAGTCTTGAAACCTCACTGGACCTTGTTTCCAGATCTGGAAAATGTGAATAATACTTACTCTGCCTGCTCATAGGGATCCTGTCATGATTAAATAGTAGCTTCCTCATTTGTAAATTGAGTTACAAGTTAGAGCACTTCTTAACCTGGGGGCAGTCCAAGAATCCCTTTGAAACTATGTAGATATGTGTGTATATGTTCATTTGTACATCTTTCTGGGTAGGAGGTCTGTAGCTTTTGTCAGATTCTCAAATAGGCAGGTGACCCAAAGAAGGTTAAGAAACACTGGATTTGAGAATCTCTAACATCCTTTCTTCTCTTAAATTCAAATTTCATTCTTCCTCTCTGAATAATATATACGGAAGCACTTTGAAAGACTGCTAAACAAATGCAAAGTATCATTCTCCATCTCTCTTTATGGATCTAGCCTATGTAAAAGTCATAGCCTTACTTGAAAAGGTGATATTATATTATGTTGCATGGATTATTGAATAAACATATTGCCTGGGGGAATTCCTCAAATACAAGGTTCAGTATTGGACCCTTAGGAGAGTTAGAGTGTGTCACAGAGGCTCAGAGAAAGTAGAAGGAAATCTAGGTGAGAGTGCAAAATATTTTAACATAGGTTCAGTGTAGTTTAGTGGGGAGGCTTTAAACTAGTAATTAAACTAGCATGCGGCTATTGATCTAGTTCTAGTCTAGATTATGACACTCATAGCTGTGTCTCAATTTCTTCTACTCTAAAATGATTTTACAATTCATGCCTCACAGGATTTGGGGAAAATTAAGCTAGTTAGATTAAATTAGTATAGGTGAAAGTGTTTTTAGTCAATGGTACAGTGTTACATAAAAGCAAGGAGTTCTCCCTTCAGAGGAGGAAATTCCCACTATTCAGAAATTCCTGATAATGGAGGGGGAGGTAAGTTAGGGAGGGCACATTGAGTTAGAGTACCCTTCACCACAATGAAACAAATCTGCATAGGCAGAAGGTTTTTTATCTAAGAAATAGTTGACATGGGTTTCAGTCTCCTCTTTTTTTTTTTTTTTTTTTCTTTTCTGGATTTGCATCAGAACGGAGTAAAAAGAACACTAGGTTCTAGAGCTTGTTTGCTTTCTTACTAAGAGTGAGTGTGAGTTCCTAGATAGAAGGCAGGGATGGGGTTTCATGAATTTTCATATTCACAGCCCTATGCAGGTACTCAATAAAGTCTATTCCATTGAATGCCCTTGGGCGGGTTGCTTTCTTTAAGCAATGTTTCCTCTGTTTGTAGGGATGATAATAATTAAAAAAAAAAACCCAGGCCACCGTTTATTGAGTACTCTGTACCAAGTACTTTACACGTTATTTTGTTCTAGCCTGACAGCAACCCTGTGAAATATATCCCCATTTAAAAATGAGGATTCTGGGGCGCCTGCGTGGCTCAGATGGTTAAGCGTCTGCCTTCAGCTCAGATCCTGATCCCGGGGTCCTGGGATTGAGCCCCACATTGGGCTCCTGGCTTGGTGGGAAGCCTGCTTCTCCCTCTCCCTCTGCCTCTCCCCCTGCTCATGCTCTCTCTCTCTCTGTATCTCTGTGTCTCAAATGAATAAATAAAATCTTTTTAAAAAAATGAGGATTCTGGTGTGCCTGGGTGGCTCAGTTGTTAAGCGTCTGCCTTCAGCTCGGGTCATGATCCCAGTGTCCTGGGATCGAGCCCTACATCGGGCTCCCTGCTTGGTGGGAGGCCTGCTTCTCTCTCTCCCACTCCCCCTGCTTGTGTTCCCTCTCTTGCTGTGTCTCTCTCTGTCAAATAAATAAATAAAATCTTTAAAAAAAAATGAGGATTCTGAAGTTCACACAAGATCAAGGGACTTAATACTAATGCCATAACCACCTTACAAATTTATTGGAAAAATAAAATTGTGTAACTATTTAGACTACATAAACATGCTGCTGCTACCGCTCCTTTGCTTTTTGTTCCTTTTGTCAGCGGCCCTAGTGTCAAAGGTTTTTACTTTATTAATAAACAGTCTCCTCATTGAACCAAGAGGGTTCTTTGACAGAAGACTTAAGGTACGTTGTGTCCCAGCAATGCAGATTCAGTGATGACGGTTATTGCTAGGTTATTTTTGATTGTGATACACCTCCTATGTCCCCAAGTAGCTGCTGCTGGGAGCTGTGAGAGGAAATGTCTGATGAGTGAGACCCTTTGTAAATACTTTGCGTGGAGCTCCTCCCACCTCCTCATGATTCAGATGGATTAAGATTTTGAAAACCAAGACATTAAGACCTAAAGCTAAGATTCAAGGTTGGGTATCATCAGTTTTAACTGGTGAATGTAAAACCAGGAACTTTTGTGGGACCAAGGCCATGAGTTTGCTCTGAATCTCTCGGTTTTTGTGGAGCTGAGATTCATATTCAATGTAAATATGCAAAATTGAAATACTCTAAAGCTTCATAACATAACAAAGACAGATTTATAATTATAGAAAAGCACTGTCTACCAGCCTGTCATTGGAGGAGTGGTAAAGTCAGGTCAGAGGAAAACTGCTGATTACCATGGAGAGTTACCTTTTATTTCTGACAACTACATTTCTCCTTGGTTTTAAAAATACCTTTTTTATGAAGCAATTTGATTTTGTGCAATTTTTTCTACTTAAAAAATTTGTTAGGTGACCTGGTGGAGGAATTTGATCATTTGTTGCACTACACATTCACTAATAATGATGGAAGATTTTTTTGGTTGTCTAGTTTATCTGAGAGAGAGATGAGCCACACCATAAGAGAGGGTGGGGAATCTGGGCTAAGTGCCCAG
Organism: Halichoerus grypus; assembly: GCF_964656455.1. NCBI lineage: Eukaryota > Metazoa > Chordata > Mammalia > Carnivora > Phocidae > Halichoerus > Halichoerus grypus. The sequence continues at coordinate 137,025,095 of NC_135716.1, forward strand.
GATTTTTCTTTGCTATTTGGATCACCGTGTTTGCTAGAATATTTAATCCCACTCTTGGAGTAATGCTTATTGCTGATGGACATTGCTGAACTGAAATATTAAACCATATGTAATATATCTTCAATAAAATTTAGTTTTAAAAAGCCCTAAATGATGTATATATTTGACAGTCCTTAATGAAAACTGACTAAAGGAATTTCAGAGAATGGATAGTCTTACTGGTAACTTCATTCATGTGAAAGGAAGTTCAGGATTATAAAATTAAACCTAGAGAATTAGCACAACATTGGGGGTAGGATTATACCAATTCTTGAATATATAGGTTGTTGTTATTGTTGTTTAAGTTTTGGCTCTTCTACTATATCTCTGGTGAAGGACTTTCCTGAAGTTCTTTAAGACCAGTTCTTTTTGGAGTACATTTTAGCCATAGTTAGACCATCAGGGGATTCTCTGATAATTCTCTTTTTTGAGTAATTCAATACATGGCATGATTTTCTCTTATTATTGAACCGATGCCTCAGCAAAGGGTTAGAGGAATTCTGCTGTTTGTAGCAAAAATCTTGTGCCAGGAGCATTAACCTTGAAGTTCTATACACTTTGCAGGTCAGGCAATTACCACAGTTATCCTATTTACTTATTTAAGGATGTGGCAAGAGGAGCTTCCAAAAAATGGACTGATAAATGTGAGTGGAGGGGAAAAAATCAATTTCTTTTTTTGAAAGGCTAGATCCAGAATTGTAATGATGGAAAGAATTCTAAGATCCAGTTAAAATGTCTCTTGAACAGGTCAGGACAAATTGCCTGACGTACTGGAGCATGCCTGTACCGTCAGGAGTGATAGAATATTTGAAATGAGACAATACTTAAGAATTTGATCAAATCCATTGGTCTTCAAACTTTGTAAAGGCTTGAGTTCCTTTATTTAAACAAAATCTCATATACTTAATATGTAAAACAGGTTTGGGGGGAGTTTTCTCTTGAAGCCGAAGATGTCGCACCTGTTCATATGCTTCCCCTTCTTCCTTCCTTATGAGCTTTGAAAATCAGTCACCTAATCCAACTCTTATATTCGACAAATATGAACATTCATTTCCAAGAGGAGTGAAGCGACTTGTCCAAGGTTGTATAAATAAAAAGTGTCAGCATTCATTCCCAGACCAGTGCTGTGCTCTATTACATAACTTTCTACTTCAGACACTCTGCTTCTTGCTTGGAACTTGGTGAAGAGAACAACTAGAGAATACTAGAGAAAATACCAGGAATACTAGGGAAAAGTAATGTGGTCAGGAGTTGTGAAGACAAGTGGGTAATATGGGTCACAAATACTGTTCTCTCAGCCTAGAGCTCAACCATTCATAGGACAGGTATTTGTTGATTGTCCATGATGTACAAGGCATGGCTTGAGGCCACAAAGGAATTGCAGAATCCCACAGTAGAAGAATAATATCTTTACCATTCTTTGCCTTGTATTTTCTCCCTAGAAATGTGAACAAAAAAGGGGTGCCTTGGTGGCTCAGTCGGTTAAGCATCTGCCTTCAGCTCAGGTCATGATCTTAGGGTCCTAGGATGGAGCCTCACATCACATCAGGCTCCCTGCTCAGTGGGGAGTCTGCTTCTCCCTCTCTCTCTGTCCCCACATGCTCTCTCTCTCAAATAAATAAATAAAATCTTTTTTAAAATGTGAACATTTTTAATGTTATTATTCTCTAAATAATCTAAATGATAATTTAGAGAATATATATCATATACTCACTACATGGGCATAGACTCTGGAGAAAGACTGCCTGCTTTGGAAGTGTGGCCCTGACACTTACCTTGGGCAAATTTTTTTTTTTTAAGATTTTGATGGGTATTAAAGAGGGCACGTACTGCATGGAGCACTGGGTGTTATACGCAAACAATGAATCATGGAACACTACATCAAAAACTAATGATGTAATGTATGGTGATTAATACAGCATAATAAAAAAAAAGTTAAAAAAATAAACATATTTTTGTTTGAAAAAAGATTTTATTTATTTATTTCATAGAGAGAAAGAGAGAGCACAAGTAGGCAGAGCGGCAGACAGAGGGAGAGGGAGAAGCAGGCTCCCCACTGAGCAAGGAGCCTGACATGGGGCTCAATGCCAGGACCCTGGGATCATGACCTGAGCTGAAGGCAGACGCTTAATTGACTGAGCCACCCAGGTGCTCCTTACCTTGGGCAAATTACTTAACTTCTCAGTACCTCAGTTTTCTCATCTGTAAAGTAGGAATAATAAATTACCTGCATCATAGAATTGTGAGCCTGAAGTATGTACTTATATATAACTTAGAACAGTACCTGGCACATAGTAAATACTAGGTAAATCTTAGCTATGGTTATGGTTATGATTATCATATCTTATATCACTCACAGTAGCAATTTAAGGGTCTCCTCTGAATCAGTGTTTTGGTTTTGTACTTCTTGTGCATATTATTAAATCATATGGAAATTATATTTTGAATATCTAAATTATTACTGAAGCATTATCCATTCAATAATCTTCATTTCTTATTTTATAAAGCGGTGTCTTTTTTTCTTAAGATTTTATTTATTTATTTAGTAGAGAGAGAGAAAGCACAGGCAGGGAGAATAGCATGCAGAGGGAGAGGGAGAAGCAGGCTCCCCACTGAGCAGGCAGCCCAATTTTGTGGGGCTCAATCCCAGGACCCTGGGATCATGACCCGAGCCAAAGGCAGACACTTAACCAGCTAAGCCACCCAGGTGCCCCTAAAATGGTGTCTTTAACTTGTCTTCGTCATTTTGGGCTGCTATCACAAAGTACTGTAGACAGGGTGGCCTATAAACACCAGAAATTTATTTCTCACAGTTCTCGAGGCTGGAAGTCCAAGATCAGGGTGCCAGCAAGGTCAGGGTCTGGTGAGAGCTCTCTTCTGGGTTGCAGACTGACAGCTTCTCATTACACCTCACATGGGGTAAAGAGCAGAGAGATGGAGCAAGCTCTTGTGTCTTTTCTTATGAGGGTACCAATCCTATTCATGAGGGTTTTATACAATTACATTGGGGGTTTAGGATTTCAGCATATGAATTTTGGGGGAATACATTCAATTCATAATAATACTTTAAGTTTAGTGTAGTTCTTACACTATATATACTATATACAGTATGATATACTTCACTTATTCATGACTCCTAAGATGCTTTGTACATCTTAAATGGGAATCTTGATAATTAGAAATATATGACACTTGCCAGTGATAACCTTGTACATTAGTTATTCTTTTCAATACATATGCTATCTTCTCAAATAAAAGGTAATACTGTGGGCATGGACAAGGTCTTGTATATCTCTTCATGTTTCCAGAGTCTAGCCTTGTACCTTGTACACAGAAGGCAATCAACAGATGTTTGCTATGTCATGAATTCTACTGTTAATGACAACATCTCTTCTCAATTTTAGTTTTTCTTTTCTAATTTTAAACTGTCAGCTTCTATACTAATTTTTCTTTGTTCTGCTGGATCTGAGTTTCATAAATTTGTTGAACCATGAATAAAAGCAAAAAGCTAACACATGTAGGTAAGAGCCATATGCATTGCTTTAATGAATAGTCATAGTGACATATGGAGGAGGACTGCCCGATTAATTATTGGGTATGATGGAGTTGCTGCCTGCCTGAATGAGTCAGTCCAGGGGCCAATTTATAGTGGCAAAATTCTGTGATGGGCTGGGCTGACCGATAAACAAAGTAAATAAATGAACCAAGTTGACTCAGTAGCCCAGATAATTTGCTAGATTAGCATGAAAATATTATATTGCTTCTTAACAAGATTTGCCTATTTTTTGGAAGTATGTAGAATCTCATAGTGAGATCCCATTTAATAAATTTCTTCACATATAAACAAAATGTTTTGGTTCTTTAGAACCAATGGTGCAAATTGTCAGTCATGTTAATTGTCAATAAACAAGTGTTTTTTAGACTAACTTGTTTTTTTTTTTTTAGACTTTTTAAAGTAGTAAAAACCATGAGTACTCAGAAAAACAAATTAAAATTCCACAGGATATAAATTGAAAAGTGTTTTCTTCCTGCCACTCCTAACTCCCTTATACCTCTTTCCCAGCAATAAACAGTGTTACACATCTAAAAAAAATTCTTCAAGATATTTTTATGTATTTACACAAGCAGGATCATATTTACCTATTTTTTTTTTACAATTTGCTTTGTTCTCTTAACAATTTCCCATACCAGAACATATAGATCTACCTCATTAAAAAATAATTGTATAATATTCGTCTCTATGAATGCATCAAAATTTAACAACTTCCATATTAATGGACAATGTTTTGCCATTACAATCAATGCCTCAGTGATCATCTTTTAAATAACATCTTTGTGCACTGGTAGATTTATCTGTAGGATAAATTTCTTGAAATACAATTGGGCAAAAAGAAAGTGCATTTGAATTTTAAATAGATATTGCTAACTTGCCCACTCAAAAGAATACATAAAAATGTCTGTTTCCTTATTTGGTGTTTTGCTATTATTTTGTTTTAAAATTTTTTACTTTATCTTCAATAGATACTAATTTTTTCTGCTCCTCATTATTTCTGAAAGCTACCCAAATGTCTTCTGGAGAACTGTCTCTTTCCCATGTAGTTCCATTAGTAATAGGCCAGTGACTCAGTCATGGCCAATCAAGAGCATTAGATCTTGCTAATAATTTTTTTTTAATGGCTTTATTTTTTCCAGTTTTATTGAGATATAATTGACAAATAAAATTGTATATATTTAAAAGGTACAGTGTGATGACTTGATAGACATATGCATTGTGTAATGACTATTGCAATCAAGTTAATTAACACATCCATCACCTCACATAGTTACTCTTCCTGATAACATTGTTGTCTGCCGAGGGAGAGCAAGACCTACTTCGTTCCGACGCCCAAAACTCCTGTGGGAGCATCAGGAAGAGGTACTTTCTTTTTTGCTGGACTGAAACCTGGGAGAATGTAGGCATGGAGTTGCTGGCTGGCGCATTGCTCCTTGTTGCATACCAGTGTGGTGGAGAGTAAAGCTGAGAGATAGAGGCAGATAGTGCCTCTAGATCAAGTTAGGATGAAAGTCAGAAAAATCTACCTCTGCACATTCACAAGTGCATGGGAATGTTTGCCCTACATTTTGACTTTTTTTTTTTTTTTTTTTTATGACCATTGTCAGGAAATGTGTTCTCTTTGGCACCTGTTTCTCCATCATAACGTGTTTTTTATTTAATCCGCAGTGTCTGAAGTGCCTATACCCTGGAAGCAAGTTTGTGTGACATTAGACTTACCACTCTTTTCTCTCTGGGCCTCAGTTTCCCTCATTTAAAAAATGAAGTGGGAATGGAGAGTAGATATTATCTAAGGTAACTTCCAGCTCTGCCATTCTGGTCCAACTGTGTTTCCCTGGATTCTGATCCCATAGGTGCCGTGGTGTGCCAAGCCAATTTAACTGGGTTTTCACCTTTTCTACCTTGCCCTTCCATCTAGATCCACTGCATTTTTTTGTTTTGTGATGTATTTTAACATTCTTATTTTTATTAATTTTAAAGTTGCAAAAGCAACACTGGTCCTTGATCAGAGTTTAATAATTTTGAGACATAAGAAAAACTGGGGTTTTTTTTTCGTATAGCACACTCCCTATGCCCACTCACAATTCCTTCCACATTAACAACTTGGTATAGACATCTCCTTATATTTATTATCTATTAGTATTTTTCTTCCTCTGTCTTTTCCCATTTTTTTCCTTTGGGTTCTTCTATTTCTTATTCGCTGACCCTTTGACTTCTCACCTTGTCTTACCTGTGGTATTTGTGACCCCCAACTTGCTGCCTCCCTACTTGGTTTTAGTCCAGTGCTTTGCTTGACCCTTATTACTCTAGGCTAGTCATTTTCCAGGCTTCTTAGCTTCAACTTGAGTGCCAGCTTCCAGCTTTACCTTTTTCAGTCCTACTCCTGCTTCTGTTCCCTGGCTTTCCAGAGCAACCCAGTATAGGGAGGTGTCTAGAGTCAGTCTCTAGAGCCAGGCTCCTGGCTTCAAGTCATAGCTCTACCACTTATTGGTCATGAGACCTTGGGCAAAGGATTTCAATTCTCCATGCCTCAATTTCATTCTCTATAAAAAGGGGATACTATTAACAATAGTATCTCATGGTTTTTTTTAGTGTTAAGGGGGTTTTACATGTAATACTTTCTCAATCTTATCACAACATCCCAATCTAGTTCAGGTCCTGGCATAATGTGTGTTCTTAAAACTGTCAGTTCTTTTTGGGATGCCTGGGTGGCTCAGTCAGTTAAGCGTCCGATTCTTGATTTTGTTGGCTCAGGTCATGATCTCAGGGTCGTGAGATGAGCCCCGCATGGGGCGGGAGGGAACCTGCTTGGGATTCTCCTTCCCTCTCCCACTGCCCCTCCGCTCATGTGCATGCACTCTCTCTCTCTCTCTCTCTCAAAAAAAACCCAAAAAACCCCCCAAAAAACCCCCCAAACCCCCAAACCAAACCAAAAGAACCCCAAAAACCCCTGTCAATTCTTTTTGCAAAGCACTTCCCATTAGCAAGTTGAGTAATTCACATTGGCAGATACAAAAACAATAGTGAGGTTCAAAGAGATTGAAATGACTTGCTTAAAATCACATGCATGGTAAATGACAGAGTCAGGATTCAAAATCAGATTTATTGGCTCCAGATCTCTGTGCTTCTCACCACTTTCAGCAGTGATAATCCATATCTTATTTATTGGAGGACTTTGATACTCTCCTGATGCTTATGGAGCCTTCCATTCTCTAACTTGGAATCTGGTTGGCTCGTTCTTTCACAGGCATGTCTTTTTTTTAAAAAAAGATTTTATTTATTTATTTGACAGAGAGAGAGACAGCGAGACAGGGAACACAAGCAGCGGGGAGCTGGAGAGGGAGAAGCAGGCTCTGCTGAGCAGGGAGCCTGACGCGGGGCTCGATCCCAGGACCCTGGGACCATGACCTGAGCTGAAGGCAGACGCTTAACCGACTGAGCCATCCAGGCGCCCCTGATGTATATATATATATATATTTTTTTTTCTGATGTATATTTTTTATCCACCTTATTTCCATGTTCTGTTTTTTTTTATTTTTTTTTTACATTTTTTTTAAGTAGGCTCCACACCCAATGTGGGACTTGAACTCATGACCCTGAGATTAAGAGTGTGATGTTTTACCAACTAAGCTACCCAGGGACTCTATTTCCATGTTCTGTTTTAGAGCCTGTGGAAGAACAGCTGAAGACCACTCAATGTTGTTCTTACCCAGTCAGTGGCCTGAGCAATGGGAGCTGCAGAGCAGTCTTCAGTGGCAGGCCAGTGGCTCTGGTCTTCAATAGGGGACTGCTGGATAGGCACAGAGGCCACCTGCATGCTTTCAGGCCTGTCTGCCACCCGGGCTCGGTAGCTGTCAACTCAAGCCGTTTACTTGGGCTGGAGCAGTCGTTCACCCGGAAATTCCTCCTCGGTCGTGGCCTTTTCAGCAGCAGCCTGCTCTTCCTTTTCAATCTCTTGAGAGTCTCTGTCGAAATGGATCAGGCATGAGCTCCCCTGGGTGTCCATGAGGGAAGGTGGCACACACACACAGAACTTCCCCGGTCATCACATAGCATGTTAGACCCACTGAGCTCTCTTGTTGTTGCGAAGATGACAGTGTCCACATAGCACAGAGGAGAGTCTGTGTTACACTGAGCAGTGGTTGGCAGGTTAACCTAAGCTGCCTCTGTGGGAGGCTGGTGGTCAGCCCCAGGATCAGGAGCCACCAGGAGATGTGGCTCCTGGAGGGCTGCCTGGATCTGGTTAGTAAAGGTTCTGGGAGTGAAGTAGTCAGCAGGAGGAGTGGCTCCAGGGGCAGCAGCAAATTCGGGATAGCCCACTGGCCAGTATTCTTGGAGGACATGACACTGACATCAACCAGGTTTTCTTTTCTTTCCTTCCTTCCTTCCTTCCTTCCTTCCTTCCTTCCTTCCTTCCTTCTTCCTTCTTCCTTCTTCCTTCTTCCTTCCTTCCTTCCTTCCTTCCTTCCTTCCTTCCTTCCTTCCTTCCTTCCTTCCTTTCAAGATTTTATTTATTTATTTGAGAGAGAGAGAGAGCACAAGCAGAGGGAACAGCAGGCAGAGGGAGAGGTAGAAGCAGGCTTCCTGCTGAGCAGGGAGCCCGATGTGGGGCTCAATCCCAGGACCCTGGGATCATGAGCTGAAGGCAGACACTTAACCAACTGAGCCACCCAGGTGCCCCTCAGCCAGGTTTTCAGTGGTAACAATGGCACAAGCCATCAGCGGAAGTTTCTCCCAGGTCCCCTTCAGATTTAAGATGTAGATGCCATCATTTCAACTTTTGTAGATGTACTGTTCCATTTGGAAATCAAGGTTGGTGCCATGTAAGTGGGTTCCTGCTGCAAAGAATTTGAGGACATCCTCCTCCTTCATCTGTAGGACATCAAGGGCTCTGGATATTGTAGAAGTTTCCCTTTAAGTTATTCTGAGAAGCGAGGACCACACCATGTGGACTCCTCTCTGGGTAGTGCAGAGTGGCATACCTAAAGTTTGATTGCTGGTATGCTTATTCTTCTGTGGCTGGAAATCCCAAAAAAATAAAATGTTAAGGGAGTTATTATGCTGAGTAAAACACCCAAGCTTAGGAACTAGTGTGCATAAGACCTCAAATTTCTTTCTGGCTCTCAATATGAGAGTCATGATTGTTTCCCTTGCGTCATCCTCCGCATGTGGCTTTTCATCTTACATTCTGGCTTGACTCCAGGAGACGACACTGTCTTATGCCAGGGACCTGGTGAAAGGTCACACTCAGAATGGCCAGGCTGGGAGGAGCTCTCTTAGCAGTGTGGGTCCCTAACTGCATTCTTTAGTGTTCCATCTCAGTGGGGTAAAATCAAGAATGAAAAATTCCAAAGGGGCCTAAAATTTAGATTTTGTCTTGAGAGTATAGCTAGAAGTTTTTGCTCTGAAATGCTGTAACCAAAGTGAGTGAGTTTCTGTCATTTTCTCAAATAAAAAATGGAATTTATGATGAATCATTGTTAAATAGAGTGATCTGGACTTATTCTTTTCAGCCTAGTGAGACCATCCCAATCCTTTACCGACAGTTTCTTTAAAGACAGCATGAAAAACCTCAGTGTCCGCTGGAGGTTTTTGTAAATGGGTGCCAGCCCAGCCTTTATTAAACTGGGTTTATACATCATATAATTGCTCATCAAGACATACCTCTTTCAGACTCTGCTTGAGCAAGGACAAAATGAGTTGAGGGTTCTCTTCTACTACAAATGATGATCTTTGGTGGTTTTTGGTTGACGATGCTTCAACTTCATCTTTTCCCATGTTGTCCTTGAATTTCTTGAAGTTTCTCTCTTTTTCAGTCTTTTTTTTTTAATCTACATAGATTATGTGTACTTAGATTGTTATTCAGCTCAATCCAATTCAAAGTCCTATAGCAAACATTTACTGAGCACTTATTCTATATAAAACATGATGGAGCTGTTTTCTAAAGCTTCAATACAGTCTTTAGAGCTACAGCATCCAATATGGTAGCCATTATTCACATGTGACTGTTTACATTTAAATTATTAAAATTAAATGAAATAAATATTTTTATTTCCTCAGTTGTACTAGCCATATTTCGAGTGCTTCATACAGTGAAGCACCACATACAGTTCAAGTGCCACATACTGTGGCTACGGTACTGGATAGCATAGGTATAGAATATTTCCATCATTGTGGAAAGTTCTATTGGACAGTGCTGTTATTATAGAGTTTCAATTATTTAGGACTACATCTCACTACTTGTCTTTCATTTATAAGATAGTCAAAAACTCGTATCTTTCAATGAGAACTTTTTTTAGCAATTCAAATAACATTAATTGAATTTTACTGTTAGGTGCTGTGGGAAATACAAGAACAAATATGTTTCTTGTCCTCAAGGAACCTAAAATATTTTGAGGAAAACTGGTACATAACACAACTAATGAGATCGCAAGGCAGGATATGCGAAGTAATGTAGTAGAGGCGCATAGTCAAAGTACAATGGACTCATTTGAGGAGGGATTTATTTCTATTCTGCATCAGAGTCTTCATTTGGAAGGGGGCATTTAGAAAGGGAAGGACATCAGGAAGTCAGAAAGTCATTTTAGGTGCCAAAGGAAGAATATGAGTAAAGACATGGAATAGGGAAAGTAGTTCAGTCTAAGGCAGGTAATATAGCATAGAGATTAAGAGCATGGCCTCTGTGGACAATCTGCCTGGGCTCAAAAACCTGGCTTCTTGTTAGCAAAGAGATTCATCTTTCTAAGTCTGTTTCTTCATCTGTAAAATGGAACTGATAGTAGCTACCTAGTAGAGTATTTGTGAGGATTCAACAAGACAATGCTTTGGAGACTTAGCACAGTGCCTGGCTTATAGCTGGCTACTAGGGGAGGATCTGGAGGAAAGGGAAGTTGCAAATAACAGAGTCTGCCAACAGTGGCTGAATTTAGTGGCTAAAATAAGATAGAAAATAATATCCCCTTCTGTTAAAAACCTGGAGGTGGGCAATCCAGGACTGGTATGTTGACTCTGTTCCACAAAGTCCTCAAGGACCCACTTCCTACCAGTTCACCATCCCTAGGGTGTGGCCCTTGTCATGAAATCCAGGATGGAACTTTAGTCATGACATTCATGTCCCAATCAGCAGGATGAGTAGGTATTCTTTGTCTCTTCAGGTTCCCAGAAGTTGCAACATGGCATTTCCACTTGCATACCATTAGCCTAAATTTAGTCACATGGCTACACCTAGCTGTAGGGGAAACTGGGAAACATCATCTTTTTTTCTGGGTGGCCTTGTTTCCAGCTAAAATTTTTATTACTAATAGAAGAGGGGGAAATGGTTGTAGTCTCTGTTACAAAGAGGGACAAGACTGAAGCCAGATGACCGAGATCTTTAATGCAGCCTAAGGAGTTTGTACTTTTATTGCTTGGGTTCTGTGGAGCTGCTGATACTCTCAACATAGGGGGCTAATAAAATTAAGAGACTGTTCATGGTAATGGACTTGGACATGGTTCCTCAAACCAGAAATACTCACCCCAGCAATACTCAGATACTTTCAAGAACAGTTACTTGCTTTCTTTTTTTTTTTTTTTTGTTTAAAGATTTTATTTATTTATTTGACAGAGAGAGACTTTGCGAGAGAGGGAACACAAGCAGGGGGAGTGGGAGAGGGAGAAGCAGGCTTCCCGCCAAGCAGGGAGCCCGATGCGGGGCTTGATCCAACGACCCTGGGATCATGACCTGAGCTGAAGGCAGACGCTTAACGACTGAGCCACCCAGGCACCCCAAGAACAGTTACTTTCAATTAAAAAAAAAAGAAAACATTTCCCCTTGAGCTTCCAACAGTCTTTCCCATTCTCCTTCCTCTTTAAGGAAGGGAAGAGGTAACCTGAGGGGAGGAAATGTGAGAAGGCAATCCTTCCTCCTGGCAGCTCTCTTTTAGACTTTCTCCAGTGTATCATTGGCCCTCTCAAAATGTGCTGAGAATGGAAATCAGTTCTTTACATGGATGGGTAGTGCCAAGTAAAGGGAATTGATACCTTATTATCAGGATATCGTGCTCTTTCTCTGAGTACTTTGTGCTTACCTTAGACACTGCACTGTTGACAGTGCACCCAACAAAAACAGAGTTCAGGTCTTGAGTCTATATCCTCTGCATTTAACAGTGCCTAGTGCAAGGCACACATAAAATTGTCAAATGTCTGGATAAATGCTGAGTATATGAATGCTGCCTAGATAGTGTTGGCTTTAAAGCAGCTGTACCAGAGCTTAAATCCTCATACTGTTGATTATTACTGAGTCTATGGTGAAAGCATTTCAGGCAAAGGCTAAGAAAAAGACTTATGTAAGGTGAAGACATAATTGTGTCCACCTGGATTATGGTTCTGCTATGGTTCTTATGGACAGTGAGACAATGAGATCAGGTCAAATAATTTGTGTTAAATTCTGAAGGCTGTCTTTTCTTAGTCTTTGTAATTCTAGGCACTGCTTTACTTAGACAATAAAAATATACTGAATTTGTGTGCTTACAAAATATATCTTGAAGTAAGCCCCTCCAAAAAGATTTTTATTTATTTTTTATTTTTATTTTTTAAAGTATTCTCTATGCCCAACATAGGGCTTGAACTCATGACCCTGAGATCAAGAGTCACATGCTCTTCTGACTGAGCCAGCGAGGCACCCCCCAAAAGATTTTTAAATCAACAAATATTTACTGAGTATGTGTGAAGCATTAAGGTAAGGCCCATAAGGAATAACACTAATAAAGAACCAATCCTTGCTTTCAAGGAATTTACAATCAACAAACACTGTGCTAGGTTGTAGGAATCTAAGTATGGCTGACTAGGCTCCTACCCACCCAGGACTTACAATATGGTATGAAAAACAGATAAACGGATGATTACATGTACTGTGATCTACTGTTTGAACCTTTCTCAGGGCCAAATATACATAGTTTGGTAAAAATTTGAAGAAATTTGTGCATTTGAGATTTTGTAAAGTCTGCAGATTCATTCTAGTTAATTAGTACGTAAAATGTTTTCGGGAGTTGGATATATTTCAGGAGTGGCAGTGATATGATATGCAACCAGGAGAGAGAGAGACAGAGGGGAGAAAAAAAAGAGGGTTGATCATTTTGAGGTGACATTAAATTATCTTCTGACACCAGCTGTATCTTTTTTATAACAGAAAGTGGAAACAACTCTGTCCTTGACCTTCAAAAAGAAATTGACTTACCTAGCTTAACTATTCAAACAAACAACTGTGTACTCTCTTCAATTCCTATGATGATTTTGATTTACTCTAAATGACTGAATTTAATGAACTAAATTATGCTATTTAAATGCATTTTGTGAATGGTATTGTAGTTTGTTACAAAGCATTATGTCTATGCTAAATTGTGCCGTAAATGATATGGTATGGAACATATGTGCTGTATTCATAATTTAACTGTTGCTATGGAGTACCTTCTTGGATAGGACATACTGAAAAAGGAACCTTTATTTACCTGGTGAAATGAAGGTGATATCTCAGCAAATCACTAGGTCTTACTGACCTTGGCAGAATTACAGTGCTAATATTTTCACATGGATGAACTGTTCTTGAACAATTTCTCTAATGTATATGGCAGAAATAGGCTTTCCATTAAAACTGGGTATATATGGTATATCTTCTCTTTCCATTTTTTTCCCCTTCAACAAACATTTACTGCAGTCATTGCAAGGATAATTCCACCTCCATTAAGGTTCATGTTTTCTCCTGGCCTCTCAAATGGTAGATATAATAGAATACAAAGGTTTGTCATGCAGTTATGCTGGTGCTCTCTGAAAGGACTCGCATTAAATAACATACTGCTTTTTCTGTTTCTGAATAATTCGAGGAAACTTAAAATTTTAAGAGTAAACACTGGAGCCAAAATATCACCTTTATTACTGATAATAAAGTTGGCTAAGTTAGCTTAGTGTGGGAGCCAAATTTTCTAACAATATCCTGACTTCAGGTATACTTATTTACTAGGTCCTGGGCTTCTTTACAAGGAAGAACTGCTGAAGTGAGATTTTTAACATGGAAGAGCAAAGAATTTGTGCTTTTGCAGGACAAGCTCATCTAAAGAGAAAAAAAGAGTTGAGCCAATTGGAGCATGCCTAGTTATTCTTTGCAAAATGTACCAGTTAGGTTTGAATGGTGGTGGAGAGAGGGCTTAGCTCTCTTCATAGGAAGGAAACATTAAACATAAGAAAATCATTCCCCAATAACAAGTGTAGTTTTTTTTTTTAAAACGAATAGAAAAGTTTATTGCTAGAGAGAAATCCACATTTCTGATAATGCTTCTATTTTCCCCTCTAAGGAGTATCTTCATCACAACAATATTTCTGTTATTTGATGGAAGGTGAAGACATAGCAGCTTTTGGGGTGGTCACAATTAAAGTACAGGGAGAATTGCTTGGGAATTGAATGATCATTCTCAGTACTTCATTGCTGACCACTCTGCTATGCTGATATAGCACAAGACAAAGAGTCAAAAGGCTTTGGTTCTAGGAGAAGTTTCATGAACATTAGCTCTTAGTTTGGGCTACCATAACAAAATACTACAGATAGAGTAGTTTAAACAACAGACATTTATTTTCTTGTAGATCAGGAGGCTAGAAATCCCAGATTAGAGTTTCAGCATGGTTGGTTTCTGGTGAGGACTCTTCCTGGCTTGTAGGCAGCTGCCATCTTGCCGTATCCTCACCTAACCTTTTCTTTGTATGCATTCAGAGACAGTAAGTGAGTGCTCTCCTTGTAAGAATACTAATCCTTTCATATCTGGGACCCATCCTTATGACTTCCTTTAACCTTTAATTACTTTCTTATAGGCTCTGTCTCTAAATGCAGTCACACTGGGGGTTAGGGCTTCAACATGAATTAGGGGGTGAGGCACAATTCAGTCCACAGCAAGCTCGTTGCGTGACCAGGCAAGTGATTTCTGTTTCATTTTCCCTTCCTATAAATGGGAGTTCATGCCTTATGTAACCTTAAAAGGTTAACAGTACATCAAAGTAAAATCATAGGCATTAATTCTAAAGTGTTTAAAGTGCCATACAAACACCATTATTTTAATTTATTTCTGAATCTAATAGTTACTGAGGGTAGGTTTTTCTTGTTATTTAGCCATCCATAGTTCTTTTTTTCTTACCTGAGTATTTCTGGATGGTAGATAAGAAAGGTAAGTTATGTTGGTGGTCTCACCCCTTTAAGAAAATATCTTTTGGGGGTGCCTGGCTGGCTCAGTCAGTGGAGCATGCAACTCTTGATCTCAGGGTCGTGAGTTCAAGCCCCACATTGGGTGTAGAGCTTACTTAAAAAAAAGAAAAAGAAAAAGAAAACATCCTCTGGAGGTAGAGAATAGCATTGCACAATAAGAAATGTCAATTTTTCCATAATGACTTCAAACATTCAGCAACTAGATTTCACAACCAACCAATCCTATGGCAGGAAATAAGAGTTAAATTTTATTTTGATTGTTTTTGAAGGAGAGTTTTTGAATCAAATGAATGAAAGATTAAGAGAAGAAATCTGTAAAGACCCATCTCTAATTGTACTGCAAAAGAATATCATAATGTCAACACTGGACAGAGTATTTTAAGCTGGTGGGTGAGTTTTCTCATTTTAATGAGATTGCTTCTGAATTTAGCTTAGAGTTAGGGGTATGCAAATGACTAGACAGTCAATTTTGATGAGTTGCTGTAAGAAAAGAATTAGTCATTTTTCTGTCCTGTATTTGGCATATTTCTCAGAGTGATTCATTTAACACGTCTCTTGGTAATATTCTCTCTATATTTATTTTAGAAGCAGCAGTAAATGGTACAACTAATATTTTTAAATATTGTAATGGCAAAAAAAATTTAATTTAAACTCTGAGCTCATTTACTTGCTTTTTCTTTCTTTCTTTCTTTCTTTTTTTTTAAAAGATTTTATTTATTTATTTGACAGAGAGAGGGAACACAGCAGGGGGAGTCGGAGAGGGAGAAGCAGGCTTCCCGCTGAGCAGGGAGCCCAATGTGGGGCTCCATCCCAGGACTCTGGGATCATGACCTGAGCTGAAGGCAGATGCTTAATGACTGAGCCACCCAGGCACCCCTTACTTGCTCTTTCTTAGGATTGTAGCACAGAGTTACTTTGGGAGCAGGAGCAATATGATTCTTATCAGAGATGTAAAACTGTTTGGTAATACAATCTGCAAGTTGAAGGTTGGAGCTGGTGTGTGAAGGTCATTCATTGATAACTAGAAAAACTTCAAGGGCCTTTCTTTATGATTGGCCACTATGAATGGGTATGGTTGAAGCAAACAGGTAGAAGTCGGTTATTCTTGGTTTTTTGTTTTGTTTTGTTTTGTTTGTTTTTAGTTTCAGAGGTAGAATTTAGTGATTCATCAGTTGCCTATAACACCCAGTGCTCATTCTATCAAGTGCCTAAAGGTCAGTTTTGACTGTACAATTTTCCACATCAACAACATGGAATTATACTGTCAGAGATTTACACTTTTCTGAATGCCAGAAACAGAATTTTGGCTGGTTATTCTAGCACGTCTCTAGGATGATATACAGGTAAGATTCAGAGACTTGGGAAATCAAAGTCTATAAAGTGGAATGAACTCTTGAGACATGTGTTTAGAGCCCCCAGGCCACACTTGCAGATGACAAAACCAAAACCAAGAAATAAAAATGATTTGTTCAAAGTTACCCAACAAATTAGTGATAGAACCAGAACTACCTTAGGTCTCCTCATAATCCAATATTTCCTATATACAATAAAGAGACAAGCATTACAGTCATCCTATGGAGAAATTAAGGCAAAGGAAATTCCTAGTATGAACACCAAAGCATTTAGGATCATAGAATCAGATCACCTGAATGTTTAGAAAAACTTAAAGATTAGGTCTTTAAATGTTGTTTAATCTAATCTCCTACACAACACTTGAATTTAGTCTATGAAATCCCTGCCAAATGGCCAGTCAATGTTTGCACACTTAGAGTGATAGGACACTTGATGTTTGAGCTCTAGAAAGTTTAGGAAGTTAGAAAGTTAGAAAGTTTAGTGTTATATTGGGCCTAATTTATCTTCCTGCAACTTCAACTCATAGATTTTAGTTCTGCTTTCTGGTACTTCAAAAATCATGCAGTTAGCACAGGAATATTACCCTCTGTCCTCTTTCACGTGTATTACTTTTGTCTTTTCTTACATCAATGCTCTATTTTAGTAGAACATACTTAAATGTCCACTGGACCAACCATAAATATGCTTACTACCAAAATATTTCAAGTTCATTGTATAAAACAGGCCTGAAAAATCTCACAAAAGGGGTAAGAAAAGGGAAACTGGAGTCCATTATAATTCATTTAGGCCAATTGTTTGATTTCTTTGATGTCTTTGCAAATGCTGGTTTTCCTGTGGGTCTCAGTATGACTAATATAATCTCTTTCCTCAGGTTGATTCAACACATTTTCTAAAATTGATTGACTTGTTCTCTCTATGTATCTTTGTGAGATCTTTATTTTGTGTACCTAGTGTTAAGTAAATTTGATGTATAAAAATCAGATTTAGACAAAAAGTTCAGAAAATGATCAATACACTCAAATAATTATTTTATTTTTTAAAAGATTTTATTTATTCATTTGAGAGGGAGAGAGACAGAGAGAGCACAAGCAGGGGGAGAGGTGGAGGTAGAGGGAGAAGCAGACTCCCTGCTCAGCTGGGAGCCCGCCATGGGGCTAGAGATCATGACCTGAGCTGAAGGCAGATGCTTAACCATCTGAGGCGCCCCAAAGAATTCTTTTAGATAACAAGTTTTCCAAATTCCCTTAAGGTGTAATTAAAATAGAAAAAAGTTCCATTTCACCCTAAAATCTCTGGAATACTTCGAGTATATAAAGTAAGACACAGACATTTGAAAACTCCATGAGGGGAATAGAATTACAGAAATAAACTTGTGGATGAACAAATAGAAACAGGGAGGTAAAATTCAACACAAAAAAAAGGCTATCTGAATATTACCACATTTTTGGGCCTGCAGACATGCACCAAGCTTTGCTGTTTGAGAGTTAGTAATGGAGCTTGTGGCTCAGCCTAAACAATTCAAGTATCATTTCAACCAACCAAGTGTTCCCGGACTTATAGAAAAGATAGGTCAGGTGTATGTCATATTTATTGGAAATATATCCATATTACATAGTCAGAATAGAACTTGAAGTTTACAACTTCAAGAAACATTCTGCTGTTTGTGTTTTTAATCCATCCTAATGTCAGCAAGTTTTTCCTACCGATCTAACCTAAGCCTCTAGCTTGATTCTCTTGGAAGAAAAAGCTACAGCTGGTTAGCATCTCTTTGTAAGGACCCTCTGTGCACACAGGCCCCATTTCTCTCTGGATCATGAAGGCCTGAATTTGACACGAAGGTCATGGTGATTTTGTCAGGACCTGGTAAGTGGGAAGATTCTCTTACTGATCCTGTGCCTTATTTTATCCCAGTGAATAAAAGCCAATTAAAGGACAGAGGCAGTGCTTACCAGCACTTATTTGTCTGGTTCAGTCTCCTGCCTCTGCACTTGCTGGGGCCTAATTTGATATTTTATGGTAATGTTTTGGAGTATAAAGCTAAGTAACCTTATAATGATAATGAGAATAGGAAACATTTATTTTTATTTTTTTAAAAGGTTTATTTCTTATTTGAGAGAGAGGGGGGAGAGGGATTTTCTAAGCTGACTCCCCTCAAGCCTGGAGCTCCGTGGCCGCTGGATCTTACAACCCTTAGATCATGCTCTGGGTGGAAACCAAGAGTTCACTGCTCAACAGACTGAGCCGCCCAGGCGCTCCCATTTATTTTTAGTTTAAGAGTTCAGCTTTTTATTGAACAGATTACAGAAGAGGTTTAGTCAAAAAGCCCAAAGCCCGTGTCATCATCAGACTCCTCTGATTTCTTCTTTCTTGGCTTCCACTTTCTTCTCAGCTGGGGCAGCAGTGGTGGATGGAGCGGGACCTCCTGCTGGGGCAGGTCCACCAGTCCCTACATTGCAGGTGAGCCTCCTGATGTTCACATCGGCCAGGGCCTTTGCAAACAAGCCTGGCCAGAAAGGTTCAACATTCATACTGGCTGCTTTAATGAGGGCATTGATCTTAGTCTCTGTGCCCGGTACTTCATCATCCTGCAGGATGAGGGCTGAGTAGATGCGGGTGAGCTCCAAGACAGAGGCCATGGTGCACGTGTGTGCTGAGCAGGCGCTGACAGGCCAGGTGCTGGCCGTGCGGATAAAGAGGAGAGCCTTACGCCCACTGGGCCCTAGCTTCCTGGGCAGGACCCAGCACCTTAAAGGCAGCTGAGGAAAGGAAGGAAACATTTCTTTATAAAGTCAGTAAGTAAAGAATAAAATTCATTATAAAATTCTGAAATATTTCTCATACTTAGTGGCAAAATTGACTATTTGCATTAGATTGAAAATTACTCTTAGAAAATCTTCTGAGCCAGTGTTATAGGAACCAAACATGAGACTGACTTTGAATCGGGTCTGGACCAATATATCTTGGTTTCTGTTAGAGACATTTAAAATATATCTACAATGCATTTAAAAGTACATTTTAGGCTACTTGATTTATGATGAACCTTGGTATAGCTTCATTTTTAGGGGGTATATAATTTCCATCAAAATTGGAAAAGTTTTGGTTATTATTTCTTCAAATAGTTTTTCTTGTCCCTTCTTCCCTCTCTTCTCCTAGGACTTCAATTACTCATGTATCAAGCTGCTTGAAGTTGTCCCACATCTCACTGTCCATTTTTTTTTTTTTCAGTCTGCAATGTCAAACTACTCTTAATCCTATCCAGTGTATTTTTCATCTTTAGAAATTTGATTTTGGTCATTTTTGTATCTTCCATGCTCTTTTCATGACTTAATGAATTTGGGTGTTAGACATTGTGAAATTTATGTTGTTTAAGTGTTTGACTCTTTTGTATTCCTATAAATATTTTTGAGCATTGTTCTGGGCATTCACATAACTTGGAAATAGGTTGATCCTTTTGCAGTTTGCCTTTAAGTTTTGTTAAGTGGCACCAGAACAACTTTAAGTCTAGAGCTAATTTGCCCCTACCACTGAGACAATGTCCTTCTGGGTTCTCTACCTGTTGCCTTATGCATTATAAGGTGTTTGTTCTGTTTTGTTTTTAACTCTGGCTGTGAGAATATTCCTAGCCCTGTGTGAGCTCTGACAATTGTTCCACCTGCTCTTTTTCCAGTGGTTCTTTTTTCAGCCTTGAATAGTTTCCTCTTATGTATGTGCTCATCAACACTCAGCATGAGACCTGAAGGGTACCCTCTGCAGATCTACAGATCTCTTCCTTGGTACCCTGGTACTCTCTCCTCCTGGGTACTCTGTCCTGTGAATTCTAGCCACCTTGGCTTCCCCAAATTCTCAACTCTGTCTCTCAACTCAGGGAGACAACTTCTTTTATTTCCCCTTCTCTCAGGGATCATTGTCCTGCACTACCTGTTGTCCAGTGTCTGAAAACTACTATTTCATATATTTGTCTATTTTTTTAGTTACTCCACCATAGCCAGAAGTGTCATCCTAAAAGTCCGTATATTTTAGGACTCTTAAGTGAGAAGAATAGTTTCTGGCTTTCTAATAGTATATCCTTAAAGTGTTTAATACATAGTATTTAAAGGCATTTATATAAACAGTTGAAGTCTTTCTTCGGGGAAATTAAAACAACAAAACTTGATTGCATATCATGCTTTCATATTTTGCAGATGTTAATATTTAATCATATGCAGAACCATTTAGCTTAAGTGCATTAATGTAACTCATTTAAAAGAGGCCAGTAATTGTCCTATTAACTCCCAGTCTGTATGTTATCTGCTCTGCCCTGCTGGTAAGGCCAGAGGGGGACTCTTCTATTGGCACCCACAGAGATTGCTCTGATCTGTTGAAAATCCTGTTAAAATCTAATTACTTAGGAGAATCAGCCAGGGAATATCTAATGAGCTCTAGGAAACCCACTGGAAGAAATTCTGTATTACTAACGAATGAAATGTCTTCTGTCTTTCAATTACACTGGTACCACATGAATGTAATTGCTGCCTTATAAAATGTGACTCTTGTTTTTAATTGTGTGTCATGAATTTTTTTGACCATGTGAAAATAACTTAATTTCTTGTGGAGGAGAAATGATGGTGTAAAGCTTTGGAAGGTATACCTTATTTCCTCATGAATATTTGATAACTTGTTAACAAATGCTTAAAGAAAGTATGTACATTATTTAATGAAACCACTACACAGGTGTGAAAACATGATGATTAAAAGACATTGACTTTTAAGTCTAGAATGAAAAACATGTTCATCAGGAAACTCTGAAAAGGACTATTCTCTGCAGTCATTGATACAATGTATGGTGATTAACATAACATAAAAAAAAATTGCCAAAAGAAATGGATTTATTAAAAATGAAAATTCGTTTGTCTCACTTATTTTGTAAATATATTCTTGAGACTCCTAGTGTAGTTTATGTTCCTCCTCTCTTTAGCAATCAGTAGTGTCTTTTTTTCATGTCTAGCCTAACTTTGTATTTCAATTTTGTTGGCTTCCATTTCTCTATATTTAGGACTTTGTTTTCTTAAAATTGGATGGTTGGTTAAGACTATGAGGTTTGTAGTGAGGTATTCAAATCCTGATTCTTATGTTCACAACAAATATCTTAACCCTCTGAGTCTCAGTTTCCATTTCTATAAAATGGGGACACTAATATGTATAGTACTGCATAAGGTTGTTGTGAGGATTTTGTGAAGTAAAGCATATAAAGTGCTTAGCATAGTATTGTGCATGTTGTAACTGTTCAAGAGATGGTAGTTATTATTTTTGAAGACTAATTAAAATTTGGAATATGAAAGAATTGTGATATCTAAGATTCATTAAAAACTAATGTAGGGTGAATTTCTATTATCCTAATGTATTTCTATCACCATGTTCATATTAAATTTGTTGAAAAAATTAAAAGGGGTCTAATTTTAGTATCATGTCAGTGAACTTCATTCCAAAGTTTATCAAGTTTTTAGCAATATATCATTTTATAACATGGATTGATTTCAGCAGATGACACCAGAAACAAAATGTGGTTTGGTGATACATTACTTAGAAAAATATCTGTCTTAGTGATAAATTATTATTGGAATATTATATAAGATTTTAATGATTGAGGAGAAAAAAGACTATTATATATTATTTCAACAATTAACAATGTAACTATTATTTAAAATTATTATCTGGTCTATAGAACCCTGGCAGTTGAAATACTTAAATTGACGGTGCTTTTATTTTCAGTCATTTGATAACATGTTAAAATTAGATTTCCTTTTTTGCCTAAAATATAGATTAAAACAATTTTTAATCAGACTATTTGCAAGTTGATATACAAGTAGCCGTATAAAATGATTTTTATGTATTATAACTGGACGAGGAGGTAGAATCGTTATAATAATATTTTCACTTAGAAATAGGCTCCTTTGTACTTAAAATTCCTTTTTTGTATAACTCATTAATTCTTACAGCAATTTTATGAAGTAGCCACATAGTACTATATTGTAGGCAATAAAAGGAAACAAAGAGTTTTTGTATACACATAGCTCTGATTATATTTCTAATATAAAAGATACACATACAAATTAGGATGTTTCAATGAAAGAATATTTAAATATTTAAAATAATTTGCTAATGCTTGTTAATTTAATACTTTACATGTATTTAATTCTTAAAAATATCTGATTAAGAGGTAATGGTGTTATTTGGTAGGGAGATGTTAGAGTTGATGAATTTCTGGTGACTTGCACTATTTGTTAAAAAGTTTATGTATAATAAATAAACATGGTGAACTTATTTTATCTGGCAGGAATCATTATGCTGTAATCAAGGACCCAACATCAGCTAATTAGGTCATTCAACAAATATTTATTGAGGGCTTATTATTTGCCAGAATGGGAATGTAATGTTGAACAAGACAGGCAGGGAAGAAGAATTAGCAGATTTATTATTAAAGCTAATATTTTGCCACATTGTCAGTTCATGAAACTTCACTCAGTTGAAGTCCTTGACAGAAAGTGCTTTGGTTGTTGATATTGGCATATGAAACTACTGGCTAAGCCTGGCTTTGCTGGGGAATTCATCTATTAACTTGATTAAGTTAGCATGTTTTCATTAACCAGTTTCTGTTTATAACAGAAAACAAATACTTCACTTTGACAATAGAAGTAAAAGCCAGAAAGAGGTAGTTTTATATCTTTCCCTGTGCCTTTCTTAAGTCAAACTGTCTGCTTGGGGAACGCCTGGGTGGCTCAGTCGGTTAAGCATCTGCTTGGCTCAGGTCATGATCCCAGGGTCCTGAGATCGAGTCCCGCATTGGGCTCCTTGCTCAGTGAGGCACCTGCTTCCCCCTCTGCCTGCCGTTCCCCCTGCTTGTGCTTGCTCACTCTCTCTCTCTGAGACAAATAAATAAATAAAATCTTAAAAAAAAAAAACCCAAAAACAAAACAAAAAAAACCTCTTTGCTTGGCAAGCTTCACATGTCCAAATCGCTATAAAGCATGCTTCCCCTCCCACCCCAAGCCCCACCCTGCCCCACACACATACACACACTTCCACAACTTTGCCTGCCATGTGGTAGGTGCTCAATGAGTGCCACTGAGTTAGCATAATTAATAATTCATATTCTATTAGGTTATATTCCTAGTTCTGTTAATTGATTCCCTTGTGATATCTGGCAAAAGCCAAGTTACAGGACCCCGTAATTTTCCTGCATAAAAAAGAACACTTTGTTTTCCAAAAACCTGATTAAAATATAATGAGGACTGTGAGATACTAGCTTGAACCATATGAAATTGTGATATTTGATCATTTTTTGACCTACAAAAATAAAAATTTCATTTGATTAAACCTAATATTGTTTTTCTAAGGTGTTTTAACTTGACCAAAAATGTAATATAATCATCAAAGTAATCACAACTCCAAATATGTTAATTACATCACTACTTATAGTTTTCTTTCTGCCTTTCTATCTATTTCACCTTGATTGCTGATTTTGGCCTTGCTTTCTTCACTGAATGATATTTTATTACCAAAAAATTAATTGCATAATATACCTGTCACTCCAAATATTAAATTATATATTTTTTAATGTTAATGATCCTAGAGTCCAATAGGCTAGGTCTAGCAAGCAGTATTATTTGACTTTTTTAAGGACTTCTAGGTATCAGGGGATAGTGGGTAGTGTTTAATTTGCAAATTTAGTTATATTTAAAAAAAATCTGTTTCTTTCAATATTAGAAAGTACATATAAGACCAATTTTTATTGTTTCGGACAAATTGGAAGATTTCATTAGTTTATAATTTGAAAATTATTACTGTGTTTACTCTGAAACTTTACTTGAAACTAAAATTTCAAGCCCTGGCCCTCTAATTTCTGATTTATTCTGATAATACTGTGAATAAACTTAAAAGCTTCACAAAATATGGTTATGACAAAATGATATTTTCTCCAGAAATTATTATTCTATCTCTGAAGAAACAGGAATATTCCAAAAGTAAGCTTTTTTCTGGAAAGGCCACAGATGATCGTTCTTTCTTTCTTAATATAAAGCAACCCCACTGAATGAGCTAAAGCTCCCCTAAGGTAAAGCCTGAGCTGCTCTGTTTTACATCTTTTAAGGAAAGCCAACATAATTTAATTTGCCTAACATAGGGCATCTGGAAGATGGTGGGAGAAGAGAGATGTAACCTGGCTCTTTATGCAAATACCAGGAAGTCCTTATAGCTACTTATCACTTAATCCAGGAGCCCTGAGCAAGTAACTCAAATGAGTGGTCCCCAAATTTGGGGCCTGCGACAAGGCTTTTATTTGTTGTCAGCAAAAGGAGAAAAGAAAGGACAATACAAATTTTCCATAGAGCTAAATTTATAGAATCGAAAGGACTGTTTATGTTATTTTACATATATATATAATGTAGGTGTATATATATATGTGTATATATATATGTATACATATATATATATTTAAATGGAACTTTTCTTTTTAAAGAAAATTCTTTAACAACAATTTTAGGTTCATAGCAAAATTAAGAGGAAGGTACAAAGATTTCCCACATGTCCCTGCTCCCCAACTTGCACAGCCTCTCCCATTATCAACATCCCCCACCAGAGTGATACATTTGTTACAATTGATTAACCTATGCTGATACATCATTATCACCCAAAGTCCATAGTTTACATTAAATTTCACTCTTGGTCTTTACATTCTGTGGTTTGGACAAATGTATAATGATATATATCCACCATTAGTATCATACAGAGTAGTTTCACTGCCCTGACAATCCTCTGTGCTCCATCTATTCATCCTTTCTCTCCTCCCCTCCCTGCAACCACTAATCTTTTTACTATCTCTGTAGTTTTACCTTTTCCAGAATGTGCATATAGTTGGGATCATACAGTATGTAGTCTTTTCAGATTGGCTTCTTAGTAATTTGCATTTAAATTTCCTCCATGTAATATAGTCTATCTTTTATGAAATTAGAGTAAATGATTTTTTCAGTGTTCCTCTTTGCCAAAACCAAAACAAATAGTAATTCTGTGTAACTCCTCCTAATATTTTTTGAAATGTCTTTGAAACCTAAAAATTTTGGAAACATCTATTTTATATACCTGTTTTCTCACCTTTTAAATGATTCTTATTTTATTGGACTAGTGTGATGATTAAATGAGGTACAGAGGTAAATATGCTTGGGATAGTACCTGACACTCTGTGGATGCTTCCAACTTCAGTCCAATTGAAATGCTGGTGTAAGCCCCAAGGTTTCGTCCAGTTTTCCTTTCAGGAGAGTGAAGATAATAGTTCATATTGGGACATTACTTAGCACTTAGTAGATGCCAAATAAATATTGGCATACTAAAGTAGTAGTCTTATATGTGGGTGGGTATGAGGATCAAGAGTTCTGTAATGAGTTCTAGACAGGAAATCATTAGTATAGCATAGATGGTAACTGAAGTCAGGGAAGTATGAAGACAAGAGGATCTGGGACACGATGTAATGATTTTAAAGCCCATGATGATGTGTTTCCTCCCCATCACATATGCAGAAGAGGCACAAAGGTCAGGACATCCTACAATGTCAATGTCCTCATAACAGTTGTTTGTACCATGTCCTTAACTTTTTGGACTTTTTATTCTAGATGAAAGTGTGAAAGTCTTTGGATTCTCCTTATTGAATCTTTCATTCCAGAGCTAGAACCTCTTTTCCTGTGAGACCTTAGTCACTCTGGGTACTATTGGCACTAGAGATAATCCTTCGGGGTGGAAAAAAAAAGTTAGAACTAAGAGATTATTTAGGGGCTCTTGAATGAAGTTGGGTTATTCTCTGATAATAAGTATACTCTTCTCTGAAGAATGATCCACCCTACTAGAGAAGCATGCCCTCTTTGACAGAGCATGCAGCTTGAGGAGAGATGCATGTGGAAAGGTAAGAGAGAAAGGAGACCCTAGCCTAGCCAGCCAGAACTAATGAAGCCAGCCTGGCAATCAATGGAATGACAGATGTAGCCAGATCACTCTCACACCCAACAGAGATGTATGGTTTTCTTACTCCTGTGTAAAAGGGAAGCCAGAAAGACTTTTGTGCAGCCTGGCCTTTGTTACCAGCTGTCTGGCTGTTGGTAGGACTTGTCTCTGTTTATAGTACCCTCCCCATTTCATCCCAAGGGACACATTTACTCTATAAACCCCATTCTCATGTGCTGGATCAATCTGTCCATTTGAATAGTTTTAAAGTTTTATTGGCATAATTTTAATTCCTAGACTTTTTGTTATTGGGAGTGGGCCTCAGCTAAGCTATGAAGTTGGCAAAATTCATGGTCCACAACTCTGGGATTTTGCCTGTGGCCCTCTCTTTTGGGCTACATGGTGCCTTCTCCCTTTCAAGAGACCATACTTCATATTTACACAGTCCTCTTCTTAATGGAGATCAGGTAGACAATGTGATAAATCAATAAACAATATTTATGGTAAATGCAACTTCCTTAGACCCCCTAAAAGCTAATCTGTATTCACACCCACCCTTTTCTTCTAGTTTGAATGTAAGGGATATTCATCCTTAAATCTAAGGATTATTCCTCTATTTGTGTCCTAGATGTCATTTCCTCCTCCTACCTTAGGTTCCTTGCTTTATCAGTGATGCCCACTCTCTCCTGTACTTTCATTCTCTTCCTCTCTTTTATAAAATATCTGAGTTCTAACTTTGGTTTTGCTGTCTGCTGCTTACTGTGTAAACTTAGAAAAATACTTTCACCTCTCTGGACCATAATGTTCTCATCTGTAGAATGAAAGAGTTAGATAAGATGATCTCTAACTCCTTTTTGTTTCTTACTTTCTGATCTAAAGGTAAAAATTTATGAGGCCTGGTTTATCTTTGCATTCTCACATACTGACCTGTCTTGCTGATAAATTATGACTGGAATATTATATATTAATGATTGAAGAGAAAAAAGTCTATTGCATATTATTTCAACAATTAACAATGTAAGTATTTTTTAAAGTTTTTATTTTAATTCCAGTTGGTTAATATATAGAATAATATTACATTCAGGTGTACAATATCATGATTCAGCCCTTCCATAGAGCCCCTGGTGCTCATCACAATAAGTGTACTACTAAATCCCCATCACCTAACAATGTAACTTTTTTTTTAAGTAAACTCTACCCCCAGTGGGGGGCTTGAACTCATGACCCTGAGATCAAGAATCCCATGTTCAACCAACTGAGTCTGCCAGGCACCCTTACAATGTAAATATTATTTAAAATCACTATCTGAGTTAGAAAATTTTTCTGGCCTATAGAAGCCAAGAAATACTTGAAGCACTCTCAGGTACTTAGAATTTAATATTGTTCTAGTTCTTCTTAGAAAGCAAAATGATTTTGTAAGTAACTCAGTTTACAATAAGGTATTATTGATTTTTTCTTTTTTACATATTTCCTCCTGTGTTAGTCAGAAGTGTTTTCATTGCAAGAAACTGAAACCCAATTCAAACCAATTTAAGCAAAAGGCTTTCCCAGAGGAGTAGCTAGCTTCAAGCCTAGATGGCTCTATGGATTCAAACAAGGTCACTAGGGCTCTGTATTTCTCTATTAATTGGCGTAGGCTAAATGCTGTTATAAACAACACCCAAATTTCGGTAGCTCAACACAATAGAAGTGTATTTCTGTACACATAATGGTTTTAATGAGCATGTCCCATGGGTAGCCTTCCATGTGGTAATTTAGGACTTAAAGCCCATTTCATCTTCTAGTCTGCTACTTCTAGGGCATCTGAGACCAATGCTGGACTCTACATCTAACCAACAGATAAGGGTGGAATTTGGGGAGACCATAGAGGATCACTGCCACTGGCCAGAGTTCAGTCACATAGCTATAATCATCTGCAAGGGAGACAGAGAAATACAATCTAACTGTGATCAGAGATAAGAGGAACAGGTTTTCGTAAACACACAGTGGTCTCTATTGCATTTTCTTTCCATTTCTTGGCTTAATTGTCTCTCCTGTGTCATTCTTCACCAAGTTCTCTCCATGTGGGAGCAAAACTGGTAGCAGGCAACCACAGACTCAAATCCTCCTACTTTATCAAACCTCACTGAAAGTTACCATCTTCCTTAGTAGCTCCGGCAGAAAAGCCCATTCATGGACCAAATGAGGCCAGTGGAGTGGGTCACACTATTTGTCCAGGCCTGGACCTTTACCCCTCCAACATCATTCTACCCAAAATACATGAATGGGTTATCCCAGAAAAGAAGAATTCTGTAACCAAAAAATATAGGAGGAAGGGTTGCTATATAGGCAAAAACCAAGAAATGTGTACTATCTCCCTATTAGGAACAATGATTATTTTAATTTTGTTAAAAAACATTTCTCGTTGCTCATGTCTTGATAATTTGTAAAATGCCTCTTCCATCATTTACACTGATATGTGAATTTGTTGATCTTATCAAACAAATGAGTACAAATGGGGACAATATATTTGAGTAGATGTGTGCCAACATCATTCTGAAAAATGTCCCCAGAGGTATTATCACCAATACAAGTCTGTTTAGAATAGTATCTATGTAAAGAGAAGAGGGCAATGCTTATCCCACAGGAATTAATCTTTAGTAGTAGCATTTAAGTCCCTGATTGGGGAAGATGCTTTGGGCTGTGTTGTTGCTCTGAAGCCTTCAAATCAGGCCACGTAAGTGACTCTGTGTAGATGAAAGGGCAGTGAGTGAGAGTTCAGTGCCTGTGCACCAGCAGCACTGCTGGCCCCGTTGCTCGTATGGAGAAGGTTGACTTACGCAGGCTTATAAGAGTTATGAACAAGGGTTGGGTTCTTAATGCCCACATAGATGTAAGAGGTTTTGACTAACAGGCCTATACAAGGTGGGAAAGCTGGAATTGATGCCCCTTTCAGATCCTAGAACTTAGAAGTTCATATATTCATGGGTTAGAAAAACACTCTCTGACCCATCTGCCATCTGTCTAGGAAATTAAAATCTTAAGCTTGTGTTATCTGTATGTGTGGTACCCAGATTTATTCTACCTGCATGATATAGGATTCATAATCCAAGAAATAGTCCAGAGCCACTGATACCACTGGGAGAGATATGTTTGTAAAAACAAGCTTGAAAATATGCATCTTCCTTGCTCTCACAATCCAGGGCAACTATGACTACTATAGAATGTATAAACTTCTCTGAAAATGGAATAGAAAAACATTACAAACCACAAAAAGAAAGAAAACCTTTCTGAGGGAGAGTCAGCAGATGCAGTCAACAGAATTAACACCCTAAGAACTAGAAATAATAGAACAGTTTGAAAGAGGTTGTAAAAGAAATATGTTTATAATGATTTAAAAAATAAAAGGAAGAATAAGGGTGCCTGGGTGGCTTAGTAGGTTAAGCATCTGATTTTGGCTCAGGTCCTGATCTCCAGGTCCAGGGATCAAGCCTCTAGTCAAGTTAGACTCCATGCTCAGCAGGGAGTCTGCTTGTCCTTCTCCCTTTCTCTTTGCCCATTCCCCCTCCTTATGCACTCTCTCTCTCTCAAATAAATAAATAAATAAAATCTTTTTAAAAAAATGAATAAAAGGGAGAAAAGAAGCCAAATTGAAGTAAGATTATTATACAAAAAATGATTAACAAAATAGGTACAAGATCTATATAAAGGAAATTATAAAACTCTGATGAAAGTAGAATACATGAATTCAGCAAAATTGTAGGAGACAAAATCAGAACACAAAAATCAGTTGCATTTCTATACACTAACAAATAATCAAAAGGGAAATTAAGAAAAATAATTCCATTTACAATATGATCAAAAAGAATAATATACTTAGGAACAAACCTAACCAAAGACGTGAAAGACTTGTACACTGAAAACTACAAAACATTGCTGAAAAAAATTAAAGATGAATGAATGGAAAAACATCCCATGTTCATGGATTGGGAGACTTACTATTGCTAAGATGTCCATACCACCCAAAGCTATCTACAGATTCAGTGCAATTCAAATCAAAATCTGAAAGGCATTTTTTTTGCAGACATAGAAAAACTCATCCTAAAATACATTTGGGATCTTAAGGGACTCCGAATAGGCAAAACAATTTTGAAAAAGAACGAAGCTGGAGGACTCACATTTCCTGATTTCAAAACATATTATAAAGCCAAAACAAAAGTAATCAAAACAGTGCCATACTAGAATAAAGACAGAAAAATAGACCAATGGAATAAAATTGAGAACCCAGAAAGAAATCCTCGCATATATGGTCAAATGATCTTCAACAAGAGTGCTAAGACCACTCAATGGGGAAAAGGCAGTCTTTTCAATAAATGGTGTCTGAAAAATTGGATATCCACATGCAAAAGAATGAAGCTGGGCTTTTGTCTTACACCATATACAATTATTAATCCAAAATGGATTAAAGACCTAAACATAAAACCCCAAATGACAAAACTCCTAGAAAAAACATAGGGAAAAAGCTTTATGACATTGTACTTGGCAGTGATTTCTTGGCTATAACACCAAATACACAGGCAACAAAAACAAATATAAACAAATGGGACTACATAAAACTTAAAACCTTTTGGTGCATCATTCAACAGAGTGAGGAAGGCAACCTATGGAATGGGAGAAAATATTTGCAAATGACTGAATAATATTTCATTATATATGGTGTGTGTGTGTGTGTGTGTGTGTGTATAACTTCTTTATCCAATCATCCAACAGTGGACATTTAAGTTGTTCCTGTGTCTTAACTATTGTAAATAATGCTGCTATGAACATGAGAGTGAGAGTGCAGATATCTTTTTGAGTTAAAAGAGATCAGACTTGTGGTTATCAAAGATGGGGGTGGGGGGTGAGGGGTGGGGGTGAGAGGAGGATTGGAGGAAGGTGGCCAAAAGCTACAAACTTCCAGTTATAAGGTAAATAAGCAGTAGGATGCAATGTACAACATGATGACTATAGTTAACACTGCTGTATGATAAAAAAGAAAGTTGTTAAGAGAGTAGATCCTAACATTTCTCATCACAGAGAGAAAATTTTTCTTTTCTTTTTATTGTATATATATAAGATGATGGATGTTAACTAAACCTATTGTGGTAATTATTTAAAAATATATGTAAATCAAACGATTATTTTGCACACCTTAAAATTATACAGTGATGTATGTAAATTGTTTCTCAGTAAAACTGGAAAAAAAGTATTGTACACTAAAAAAAAAATGCAATGAGATATCACTTCGCACTCATTAGGATGGCTACTGTAAATACACACACACACACACACACACACACACCATACCAGAAAATAGTGTTGACAAGGATATGGGGAAGAAATTGGAACCCTTGTGCATTTTTGGTGGGATTGTAAAATGGTGCAGCCATTATGGAAAACAGTATGGAAGTTCCTAAAAACAGTTAAAAACAGAACTACCATATGATCCAGCAATTTCTAGATATATAAGTAAGCAGGGTCTCAGAGAAATTTGCATACCCGTGTTCACAGCAGCACTACTCATAATAGACAAGAAATGGGTTGCAACCTAAATGTCCATCAGTGAAATAAATGGAATACTATTCAGCTTTAAAAAGGAAGGAAATCCTGTCACATACTATAACATGGATGAACCTTAAGGACATTATGTTAAGTGTAATATTAGTCAAAAAAGACCAATATTGTATGATTTTACTTGTACGAGGTATCTAAAGTTGTCAAATTCATAGAAACAGAAAGTAGAATTGTGTTACCAGGGGCTGGGAGAAGGAGGAAAGAGAGAGTTATTGTTTAATAAAATGGAATTTCAGATTTACAAATGAAAAAGTTCTGGAGATTTGTTTCATAACACAAATATATTTATTACTGAACTTTACACTTAAAAATGGTTAGGATGATAAAAACAAAACAGGAAAAGAAGAATTAAGAAAAAGAAAAATAATTCATGTAAACATGTCCAAATAAGAATATTTAGTGTATATGGGTTTTCTTATTCTGTGCACTTTTCCATATGTTTGAAATATTTCACAATAAAAATGTGATTTATTGTTCTTAAAAAAATCTCTGATAAAAAAATCAAAGAATAAATGTAGCAGTATTCCATGTTCATGGATAGGAAGACTTGATCAACATTGTCAAGTTGTCAGTTCTTCCTAACTTAATTTATACATTCGATGCAATCCCAATAAAAATCTCAGCAAGTTATTTTGCGGATATTGACAAACTGATCTTATAGTTTGTATGGACCAACAAAAGACCCAGAATAGCCAACACAATATTGAAGGAGAACAAAGTCAATAACTAATACTACCCAACTTCAAGACTTACTATAAAACTACAGTAATCTAGACAAGGTGGTACTGGTGAAAAAAATAAGGAAATAGACCAATGAAACAGAATAGAGAGCCCATAAATAGACCCACATAAATATGTCAGTTGGTCTTTGACAAAAGAGCAAAGGCAATACAGTGGAGCAAAGATAGCCTTTTCAACAAATGATACTGGAAAAACTGGACATCTACATACCAAAAAAAAAAAAATGAATCTAGATGCAGAACTTACACCCTTCACAAAAATTAACTGAAAATGGATCACAGACCTAAATGGAATGCAAAACTATAAAACTCCTAGAAGATAATATAGGATAAAGTATAGATGACTTTGGGTATGGTGATGACTCATTAGATACAACACTAAAGGCATGATCCATGAAAGAAACAATTAATGAGCTGGACTTCATTAAGATTTAAAAACTTCTGGTCTGCAAAAGAGACTGTCAAGAGAATGAGAAGACAAGCCAGAGAAAGGGAGAAATATTTGCAAACAACAGATCTGATAAAGGACTGTTACTAAAATATACAAAAAATTCTTCAATTTTAACAATAAGAAAATGAGGGGCACCTGGGTGGCTCAGTTTTAAGCATCTGCCTTTGGCTCAGGTCATGATCCCGGAGTCCTGGGATCGAGCCCTGCATCGGGCGGGCTCCCTGCTCAGCGGGAAGCCTGCTTCTCCCTCTCCTACTCCCCCTGCTTGTGTTCCCTCTCTCGCTGTGTCTCTCTCTGTCAAATAAATAAACAAAATCTTAAAAAAAAAAACAATAAGAAAATGAACAACCCAATTAAAAAATGAGCAGAAGACACCTCACCAAAGAGATACAGATGGCAAATAAGCATATGAAAGGATGCGCCACATAATATGTCATCAGAGAAATGCAAATTATTATTATTATTTTTAAAGATTTTATTGTGAAAAAGTGAAAGAAACCAATCTGAAAAATTATACTTACTGTATGATTCCAACTATATGACATTCTGATAAAGGCAAAACTATGGGAACAGTAAAAGAACCAGTGGTTGCTGGAAGTTAGGGGGTTGGCAGGGATAAATAGGCAGAACAAAGAGGACTCTTACGACAATGAAACTATTCTGTATGATACTGTAATGGTGGATATATGCCTTTATAGATTTGTCCAAACACATAGAATGTACAACAGCAAGAGTGAACCCTCATGTAAACTATGAACTCTGGTGATCATATATCAGTGTAGGTTCATCAAATGTAACAAACATATCACTCTGACGGGAGATGTTGATAGTTTTAGAGAGGCTGTGAGTGTGGGAGGGCAGCAGGTATATGGAAACTGTCTACTTCCGTCTCAATTTTGATGTGAACCTAAATGTGCTCTAAAAAATGAAGTCTATTTTTTTTT
Source organism: Halichoerus grypus (assembly GCF_964656455.1). Lineage (NCBI taxonomy): Eukaryota > Metazoa > Chordata > Mammalia > Carnivora > Phocidae > Halichoerus > Halichoerus grypus. The sequence goes on from NC_135716.1 coordinate 137,058,957, forward strand.
AAAGCCAGTATTCTGAAAAAGAATATGTTGAACTTAGAGAAAAGAAAAGCTGCATGGATGGTGTAGGAGCCATTACCATGTTGACCAGTGTTGTTTTCTGAGCACATGGAAAGCTACATTTCTCAGCTCCCCTTGTAATCAGGCAGTGCCATGGAACTAGTTCTGGCCAATCAGCTCTGAGAGGAGTTCACTTTTAGGTTCAAAGTATTTCATTGTAGATATAGAAATGCAGGTGCTTGTTTCCTATGTGTTGACCAAGGAAGCCACTTGTTTGAGATTGTGAAGTTTCCACCATGGTAGGGATGAATATTGCCTATCTTGTACCTTCATACTATATTCTTGCTTTCTAGTTGATTTGCAGCTTGGAATGGCCATGAGACTCGTTTTAACCAATGGGTTGTAAGGGAGTGCCTGTTTTTCTTCTTAGATAAAACGAAAGGGCTTGATGAGAAAGCCTTTATCCCTTTCTTTTCTGCTTGGAACAGTGGTGTGAGGATGTTATATTTGGAACTGTGACATCTCTATCATGTGACTAAGCATGAGGACCAAGGAGAGTGAGGAGCAGAAAAATAGAGCCTGTGTGTGTGTGTGTGTGTGTGTTTTAATTCCAGTATAGTTAACATAGAGTGCTATATTAGTTTCAGATGTACAATATAGTGATTCAACAATTCTATACATTACTCAGTGCTCATTGTGATAAGTGTACTCTTAATCCCCTTCAGCTATGTCACCCATCCCCCCCCACACCTCCCCTGTGGTAACCATCAGTTTGTTCTCTATAGTTAAGAATGTGGGTTTTTTTGGTTTGTCTCTTTTGTTTGTTCCTTTGTTTTGTTTTTTGAATTCCACATATGAGTGAAATCATGTGATACTTGTCTTTCTCTGACTGACTTATTTCACTTAACCTTATACTCTCTGGATCCATCCATGTCGTTGCAAATGGCAAGATTTCGTTCTTTCTTATGGTTGACTAATACTCCATTGTATGTATTTACCACTTCTTCTTTACCCATTCATCTATCAGTGGACACTTGCGCTGCTTCCATAATTTGCCTATTGTAAAGAATGCTACAATAAACATAGGGGTGCATATATCTTTTCAAATTAGTGTCTTTGTATTCTTTGGGTAAATGCTCAGTAGTGCAATTACTAGATCATATGGGAAGTTCTATTTTTAATTTTTTGAGAATGTCCATACTGTTTTCCACGGTGGCTGCACCAGTTTGCACTCCCCCGCTCCGCCCAGTGCCTGAGGGTTCCTTTTTCTCCACATCCTCGCCAACACTTGTTTCTTATGCTTTTGATTTTAACCATTCTGACAGGTGTGAGGTGATATCTCATTGTGGTTTTGATTTGCAGTTCCCTGGTGATGAGTGATGTTGAGCATCTTTTCATGTGTCTGTTGGCCATCTATATGTCTTCTTTGAAGAAAGGTCTGTTCATGTCTTCTGCCCATTTTTAAATTGGATTATTTGGTTTTTTGGTGTTGAGTTGTATAAGTTCTTTATATATTTTGGACACTAACCCTTTATTGGATATGTCATTTGCAAATATCTTCTCCCGTTCGCTAGGTTGTCTTTTAGTTTTATTGATTGTTTCCTTTGCTGTGCAGAAGCTTTTAATTTTGATATAGTCCCAATTAGTTTATTTTTTTATTTAAATTCAGTTAGCCAACATATAGTAGTACCTCATTAGTCTCAGATGTAGTGTTCAATAATTTATCAGTTGTGTATAGTCCCAATAGTTTATTTTTCCTTTTGTTTCCTTTGCTTCAGGAGACAGATCTAGAAAAATGTTGCTATGGCTGATTCAGAGAAATTATTGCCTGTGCTCTCTTCTAGGATTTCTATGGTTTCAGGTCTCACATTTAGGTCCTTAATCCATTTTGAGTTTATTTTTGTGTATGGTGTAAGAAAATGGTCCAGTTTCATTCTTTTGCATGTAGCTGTCCAGTTTTCCCAACACCATTTGTTGAAGAGACTGTCTTTTTCCCACTGCATATTCTTGCCTCCTCCGTTGAAGATTGGTTGACCATATAATCGTAGGTTTATTTCTGGGCTCCCTATCCTGTTCCATTGATCTATGTGTCTATTTTTGTGCCAGTACCATACTGTTTTGACCACTATAGCTTTGTAGTATATCTTGAAGCCTGGGCTTGTGACACCTTCAGTTTTATTCTTCCTTTTCAAGATTGCTCTGGCTATTTGGGGTCTTTGTGGTTCCATACAAATTTTAAGAGTATTTGTTCTAGTTCTGTGAAAAATGCTGTTGGTATTTTGATAGGGATTGCATTAAACCTGTAGATTGCTTTGGGTAGTACAGACATTTTAACAATATTTGTTCTTCCAAGCCATGAGCATGGAATATCTTTCCATTTGTTTGAGTCTTATTCAATTTCTTTTTGTTAAGTTTTTATTTTAATTCCATTTAGTTAACATAGAGTGTTATATTAGTTTTAGGTGTATGATGTAGTGATTCAGCACTTCCATATATCACCCAGAGCTCATCACAAGTGCACTCCTTAATCCCCATCACCTATTTCACCCATCTCCCCATTCCCCCTCCCCTCCAGAAACCCTCAGTTTGTTCTCTAGTTCAGAGTCTGTTTTTTGGTTTGTCTCTCTCTTTTTTCCCCCTTTGCTCATTTGTTTTGTTTCTTAAATTCCACGTATAGTGAAATCATATGGTATTTGTCTTTCTCTGACTGACTTACTTCACTTAGCATTATACTCTTTAGTGCTGTCCACGTCATTGCAAATGGCAAGATTTAATTCTTTTTTTCTGGCTGAATAATGTGATATATATATATATATATATATATATATATATATATATATATATATCACATCTTCTGTATTCATTCATGTACCGATGGACACTTAAGTTTCCCACTTCCTCCAAACCTTCTCTCTCTCCTCATTATTCTCAAGATTCTTTGCACTTACTCTTTTTAATAGCTTTCTATTGTAAAGCTTGTTGTTTGTTTTTAATTTTTTTATTGAAACATAATTGACATATAACATATTAGTTTCAGGCCTACAATATGATTCCCTATTGGTACATATTGTAAAACAATCACAACAATAAGTCTAGTTAACATCATTACCATACATAGTTACAAAATTTTTTTCTTGTGATGAGAACTTTTAAGATCTACTCTCTTAGCGACTTTCAAATATACAATATATTATTATTAACTATAGTCACTGTTTTTATATCTGTCTTCTTCACTAAGAAACTCATTGTGTCTCTTAGTTTTTCCAGAGCTTAGCACAGTACCTGATACATAGTAGCAATTCAGTAAATGTTAGTTAAAGGAAAGAAAGCACATTCATTGGTGATTATTAATAGTTTTAGTATATTTTATGATGTTTTAACATTTTAAATAATAAAACAATGAGCTTTAATAAGGTATTTGTAGAATCTCCCAAAATAAGCACATAAATATTCCATGCATATACTGAAAATCATTTTTATAAAACTGGTAAAATAAAATGATTTTGTGCTATATTTAGGACTTACACCACAAACCAGCTATCAGATGGTCAAAAATTTGCCAAAGAAATTCTGAAGATCACCTAGTAAGAAGAGATAAAAAGAGAGATGTGGTTAATTCATCCTTCAGACTAAAGGGTATATTCTCATTTTGACGTTCAGCAATTTATATATGCAACTCCCATTAATGCTAATGGGAATTGTGCACATAAATTCTCACAAACTGAGATGAGAACACATCCCTAAATGTGCAAACCAGGGATACACGAAGATACTATAAGTCCAAAGCCTAAAAAACTAAGCCCATAATTAAAACGTGTGGATCTCTTGGTGGCAGCAGATTGAGTTGTTAACACACAGGCCCAATTCATCACAATATATCTACAGCCTTCCAATCTCTACCAGTCTGGGAAGGCAGCAGATGCTGGGAACAGCAGACTGCCTTGACCTGGGGAAAGGTCAGTCTGATAGAAACTTCATCTGGAGAAGGGGAAAGGCAATGGCAAGGTAGAGTACTGCCTGGGGAAGTTGAAAACCTGCCAAAGATCCTTTTGTCTCCTGTTCCTACTGTCTTCCTTAGTCCTTTCACTTGACAGTTATATCGGCTTAGAAGAGGATTTCTGATTCTAAAACCTTTGAATGAGAACCAAATAGCCTCTTCAAATGCAAGAGGCTATTTGAAAAGCTGATTTACTCTAACATACCATTAAATATGCTCTGTTTGGGAGAATCAACTGGTATCTCTGAAAATCCAAAGCAAAACTAAGGTGAATACAAGTATATGATTTCAGGGGTGCCTAGGGTGGCTCAGTCAATTGGGCAATTGCCTCTTGATTTGGCTCAGGTCATGATCTTGGGGTCATGGGATCAGCCCTGTGCTGGGCTCCATGACCTGAGCCGAAGGCAGACGCTTAACAACTGAGCCACCCAGGTGCCCCTCAACAACTTATTCTTAATACTCCTGTAATAATTTACTTCCATATTCAATCCCACCAAAAGTGTAAGAATCTGTATACACTGAGTATAGCCTAATGAAAAGCACATTGAACTTGGAGTTCAAAGATATGGATACAAGTTCCACTTACTGGCGCTAGACATGAAATCTCTCCAAGCTATAATTTCTTCTATTATAAATGAGAGATAACAATGCTTGCCCTATCCCTCACTTAAAGTATTTATGATGCTCAAAATAGCAGTTTAAATGAAAGCCATTTGAAAATGCAAACACCCGTTCCTGTGGTCAATAATAATTTTTCTAAATTAGGGGCGCCTGGGTGGCTCAGTTGTTAAGCGTCTGCCTTCAGCTCAGGTCATGAACCCAGGGTCCTGGGATCGAGCTCCGCATCAGACTCCCTGGTCACTGGAGAGCCTGCTTCTCCCTCTCCCACTCCCCCTGCTTGTGTTCGCTCTCCTGCTATGTCTCTCTCTGTAAATAAATAAAATCTTTAAAAAAAACAATTTTTCTAAATTAAATACATGTTACCCCCTAAATACTGCAGAAATGGCCTCTTTTACTAAAAAGCAACCTAATGCCCAACAGAAAATATCTTTCATAATTCCATTTCCTCTCTCCTCCCACTGTGATCGTCAATTCTAGTTCTTATCTCTGGTCATCCACCAATCCAATAATGAGTACCTTGTTTCACCTAAGTGACCTAAAACCACAAAGTGTGAAACTCTAATAGTAGGGGAAGAATAATAAAGCACACTGGTAGTCACGTGACTTCCTTCTAGTCCCAATTCTACTAGCAGTAGCAACTATGTGCCAAACACTGTGCTCGGTGCTAGAAATACTTGATTGAACAAGATTCAGCTTCAACTTCAAGGAAGTCATCCCTGACACATCCTCTCCATCACTGCCCATATTCAAACCAACACTGAATCCTGTCATTTTTTAAAAAGATTTTATTTTTAAGTAATCTCTATACCCAACGTGGGGCTCAAACCCACAATCCTAAGATCAAGAGTTGCATGCTCCACTGACAGAGCTAGCCACGTGCCCCTGAATCCTCTCGTTTTTACCTTGAATGCACCCATTGTCTCCATCTTCCCGGGTCCAAGATGGCATCATTTCATCATCTCTTGTGTAGACTACTACCATAACCTGCTAACTAGATTACCCACATTCCACTCTGGATACTTGTTGTAACTGTGATCTTTTTTTTTAAAGATTTTATTTATTTATTTACCAGAGAGAGAGAGCACAAGCAGGGAGAGTGGCAGGCAGAGGGAGAAGCAAGCTCCCCTCTGAGCGAGGAGCCTGATGTGGGACTCAATCCCAGGACCCTGAGCCAAAGGCAGGCGCTTAACCGACTGAGCCACCCGGGCGTCCTGTAACTGTGATCTTTTCCAAACCCAAATCTGGTCCTGTTACTCCTCATGCTTAAAACACTTCAATGACTTCTGAATGTTCTAAAAATAAAACTGAAATTTTTAATGAGACCTATAAGAGCCCACATGATCTGGTCCTACCTACTTCTCAAGTCTTATCAATCCCTTTCCTCTCTTTACTTCAACCACATCACCTTCTTTTAGCTTCTTTGTAAGTGCCACTGTCTTACCTACAACATGCTGTTCCCTCTGCCTTTTCATGTAGTTAACTCTTACTTATCTTAACTCATTCATCACTTCTGAAGGAATGCCTTTCCTGTCCTCTCTTACTTGGTCCAACCCCCCTTTATATATTCTCATAGTACCATGAACATCTCCTCAGCACTGAGCACTCATTATTTAATTATTAGCTATCTCCAGGGTGCCTGGGTGGCTCAGTTGGTTAGGTGTCTGCCTTTGGCTCGGGTCATGGTCCTGGGATCCTGGGATTGAGCCCTGCATCGGGCTCCCTGCTCAGAGGAGAGCCTGCTTCTCCCTCTCCCTCTGCCTGCCGCCCTGCCTACTTGTGCTCTCTCTCTGTCAAATAAATAGATAAAATCTTTAAAAAAAATTATTAGCTATCTCCTCCAATGAACCATAAGCTCCATAAGAGCAAGGTTTGTGCCTGATTTTGCTTATCACTATTTTTTCTCAGCACATATCACAGTACCTTGTACATAGTAGCTGCACATTTTTTGATTAAATTACTACATTAACCATCTCATTTTAGTAACAAAGCAAATCAGCAGGCAATTATATCTTCATAAACAATAATGGAAATTCTGAGAAGACCGGGATTTTTGTCTGTTTTATTCACTGATGTATACTCAGTGCCCAAAATAGTGGTTGTCACATATTAGGTACTCCATAAATTTTTCTTGAATTAATGAAGATAAACTATGGATAAGCTCAAGGAATAATGATAACATATATTAATGCTTATTGGCTTACTACATGTTCTTTAATTTATTTCATTTATCTGATGTCTACTTTAGTGGGAGAATTCAATGAAATCCTAAACACAACCACTTCCTTGCTGAGTGACCTGGGGAAGTTGCATAATCTCTTTGAGATTCTGTTTCCTCATCCAAAAAAAATGAAGATAATACCACGTGTTCTGGCCTCCTCACAGGGTTAGTTAAGAATTAAAGGACATCATGTAAATTATAAAAAGCTATATAAGAGGAATGAGATCTTGCCATTTGCAATGACGTGGATGGAACTGGAGGGTATTATGCTGAGCGAAATAAGTCAAACAGAGAAAGACATGTATCATATGACCTCACTGATATGAGGAATTCTTAATCTCAGGAAACAAACTGAGGGTTGCTGGAGTGGGGGGTGGGGTGGGAGGGATGGGGTGACTGGGTGATGGACACTGGGGAGGGTATGTGCTCTGGTAAGCGCTGTGAACTGTGCAAGACTGTTGAATCTCAGATCTGTACCTCTGAAACAAATAATGCAATATATGTTAAGAAAGAAAAAAAGAAGAAGAATGTAGCAGGAGGGGAAGAATGAAGGGGGGGAAATCGGAGGGGGAGAAGAACCATGAGAGACGATGGACTCTGAAAAACAAACTGAGGGTTCTAGAGGGGAGGGGGGTGGGAGGATGGGTTAGCCTGGTGATGGGTATTGGGGAGGGCACGTTCTGCATGGAGCACTGGGTGTTATGCACAAACAATGGATCATGGAACACTATATCTAAAACTAATGATGTAATGTATGGGGATTAACATAACAAAAAATTAAAAAAAAAAAAAGCTATATAAGTGAGTAGACCCAAACCAGTATTTTTTGAACACTTACTATATGATAGGCAGTAGACTAGGCATTGTACTTAAGAAACGATAGGACAGGAGTGCCTGGGTGGCTCAGTCATTAAGTGTCTGCCTTCGGCTCAGACAGTGATCCTGGGGTCCTGGGATCGAGCCCCACACTGGGCTCCCTGCTCCACGGGAAGCCTGCTTCTCCCTCTCCCACTCCCCCTGCTTGTATTCCCTCTCTCGCTGTCTCTCTCTCTGTCAAATAAATAAAATCTTAAAAAAAAAGAAAAAGAAATGATAGGACAGTAAGTCTCTCTGTGCTGGTCATCATATAAAAACCCCTAAAATCTCATGCTTTTTCCTCTTCATTTCTTTCCCATCTCTCTATTATAATCATCATTTTGATTATTCACATACTCTCTTGCACTATGACATACAGGAATGCTGGAAACTACAAGGCACAAAAAGAAGTGGCTAAGGCTGGATAAAGTACAATTTAGACCTTGAACAAGAGATTCAGCAAAATTCTAAATGCTGAGGGACATGCATTGAGGCATTTCACATTATTCCCAGGCTAAAGAACTGAGGACAAAACTAGTTGGCTAGGGATGCCATTGAATGTTTGGGGTCAAAAATAAATACAGTTCTTTCTCCCTTGTACAACACAGGTTTGAACTGTGTAGGTCCACTTATATGTGGATATTTTTTTCAATAAATACAGTACAGTATTCTCTTATGATTTTCTAACATTTTCTTTTCTCTAGCTTATTGTACATAGTATATAATAAATATAACATACAAAATATGTGTTAATCAACTGATTATATTATCAGTGAGGCATCCAGTCAATAGTAGGCTTCTAGTAGTTAAATTTTTGGAGAGTCAAAAGTTATCTACAGATTTCTAACTGCCCTGGGGGGGATGCTCCTAACCCCTGAGTTGCTCCAGGGTCTATATTGAAACTATATTGAAAGTTGAATGAATAACATTTTTTTCCTGAATAAAATTACCTAGGAGACACTATAGCTCCCTTTTCTTTTATTCCACAAAACACTTTTGGGTTGTGATGATGGTGAACCCAACATGCTGACAGCAATCATAACATTTCATGGTGCCTACCCCAGGAAAATAGAAGTCCTGTTCTCACCATCCCCATCACAATCCACAGGCAACTATCTATCATCCCTTCACCCTCTCCACTACTAGTTACTGTCCTCATTGGGATCCAAACAAAGTCCTCCAGATCGCCTATTGATACATTGTATTCAGGCATTGTATTCAGTGTTTTCCATCCAGAGTACTCGATTTGCTGGGATGCACATATATAATGTAGAAACACAAGCCAAGGGGACCAGGCATAACTAAGGGTCCTTTGGCTTTCATAATTTTATTCACTATTTTAAGAGAAATACACAGCTTTATTATTTTTTTTTATTTTTAAAAGATTAGACTACCTGATCTTTTTTTTTTTTAAGAGTTACCTATACTTTAGAGAGAGAGAGTGTGGGGGGTGTGTGGGGGGGAGAAGGGCAGAGGGAGAGACTCCCCAGCAGATTCCCCACAGATGGTGGAGCCTGATGCAGGGCTCGACCCTACAACCCATGAGATCATGACCCCAGCAGAAACCAAGGGTCAGACATTCCACCAACTGAGCCATCCAGGTGCCCTGAGAAGTACACATCTTTAATTATACAATCAAATTGAGAGGTTCTCATTCACTTAGGTTTGAGAGGTTCTCATTCACTTAGTTATTTATTAATGTCTTAAAAGGAAAGCATGAAAATTCTTCCCTTTGAAAAGTTTTTAAAATGTTATATTCCCTTGACTCTGATAAGAACACAAGATTTTTCTTTAAGGAGCCTCCAAAACCATGGCAATCTTTTTTTTACCAAAAACCTAGAACTTGAGTAAGGTTTTTACCATATCTCTGAACCTCGTGACTTTCAGAAAGATTTCTGAAAAGACTCTTCCATGGTTTTCACAAGAATGAAGCCTTTTTCCTCCTGTTGTTGATGTGTATTTTTCCTAAAGTATAGCTTCTCTACTATAATTATACAGTATTTGCGTTCTGTAAAACTAATGTTACTTAAGAAGTGATTATACTTTTCGACCACTTTCATCTATTTCAAAGGGAGTCAAAAAGTATAAGTTTTCACTTATAAAATGAATAAGTCATAGGAAAGTAAGATATAGCATGGTGACCACGGTAATAATACTGTATTGGGTATTTTAAAGTAGCTAGGAGAGTGAATCTTGAAAGGTCTCATCACAAGAAAAAAAATTGTAACTATGTATGGTGATGGACGTTAACTGGACTTATTGTGGTGAACATTTTACAATATCTACAAACATCAAATCATTACAGGTACACTTGAAACTAATATAATGTCAATTATAACTTAATTTTTTTTAATTTTAAAAATAAAGCTGATTGTAAAAGCAATGGGGGAAAAAGAAGGTTTGCAGGGTTTCAGGTTCCTAGCAACAAGGGAGAATAAAGGAATTTATAATGCATGAGTATATTCTAGTTTTGAGGTGAAAATTAGGTGATCAAATCATCTTTAGCAAATCCTAAATAGTATACAAGACTATATAAAAATGACTGAGATTTTAGACCCATTATTATCAAATGATAAACAAGGCAGAAATTTTTAATAAGTTGGTATTTTTAAAGTACAGAATCAAAATAAATAGCACAGTTCATAACTGCCAAAAAAAGAACCACAAGAATAAGTTGTCAAATGAACAGCCAGCAATTCAAAACAAACATGCATGTGTTCTCAATGCTGCGTGAATAACAACCTTTCTCCTGCAACTGATATATAGCCAACAGCTGCATGTAATACAAATCATGTTCTCTAATTACTCTACCTCCCTGTATCCTACTTGTATTGTGCAAACTGCACTGTAAGAGAAATGCCTATTCATTATACCTGCCAGTCTCTATACAAAATTCAACCAGCAAACCTATCACAACAAAACTGTCTTTGACATTCAAGAAACTTCAAATATAAGGAATAGGTCTAATCGCACATTAGAATTCTGGCTCTGTCACATACTAGCTATGTGACCTTAAGAAATTTATTGATCTCCCTGAGTCTTGGTTTCCTCATCTATTCAGTGGGGATAGTAATACTCCCTTTAAAGTACTTGTGGGAATTAATTGAGATGCTGTTAACCTCTAGGCATAAAAGCAAAAAGTTCAGTGAATGGTAGCTATAAGACAAGTGATTTCTATGTGAAATCGGTCAGAATACCCCATGAAAAGTGACTTAAGCAATAAAGACCTTAATTATCTTACATAATTAGAAGTATGGAGGTTGGATGCTCCAGAGTTGAAAGCTGAGAGAAGCAGCTTAATGCTGTCATCAAAAACACAGGCTCTATATACCTATTCCTCTCAAATTATTCCAAAAAATAAAAGAGGAAGGAAATATTCCAAATTCATTCTCTGAGGCCAGCATTATCCTGATACCAAATCAGATAAAGACACTACAAAAAAAGAGAACTACAGATCAATATCTCTGCTGAACATAGATACAACCCTCAACAAAATATTAGCAAACTGAATCCAACAGTATTTTTTAAAAATCATTCATTGACAAAATCAGAGAGAGAGACAAACCAATAAGAGACTCTTAATCATAGGAAACAAACTGAGGGTTTCTGGAGGGGAGGGGGTGGGGGAATGGGTGAAATAGGTGATGGGGATTAAGGAGTGCACTTGTGATGAGCATTGGGTGATGTATGGAAGTGCTGAATAACTATATCACACACCTAAAACTAATATAACACTCTAAGTTAACTATACAGAATTAAAATAAAAACTTGGGGCACCTGGGTGGCTCAGTTGTTAAGAGTCTGCCTTTGGCTTGGGTCATGATCCCAGGGTGCTGGGATCAAGCCCCGCATGGGGCTCCCTGCTCAGTGGGAAGCCTGCTTCTCCCTCTCCCACTCCCTCTGCTTGTGTTCCTGCTGTCACTATCTCTCTCTCTGTCAAATAAATAAATAAAATCTTAAAAAAATAAAATAAAAACTTAACAAAAAAAGAAACTGAATAAGACTCAAACGAATGGAAAGATATTCCATGCTCATGGCTTGGAAGAACAAATATTGTTAAAATGTCTGTACTACCCAAAGCAATCTACAGGTTTAATGCAATCCCTATCAAAATACCAACAGCATTTTTCACAGAACTAGAACAAATACTCTTAAAATTTGTATGGAACCACAAAGACCCCAAATAGCCAGAGCAATCTTGAAAAGGAAGAATAAAACTGAAGGTGTCACAAGCCCAGGCTTCAAGATATACTACAAAGCTATAGTGGTCAAAACAGTATGGTACTGGCACAAAAATAGACACATAGATCAATGGAACAGGATAGGGAGCCCAGAAATAAACCTACGATTATATGGTCAACCAATCTTCAACGGAGGAGGCAAGAATATGCAGTGGGAAAAAGACAGTCTCTTCAACAAATGGTGTTGGGAAAACTGGACAGCTACATGCAAAAGAATGAAACTGGACCATTTTCTTACACCATACACAAAAATAAACTCAAAATGGATTAAGGACCTAAATGTGAGACCTGAAACCATAGAAATCCTAGAAGAGAGCACAGGCAATAATTTCTCTGAATCAGCCATAGCAACATTTTTCTAGATCTGTCTCCTGAAGCAAAGGAAACAAAAGGAAAAATAAACTATTGGGACTATACACAACTGATAAATTATTGAACACTACATCTGAGACTAATGAGGTACTACTATATGTTGGCTAACTGAATTTAAATAAAAAAATAAACTAATTGGGACTATATCAAAATTAAAAGCTTCTGCACAGCAAAGGAAACAATCAATAAAACTAAAAGACAACCTAGCGAACGGGAGAAGATATTTGCAAATGACATATCCAATAAAGGGTTAGTGTCCAAAATATATAAAGAACTTATACAACTCAACACCAAAAAACCAAATAATCCAATTTAAAAATGGGCAGAAGACATGAACAGACCTTTCTTCAAAGAAGACATATAGATGGCCAACAGACACATGAAAAGATGCTCAACATCACTCATCACCAGGGAACTGCAAATCAAAACCACAATGAGATATCACCTCACACCTGTCAGAATGGTTAAAATCAAAAGCATAAGAAACAAGTGTTGGCGAGGATGTGGAGAAAAAGGAACCCTCAGGCACTGGGCAGAGCGGGGGAGTGCAAACTGGTGCAGCCACCGTGGAAAACAGTATGGACATTCTCAAAAAATTAAAAATAGAACTTCCCATATGATCTAGTAATTGCACTACTGAGCATTTACCCAAAGAATACAAAGACACTAATTTGAAAAGATATATGCACCCCTATGTTTATTGTAGCATTCTTTACAATAGGCAAATTATGGAAGCAGCGCAAGTGTCCACTGATAGATGAATGGGTAAAGAAGAAGTGGTAAATACATACAATGGAGTATTAGTCAACCATAAGAAAGAACGAAATCTTGCCATTTGCAACGACATGGATGGATCCAGAGAGTATAAGGTTAAGTGAAATAAGTCAGTCAGAGAAAGACAAGTATCACATGATTTCACTCATATGTGGAATTCAAAAAACAAAACAAAGGAACAAACAAAAGAGACAAACCAAAAAAACCCACATTCTTAACTATAGAGAACAAACTGATGGTTACCACAGGGGAGGTGTGGGGGGGGATGGGTGACATAGCTGAAGGGGATTAAGAGTACACTTATCACAATGAGCACTGAGTAATGTATAGAATTGTTGAATCACTATATTGTACATCTGAAACTAATATAGCACTCTATGTTAACTATACTGGAATTAAAATTTAAAAATATAAAAATAAAAAAAATTAATTTTGATGAAGTGTAAAATTATATATTTTTTCCTTTGTCACTTGGCACTTTTGGCATTATTTCTAAGAAACCAGGACCTATTCCAAAGTCATGAAAATTTATGCTTATGTTTTCTTCAACAAGTTTTATTTCTTACAATTAGGTCTATGGTTCATTTTGAGTTCATTTTTGTATGTGGTGTAAGGTAAGGGCCCAGTTATTCCAGGACTGTTGAAAAGACTATTCTTTCTGCACTAAATTATTTTGTTACCCTCTCCAAAAGTTAATTGACCATAGATTTATTTCTAGAATCTCATTTTATTCCATTCATCTAGAGGTTTATCCTTATGCCAGTACAATGCTAGTGATTACTCCAACTTTGTTCTTTTCTTCTCAAGATTGTTTTGACTATTCCGAGTTCCTTGAAACTCCATTTCCTTTTAAATTTTATTTTATTTATTAATTTTTAAAAATATTTATTTATTTATTTGAGAGAGAGAAGAGAGAGGGAGAGCAAGAGGAGGGGCAGAAGGAGAGTGAGAGAGATTCTGAAGCGGACTCCGAGCTAGGCAGGGACCGAGGCAGGGCTTGATCTCACGACTCTGAATCACGACCTGAGCCTAAACCAAGAATCGGATGTTTAACCAACTGTTCCACCCAGGAGACCCCCTTTTGAATTTTAGATTAGCTTGTCAACTTCTATAAAAAGGCCAACTAGAATTTTTATAAGGATTGAATGAAATCTATAGATAAATTTGGGAGAATTGACACCCTGATAAAGTAAGGCTATCTTTCCATTAATTTAGGTTTTCTTTAATTTCTTTCAATAGGAACAGTGGATTTTCCTGAATGACATGGGAAGCCATTGGAAGGTTTTGAGCAGAGGGATAATAGAATGTGACTTATGTTACCACCAAAAGATTGACTTTGGTTGCTTTTTGTACGATAAAACATAGGAGGCAAAAGTAGACCATTTAGAAGGCTACTACAATTGGCCAAATAAGTGGAGTCTTGGATGATGGTCATGATAATGGTGATAGTGAATAGTGTAAGATCCAAGGTCAATTTTTAGGATAGAGCTGACAAGATTTGTTGAAGAATTGGTAAGGGGAGAAAAAGAGATGAGTCAAATGGTGAGTCCAATGTTTTGGCTTGAGCAACTGGAAGAGTGGAGTTGCCATTTACTGAGATAAGGAAGAGTTGTGAGAGAAACATGTTCATGGCAATTGGGGCAGGGACCTTTCAGGAGTTCAACTAAGTATGGAATGCCTATTAGACATTCAAACTGAGATGTCAAATAGGCACTTGGTATAAGAACATAGGAATTCAGGGTAGAAATCCACATAGTATATATAGATGGTGTTTAAACACCAGAGATTATGTGACATTACTAGAGAAGGAGTCTAGACAAGGACGAGGTCTCAGGTCTGAACCTTGGGAGACTGCAGTGTTAGATATTAGGGAGATGAGGTGGATCTACCAAAGGAGGCTAGAAGGAGCAGTCAGTGCAGAGGGGGAAAATCAAGAAAGCATGGTGTCTTAGAATTAAGTAAAAAAATATTTTAAGAGAAGGACTGATCAAGTTTGTCAAACACTGCTAGTAGGTTGAATAGGATGAGAACAGAACAGATCATTGGATTTGTCTGTGTGAAAGTCATTGGTGACTTTGCCAAGATCTTTTTTGGTGAAGAGGTGGGGAGTTAGCCTATTTAGGGAGTTAAACTAAATTCAAGAAAGAATAGAAAGAGAGGAAATGGAAACTTTGAGTATACAACTCTTTCCAAGGGGAATAGAGAAATGGAGCATTAGTTATTTTGAAAGAGATGCTGTCAACAGAGCCTTTTAAAATGAAATTTTTACTTTGGAAAATTTCAAACCTACAGAAAATTTGGAGGAATTATACAATGAACAACTACATATTCTTCACCTAGATTCACCAATTTTTGTTATCTTTCTCTGCTTTCTCTAAGTGGGTTATTGAAGCATTTGAAACCAAGTTGCCGATATCATGACATCTTACCCATAAATACTTCGGCTTTCATATCCCAAGAAAATTAATAATAATTCCACATGATCTAATATCCAGTCATAGTCACATTCTCCCAATAGTCTCAAAAAATCTTTTATATATTTTTAAAATCTGGAAACCAATCAAAGTTTACATGCTGCATGTTGTTATGTCTCCTTAGTATTGATTAATAGAAAAGTCTTCCTGTATTTTTTTAAAAATGAATTTTATTTTTTGAAAGTTCAGGTCAGTTGTCCTATGGAATATCCCATATTCTGGATTTTTCTAATTGTTCATGGTATAGTTTAGCTTGTTTCTTTTTCACCTATGTATCCTGTTAACTGGAAATTAGGTCTAGAGGCTTAATGAAATTCAGGTAAAACATTTTTGGCAAGAATATCTTCAGTTACATTGTGTGCTTCACATTATATTCCATCAGGAGGCACATAATGTTAGTTGTCCACTGTAATGATGCTAAATTTGATCTCATAGTTAAAATGGTGACTGCCAGATTTCTCCATTATAAAGTTCTTTCTCCACTTTGTAATTAGTAAAAAAAAAAAAAAAAAAAAGAACTGTGGGGTAATGTTATAGTGCTATGCACATATTTCATTCATCAAGAGAGAGCTTTTTTTAAAGACAAAAGTAAGTATAGCAGATTTATTTGCTGATGGAAATGACCTTGAAAAGAATGAAAAATTGATGATACAGAAGAAAGAAGAGACCGTTGCTGGGACACCTGGGTGGCTCAGTCTGTGAAGCATGGGACTCTTGGTTTCGGCCCAGGTCATCATCTCAGGGTTGTGGGATCTAGCCCAGCGTGGACCACGCTCAGCTTGGAGTTGGCTTGAGATTCTTTCCCTCCTCCTCCCCCTCTGCTCCTCCCCCAGCATGCACTCTCTCCCTCTAAGTAAATAAATAAATAAATAAATAAATAAATAAATAAAACCTTAAAAAAGAAAAAGAAGAACATTTTTCTTGAATAGATGAGAGGATAGGATCCAATGCACGGAGAACTAGACTTTAGAGAGAAGCATAAACATTCTCCACAGCAGTTGAAGGGAAGTAGGTTATATGGGTATGGATGTAAGTAGCATGGTGTACATGATGGTGGGAGTTTTGGAAGTTCTTTCCTAATTGTTCTTTCTTGCCACTAATTATATAGCGACTATTTCAAATGTGTACTCAACCAAATTTAGGGTTCCATCCTTCCCTATGGCGACATCTAAGCTCTTCAGAGTTTAAATTTGCTGTGGTCTGTGGAGAAGGACAAATCTGGTCTATGATAATCTTTTGTCTCTGCTGTTCATTAGTCACTCTTGCACCTGCTTCAGTACCTGTGGCTCTGTTATGACTTCCAGCTTGTACAGTTCATACCTATGGTACCTTCTTGTCCTTCAGTTCAACTGGCCTTCTTGCAGCCGCTTCTGGGGTCAAGGAAGATTCGGAGAACTGTCCCAAGTTCTTTCTTCCTACACCTTGTTGAGTTTCTGCTGAATTGTTGCTTTATACTTGAGGTACTGCGGTTTTCTTTATGACAGTTGCTGTCTTTCTGGACTTGACCCAGGAAGCAAAGTACAGATCTCTGTTCTTAGAATAACCCAAACCTATCTGAGATTTTTATTGTCATCTCATGAGGAGCAGAGCCTAGGGGAACCAGAGTGCCGGCTCCCTCTCAGAGACTCACATCAGTGGCTAACTTCATTGCTCTCCTTTCCATTCTCAAATCTTTCTTCAGCCCAACTTTCAAACATAGATCCCCTAGCATTATGTCTTTTTCCCAATTCTACTGTTTCAATATGGGGCTTATATTTTAAGAACTTCATACTCCTACTTTTAAAAAGAAAACCTCCTCTCTTTTTCAAAAACCAAATAAACAACCATACCAACAAAATAAAACGAAACATTTGTAGGCTTTTCCAGATAACCGTTTCTGTCAAAGATTTAAGAGATTTTTTTTTCCAAAGACAACTTGACTTTGCTTTCTGGATTTTGGTTTCCCTTGAATACATAAGCTTTAGTATCAAGGTTTCATTTTAATGGTAGAAGAATAAAGCAATTCCAAGAACAAAAATCATTGAGTAATCTTTAAAATGTTATTCTATACATATACTATTTTCTAAAGTTTTTATTTAAATTCCTGTTAGTTAACATGCAGTATAATATTAATTTCAGGTGTACAATATAGTGATGCAGCACTTCCATACAAAACCCGGTGCTCATCACGGCAAGTGCACTCCTTAACCCCCATCACGTTCACCCATTCCCCCACACCCCTCCCCTCTGGTCACCAGCAGTTTGTTCTCCATAGTTAAGAGTCTGTTTCTTGCTTTGCTGGTCTCTTTTTTCTTTTTTTCCCTTTGCTGATTTGTTTTGCTTCTTAAATTCCACATGTGAGTAAAATCATATGGTATTTGTCTTTCTCTGACTTATTTCACTTGGCGTAATACTCTAGCACCATCCATGTTGTCACAAACGGCAAGATTTCATTCTTACTGATGTCTCAGTAATATTCCATTGTGTATATATACCACATCTTCTTTATCCATTCATCAGTTGATGGGTACCTGGGCTGTTTCCATAATTTGGCTATTGTGGATAATGCTGCTATAAACATCAGGATGCATGTATCCCCTTGAATTAGTATTTTTGTATTTTGTATTTGGGCAAATACATAGTAGTGAAATTACTGGATCATAGGGTAGTTCTATTTTAACTTTTTGAGGAACCTCCATACTATCTTCCAGAGTGGCTGCGCCAGTTTGCATTCTCTATACATATACTATAAAGGCATATATTATCCTCTGCTATTGGTATATTAATCAGAATATTGAATATCTACTTTAAAAGACAAAAAGAAGCATTTCAGAGTGTTCTAGGGAATGAATGACAGAACCGGTACAGATAGGCTCCAAAAAAAAATGTAGATTGAGATTTAAAGTAGAAAGGAGGATATTCTGACTTCATGCATGTTACTGATACTCAATCACTATTAGTCTATGGAGTGGCAAATATGAAGGTATTGAATTGAAATGTCATGAACTCATCAAGAAATGGACGGGGTTCCTTTGGAACCACATCTTATTTTGGCCCTCCTAAAGCAGAGAAAGCAGAATTATATTACCCTTCTGATAATCCAAGGGAAACTACCAAGCTCACCGTTTGGTTCTGCTGATTCTTTTAGTATGATGTGACTCAACATCATATTAATTTCAAAATGTGTACCATTCTATTTAAACAGGATTTTTTTTTGCAGGCAAAAAGAAATAATTTCTGGGCTTAAAGTCATTTTAGCAATTTATTAAAAATGAATAATGCAGAGATTTGAGAGCTTGTTTTAGAGAGTGTACTGAAAAGTGACAATTTGCTTTTAAATTTAGGGTGAAATCTTGGTATCACTTCTCTTCATACATAAATATTAGCTCTATCAGCATATTTATACATGCATGTGATGTTACTGGTTATATTGTACTTATTCAGTAGTATGTATTTGTCACAAGACATATTTATGTAGATGCCCTAAAGTTATGGAATCTTAGAGGACACTGGAAACATAAATCAATCCAGTGCTTCAAGATATGTTACTGAATAGTGGAGGAGGTAGTCTCTCCTAGAGAGTTCACTTGAATATTCTGTCCTAGAGGCAGCTTTTGTTTCTTAGGTACCTGATTGATTTTAGGGCTGATTCTTTTACTGCAGAAGCTCTTGGAATACTACCCCGTTGAAAATGGTCAAAACAACTTTTGTTACGGTGTGTAAAACTGCTTATATGAGGGTTCTTTATAATGTATGTATACTAAAAGACACATTTGAGAGTGTCTACTATTTGCTCTAATACATGCATCCATTTAAGAATAAAGTCTCTAAAAATAATTTGCATATGCGGACTGTAAATGTAACCTTTTACTGGATGATATATACATGTGGGTCACAGCCTATACCTGAAATGCCACCCCTCTTTTCTATATCCATATAAATCCTTCCCATCCCTTGAGGCCCAGTTTCATCTTTTCCACGAAGCCTTCCCTGATTCCATTAGCCCATAGTGATTTCTCTTTCTCTGATCTCCAGTGGTGTGTACTCTCTGTCTCATACCTGTAGTTTTTCTCATTTAGTCCTGTTTGTATGACCATTTAACTCTTTCTGTTTTTATGTCTTATTCTTCAATTGGATTACAGATTCTTTGAGATCACAGACTATGTACAATAAGTCTTCACATCTTTTTACATTGCTTAGCACATGCTGAATGTTCAAACCACATTTATTAAGTAAGTGGATGAAGCAAATGCCATTTTTATGCACACCACAATAAACTATGTACAAATGTGGCCTATGAACTAAGCGTAAGAGAGATATATGTTTTCAGAGGATTGTGGACTTTTTGGATGAGAAAACACTCTAAGGATTACTTAGTTTATCCCACACCCTGATGTGAAATCTCCTCTGCAAAGCAGGGTTGTCCCCCTTAGACAAAACATCTCCCATGATTCAGAATGAATGCCTTTAAGTTTTTCAGGTACTACAGTAAAATGATGAAGCATGGTAAAATCTCAACCAAATTGTCTGCTCCTTATTATCTCTGTGGACTTGGACAAGTTTTTTTTTTTCTTTTTTTTAAAGATTTTATTTTTACGTAATCTCTATACCCAACATGGGGCTCGAACTCACAACCCCAAAATCAAGAGTCACCTTCTCTATCTACTGAGCCAGCCAGGCACCCCACTTTAGACAAGTTCTTTAGTTTTAGTTTCTTCATCTAATCATCCCAGATTATACAAACAATTTTTTGTTTGTAATTCTGAAATCCCAAATCTCTGAAAATCAAAGGTTTTTGTAATTCATTTCCCAGGAAAACCTGCCCTGATCTGAACTCAGAAAGAATCTAACTTAATCTGGTAGTGGTGCTACCCGTAGCATATGTACACTATTAATTTTTGGAAAAGTTCTGAACGCCAAAACATATTTGGCCAAGTGGTTCAAAAAGGGATCATTGACCTTTATTATGTACTCATAGGATTGTATGAGGATTAAATGAGATAATAGATGGGAACCATTTAGCACAGTGCCTGGCATACAGTAAGCCCTTAATAAATGTCACCTAACGTTATTGGTACTTATATTTTAAATTAATCACATCAACTTTTTGTGAAAGTTAAGCTTCTTTCAACAGTTCCTATTTAGTGTCTATAAGAATACTGCTATTTTTCTTATTTCCTAATGAACAAATGATTTCCCCAGGAAGCTAGATTTTGAAACATTTTATAAAAATGAAATTATATTCATGATTAAACTTTTATTATTGACTTATTTCAGAAGCAATAATACTTTGAGAATGTGTCATTCTTTTTTTTTTTTAAAAGAGAATGTATTTTTTTACATAAGCCCTACTCCCAATGTGAGTAGGGAGTAGATAATTAGTTTATTTTTTGTTGATTCATTCTTTTATGTATTCAACTAATAATTGAGTACTTATTATATACCAGGCACCCTTCTAGGCACAGGGTATAAAACAGTTATCAAGGCAGATAGGGGCCCTGCCTCCATGAGATTAATTTTTTAGTGGGGGAAGATAGGAAGTAAACAAATAAACACAGTATTGTCAGGTGATGATAAATTCATTGAAGGCAATAAGGCTGATGTGATAGAGAATGACTTGGTATATATGAGGGGGGAGCTGCTTTAGATGGGGTAGTCAGAGAAGGCTTGGTGAGGAAATGATATTTGAACCAAGACCATGTATTAGATATAGATTTGACTGAATGTGACAGAGACTCAAACATAACAGAGATTTAAAACATAATAGATAATTTTTTTTCTCACCAAGTTTTTTGGTAGTTCCCCTTCACCAAGTTGTCTGGGGCCTATAGTCTTCCTATCCTGTTGCTCTACCATTTCTTTTTTTTTTTTTTTTTGGTCATTGTTATTAAATATTTTATTTTATGTAATCTCTACACCCAACATGGGGCTCAAAACCCACAACCCAGAGATCAAAAGTCGTATGCTGTACCAACTAAACCAGCCAAGTGCCCCTCTACCAACTCTTGAGTGTCATCCATATGGTCCATGTTAGCTAACCACTAGGTCTGCAATCTAGCTAATGGGAAAGGGAGAGGGGGAGGAAGGAGGAAATCTCTCTGTAAGTATGAATCCCCTTCAAGGAAATCATCCCCAAATCGAGCACATCATTTTCCTTACATACCATTGGTCAGAACATAGTCTCAGGGCCACAACTAGTTGCCTACTACAAAATGTAGGTTTTACTTGGGTAATCATGTACTCAGCTAAAAATTCTATTACCATGGCAGAAGGGGAGAATGGATATTGGAGG
This sequence comes from Halichoerus grypus, assembly GCF_964656455.1. NCBI lineage: Eukaryota > Metazoa > Chordata > Mammalia > Carnivora > Phocidae > Halichoerus > Halichoerus grypus. The sequence continues at coordinate 137,080,777 of NC_135716.1, forward strand.
ATTAGCTGTTTCTGTCATAGACCTGAATAATTAAATGGACCCTGGGAAGAATATCTTGGGCAATAACATTTTGAGCAGAAAGAATAGAATTTCAGAGACCCTGAGCAGAGGTGCATTTTCCTTGAAGATAAATGACACTTAAGTCTCAGATCATCTCACTTACCTCCATCCCTTCTAATGCTTACACTTAATTTTATATCATTGTATCTAAATTGAATAACTTCAGGCCCTACAAAACCTTGATCAGCGGGTGCCTGGGTGGCTCAATGGGTTAAGTGTCTACCCTCAGCTCAGGTCATGGTCCCAGGGTCCTGGGATCGAGCCCAGTGTAGGGCTCCCTGCTCCGCGGGAAGCCTGCTTCTCCCTCTGCCTGCCGCTCCCCCTGCTTGTGTGCTCTCTCTCTCCCTCCCTCTAATAAATAAATAAAATCCTTAAAAACAAAAATAAAAACAAAAAAAACCTTGATCAGCCCCTGACCCTGAGTAAGGAAAGTGGTTGACTTAGTAGGAATGGAAAACAAAACAAAACAAAACAAACCAGTATGTATGGAGCAGAATGAACAAGAGGGAGAGTAGAACTAGATGGGATTGGGAAAGTCAGTGAGGACTGGCTCATATAGGATGTTATATGGAAAGAAGGTTAAGTTTTATTTCACTGTAATGGGAAACCATTGGAGGATTTTAAGAAGGAAGAAGTGAAATTTGATTTATGTTTACCCAGAAGGAGACATATAAGAGACTATACATTGAAAAACTTAAAACAACCTAATTTACATCAATAGAAGATGGGTTAAATTGTGGTATATTCATAAAGAGAATATTTTAGGGCGCCTGGGTGGCTCAGTTGGTTAAGCGACTGCCTTCGGCTCAGGTCATGATCCTGGAGTCCTGGGATCGAGTCCCGCATCGGGCTCCCTGCTGAACAGGGAGCCTGCTTCTCCCTCTGACCCTCCCCCATCTCATGCTCTCTCTATCTCATTCTCTCTCTCAAATAAATAAATAAAATCTTTAAAAAAAAAAAAAATAAATAAAGAGAATATTTTAGAGTAATGGGAATGAATGCACTGGTTATTATATCGATATAGGTGAATTCAAAAAATATGATGTTGAGGAAAAAAAGCAAATTGTATAAAGTAACACAGTATGATTTCATTTATGTATGATTTTATTTATATAAAATTTAAAAGCCTTCAAATCAGTATATTATTAAGAACACATATTGTAGAAAAGACAACTAGTTGCCTACTCAATACTTAGTGTCCCCTTCTTTCATAGTAGCAGCACCTTGCTTTTATTGTGGTGAGAAGGCATCCATGTGAAAAACTACATTTTTGAGCTTCTCTTGCAGCTAAATGGATTGTGACATGGTTCTGAAAAATAGAATGTAAAAGGAAGTTGTGTAGGGCTCTTGGGAAAGATTCCTAAAAGGAGAAAAAATTCAGCTGATGTGCTCTTTTGTCATTGCCTTTTTCTTCTTTCCGTTGCCTGGAAACTGGTCACAATGATTGAATCTGGAGCAACTATATTGTAGCCATTAGGGGAAAACCAAGAGAACCACAAAGAATTTAGCCTTGACACCAAACCAACTTTATGCCTCAAGTACTCACTCCAAGTCTCTCAGTCATGTGAGAAAAATAAATTCTCATTTCTCTTTAAACCATTGTTATTTGAGTTTTCTATTACATGCAGTTGAACCCAACCCTAGGAGGGATATGCATGAATTTACACATTTAATAAAAATAAAATCTCATCCATGGAAATGAAATCACTAAATTCACAAAATTCCAGGGCAGTTATTATCTCTGCAGTGGGAGTAATGATGAGGGAACTGGGGAACTGGGGATGAGTACATAGGTCCTTCAATTATACTTTATTTCTTAAAGAAAAAAAGCTGAATCAAATGTGACAAAATGTTAATATTTTTAAAAGTTGGGTGGTTGTGGGGCACCTGGGTGGTACAGTCAGTTAAATGTCCAACTCTTGGTTTCTGCTTAGGTCGTGATCTCAGGGTTATGGGATCGAGCCTTGGGACGTGCTCCGTGCTCAGTGCGGAGTCTACTTGAGATTCTTTCTCCTTCTCCTGATGCCCCTCCTGCTCGTGCTCTCTCTCTGTCTCTAAAATAAATAAATCTTTTTTAAAAAAAGTTGGATGATTGATATAAGGGTATTCATTACTTTTTTGCTTTTTAATATATGTGGATTGTTTCATTAAAAAGAAATCCTGTGGAGAAATAATGGAAACATGAAGTTGAGGTTCCTTATAGTAATACAGGTGAGAAATGATGTTGGCTTGGGTTAGATTAGAGAAGGAGAGACTATATTTGGACTATAAGGGGTAGAGCCTTCAGAATTTCATGTTGAATTGGAGGGGAATTGTGAGAGAAGGAAGAAAATCCAGGATGACTTCTATTTTTTTTTTTGGTTTGGGTAACTGGGTAGGTGGTGGTACCACTCTGATATGAGGATGACTAGAGGAGAAGCAAGTTTAGGAAGGGCAACAATGAAGAGTTTTATTTGGGACAGTTGAGATTGAGACATCTAAGTGGAAATGTTAGGTAGAGAAGCTCATATAGGAGACTGTGAATCTAGGGCTTGTTCAAGGACTTCCAGGAAATGGAATCAGATCGGTTTTATCTGTGCATCCATGTGGAGTCTTGTTTATTATTTCCTCTGTAATTCCTCTGATAGGAATTTGGAACTTGCAAAAAGAAATGCTCTGGTAGGGGCGCCTGGGTGGCTCAGTTGGTTAAGCGACTGCCTTCAGCTCAGGTCATGATCCTGGAGTAGGATTGAGTCCTGCATCAGGCTCCTTGCTCAGCAGGGAGTCTGCTTCTCCCTCTGACCCTCCCCGCCTCTTGTGCTCTGTCTTTCTCTCATTCTCTCTCTCAAATAAATAAATAAAATCTTAAAAAAAGAAATGGCTCTGGTAGAGAGAGTCAGTTGTGACAGAGCTGGGATAATTCTCTTTAAGGCCTGGCACACTCTTTTTCAAGTGGCTTCTTAGAAGTAAGTATAAGGCAATAATGCAGAGTTTAATAATCAGTGATTATTACTATGAATTTCACTGCCTTTTTTTTCATTCAGACAAGGATCTAAACTTTTAACTTTGGAAGTTTGAAGGAAGGGGCATCAGCCTAATGTTCACTCTGTTGTGTCTAACATTATGCTTAGAAGTTTTCTAAGTCCAAGGGGCTGAAGAGTCTAATATTTGATAAATATTGTAGTCAAAATTGTGTACAAATCTCCAAAGATATTAAAGTAAAAATTTCACTAATGAATCCCAAATCTTTTAGGAGGTTCTTTGCAATACATAAAAACAAATGTAACCATTTATTGAAAGCCACACACTTTATATACATTAACTAATATTAATTCTTGTAAACTTTTATGAAGTAGGTACTTTATTATTCTATGTTACTTAACCTTTTGGGGACTCAGTTTTCTTATTTTAAAATCAAGGATTATAATTGTATATATGCCAAAGATTTTTTCTACAAGTAAATTTTGATCAAGTTAGTGCCTATGGAATATTTTTTTTCACTGTTTTTAAATATTTTTTTATTAATTTTGAGAGAGAGAGAGAGGGAAAGAGAGAAAGCACAAGCAGGAGGAGCAACAGAGGCAGAGGGAGAAGCAGGTTCCCCGCTGAGCAGGAAGCCCGATGTGGGGCTTGATCCCAGGACCCCGGGATCATGACCTGAGCCGAAGGCAGATGCTTAGCCGACTGAGCCACCCAGGCACCCCAACCTATGGAATATTTTAATGCCATAAATAGAAGCTAACCAAGAAATGAATTGTATATTGTCTGAGAGAAGTGATAGATGTAAAAAAAAAAAAAAATCAGGTTTGGGTGAAGGGCTCTAATTCTTACCAAGAAAGAGCACTTTTATTGAAATACATATACAGTGGCACATTCTTAAATAAATGGCTTTAATGTGTAAAAATCTAGTGTAGAGAAACCAAACCGTGATTAAAATTTAAAAGGTTTGATAAATAGCTTTTAAATTAATTGTGTGTGTGTGTGTGTGTGTGTGTGTGTGTATGTATGTTATTTCTGGGTAGAAGTTTTCTGGCTTATGGTAGAATCTTTTGTCCAAATAGTCATCGATTTTCATGATCTTCTGAATATTTTCCAATTTTAGATTATTTCAGGTTTTAGCTGTAGAAAAACAAATTACATAGAAATGTCAACATAAAAGACTGCAGCTAAATATAAAAATTTAAGTCCCCAGGATCAAAAATAATAAGATCACTGCTATGAAATTAGAAGAGACTCATCAAAGTAAAAGTAGCTATGACTAAGGACTATGAAAATATAAAGGGATTAACATATGTGATAATAGGCTAATTAAACCTCAGCTTTTCACTGTGATGATTTTATAGCATCTTCTTCTTGTTGCCAGTTTGGAAGCTGCCAGCAAATATTTTCTTAATTGCAAAAGGAGACAATATGTGTTCTACCGTCTCATTCATAACATTTAATGCAGACATTATTAGGATACTGCATGGAGGTTGAAAAAGACCATATTATTTGGAAAGCCTGCGGGATGGTGGGCAAAGGGGAGAGAGGATGTGTTTTAAAACAAAAACCAGCCCAAATCCTCAGAAGAAATATTTAACTAGAATTTGTACAGAAAAAGTCTACTTGTCTTGATAGACTAGCCTGCCCCTGTAATAAAACCTCCCAAAGTCAACAGTTCATAAAGTCTTTTGTTCTAGTAAAAGGGTCTTTAATTTTTAACACAAACTCATACTTTGGTATGCATGGGCTTAAGTAAAATTAGAAGACATGTATATAATAGGATTTAATGGATTATCATCTGCATTTTCCAAAGATGTCAGCTTCTCTCAGCTCTGATGGAGTAGCACTTAATGTAAATTTAATTTGAAGTGATGTATGGAAGGCTTGAGGTGGTACTCCGTGATTCCCTAACTGCCTGGAGAGCCTCTGTGGGTAGCATCTGGATTTGGCGGCTCCACATGCCCGGCAGCATCTACTAACTAGGATTAATGAGGTAGCCTGTTCACCAGTGATCCAAAGGAGGTATGCTACATTTACTCCCAACAATATGAATAGGAGGGCTAGTTTCCTTTGGGGGCACATTGTATGATGAAACTTAATGATGGACTTGATATTAGGTGTAATAAATATACTGTATACTGTATTGGAAGCACTTTTGCTTTGTCAAATTTAAATGTTATTTAATCATAAAATTGTGTTTGGTGGGTAGGGTTGACTTGACGATTTTAACGTACACGTATGTGTGTGAGTGTGTTTGTATGATGACACTTTTATGGCTAATACATGTTTTATTTATTTTTTTATGAGACTAAAATAGTAAATTATCCCTCCATTATATTAAAAAAATGTTCAGGATTGTTTAAAATAAAGCTTTATTTTTAGAAGTTATTAAACTGTTAAAATAGTTTCGTTGCTGTGTGTGAGTGCGTGTGTGTGAGAGATTGGGTGTCTGTGGATCTTGTATGTGTATTCGCTGTGGGTAAATCAGAGACTGCTGAGTTAGGCAAAACTTCTTAATCCATTCTCAACTCATTTAGGCATCAAAATTTTATTTTGTCTTTGTGTCTAACTGAGCATTGAATAAAATCACAGCTAATTTCAAATTCCCTTTGTCATCATGGTTCTCAGCCAAAAGTCTATAATAAATGGTCAGAAGATGAGCTGAGACTGAATGAATAGTGAGTGGTATTCATCAGCCAAACATAGAGTCCAGATCCAATTATATGTATTCATTAAGTGATAATGATATCATGGTCTTTAACTAGGAAGAAAAGAGTGTAATTGAATAATAACAGTTGTACAATCCCAACGGAACACACTTTCCATCCCAGCCCAGCGACCCTCGGGGATGATGCAGGATTGATGGAATTCTATTACTCTTTGATAGATTTATTATGAAGGGCTGAGTGGACTTGCAGCACCACTTTGTCACTCACACTAATCAGTATCGTAAGGGCCCCGAGCGGGCAGGCTTTTGTATCCCTTTGACAAAGACAAGGTTAGGGGAGGATGACAGACACCCAGACCTTTACAAACCCATACTGCAAGATAAAATGGGCCAGCTGAGCTCTGAGCTGGGACAGAATTTTAATTTGTTTATCAATGGCTCTCACATGTGCAAGACCATAAGGATATTTGTCAGAGGAGTAACACTGAGGCTAAACTCTTTTGTTTGGCAAGTGGAGCTTGGAAAAATATTTATTGAACTGTAAAAAACAGGCTAAATGGGGGGAAAAAGGTAAATGTCTAAAGAGATGGGAAATAACTCACATTACTATACATATGATTTGAGCCTAATGGTCTATTTTGATTTTTACTTTTAAAAAAATACTTTTATTTATTACTTAAAAAAAAGAGTGCTTTTAAGAGCAACAGAACAGTAGTAATGAAAATTTTCTTCCACTTCAGTTTCTTTGATTTCTAAAAAGAATCTAAAAATTATGAAAGGACCAGTGGAGCATTTTTAAATGCGGAGATGGATGTTAATTTTTTGTTTTCTTGTTGTTTGTAAACAACATTGTATAACTTAGCGGCGAAAACAGCCGGATTTGCCAAACATGCTTTTTATGTGTAAAAAGTACTTTTTGTGCCTGCCAGCAGGGTTCTATCAGTAACAGCTTTTCAAATTTAAATGGAGCTTGCTCTCCTGTGTCTGCGGTCAGAGCCCATTGGATGTAGGAAACTAGATAATTTGTTGTGTGCTACTGATCAGAGCAGGAACTGAGAAGGCAAGACTGGCATCTACCAGGCCTGCTTAGCATGGTGGCTGCCAGGGTTTATTTTTTGGTTATTGTTGTCGAATGATCCTTATTTGTAATCTCTTTTTCTGCTTGAGATCCCCTTTTATTTTTCAGAATTGTGGTTTGCATCCTAAGAGAAGTCTGTGAATTCAGAAGCTGGGCCACCGAGGGCCTAATGTTTCTGTCCATTAAAAAAAGAAGAAAAGAAAAAAAAAAAAAAAGCCTGGCCTGGGCCTCTCTCTTGTGTGAATCTGCAATGCCAGCTCCTCTCTATCAGTTTGGTTTTGTTTCTTGTATCTCTGGGAAGGCAGGCAGACAGCACGGTCACCTGTGAATGCAGCCACAATTGGTTTAGCTGCCTCACTGATAAATGTGCCCTGGCTAAGCTAGGAAGGGATTATCAGCGTTCCCAGCAGCTAAAGGTGATTTTCAAGAACAGGAAGGATTGCTTCAAACTGTTCTCCTTGAATTTCATTTTAATATTTTGCGTGACAGAGCACAAAGCTGATGGATATGAACGAATTTAACTCCAATGACCAATGTGGTGCAATCTCTGAAAACATGGAGCCCGATTCTGTGTCTTCTTTTGGATTCCATTTTATCAGGGTTGGACATTCTCCAAAAGGTCAGCCAGGAAAAGTCTTTTGGATGCCAGGCACCAGGCAGTGGCTCTCAGGCCAGCAGGCCACTGGTGTTCATTCATTCCTCCTAGAAATGGGCACAAAGTAAAGGTTAATTCAGACAATTTGGCAAATGCTTGCTTGCCGGGTGAAGTTATACAAACCAGTCCATGCGGACTGACTGCAAAACTACATCTATTTTATTTGGTCTTTCACAAATAATCCATCTGAACAAAATCAGATCTTGATTAAAGAAAATTAGGGTTTATTGGAAATTATACTGAGAATAATTGAGACTTGGGATTAAAATTATTAACATAACTTTTAGGGCGCTAATACACATTATGAAGACATTTAATTTTCACTGGGAAGAACTGGAAAGTTCATGTGCTAGAAAATATTGTGAAACCTATCTTTAATAGCTTCTTTTAAACCCAGATTTTGAATCCTCCTGTGTTAAAATGTAAACTGACTTAAAAACTACGATTTCAGGGCGCCTGGGTGGCTCAGTCATTAAGCGTCTGCCTTGTGCTCAGGTCATGGTCCCAGGGTCCTGGGATCGAGCCCCGCATCGGGCTCCCTGCTTGGCGGGAAGCCTGCTTCTCCCTTTCCCACTCCCCTGTGCTTGTGTTCCCTCTCTCGCTGTGTCTCTCTGTCAAATAAATAAATAAAATCTTCTAAAAAAAAAGAAAAACTACGATTTCAGTCTCATCTGGGTTCGATGTTACTGAAAGGGGGTGGGATTTATGATAATAATAGCTACTGTTTATTTATTGCTCTGTGCTAAGTACTTTCTTCACTAAAGTTATCTTACTCAATCCTCACAAAAACCTATGAGATAGGAACAATTATTTGCCTTATTGTAGACAAAAGGGAAATGAAATTTAAGGAGGTGAGATGACATGGTCAAAGTCACATAGCCAGTAAAGGGCAGAGTTAATATTAGGACTCAGGTCAGCTTCCAAAGCCACCTGTACTTACCCCCTACACTATAGCGCCTCCACACGTTGTCTGGCTCTGTTCTGCCGTGTGTTAGCTATGCACATAATCTTCTTGGGAAAGTCACTTAACCTCTCCAAACTCAGTTTGCTCATCTTTAAAATGGAGATAACAGTACCCACCAGACAGGCTTATATGTGAAAGTGTATATAACAATGAAACCCTATATACAACTGGTTATTATTATTATGTTGGAAAAAAGGTGGTTTCAACTGAAGCCAGTAACAACTATTGCCAAATAAATCTTTTAAAAACATCATTTTCTTAATGACTTTACACTTTTTAACACTCTAAATGACTGCCTGTTCCTATTAGAACAAATCCAGACCTCTCAGTCTAGAAAGAAGCTTGGCCACTCTTTATCTATTCAACCTATGGCCTCATAGGGACAGAACTTACAGAACCCAGCTGTCTTTTTACTGTTATCTTTTGTGGTAGGTTGGATAATGGCTGTTCAAAGATGTCTTTGTCCTAATCCCCAGAGCTCAGGGAACCTGTGAATATGTTACTTTACATAAGAAAAAGGACTTTGCAGATGTGATTAAGTTAAGGTTCTGGAGATGAGTGGATAATCCTGGATTTTCTGCACTGGCCCAGTGATATAATCATAAGGGTCCTTATAGGAGGGAGGCAGGAGGGTCAGTGCCAGGAGCGGGAGATGTGACAACAGAATCAAGAAGGTGGAGTGATGTGAGGAAGGGGCCAAGAGCCAAGGAATTCAGGTGGCCTCAGGGGCTGAAAAAGGCAAGAAACCCATTTCTCCCCTGAAGCTTGCAGAAGCAACACAGCTTTGCTGACACCTTGATTTTATGGACTTTTGACCTCGAGAACTGTAAGGGAATAAATTTGTTATTGTTTTAAACTGCTAAGTTTGTGGTGGCTTAATAGAGAAGCAATAGGAAACTCATTCACTTTTCATACCAGGATTATCCCTAGTGCTGCCCAGGCTTTTGCCCTCATCTGAAATGTCCTTTTCTTTCTCCCTCTACTTTTCTAAAACTTATTTCATGCTCAAGTCCCATCTAAAACCTATGGCAGATAAATTGTCTACCACAGAATTAACAAACCACTTGACCACAGTCTGAATATATTAAGCACTTATTCATTGATTCCTCAAATATTTAATCAACACCTACTAGATGCTGGAGACACATGTCTTCAAGAAGCTCATGTCTAAAAAAGGAGGCAAAAGTGACTCACTGATCCAGCAATGAGAGAGGTGCCTAGGGAAGGCTATGTATGTGGAGGAGGACCTGACCTCTTTGGGGTGGACAAAGAAGGCTTCATGGACAAGATGGCAATTGGGAGGAGTTTAGAAGCCTTAGATCTCAAATTGTTCATGTTTCCAAGCTTAGCATTCCGAAAAGATTGGAGAAGAAGAGTAGTAGAGTGGTTAAGAGTATGGTGAAAGAATTAGCACATCTGATTTCAGAACTAAACTCTGACACTTTTCTGATCAATTTATCCATCCATAAAATAGGGATGATGGTAATATTAGTACCTACACCATCAGTTGTAATCAATCCATTTATAGCAATGTCAGTTACATAGTAAGCATTAAGTGTTTATTAATTGTTTATTATCATTTAAATTCCTGAAGGGCAGGTACTGCTGTAATATTGGTCTCCTCTTGCATTTATACAGTGTTGGAAACATAAACAGAGTCCTTGAGAGCAGATCTGTCTAACATTGTCTATCATCTATCTATGATTTTAAACTCAATTCTATACACCTTGTGTGGTAGCACAATGCTCGGCACATAGCAGATACGTTATGAATGCTCACTGACTTGAAATGAAGCACCCGAAAATCTCATCTGTGGTTTCACAGTTAAATGGTAATGCTTATTTTCTTGCTCCCTTCATGTAATCACCTTCTAGGTGTTTGGATTGGGACAGTCATCATTTTAATAACAAACTTCATGCTTAAGGTATTGCATAGTGGGAGAGATGGGTTTACCTTGAAGCTAAAGGCAGATTTATTGTGAAGCTAATTAAGCGCAAGTCTTGCATGGGCCCCTTCCCTGGCCCTGTACCTAATTTTGTATTTGTAGTATTGTATCCTTTTTTTTTTTCCTCAAATATAGTCCCTAGAATTATATACACTTCATGCCTCACAAAATGTGCATTTTTCCCTGTATAGAGGCTAAACATGTGAACTCTGAAGCTAGACTGCCTGAATTCAGAGCTGGCTCTGCCCTTTACTAGCTGTGTGGTCTTTCTGGCTTTCTTATTTGGAAAATGGAGTTGATAATAATGTAATGCTACCTACTTCATAGGTTGTTGAAAAGATCAAGTAAACTAATTTTAGTAAGCAGCCAGCAAGCAGTGTTACTAGTTATGGAGAACTTTAGAAGGTTTCCAAAGCAATTATGACAAGAATAGCAGTTTTGAGAGTAGACTACAGTAGAAGCTTCTTAAGAGCAGGAACCATCTTCTCTTGTTCACCTCTCTATTTCCAGAACCTTAAAAAGTCAATGCATATTGTATTATTAATCACTATGTCAGGTTCCTTCACTTATTACATATTACTTTATGGTCTTATACTTTTATTTTTTCTGTCTTATCTCTCCAAGTAGATTGTGATAATAATGGCTTACATTTATATAATACTATGTAGAATTATTCATTCTTCCAATAAATATTTATGGCACGTGGTAGGTACACAATAAAATACTGAATTGAATCATGACTAACCTGTTCAAATGCAAAGAATTCAGATCTAGTCTTTTTTTTTTTTTTTAAAGATTTTATTTATTTGACAGAGAGAGACACAGCCAGAGAGGGAACACAAGCAGGGGGAGTGGGAGAGGGAGAAGCAGGCTTCCCGCAGAGCAGGGAGCCTGATGTGGGGCTCGATCCCAGGACCCTGGAATCATGACCTGAGCCTAAGGCAGACGCTTAACGGCTGAGCCAGCCAGGCGCCCCAGATCTAGTCTTTTCTAACCTTTGTTTTATGGTAAAATCTACATAGGGCAAGTTTAAGGTATTTTGACATGGTGAAAAATTAACTATACAAATAGATGAATCAATACATTGAATATAGAGAGACAGCATTGTTGTCCTCCCTATCACTGAGTTATAGATCATCTACTTTGCATGAGCACTTGCTCTCTAGGGTACAGTGCAGGTGGGCTCAGAAGGGAAAGACAGAGGACACATAGTAGTGCAGGAGAAAGGCATTGATTTAGCAATTAGGGAACCTTGACTTTCCTCAGTTTGTCTTCTCTACCCAGCTCCATGACCTTGGGCAAATCATTTAACCTCTCTGAGCCTCACTTTGCTCATCTATAAAAAGGCATTAATTATACCAGCATGAGCTACTTTATAAGATTGTTGTATTAAATCATGTATTTTGGGGCACTTGGGTGGCTCAGTCGTTAAGCGTCTGCCTCCAGCTCAGGTCATGATCCCAGGGTCCTGGGATTGAGCCTCACATTGGGCTCCCTGCTCAGCGGAAAGCCTGCTTCTCCCTCTTCCACTCCCCCTGCTTGTGTTCCCTCTCTCGCTGTCTCTCTTTCTCTGTCAAAATAAATAAATAAAATCTTAAAAAAAACACACAAAACTACCATAAATGTTTACTAAATGAATTAATAATTCTATGTAGAATTCTGTAAATAAGTTACAATTACTACAATCTAAGGAGATAAGGCAGAAAAATAAAAGCATAATGAAGAGTATAAAATAATGTGTAATAAGTGAAAAGTTTGGCATGGTGGTTAGGGATACAAAATACATTTCTTCAAAATATATTCTAAATTTGACCATTTTGGGGCACCTGGGTGTCTCAGTTATTTAAGTGTCTGCCTTTGGCTCAGGTTGTGATCCCAGGGTTCTGGGATCGAGGCCCTTATTGGGCTCCCTGCTCAGCAGGGAGTCTGCTTCTGCTTCTCCCTCTTCCTCTGCTGCTCTCCCTGCTCATTCTCTCTCTCTCTCTCATTCTCTTTCTCTCTCTGTCTCAAATAAATAAACAAAATTTTTAAATAAATAAATACATAAATTTGACCATTTTCCACCACCTTCCACTATCTTTTACATGTACTATTGTAAAGCATTTCTAACAGATCTCTTTGTTTCTACTCTTGCCGACCCCCTAGAGTTTTATTTTTCACACAATGGACAGCATGATCTTTCAAAAATGCATATTTCACATTATTCCCCACTTCAAGTCGTCTGTTGGCTTCCCATTTTACATATAATAAAACCCAAGCATCTCACTACAGTTTACGAAGACGTATAATCTGGCCCCTGCTACTTCTCTCCAACCTTGTCTTTTACCACACTCCCCCTTGTTCACTATGTTCCAGCCACATTGGCCTTGCTGTTATTAGTGGATGAAACTTTTTCCTGCCTCAGGGCCTTTATACTTTCTCTTTTTTTCTGCCTGTTCTGCTCTTTCCCTAGATATTTGCATGGCTTTCTCCTCATCATTCAGGTCTCAGCTCAAATGTCACCTCCATAGACAGGGATTCCCTGGCCATCTGCCTAAGATTGCCTCACCAAACCCTTATTTTACAACTCTGAAAATTATAGAATTCATTTGTTAGTTTACTTGTCTATTATAATTGTTTCCTGTTTCCCTTTGAAAAATAAAAACCATCAGAAGAGTGAGGACTTTATTTTGTCTTTATTCCAGCTTCTGTTTTTCTAGTGTTCATTATAAGATTCTTTCTCTCTCTCTTTTATGATTTTATTTATCACTTTCTTCATTTCCATTTTCATTTACCTTCTTATCATACCCACTTCTCCCATTGAAGAAGGTTAAACCAGTTTTGGAATTCATAGGACCCTGCTGTCCTAGTCATTTTAAAAGAACAGTGTGTTTTCATACTGAGGATTCACATTCCAAAGTTCCCTGGCTCATTCAAAAAACCATTGAAATAACAAATATTTTTGCCAAAATCATACATGCCATAATAATTGGCTCATTCACTTCTTAGATTGCCCCATAGCAGACAGTGTTGCTTTGCCATGTGGGGTTGTGTGTGTGTGTGTGTGTGTGTGTGTGTGTGTGTGTGTGTGTATACTCATCTAGGAATGTATGTAGGAATTGACACTATTCTTGGAAAGAGGCATACCTGCTTATAGCACATGTCACCTTTCCTCATGCCCCACATTATCATATTTCTTTTATCCTAAATAACTAGAATGAAAATGTTTATTTTTATCTTAAATGAAAGAGGCTGCATCTCCTTGGCATAGCCCTTACTAAGTCCTGCCCATTTGCCTGCTTGCCACTGATTGGCATGGCTGCTCTTGGGTTCTGGGTTTAGCTGTTCTCTTTCTGTTGCAGTTCATTTTTCTCCTCTGTTGCCTAATATAACACAATGTGCAGAAAATCCCTGGCACTATTTCCTGGGTATATATTTTGAATTTTCCCAGCAACTCTTCAGGTCTGTTGAGCATTCTCATCCCTTCTCTGTGCTCCTGTAGCAGGGTATGTATGCTACACTTAACACATGGCTTTTCCTCGGTGTTGCAGGCCATGTATCTCTAGCCCTTACCCACCACTGCCCAGCCCAGGATGGGCTGTCAGTTATGTTTGTCAAACGAATGCTTTGTGACTATTTTTATTTTCCTTTTGAGATTCTGATCTTTTGGTTTGGGCATCCACATTTCTACAGGTATAGTCAAGTGTAAAGGGGTATGTGTCACCCTGACTTTCAGAGAGAAGACCGTCCCCACAAGACAGATGTCTCTGACTGTGCAGTGCAGCTTGCCCATGTAAACCTCTTGCATTGTTTGGAGATTCTATCCCATGCCAAGAATCTAACCACCCACAAGCAGGCACATTGCTGCCCAAACAGATGGACAAGGGAGATAGGCAGGCCAAAGCCCATGGATGAACATGAAATAAATTGGTGCAGAGAAGCCAAGAGTGTTGGAAATGAATGCTAGTCCTTGCCACAGTTTCCAACCTAAGGATGGACCAGTGTGGTTGAGGTTTTGACACGGAGCGGCAAACAAAGGAAAAGGTAAAAAGTGTGAATGAGAGAACAATGAGATAGATGTTTTAGCAGGTATATGAAAGGTCCCAAGAACATGGGTAGTCTGAAATGTTCAAGTCAGCTTGGCAGGGGGAGTTTGTGTCATCTTCAGCTGGGTCAGTTCTGAGAATCCGCATTTGTCCAATCCCCCATCAACAGTCACTCAGTCATTCAGTCAACAGCTATTGATTGAGCATCTAACTTGTGCCAAACAGTGGTAGATCCTAGGTAGGTAAACATCCAGGAACAAGATTTCACATAGTCTCTTCCCTATAAGAACTTACATTCCATAATTAATTACATAATTAGTTATTAATTACAGTTTTAAGTGCTATGAAGGAGAAGTACAAGGAATTAAGATGATGTATAATGGAGGCTCTTGGTGTGGAGGATCTGGAAGGATGTCTCTGAGGAAGTGATACTTATTTAGTTCGAAATCTGAAGAATGTATGGAAGTTGAAGTGGGAGTGGGGTGTGGTGGGGCAGAGAACAGGAGAACATTCTTAAGATAATAATATCCATCTTATAATGTGTCTTTGAAGTGGTAATTAGCTGTTTAAAGTCTTTAGAAGGAGAATTCACTCCCTCCAGAGGCAATACTTGGATTGCTCTGTCAATAAGATCTTCATTTTGAACCAAAATCTGTCTCTCTGAAGCTCCTATCCTTTGGTCCTATATTTATTTCTTGGGACCTTGTAGAACAAGCCAGCTCCTTCTTGCGATAGCAGTGGTGTTCTTCAAGTTTTCTCTCCTGCAGGAAAGTTATTTAACTTCTCTACGCCTCAGATTTTTTTTCACCTATGATTCAGGCTGTTAATAGTATCTACCTCACAGAGTTGGTGTGAAGATTACACGAAAGAATCTATATGAAGTGCTTGATTTGATGCCTGGAACATACTGTTAGCTATCATCACGATTGTTGTTATACAGAAGTCATTTGTGTACTTGTCTTTATTATTGGGTTGTATTCTTCTTAAGAGTAGGACTATGGAGAAAGCAGGGATTTTAGAATCAGACAAATTTCAATATCTGCCTGTAATATGTACTAACTACAGACATGTAACCAATTATTGTAAAAATTGTAAAAGTGTAAATTTTTTTGAAGATTGTAAAAATGATATCTGTCATTATTGCTCAAAATTATTGTAAGGAATAAAAGAGATAATCTGAGTAAAGATACCAACACAGTACCTTGCATTTAGTAATTAGTGCTCAATTAATGTGTGCTTCCTTTCCTTTTTGTG
Source organism: Halichoerus grypus (assembly GCF_964656455.1). Classification (NCBI taxonomy): domain Eukaryota; kingdom Metazoa; phylum Chordata; class Mammalia; order Carnivora; family Phocidae; genus Halichoerus; species Halichoerus grypus. The sequence continues at coordinate 137,096,387 of NC_135716.1, forward strand.
GTCCCACAGTGATTTCCTCAGAACATAGTTGCTTACTTGTGCATTTATAATTCAACACCCACTGACTTCCAAAAAGCATTAGGCCTATTAAGTAGTAGCTAATAAATATTTGCGAATGAATGGATTGGGCAAATGAATGAAATTTGCCTTCTTAACAACGTTTCTCATATGGGAACCACTGAAGATTTCCCCAGCAAAAAGCCGTAGCTCAGTGTCTTACAGATGAAGACTGGGAAGATTACGGAAGACTCATCCAGGTACTGAGGCTGGTCTTTTGGGGCCAGGAACCCTGCTCATGCCTCAAGCTACCTGTAATGAAAAGTCCTATGTCTCCCACCTGTCTTAGAGATCTGTCCTGAGGATTAATGAGATAATGTCTGAAGAGCCTTGCCAAGCCTTTGGAAGGAAATTACAGGTTAAAGTCTCATTCCACAGAATTTGGCTACTGAGAAGAATTCTGAATAACAAAGCTGTGATTGGGTGGTAGTAGATGGCTTTAAAAATTGTTATTTTGTTAAGGGGCACCTGGCTGTCTCAGTAGAGCGCGTGACTTTTGATCTCAGGGCTGTGTGTTCAAGCCCCATGTTGCATGTAGAGATCACGAAAAAATAAAATAAAATCTTAACAAAATGTTATTTTGTTGATATTCTTTACAGCCACTTTTAGAAACTGAATTAGCCTGAGGGACACATTCTTTCTCAGGTCCTCACACTTTTAACAGTTACTCTAGAACAGTCAAAGACCCTTGAGGATTGTCTGTTATCACCTGGGTCTTTGTTAAAAATACAATTTCCTGGGCTTCAACTTCAGAACTACAAATTTGCAAGACTCCAGGAAGCACCATTTATATGCAATACAATGTGAATGGTGCCCCCTGGTGTTGTTCAATGTGGTAGCAGTGCTTACCTGAGACTGACTGAATGGGGATTTTTACATTTTTAACAAGCAGTTCAGGCACATTAGCATTGAGAACCACTGTCAACATTCAAAAAAGTGTGACTGTTGTTTCCTTTATAGGTTGGAGGGATGGGAGGTTCCTGCAGTAGGAGGGAACAGCTGAGTGATAATGAGCTCTTCACACTTTCACCCTATCGCTGAGTAGTAATAAACAAATTAGGAAAATAATAGCTAACATTTATTAAGTAAATTTTCTGATGTCAGGCAAGGTTAAGGCACTTTATAGGCATTATCTTATTTCATCCTTACAATAGCATCTTGAGGTAAGTCTTCTTATTATCTCCATATTATAAATGAGTAAGATGAAGTTCAGATAACTTAGTTCTGGTATATAAGTTTTCAAGAAATGTTAACTATTTTTTTTTTTAAGATTTTATTTTTAAGTAATCTCTACCCCCAACATGGAGCTCAGATTTACAAACCCAAGATCAAGAGTCCCATGCTCTAATGACTGAGCCAGCCGGGCGCCCCAAGAAATGTTAACTATTATTATAAGTGTATCTGTGAAAATACTTCTTAAAATGTAAATCCACTCCTTTCACATCCAGATAAGAGCAGCAGCACTGATAATAAGTGCTGATGGGAAATGGGCAGTAGGATAGGCTTGGGTGGGCAGGGTCTGAGGGTGACAGGTACCTATGGAAAGGAGAGTAATGAGGTGAGGAGGAGTTGAATAAAAACTTGTTTTATCCAGTCAACCTTTCTTTTTTCCCAAGAGTAGAAGAGGAAACTTCATTCTTCTCACCTCATCCAAAACTCAGCAGGTTTATAGTGTTTGTCTATATAGGATAAGTAATAAGTTGTAGGTTAGCCTATTATTGTACTTCTTTCAGAAAATCTATTCTAGTAAACTCACAAGTGAACTTTTGGAACATAATGTATTCATAAATATGAACTATGAGGGGGCATATCCTTTTTTTGTTGTTGTTTAAAGATTTTATTTATTTATTTGACAGAGAGACAACAAGAGAAGGAACACAAGCAGGGGGAGTGGGAGAGGGAGAAGCAGGCTTCCCACCAAGCAGGGATCCCAGGACCCTGGGATCATGACCTGAGCAGAAGGCAGATGCTTAACGACTGAGCCACCCAGGCGCCCCAATGGGGTATATCCTATAAGAGCCCTTTGCAGTGTGCACATTTAACCACAAGCTATGAACACTGGCAAATATTCTGAGTGCGGAGGTGAGGGAAGAATATTGAGAGAATTAGAGTTTCATTTACAATTCCATAATGGCAGAGATCACCAGCAGTCTATTAAAATATTATCTTCTTCTTCCTGGATCCAGAGCTTGACTATATTTCTGGGTTTTTCTTGCAATTAGATGTGGCTATGTGATGTGGAATTTGAGGGGAGGTGATATGTATCACTTTCATATTTGGCCTGTAAAACCTTCCACTCATGCCCCTTATGCCCTTTCCTCTTTCTGGCCGACTAGAGTGATGATGCCCAGGGCAACCTTGGAAGCCACGTGTTGAAGATGGCAGAGCTGTTATC